>NC_143010.1:617222-1234444 GCF_061535395.1 Colias eurytheme | reverse complement strand
TAGGTCTTTCCTGTTCTTAGTTGAATCGAATATTATTTTAAGCATTTTTGTTTTGTATCCACATTGATGTAATTTTCACACAAAATTGACTTCCATGAGATATCTATGTTCCTAATTTATTGTTTTTTGTTAACTGCATATTGTATCAAAACTACGTATATAATCTGTATTTTCTTCAAAAAATTATTTTATGAATCTATCAAAATTTGGCTAAAACCAATAAATGGTTTTAAGATTTGTCCAATAGTTATAAGCGAATTTTTAATTATGAACTCAGTGTGGATGCAGCAATATTGTTATGCAAAATATTATCATATTTGTATCAGAATAAATAATTGATTTTCCAATATTTTCTTTTATTTCTTATCCCGTAAACCCACTGTGAAAAAGAGGAAATTCTTAAGTCGACAATTTTTTTAACCTCATCACTTTATATTTTTTATTTTAAATCCATACTAATATTATAAATGCGAAAGTAAATCTGTCTGTCTGTCTGTCTGTTACTCAATCACGCCTTAACTACTGAACCAATTTGCACGAAATTTGGTATAGAGATATTTTGATACCCGAGAAAGGACATAGGATAGGTTTTATCCCGGAAATCCTACGGGAACGGGTTTTTCCTTTAAAACGCGGGCGGAAAGCTAGTTGCTTATAATTTTTCAATTTCATCCATATACAACAAGCAGTTTTTATTACAACTACATAGTATAAAACAAAGTCGCTTTCTCTGTCCCTATGTATGCTTAAATCTTTAAACTACGCAACGGATTTTGATGCTATTTTTGAAGTGAAACTTCTTTATCGGGGGTGGACAAAAATTTTGTGAGACATTTTTTGCGTTACGCCGCGCGCGTTACATTTTTTGCGTTACGCCGCGCGCGTTACATTTTTGCGTTACGCCGTACTCGTGACTATATACATGTTATATTAAAGTGATCAGCAAAATCAAAGGGTTTGTTTTAATTCTAATTCCAGTGAATTTCTAAAAAAAGTAAATAAGTAATTATATCTATTTTTCTAATACTTCGGTGTAATAATGGTATTTATTTTTCTAAGTTATTTATGATTAACCTCACTTTTTGATTGTATTTTTCAATACACTAACACGTGGGTGGAATTATGGTATCAATTTTTTCTAATACTTGAATGTTGATTGTGGTATTTATTTTTCTAAAATTGTATTTAAAGTTAACCTCAGTTTTTGATTGAATTTTTTAAAACACCAACACGTGGGCGTGATCATGTTATTTATTTTTCAAGTTATTTAAGCTTAACCTCTGTCTTAATATGTATATATTATGTACTATGTGCGTCATTAATTTCTGACTGTTTCGAGATTTGGTGCAAAATAAAACAGTGTGTAAATAAAATTAAACAATTGAGTAAAAGTATAATTTCATAGATAACACGTTGAGAAGTTCCCTGTATAAATATATAATATACATATCTTGTATAAATACATACATAATATGCCTATAGATCTTTACTCAATTGTTTTATTTTATTGATTTTTTACAAATTTTATTTACACACTATTTTATTTTGCACCAAATTTCGAAACAGTCAGAAATTAATGACGCACATATTATATATACGTTTTAACTTTTAATATAGAATATTTTTTATTTTACAACCTTTACAACTTGATCATTAGGAATTTATTACCTCTATTGTTCGAACAAAAATAAGTTACCGACTTTAAGAACGTGCCGACAATGTAAGTACACTATTGTTTCTTAGAAAACATTTTAGGAGTAGGTATACGATAATAAATCTATGACTCACGTAAACACGTGTTTGCTTGATTGGTGTCAGGTGTTCAATTATAATTTTATGAATTCAAAATTTATGAAAACGGCAGTGGCCGGCGTAAATATTCAAATAGGTAGCGAGGAGCGAAGCGACGAGCATCTTAGGTTAACTTTTGAACTACCGCACGAGCCGAGCGAGCGAAGCGAGCGAGTTGCAGCAGCGGCCGGTGTAAATATTTAAATAGGTAGCGAGGAGCGAAGCGACGAGCATCTTAGGTTAACTTTTGAACTACCGCACGAGCCAAGCGAGCGAAGCGAGCGAGTCGCGGCAGTGGCCGGCGTCAATATTCAAATAGGTAGCGAGGAGCGAAGCGACGAGCATCTTAGGTTAACTTTTGAACTACCGCACGAGCCGAGCGAGCGAAGCGAGCGAGTTGCAGCAGCAGCCGGTGTAAATATGTAAATAGGTAGCGAGGAGCGAAGCGACGAGCATCTTAGGTTAACTTTTGAACTACCGCACGAGCCGAGCGAGCGAAGCGAGCGAGTTGCAGCAGCGGCCGGTGTAAATATTTAAGTAGGTAGCGACGAGCGTGTGACTAACGTATTTCTTTAATATTGTATATAGTAAATTATTTTTTGAAAAATAAGGACATAAAGAAGTTTCACTTCTTACGTGTGTACTCTAGTACACGCACACATTTTTTTTTCTAACTAACCATTCATTCTGATTAAACGGAAATAAATATAAGGCTGGGTTGTGTTATGTTATTCAGCAAACATATAATATGTTTCGCTGGTGCAACACATTTTCGCTGTCACTGTTATAGTTACTGTTAAATGTTAAATTTGACTAATTGGGATTGGGATTGGAATTATTTCTCACACAGTTTTGCCTCAATTCCTGTGATAGCAAATCATTTCCTATTTTAATGAACTTGGTACTTAGGTATATGTTTTTGTTCGTTTTCTTGAATGTACATCTTATAAGATAAAAATGAATTGTAAAATGTGTTGGTAAGCGCATAATTCGAGAACGGCTGAACCAATTTCGTTAATTATTTTTTATAACATTCCTTGAAGTACGAGGTTCTTATGGAGAGACGTAAACATGTACCACGGGCGACGCCGGGGCGGACTGCTAGTATTTTATATATGTATAGACAATGTGACATCTTCAAACTTTTATTTGGCATCAAGAGGCAGATAAAATAAAAACACACAGAATAATTTTAAAATAATTTATTTACTTTGGTACATTGAACATTCAACTAATTTGACACTTAGAACATATAATATATTACAAAAAACAAGGTTTAAAAATGAGTAAACGCACCATCTACAACTTTTCATTACTTATTTTCTACAATACATAAGAAATAAATTGCTAAATCTAGAAAAAATGCGCCAAAATTACAATTTTTTTTTTTATAAAAGAGTTATTTTTCTTTTTAACACGTATTTGTGTGTGTAATTTTTAGAATGATACTTAGTATTTTTTGAAAATTAGTGCTTTAAAATTGAATAATTTAAAATTTAATGTTTTTAAAACAAATGTTATAAAGAAAAATATACTTATATAATTATTGTATAATGATTGACTGAGTTTTAATATCAAATGTTTTAATAAACGATATATAAAAATGAAACCCGTTTTCCTTGGTCACGGCATCACGCGTGAACGGGTGGACCGATTTCGATAATTCTTTTTTTATTATATTCCTTGAAGTACGAGGATGGTTCTTATGTAGAGAAAACGTAAATATGTACCACGGGCGAAGCCGGGGAGGACCGCTAGTTTTTTATATAAAGAAAAATCATATTTTTTATTTATTTATTAAATTGTCATAATTTTAAAATTCTACTTACATTATACATAATATATGAAACATTTTTGTGCGCAACGCTAATTATTTTTCTAAAAACAACTCAACTTACTTTTTATAACAAGATCTACCTCACAAATAGAAATCACATTAAAAACGATACAGCCGTTTTCAAGCTAATAGAAAAGACAGAAAATTTTAAAAATTGATTTTCTAATTGTATAAGCAATGAGAGTAATTTTAATGTAAAAAAACGTTCATTTATTTAAAAAAATATCAATAAAATCTACGATATTTGACAATGAAAATTTAAAAAAAGTTTTTATCGAAACAGAAAAACTGTTTTTCATTATTATAAAAAAGATTTTTTTGCCGACAGTACTTATAATTAAATAATTAATAATTATACATATACATATTTATAACTAATGGAAGATAAGACTAGTTTAGTACTAACACCAATCATAATAGATAGACATAGTATAAAACAAAGTCGCTTTCTCTGTCCCTATGTCCCTTTGTATGCTTAAATCTTTAAAACTACGCAACGGATTTTGATGCGGTTTTTTTTAATAGATAGAGTGATTCAAGAGGAAGGTTTTAGTATATAATTTATTATGTTTTAGTCAAAGCGGGCGAAGCCGCGGGCGGAAAGCTAGTTATTAATAAAAATGCTAAAATGAATCGATTTTTGTTGTTAAACTTCTTTAGAGTAAAATTTCAAGATCGCGTCATGGCAATACCGTCATGTCATGGAGTAAGGCGACGATTTTGTGAACCTTGCCAAAGAAGTTTTACTTCTGACACGTGTGCTCGGCATATACGCTCTTTTTTGCTAACCGTACTTTAAATGCAATCGAAAATGCGTATTTTGTCTGTTTTATATGTCTTGATGAACCACAAAAAAAATGTGCAGTAAAATGACGAAACATATTAAAAATTATAAGAGCAATAGAGATTCTTCTCCCGAAAATGTCATAGCAAAGAAATAAATTAAAAATTACAGCTCTATGCATTTTTTTATTCTTTTTCAGAGGCAGTATATTTAGCAGTCTTTTTAACTTTGGTAAATGAATATTTTTAAAGTATATTAAAAAAATGTTCTTTTCTATACATTTTTACTACTACGTATACTAAAGGTTTTATTAGGTTTTATGAGATTTTTCAATAAATGAATAATATTTTCATTTATTAAAACTAATCCTATCCAAAGGTTGCCTGGCAGAGATCGCTTGAAAGCGATAAGGCCGCCTATTTAACATGTGTATCTTATATGTTTTCTCTCTTTTCTTTTTCTTATCTTCTGTATGTGTGTGTTATACTACAGGCCCATGTTGAAAAAATTATGGGTAATTTGAACCACCAGGTGACCTATATAGTACGATATAAGAGCACAAAATAATAATAATAGTTTAAAAAAACTAAAAAACACGCTTTTTATAGAAAACCGAACTAAAAAATAGAAAATTTTATCAAATTAGTGTATTGTCATCGGTCCTCAATAAATCTACAAAGTTTGAACGAAATCTGGCCGTTTAAAGTGGGTCAAAATCGCGCCCAAAGAAGTCGGTTACAAACATACAAACATACAGGTGAAGCTGTATGTTGCTTGCTTGTTGCGTTGCTGTGAATGTAAAGCGTGTAATAATAAGATTCAGCACTATGAAGTCACTTCATTTGTGAAAATTTCAGCTGTCTAGCTATCACGGTTTATGAGATACAGCCTGGAGACAGACAGAGAGACAACGAAGTCTCAGTAGGGTCCCGTTTTACCCTTTGGGTATGGAACCCTAAAAAATTTTTTATCCAATTTAATTTATTTATTTAAACGAAAAAATTAAATATTCTAAATAATATATTTCTTATTTTATTTATTACTACATTTAGTCTTTTAAATTACTAGACTCGCATTTTTGTCTTGTTTTTTTATAAATTATGTTTATTTATTTTTCCTTCGAAGCCAGAAGTCGTGGGTTCGATTTCCACCCAGAGCAAATATTTGTTGAACATAGTTTGCTCTGTGTCTGGGTGTTAATTATCTATATAAGTATTTATTTAAAACTATATATGTATGTTTATCAGCCATCTGGTTTCCATAACACAAGCGAAAGCTTAGTATGGGATCAGACCGTGCCGTGTGTGAAAATTGTCTTGAAATATTTATATATATTTTTATTTGAATTAGTTTATTTTGGTTTTAATAGCCTCTTGTATGAAATTTGAAGATAATATTATTTTTAATAAATTATTATTTCTTTTTTTAATTGAAGATCTTATTAATATTTTCTTAAACTACGTTATGTATGTCTGTGCATTACGCAGGAACTACTATACTATAAGGACTTATATTGTAAAATTGCTTCTATAACATATTATATAATATAGACATAGAATCTAAAGAGATTTTTTTTCTAAGAAATAATTGTTTTTCACAAAAAACTAAACCGTCTTCAAAATGTCATTTAGTTTTCAAATAAAAAATCCATCAAAAAAGATTCACCCATAAGTAAGTTCTGAAGTAACTATCACATAAAATAACGTTTGAATTATGATTTTTTGAAGTCGGTTTTAAAACTTAAAATAAATGGACTAAACAAATGTCTTTGGTCAAAATAAACCGTTCTTAATCCTAAAATACATCAATTCACATTCGAAACAAACATTCGACATTCAAAATCGCGTTCGAAAATTCGAATTTTAAATCAATTCCATCCTCCAAATTCGAAATTCGAATTCCTTTTATAACGTTTTACCGTCCACGTCCACGTCTACGGAAATAAACATTCAAAAATTCGAATTTTAAATCAATTCCATCGTTCCAAATTCAAACATCAAATGCCTTCTTCGTTCCAAATTCGAAATTTGAATTCCTTCTAGAACATTCTTCGCAAATTTAACACCAAATTTATTGAAATTCCTTTAGTTTGTGGAAGTCTCCTTACGACCGGTGAACGATACGATAGATCGTATCCCCTTTACTGATGTCTGAAAGAATAAATATTTTATTTATTTGTTATATCTATACTTAATATTATAAAGCTGAAGAGTTTGTTTGAACGCGCTAATCTAAGGAACTACTGGTCGATTTGAAAAATTCTTTCAGTGTTAGATAGTTATCGAGGAAGGCTATAGGCTATAATCATCACGCTAGTAAATAATATGGCTATTTCATCAATGATACTAAAAATGTAGTACATACAATATATTATTAATATTAAAAAAAATGTGTGCGTGTACAAGTGTACACACGTAAGAAGTGAAACTTCTTTATGACCTTATTTTTCAAAAAATAATTTACTATATGCAACTTTACAGAAATAGGTACGTCGAATCACGCGTGGTAGGGATAAGAAAAAGATGGCGCGTAACGAAAAAAATGTTACACTAAATTTTTTTCAAACCCCGATAAAGAAGTTTCACTTCAAAAATGTATATTATTTTGATCACAATACAATTTTATAAATTATCAAAATGCGAAGTATTTCTTAATATTTATTTTGAAAGAATAACCTTTTTCTTGGATCCATTGAGATAGTCTTTATACATTTCCGAACGAAGGTACCTTGAATAACTGTCAGACTTCATAAGATGGTATACATGGGCCTGAAAATGAAAATTTATTTATTAGAATATTAAAGTAATTTTAATTTTATAGACCTTCCTCTTGAATGAAAGCATCAAAATTGGTTGCGTAGTTTTAAAGATTATCGCATATAATATAGGGACAGAGAAAGCGACTTTGTTTTATACAATGTGTTGATATAATTACTGCTAAATAGTATAAAAAAAAACTCAACGGATTTTGATACAATTTTTTAAATAGAGAGGGTTTGAAAGTGTTAGACTGACTATTTATTTATTGGCAAGGAAAGGAATATAATTTATTTATTTATTAACACTTTATTGTGCTGGCATACAAATCAATTCTTAAAATTAAAACTTTAAACTAGTCCAGCACAGAAGGCGGGCTTATCACTTAAGAGTGATCTCTTCCAGGCACCTACTGAGTGGAGTAATATTATGATTAATTAATTATTGATAAAAATAATAATATATAAATATTCTTACTTGTGCTTGATCGAAGCAATACCGGTCCGCAATACCAGACTCCACTTTGACTCTAGTCAATTCCCTGTAAATAATACAATATTTATTATTTAAATTATAATATACTAGCTACTAGCTTCCGCCCGCGGCTTCGCCCGCGTGGTGTTTTGATAAAAGGTAGCCTATGTTCTTCCTCAGGGTCTAAAGATTGTCTGTGCCAAATTTCATCAAAATAGGTCGAGAGGTTTAAGCGGGAAAGCGTAACAGACAGACAGAGTTACTTACGCATCTAATCTAATAAATATTATAAAGGCGAAAGTTTGTAAGGATGTATGGATGTATGGATTTTTGTTACTCTTTCACGTAAAAACTACTGAACCGATTACAATGAAATTTAGCACACATATAGAGGGTAACTTGGATTAACACATAGGATAGTTTTTATCCCGGAAATCCCACGGGAACGGGAACTATGCGGGTTTTCCTTTGCAAACGCGGGCGAAGCCGCAGGCGGAAATCTAGTTTATAATATATTTCTCGTTTTATTTTTAAAAAATTATTATGGCCATTTTACTCATTAGGTTAAGTACTTTCGATATCGGTTTTTTGATATCTGCAATAGTTACGGAATAATCGCTTGTGCACACTTAACAATTACACCCTGTATAACCAGCCCACGAAGTCCTAAAACCCAGCCGGAGCCAACATACACATTTTTTATTTATTGAAGTGAAAACTTCTTTAGCGGCGTTGAGCACTTTTTCTGTAATGGGTATAAAATCTTAAACTCGCGTCAGGACACGTGACCTGATCGAAAAAGCGTAAGACGGATACCATTCCAAAATATCAAACATGCTCAACGTTAATAATCAAGTTTTCACTTCTGCCGGCACTCCCCCAGTGCAACCCGTCTTTTTTTTCTAACATTTGATTTGATATTTGATTTGATTATATTCACCTGCTGGCCGCGTCTATATTGACGGGGTTTGGCGCG
The DNA here is from genome assembly GCF_061535395.1 of Colias eurytheme. NCBI lineage: Eukaryota > Metazoa > Arthropoda > Insecta > Lepidoptera > Pieridae > Colias > Colias eurytheme. Next base: position 1,225,826 of record NC_143010.1, on the reverse strand, counting down.
TTGCAGTCGAGGAACTCCTTCCATATCTCTTTGGCTCTAGAGGCCACGCGACGTATGGGCAGACATTTTAATTCTTGGACTGCTAGGTAGAATCTGTAAAAGATATACAAAATATCATGGACGTATAAAAAAAGACGGACGGTATATCGCCTAAACATTGAGTGAAGCCTAGTAATGGCGGCGAAACTTCCATGTGTGTGTGCCATGTTGCCATGGCAACAGCTGTCCTGATGACAATGGCGGCTGTATTTTTCTCTATAAATTTTGCCGTAATAATTTTGTCATTAAAACATAAAAGAAATAACTTGCTTCCCAGTGGAATGTAATCCCTTGTGTTTTGTTATTTAAAATTGTACTGTTGCGACACCATTTAACCACGCAAGACGGCATTTTAAATATTTTTTGTGAAACAGTGACGCAGTTAATCAGTCGGTAGTTCACGACGTAATAGCGGCCGACTAGCTTACTATGGTGAGAGTGTGTGCGTGTTTATTGTCTTTACACGATCGCTAGCTTACTATGGTGGCTTCACATTGTTTGTTCGTAATACGGCGTCCGTCTTTTTTTATACGTCTATGCATAATATAATAAATAAATATGCCTTTTATTTCCTTAATAAAATATGTTTTACATTTCAAGTGTTCTTAATATAATATTAATGTAAAATTATAAAAAGAACACGTGTCAGAAGTGAAACTTCTTTGGCAAGATTCAAAGATATCATAATCGTTGCCAATACCATGACGTGTCTGTATTGCCGAGATACGACCTTGAAATTTTACTCTCAACGCGTTAAATTTCACTTCAAAAATATTATATGAAATACTAGCTTTCCGCCCGGCTTCGCCCGCTTTGTCTAAAACATAATAAATTATATACTAAAACCTTCCTCTTGAATCACTCTATCTATAAAAAAACCGCATCGAAATCCATTGCGTACTTTTAAAGATTTAAGCATACATAGGGACAGAGAAAGCGACTTTGTTTTATACTATATAGTGACGAGTGTAGTGTATCAAACTAATAGTTTTTCACACGCGTAGTGTCATGTGTAATGTAAGGCGCGGGTCAAACACGCGCGGCTTGGCGCGGGCGTGCCATAAGCGCACCTCTTGAATCTGTTTTGCACCACGTCCTTCTTATACATTTTGTATGAAAGAATTTTGGACAGGCGTCGAGACGGCACGCCGCGGTTGTGCCAAGGTTGCGCCGCCCCAAAATTATTTCATACAATATGCCAATAGTTCGCCCTGCCGGCGCGCTCGCCCTACGGGCGCGCTCACGGCGCTTGTTTTTTTTTTTTTTTTTTAAACACGCTGCTCAGGCATTTGACCGCCATCTCACCTGATGGTAAGCGAAGATGCGGTCTTTCAGGTTAGCATGCCTGATCAGTAAGGTAAAGCCTATTCACTTTGGCCTTGAATAGATCCAAATTATATTTATCAGGAAACACGGATGGCGGTAGGGAGTTTTTATTAAAAAACTGTTTTCAAAGCGCTTGGTGCGCACATGGGGAATCTCGACCACGAAGGGGTGGAAACCAGTATTTCGTCAGGAAGTCCTGTATTAGAAAGGAGAAGGTGGTATAAGGTGGTGTAGTTCCGTCCCACATTCACCGAAGTGAAGCCGGTAGAAGACTGAAAGGCAAGCAATTTTGCGTCTGTGCTCCAGAGTGTAGAGTTTGCCGCTTGTATATGTCCCGCGCCTTAGGGGTACGTAACACGTAACACTTAAAGATTATTTATTTATTTATTTATTCTTTATTGTACAACAGTCTTATAAAATATAAGTACAACAAAACCATTCAAAATGTACAAATGGCAGCCTTATGGCTCTAAGCCATCTCTGCCAGGCAACCTTCAGGTAAAGGACAGAGCATAATATACCAAAGGCTAGGAAGCCAAGTAACTAATTAATTTAAAATAATAAATTCGAAGAGAAAAAACAAAAAAGAAAAAAAAATGTTGTGTGGTTTTATGAAACCACGGTAAAAGTGAAACTGTTCGAAAGGTTCCGAACACTGCTTTGTGTAGCGCATGTCGCGTGACAGTCGGCTGCCGAGTAGGTATACCTACTCGGCAGCCGCGATACACGCGACATGCGCTACACAGACCAAAAAGTTTGAGACGATGTAATAAAAGTTTCACTTTAATAAAATAAATAAATAAAGCACAACGTCACACATAATTTATAAATACAACATAAATTAATATATTAAAATTACTACTATAAAATACATAAACCTACTAAACATAATATATATACAAAGATTACAATACATATATACTTAACTATAAATAAAAATACAATATACAGCAAATAGCAATATATACATATTATAATATACAACATACATTTAATATTTATATAGATAGATAGTAGTCTTTAAGCATTTTTTTAAAGGATCTTATCGTCTGGGCGCCACGAATCGTTTCAGGAAGGGCATTCCATAAACGGATACCCGATACAGTAAACGATGTACCGAATAATTTACTACCATGCACAGGAAAACGGAGTAGAAAGTTATTGGAGGATCAGAGAGTATAGGATTCAGAAGCAAGGTAATGGAAATTGGATTTCAAGTAGGAGGGAGTACTGGGATGAAAAAGAATGGAATAGAGGAGATGGAGAGTGTGAGCATTCCGACGCAGGCGTATAGGTAGCCGCTTGAGCTGAAAGATGTCACACGTGTCATCTTTAAGTGTTACGTGTGATGTTTTACACGTGTCCGACTCATGTATAGTGTCACACGTGTCATGTTTAAGTGTTACGTGTAATGTTTAAGTGTTACGTGTAATTACACGTGTCCCACTCGCTCTTAACCAAATTTCCCCAACTCACTTGAGGTTCTCCCCACTGAACTCCTTGCTAAGGAATCTCTCGAAATGTTCCCTTCCCGGAGGATCTCGCAGTAGTTCTCTAAGAGAGAACGACCAACGTCGTACTCGGCGTAGTGGGAGCGGTTCTTTACTGTCAAATTATATAGAAATAATTAATTATAGTGGAGCCAATTTAATAGGCAACATTTGACGTCTATCAATTTTATCTTCATAGGGTGGTAACCTGCATAAAAAGATCGATTAAAGTGAATTAATCGATACGGACTTGAAACATTTGTCAATCGAACTTGAAACACATGTCAATAATTTATGATAATATTTATTCCCAAGTAATCAATGCATTCGATTCTAGATGTCAGATTTCGATTTTTAGAGTAACGTCTCTGGTATTTATAAAGAAAAAAGGTTTATTGACACAAAATTGTAGCGACCGTCAGTTCTTTAAATCAGAAATTGTTTATTATGTTTAGAATGGTTTATCAGTAAAATCAAATCCTAAAATTACTTATATCGGTTATTATTATAATAAATATGTGATCGTAATTGAAAAAAGTTAAGCAAATGTGCAGTTCTAACAAAACGAAATATCATGTTATTCTATGTCGTCGTTACTAGGTTACGTTGTTGAATTTTGTTGAACTGTCAAATGTTGCCTATTAAAATGGCTCTACTATAATCCATTTTGTGCCGTTGTAACTAGTTATAAGTTAATTTATTTATTGAAGTGAAAACTTCTTTAGCGGCGTTGGGTATAAAATCTTAAACTCGCGTCAGGACACGTGACCTGATCGAAACAGCGTAAGACGGATACCATTCCAAAATATCAAACATGCTCAACGTTAATAATCAAGTTTTCACTTCTGCCGGCACTCCCCCAGTGCAACCCGTCTTTTTTTATATTACTAACTAGCGGTCCGCCCCGGCTTCGCCCGTGGTACCTACATGTTTAAACTATCCTATCTCTCAAGTTGGATCGAACTGCACATGGTGTGCGAATTTTATTATAATCGGTTAAGTGGTTTAGGAGTCCATTGAGGACAAACATTGTGACACGAGATTTATATATATTAAGATTATAGATCACATACCACTGTTTCTCCTGATCCCACAGTTCTGTAGTATCACTGATCCATGGGTTCGGCCATTCAGGTGGAGTTAGGAACGAATCGTATTCTGAATATTGCTCGCAGTATGATATGAACCTGTAAATATATTATTTGGGTGTTATTATTTATGTTAACATTTATTTTATTGGAAATCGAGAATAAATATAATATTAAATTAATTACATTGTTTTATTTCAATCCTTAAGTAATAATTATACAAATGAATAAATTTATTATTTAGCTGTTATCCATACTTAATATAATATAATATATATATAATATTTTTAATATTATAAATGCGAAAGTAACTCTGTCTGTCTGTCTGTTACTCAATCACGCCAATCAACTAATGAACCAATTTGCATGAAATTTGGTATAGAGATATTTTGATACCCGAGAAAGGACATGGGCTACTTTTTACCCCGGGAAATAGGATAGGTTTTATCCCGGAAATCCCACGGGAAAGGGAACTATGCGGGTTTTTCTTTGACTGCGCGGGCGAAGCTGCGGGTGGAAAGCTAGTTATTTATAATTTATATTGTTATGGAATCCTAAAATAATAGAGGTATTTATACTAGCTGCGCTCTGCGGTTTTACCCAGATTGTTCAGCTCCTGTTGGCCTTAGCATGATGATGCCTTCCTCAATACATGGGCTAACTAACACCGAAAGAATTTCTCAAATCGGACCAGTAGTTCCTGAGATTAGCGCGTTTAAACTTTAAACTAACAAACAAACTCTTCAGCTTTATAATATTAGTCTATATCATTTTATTTTATGCAATCCTGAATGAGAAATAAAAGTAGATACAAAATACGTTAAAACTGGTTTTAAATTCGTTTTATTTCCTATTATTCATGTAACGGTATAAAAATCGGTACTGAATATTTCACAGAAATAAAGATTTTTTTTATCTGTCTGTTAATATAAATATATTGCGTTTAAAACCCGTTTAAGTTAGTCATGTCAGTCAAAAAATTTGCATAAAATGCAATAAATTAAAATCACTACATAGTATAGAGCAAAGGCGCTTCCCGCATCTGTCTGTATGTATGATACTGATTTTTATAGATAGTGGTTCAAGAGGAGGGTTTAAGTATATAATTTATTAAGTTTCAAACACAGCGGACAAAGCCGAAGACAGTATGCTAGCTAAATAAAATAGTTTTCTTTTCCTTACTTTTACATAAAACTAACTATGAATATAATAAAACTAGCTTTCCGCCTGCGGCTTCGCCCGCGTTTTCAAAGAAAATCCCGCATAGTTCTCTTTCCCGTGGGATTTCCGGGATAAAAACCTATCCTATGTGTTAATCCAAGTTACCCTCTATATATGTGCTAAATTTCATTGTAAGTAATCGGTTCAGTAGTTTTTACGTGAAAGAGTAACAAACATCCATACATCCATACTTACAAACTTTCGCCTTTACAATAGTACTAGCGGTCCGCCCCGGCTTCGCCCGTGCCCCGTGGTACATATTTCGCAATAAAAGGTAGCCTATGTTCTTTCTCAGGGTCTAAAGATTATCTGTGCCAAATTTCATCAAAATCGGTCCAGTAGTTTATGCGTGAAAACTATACATACATACATACAAACTTTCACCTTTATAATAGTATTAAGATTAAGATAATACTTACATCTCAGCAACCTTACTGACTCTGACATTCCTTCTTTCGAGCCTCGCTTTTAAAACAGCCACTTGCCGTTTCGCTGCTTCTATCTGAGAGTCGATAGATTCTTCTATTGGTTGTTCTGATTTGGATGTTTCACCTGAAAAATAATTTTTATTGTTAATTTAATATTGTTAGACGTAACTTTCGATTAATAAAACTTTCCGTCCAATAAAGTATTACACGATAATATTAAACTGTCACGTAAACTGTCAAATACGGGCAATTAGAATACGTTTTTAAAATGGTAGTTTTAAACATTATTCGACGAATAAGTTTTAACCAAGGATTCAAAATCAGCCCTTCAATCAAAAATTTCTGAGGTAACAAAGCCAAAAAACAGTACAATTGAGAACCTCCTTTTTTAAGTTCGCTAAAAATAATATTCTTATTATAATTGACTGCCTGACCGGTTGGCTTGGTTGGTAGTGGCCATGTAGTGGCCCTGCCTTCCTAGCCGAGAGGTCGTGGGTTCGATTCCCACCCGGGGCAAATATTTGTGTGATGAACATAGATGTTTGCTCTGTGTCTGGGTGTAAATTATCTATATAAGTATTTATTTAAAATTATATGTATGTATATCAGCCATCTGGTGTCCATAACACAAGCGAAAGCTTAGTATGGGATTAGATCGAGCCGTGTGTGAAAATTGTCCCGAAATATTTATTTATTTATTATTTTATTTTAAAATACTAAGTCATAACTATATCATAGGAATGTTATAATATTTACACTAATATAGCTGAAGAGTTTGTTTGTTTGAACGCGCTAATCTCAGCAACTACTGGTCAGATTTGAAAAATGATTTCAATGTTGGATAGCCCATTTATTGATAGGCTATAGGCTATATATCATCACGCTAAGACCAACAGGAGCGGAGCAATGCGGGTAAAACCGCGGGGCACAATAAAGGGGCTACATTAAGAAATGTTTATAGAAATACTAGATTTCCGCCCGCGTTTTCAAAGAAAAACCCGCATAGTTTTCCGGGATTTCCGGGATAAAATTACCTATGTATTAATCCAAGTTACCCTCTATATGTGTGCTAAATTTCATTGAAATCGGTTCAGTAGTATTTGCGTAAAGGGTAACAAACACAAACACACACACACAAACTTTCGCATTTATAATATTAGTAGGATCTCACCATTCTCTTTAACAGCATCTGCGCTTTTTTGTATTGCCTCTTCACTCTCTTGGGCATTCGTTATTGTTACTATCGGGTTGTTCTGAAATAAATAATACTAGGTATATTTATTAATTAATTTATTTGAATTAGAGATTATTCAATATAGCCAATAGATATTAAATTGCCTCATTTATTGGTTAATTCTTTCCTAAATACACAATAAGTAGAATTTATCTATATAAATTTAAAATTATCAATTTTTTAGGCACAAACAAAATTATTAAAACACAAATTCAAAGACCAAGTCCATTTGATGTTACAGATTTTGATGGTCAAAGAAACTTATAGACTACAGGCCCATGTTGAAAAATTTATGGGTCATTTGAACCACCAGGTGACCTATCTAGAACGATATAAGAGCATAAAATAATAAGATTCAGCACTATGCCCTCTAAATCAAATGACCAAATTTACCCCGGCAATTGACAGAAAAAAAAAATTCCAACTTTGTGGACCACCATTTTGTACGGCATCTGTGTCATACTATTGAAGTGAAACTTCTTTATCGGGGTTGGAAAAAAATTTAGTGTAACATTTTTTCGTTACGCGTGACATTTTTCCGTTACGCGCCATCTTTTTCTTATCGCTACCACGCGTGATTCGACGTATTTCTGTAAAGTTGCATATAGTAAATTATTTTTTGAAAAATAAGGTTATAAAGAAGTTTCACTTCTTACGTGTGTACACTAGTACACGCACACTTTTTTTTCAATACATAATCCATTATTCCGCAACGCCTAAATCATGGAGACATGGGAAAAAAATCTCTACCTGTACTTTGGAATTCTCATCTGCACTCAGTTGGACAGCTTACAAGTGACGTCATAGTGCTGAATCTTATTATTTTATGCTCTTATATCGTTCTAGATAGGTCACCTGGTAGTTCAAATGACCCATACATTTTTTTAAATGGGCCTGTAGTCTATTATTTATTAGTTATCAAGCACATCGGTGGTAAATATAAAGATATGTATTTTCATGATTCAAAAGCACTTTCTAAGGAAGTCTTGTTGATAGAATAAGTGAGTTTTTTACGTATATTATGAGTAATAAATCATAAAATTGTTAAATAAATAATTTTTTTTTTATTTTTTACCTTTAAATTATGCTGCAGTATAATTTCTTGGCACTGTTGTAGCCTTTTCTGCTTTAGAGCATTCACCCGTGATAGTTTTTTCGGATCCAATTCTGTTGTGTTGACGCAGCCCGGCTGTGAAAGATAAGTTTAATTAATAGCCTAGGCTCTTGATTAAATGGCGTTTAATTAAAGTTTAATATAACAATGATAAGAATTAAGAAAGTTATTAAAGAGTCTATTAATGAAATGGCCGATTTATCGAAATGGCTGTGACACGTTAGAGCACAAGACGCAAAAATATCATTAAAATAGGTCGGTTGGTTTTCGGAAGTTTGGTAATAAACAATGTGACACGAATATTTTATATGTTTAGAAACAAACACAAAAAATAAAAGACAAAAAATATCTACAGTTTTATCAACTGTATCATGTTTTTTATAACATGAACTTTTAAAATGAATGAATAATTTTTTATTTAATTTAAAAGTTATACATGTATTTTTGGCTCAAAATATGTTCATCTATTGTATGTATGTTGTCTATACTAATATTATAAAGCTAAAGATTTTGTTTATTTGTTTGAACGCACTAATCTCAGGAAATAATAAATAACACTGGTAATACAATTTCTTGCTTTTCTCTTTATTGTATATTTCTTACCATAGGTCGATGAACATCCCAGAACGCTCTCTCTTGACTGTCGAGAACTTTGCGCTCGAGTTTGTCACGTTTTTTGTCCACCTGGAAATCATTATAGGGAAATTTAATTATTTTTAAATTTAAATTAATTTGTTTATGCTTGTTTACTGATGTTTTATTTGTTAACATAAATTATTACTAGCGGTCCGCCCCGGCTTCGCCCGTGGTACCTACATGTTTAAACTATCCTATCTCTCAAGTTGGATCGAACTGCACATGGTGTGCGAATTTTATTATAATCGGTTAAGTGGTTTAGGAGTGCATTGAGGACAAACATTGTGACACGAGATTTATATATATTAAAGAAGATTATAAAAATGCTGTTAAATATTATAATTTGAATTATAATGTACAGAGAAAATTACAATAAAATTCTACGGAAATAATTCACAACCTACCTACGTTTTCTTAGAGAAAAACAAGAACCACCTTACTTTTTATTCGCATTTTAGGTAAAACAAAAAATGGCAAGAGCAACAAATACACATATTTTTTGAAAACTGTAAAAAAATTTACCACATACCAACCTCCTGTATTTTTCTCAAAACATTTAATTTCTTTGAGCAAAAAATATCGAAAAAAAAAACAAATAACCTCCTCCTTTTTTTTAGAAGTCGGTTAAAGTCTGGTTATTTGGAAGAGATCGATTAATGATAAAACCGATTGTTTAAATGTATTCTTAGGTTAAGTTTAATTATAAAATTTAAGAAAAAATAAATAAAAACCCTCACCTTACTCTGCGCCTCAGCTTGCATGAAAATAAACTCCCATTTTCTGCTGAACATCTTCTGTAAGCGAGCTAAGGACTCCGCCTCATAGTCCGCTAGTTCTAAGCGAGCTTTGTTCTGCATCGTGCGCTTGCACAGATACACCGCTATAAGATTATTTTAACGGGTTAAAAGCCGGATTTAATACGAAAAATTAATCAAGTAGGAAGTAGAGATATTTAAATCACGAAAAAATACACTTTTTACAACAAAATATTCGGATTTTAAACGACAGACATTTTACAATCGCAATTTTAGACGTAAAAGGACACTTTTTGGTAGAGTTTGAACACATGACACAAGTAATTTTATAGAAAAGTACTTTGAGCGATTTAAATGTGAAAAAAAAACACTTTTTAATAGTTTAGAAACGAATTTTAAAATTAACATGAAATAGTTATGCAGTTGGTTATTTGAAATAAACAAATGAATAATAGTCCAATACATACCATAATCAGTATTTTCTGGCTCCCACTGGTTTGAAGGCCAGAAATATGGCGTTTGGAATCTATAAAAGGGGAAAAAATTCAATAAATACTCATATTATGTACAAATAACGCAAAGGAGTGCCCCAGGGATCAATAAAAGGTCCTTTGCTCTTCATTATTTATACTAATGATAAAAAATTGGCTACACTTTTAAAAACCGCTAACAAATGTGCTAAATGTAGCGCTTCCCATGTCTCTTCTATATTTAGATGAATTCATACATTAAGTAAAATACCTACGCTATTTGACTGTGTAATATCTTTAACATTTAATTACTTACCTAGGCAGACAATATATACCCTGAATATTATATATTATCTTTCTAAATAAGGCCCTAAATTAAATTAGATGATATAATACAACAATACCACTGTTATTTTACCGTAATATTTAACCATTTGCCTAGGCATATAATACATACAATTAATGTGAAGACTCTTACTTAAATTAGATTTTAATAACTCTAATAGTTCTAAGAATGCTAATGGGGTGCCCCAGGGAACAATACAAGGTCCCTTTCTCTTTATAGTTTATACTAATGATACATACATACATATTAAAATTTAAATACATACCTATAATATGTATTATCGTTTTTCACAGTCAAACAATGATCGTCTATAGGGAACAGATAGCCATGGGCCGCCAACAAATGTGCTAAATGTAGCGCTTCCCATGTCTCTTCTATATTTAGATGTCTAGCGAGCCATGCTACGAGATCTGAGCCTGTAAATACCTGGAAATAATAATATATTAGTATTAAGTTCTTTCTAAAGAAAAAAAGTGTAATTTAATACAAAATCTGAGGATGGTATTTAAAAAGGTGTTTTTTTTTAATTGTATAAAATGTTGTTTTATCTGGCATGTAAGGTTTAAATCAGATGTTTCTTATAGAAGTAACACTCGGTGTGTAATATACATATGTAGATATGCTACTTTCATAGAAATCCGTATTTTATAGTGTTCAAAGAAATATAAAACTGCACACATCAGATGTATTATAATATAGGTAGGAAAAATGTCCTATTTTTATAATAAACTAGCTGCGCTTCATGGTTTGACCTGCAGTGCTCCGCTAATTTTGGTCTTAGCGTGATGATATATAGCCTATAACCTTCCTCGATAAATGGGCTATCTAACACCTAAATAATTTTTCTAATCGGACCAGTAGTTCCTGAGATAAGCGCTTTCAAACAAAACTCTTCAGCTTTATAATGTTAGTATGGATTTAGTTTTAATGTAACATTTAACGGTCTTACTAATAAAATGTTACCCATTCGCTTTGCAATGGATTAGTTATTGCAATAACCTGTCTCGTTTTTATGATTGACGTTTCATGTGAGCAAGAGCAGGACACAGCTATGGTAGAAAATGGTAGAAATTTATCCATTGTTTAACTTATTATTAGTAAGGCCGTTAGTCTTTTTTGACGTGACAACGTCTTATAATTTGATAGAGCCGGCTGCACGCACGAAAACACATGACTCATGCGGCGTTACCTCGCTCTGAGGCGTTCCATGTAAGGCTTGAAGTGAGAGCGAGAGCGCGGAACGAGCGACAAAGAAGCACAATCGGATGTTGTCACGTTCAACTATCGTCAGTAAACCGACTTTACAGACAACCAATTTTTTTTTTCTTTGATAACAATACTCACGGAGGGTATTTTGCTCATAAAGCTTTTAACAGTTCTTACAGGAACACCTGTATTTTCATCCTGCATCTTTTCCACTATGGCCTCCATCTGAAAAATATAGTTAATAATTCTTTAAATATTATTAAAATTTTAATGCATAAACCTCTGCAAAAGTTGTTTGGTAGAAATAGCTATAAGCAAAAGGATCGCCTTTTAAATATTGTAAAGGTATAATTAACATTTATGCATATGCTTTTAGTTACCATTTTAATGTCATTGCAAAAGTTGCAATTTCGATGATCAATTGTTTTCTTTATTCTTCAAACATTTGTGTGAATTATGTTAAGCTAGCTGTGCCGCGCGGTTTCACCCGCATTCCTACGCTCCTGTTGGTCTTAGCGTGATGATATATAGCCTATAGCCTTTCTCAATAAATGAGCTATCTAACACCATAAGAATTTTTCAAATCGGACCAGTAGTTCCTGAGATTACCGAGTTCAAACAAACAAACTCTTCAGCTTTATAATATATAGATTAGTTGATATTCTTAAATTATGTTTATATTCCATTTCTTATACTCTATTTCTGGTGTTATTGTATTATACTGAAATAAACATCCATACTTAATATTATAAATGTGAAAGTAACTCTGTCTGTCTGTCTGTTACTCAATCACGCCTTAACTACTGAACCAATTTGCATGAAATTTGGTATAGAGATATTTTGATACCCGAGAAAGGACATAGGCTACTTTTACCCCGGGAAATAGGATAGGTTTTATCCCGGTAATCCCACGGGAACGAGAACTATGCGTGTTTTTCTTTGACTGCGCGGGCGACGCTGGGGGTGGAAAGCTAGTTATCTATATACCTTTTTATAAGCCAAGTAATTGGGAGATTCCTCTGGCGATGGTATAGTGGACATCAGAGCTTGAACACTCGGAGGAAGGTTGGCTATCATGTCCTTATCTTTCTTGTCTTTTTTGTCATTGTCGGCTTCTTTCCCGCATTTTGTCACGTCCCTGAAATTTAGTGGCATTTTTTAATAAAATCAAATAATCTTGTTAATGTTAACAAACTTTTTATTAAAATTAGCAGGCCCCTATGGAAGTACAGAATGGGACACAAAAGGCTGATCACCTACTTGCCCCCAAAGAAAATGGATCAGTGAAACAGATGTATGGATAATGCATCTGCGCCTTACCCCACTAGGGGACATGGGACTTCACTTATTGCATACAGAATATAATATGTCAATAAATTAAATGAATAAAACAGAATTTGGTTTTAGTTGCTTATAATCCACAAATTGTAATAATCAATACTTGAACATAACTATTTATTTAATTTGATATGTAAATTGGTAAATCCATACTAATATTATAAATGCGAAAGTAACTCTGTCTGTCTGTCTGTTACTCAATCACGCCTAAACTACTGAACCAATTTGCATGAAATTTGGTATGGAGATATTTTGATACCCGAGAAAGGACATAGGCTACCTTTTATTGCGAAATACTTATGTACCACGGGCGAAGCCGGGGCGGACCTCTAGTGTTAAATATAACAGTGTTTTTTACATTCATATTTTTATATAATAATACTTGCTGCTTGGCACAACTATGCCTGGGTTGTAACATTTACATAATTTAGATTTTCAACTGTTTTCAAAATTATAATGAACCATATATTTAATTTATTGTATTCTTATCTAACTAAAGTACATTTCAAGAAAGAAGTCCCGCGGACATAATAATACGGGCATTTCTCCGCAACTCGACGTCAAGCGCCTATTTTGCGTGAGAGAGGGAGGTGGGGGAAACCAGCTAAAATTGAAACCACCCGAGCTCCTCCATGAAGCCAAGCAGCTTGTGAGGGCTGCCAAAGGCTTCGGGGAGGGACCCGGGAGACCCCAGGTGTCTTGCCCTGTACTCCGCAACCCCCTTACATTCCATGATGACGTGGGCTGCCGTTTCCTCAGTCTCCATGCATGCTCTGCATAGCGGACTGTCTGTGATCCCTAGATTGAAGAGATGTTTGTTAAGTCCCGCGGACAATTATGGAACTAATTTAATAGATGGGGAGATCGGCCAATACATTGCATATATTAATTATTTTATCTAAATATTCTAGTCATAGTAGTTTATAAAATGAAATTAAATGAACGATACATAATTTCCCCTGCCAACATTATTACGCGCGCATACAGCGCTGCCTCTGCGGGACTTCTTTCTTGAAATGGACTCTAGTAAAACACTTATTATAATTAAAGAATTTATTAACAAAATGCCTTGATGGTTGAACCACAGTAATAAATAAAATAAAAAATAAAAATAAATAATAAATAAATAATGTAATTGTAATTGTAATAATGTAATGTAATTGTTGTAATAAATTTTAACAAAATTAACATGTTTTTTTTTTATAAACAAAGACGTAAACAAACCTTGAAGGCCCCTGTTGACAGGCCTTCTGTGCCGTCTTCTCGTTTGTGTTCATCGTAACCATTTTAAATTTCAACACACACACTTGAACCGCACAAAATATCGATACAAATTATCAATTAAAAAGTTTTAATGGTCCTCCATACTTTCTAATTTTATCGAAATTCAAATTCGAGTTTGGAACGTTTAAAAAATAAACATTATTTTTTTCACCGCGCCCTAGCACGAACACTATGAAAAATTAACACTGGCCACTGCACAATATAGAAAAATAAAACATAACGGTTCTCCCATAGCTTTTCAATTAGAAAAATAAACGAAGCACGAAATAAATAATTTCAAAACGTTTCGCCTGACTAGATATTAAGGGTGGGTTTTCTTTGGTTTAGGAACACAGTATAGCACACAGTTACACTTATTTGCTTCTAAATTATTTACGTTATATTAATTAGTTGTCATGTTTTATTCATAAAAACGCAGGAGGATCACCGTAAAACGCGAATTTAATTCATTTCTACGATTGTAGCGAAATGTCAAAGTAAATTCAGCCATTAATCAAATGCACTTTTTTTGAACGAAAGTATGTCTCGTAGAAGCGAGACGGAAGATGAATTAGTACCAGAGTGAATGAAAGAGTAGAGGAAGGAGTATAATGCGGCAAAATTTAAATGTATGGTTTATGAATCGATTTCGAAATGGTTGATAGTAATTAAAATCTGCCGTATTAAACAAGGACCGATAAGCGCATGTTACAAAGTTTATTGAGCGCGATTCTATTAGTTCTATTTTTGGCCTGGGGTTTGCTTTTCCTTGAAGCTATAAATATAAACAATCAATTTATTGACAAAACTTATTGTGTATAATAAATAAAATTACATAATTATTTTATTAATAATAATATTTACTAATTACTTTCAAATATCATTATAAATGTAGTTACATTTTGGTAAAAAGAAGTCATCAAAATTGTCCATAGATGGCATTAATGGAATATTAAATTTTCTAAAGTGGAAATTAACTGAGAAATATAAATTGCTAATGCGTAAAAATCTGATCTTTTTCAATAAAAATATCCTTGACATTTTAATATAAACTATAATTTGATTAAAGTTTAATATGAATTCATGTGAAGCTTAGAATATTAATCTATAATATAAAAATGAATCCCAAAATGTATTGGTAAGCGCATAACTTGAGAACGGCTGAACCGATTTCGTTAATTCTTTTTTTATTATATTCCTTGAAGTACGAGGATGGTTTTTACGTAGAGAAAACGTAAATATGTACCATGGGCGAAGCCGGGCCGGACAGCTAGTTAATGAATAATAATGCCTTACAAACTTTTGTTCAGATGAACTTTTAATAACAATAAAATTATTACTTAATTGCTTAGTTGACTTTAGATTTTTTTTTATATATTAGATATTGGCAGAAATAATTCATAGACACATTACCTACTTATTATTATATGTACTAGCACAGAGTACTAGCGTTCCGCCCGCGGCTTCGCCCGCGCAGTCAAAGAAAAACCTGCATAGTTCCCATTCCCGTGGGATTTCCGGGATTGCGTCATTTTCCCGGGATAAAAAGTAGCCTATGTCCGTTCTCGAGTATCAAAATATCTCCATACCAAATTTCATGAAAATTGGTTCAGTAGTTTAGCCGTGATTGAGTAACAGACAGACAGACAGAGTTACTTTCGCATTTATAATATTAGAATGGATTTTACGTTTGTTACATCCAAATTACTACTAACACGCTTTTATAAATAAACACTTATAAAGTTATTAGCTTATGTACATATCATTTATTAAGGATCGATGGCGATACAATAATTTCATGAGTTTAAAATTGTTTTTTGGTTTCTTTTTTTTTTGAACTACATTAATTATTGTTTATATTATTACTTATTTTGTCTCGATGACTCCCACAAAGGAAGTCGCGGGCTCAGCTTGTAGTATATGAAATATTTGTATGATGCACGTATTTGTGGTTACTAATTATTATTTATGACGTGACTAGCTGTTTTTAACGGGATTCTCGTATGTATGTGTGTGTATGTATACATCATCATCATCATCATCATCAGCCCATATATGTTCCCACTGCTGGGACACGGGCGCCTCCTATGAGGGTACAGCTAGGCCATAATCCACCACGCTGGCCAAGTACGGGTTGGCGGATGACACATATCGTCGAACTTTTTAATTCTTCGACATGTCGGTTTCCTCACGATGTTTTCCTTCACCGCTCGAGCAGTGGTAATGTTACAACATGCGCAGATAAATTGAAAAAATCAATTTATTTCCTGCGCGCTCGCCTGGTCTCGAACCCCGGACTTATCGATTCGAAGTCTGAGGTCTCACCACTGAGCCACCACTGTATGTATACGTGTATGGCTTTAATCCATGCAAATATTAATTTGTTATAATTTATGGGGAGATAATAATAAATGCTTGTTTTTGGTAAAAAATGTAAAACTGTGTTTGACACCTTTAATTTTTTCCGAGAAACAATCAATTTACAAAATTCTGTTAACGTTTTATAGTTAAACTAGATTTCCGCCCGCGGCTTCGCCCGCGTTTTCAAAGGAAAACCCGCATAGTTCCCGTTCCCGAGGGATTTCCGGGATAAAACCTATCCTATGTGTTGATCCAAGTTACCCTCTATGTGTGCTAACTTTCATTGTAATCGGTTCAGTAGTATTTGCGTGAAAGAGTAACAAACACACACACATCCTCACAAACTTTCACATTTATAATATTAGTAGGTCTAGGTAGGATAGGATTATCTTTACCGAAATACATATATAGATTCCGTCTAAAAAAGTATTAATTATTTGTCTACATCTAAAACATAATATGCTACTTATATATATTATTTCTTTACTCCTAAAAACATTCTAAAAAATTTTAAACTAAAAACTTTATCGAAAAAACTGCTGAACGGATTTGGATGAAACTTTAAAGGTAAGTATTACTTGTTGAGAGTAAAATTTCAAGGTTTCAAGGATCATGGCAAAACCGTCACGTCATGACTGATGCCGTAAGGTAACGATTTTAGTATCTTTGAGTCTTACCAAAGAAGTTTCACTTGTGACACGTGTGCTTGGTACACACACTGTTTTTTTTATTTACTAAACAAACAAAGACATGCCAATTCCTAACTGAGAATTCAAATCTCAGTAATTTATTATTTTATAAAGATCCTAGTTATATTTGTGTACATTACATTC
Source organism: Colias eurytheme (assembly GCF_061535395.1). Lineage (NCBI taxonomy): Eukaryota > Metazoa > Arthropoda > Insecta > Lepidoptera > Pieridae > Colias > Colias eurytheme. The sequence continues at coordinate 1,208,678 of NC_143010.1, read as the reverse complement.
CTGCATAATAACCGTCAAAGAATAATTTAACAGAACTGACAAAGAAGGCAGAATAAATAAGCATTAAGTACTTAATCATTTAATTTTACTTGCAGGATTTAATAAACTATGGACTACGGAGGAAACCTTTTATTCGCTCTTTCAACTACTTATGCAGGGATTCATTTTTGATGCTGAGTTTTCAACTAGGTACATATTTTCATTCCAAATTTTGAAGAAAATCGGTGCAGTGGCTTAGTTGTGAAAGCGTAATAGACAAACGGACGGACTGTCGCATTTATTCAAAGTTTGATGGTTTCTATATAGATAAAGAATATATGTAAGTATAATCAATATGAAGTTGGATATTTACCTATATTCTGTACAACATTTAAAACAAAATATAGTAGGCAGTATTGAAGAAAAAAATTGCATTAGCATAAAAAGAGCGTGTGTGCCTAGCACACGCGTCCGAAGTGAAACTTCATTGGCAAGATTCAAAGATACCAAAATTTTCGCCTTACTCAATGACGTGACGGTATTGCCATGATGCGACCTTGAAATTATACTCTCAAAGTGCCTAAAGAAGTTTCATTTCAATAAATACATACCTAGTAGACGAACATCCTCATCCTTTTGTAATAGGAAGTCATGTGCGTATACCGCTCATCACTTCACTACATAGTATAAAACAAAGTCGCTTTTTCTGTCCCTATATCCCTTTGTATACTTACTTAAATCTTTAATACTACACACTGCATTTTTGATGCGGTTTTTTTTAATAGATAGAATGGTTCTCGAGGAAGGCTTTTCTATATTATAATTTATAAGGTTTAAGACAACGCGGGTGAAGCCGCGAAAGCTAGTACATAATAAAAAAAACGAACTTTTTTATTTTTAATCTGTCAACAAAAAAAAATACCATACATAATCTGTGGCAAGTGCATTGACAAGGAAAGGAGTTATACAGTTGGCGGCCTCGCAGTTTGAAAGTGACTGACCTTTAGTACCTACACGGAACTTTTGTTTTTACATTCTATATTGCTTTGTTATATTTGGTTATTTATAAAGGTTATGTATTAATAAAATGTTTATTATTAAATCAAGAAATAAAATCACTTTAACAGTAGGTAAAACGATAACACTCGCGCCAAAAATCAACTTTCTATGTTGGTGGAAATTCATCGGATACCTATACATATTGCATACAAAACTGACAAATAAATATAAATATTAAAACGAACCTATCTTTTACTTTAGGTACGTTTATTACGGCTATGTACATAGGTACATATCAACAATTATGATTTTGGTTACTAGATAATATACAACATCAAGGAATTTTTTTACTATAATATCAAGGAAGATGTAGCTAATAGCTATGTTCTCATCAAATATTCTTTGACATTATTCGAAAGCTGATTCAAATAACCTAATTAAATTAAATTCAAATAAGCCTAATAAAAAAAATTTTTTTGGACTAATCAATGAACAAACATACAAAATGCATCATAAATAGTTTAATCAAATAATTCAATGTAACTATCAAGTACCTTATAAATAATATCTCGAGAACAAAGTATATTAACCTTTAATAAACAATGTTATCAAATATTATCATTGCAATTTGCAATCGATTATTTATCATACCCCTGATTTTGAGTGCCTTTATCAATACCTTCAATTATAACCGACGATAGATAAAAAATCTATACTATTATTATAAAAAGAGTTTGTTTGTTTGTTTGTTTGAACGCACTAATCTCGGGAACTACTGGTCCGATTTGAAAAATTCTTTCAGTGTTAGATAGCCCTTTTATCGAGGAAGGTTATAGGCTATATTTCATCACGCTACGGGCAACAGGAGTGGAGCCACGAGGGTGAAACCGCGCGGAGCAGCTAGTAATATGATAAAATCTCGAATTTCAACTAATAATTAAGGTGATGAATTAATTTTTCTAACATTTACGGCCCTTTTTAAACCTTCGTAATTTTTATATTATTAAAGTTGTCGTGATGAAAATTCTTGACAAGAAAGTTCAATAGTAACACAATACGTCTACCGTTTTAGAAACATGATTCCATGATATTTTCTCGATAGAAAAAAAATACAAAGTTCTCATTGTTATTTTTTTATAATCTCTGGCATCTTGAAAATAACAAACGTAAAGTTACGACTTTTTGGATATTAACTATAAAATATACAACCTATACGTCTACCGTGTTAGAATTTTGAAATATGCGATGGTTTTGAAATAAACAAGAAATACTTGAAATTAGCGCCTGACCAGCCAATATAGCGAGAGCCGCCCTGTACCTTCCTACCCCGATCGCTGCACGAGTCATTCCCGCTACGGCCGTCACACGGGGAACTTGTGTCGCTTGCGCAATCGTAAAAAAGGGTGACAACACGATAAGACAAAATGAGACAAATGGGGACAATAAAGAAAATAAGAAGAAGAAACATAAAGGTTGGAGGAAAAAGAATGCTTACAATTGGAACAAATTAATGAAGTAAGTTGGTTTTATTTTAAATTTGATGATAATTGTATTATAGACGATGTTTGATATGTACCCCTGTTTTAAGTACATAACGAATGTGTAAGATTTTTTCATTTATAGCATAAATAATCTTTTCAGAAATCCGGAATCCAGAAGGAAAATAAACCCACTGATTGTTCACAATGTGAACCCACTCCTTCGTAAGTACCTTTATTCAGTCAAAAATGTATGTTATCAACGCTCTACTGGTTTTATCGCATGATTCCATTTTTAGCAAAAAGCAACAAAGTGCAAAGAAATAAAAAATCATGGTGAACTTAGTGGAAGTATGGTGGACGTAATATGGAATTATGGAACAGGAGCTCGTTGGAGTAGTATTATATTTTAAAAAAATACGAAAAAAATTCAAGAATTTCTTAGTAGGTGGTAGATAAGTATGTTGTATAAAGAATTTGATGTTGATATTTATTTCATTTATACCTACTACACCTGTGCGGGAAATTGCTTAGTACTAAAACCAGTTTATATTCATATTTACATAGTAATGTGAGTTTTCATTTCGAAAAATTTTGTGTAAGTATATTAAATTGAGTTGCTGGGTGATCTGGAAACACAATTGGGCCCGGAGGATGGCGCTGCAGTCACTCCTCCTAATCACATGAACCGATTTGGATGAATATTTGTGTGCACATTTCATTGTTGTGGGATGATTGGTTGATTCGTTTTCACATTAGCTAATATTATGTATTTTTGTTGTTAGAAAGTAAACTTAATTTAATGTTTATAATACATTATTATTGGTATAAATAAGCCAGTGTTCGTCTCACATTGCTGTACCTGCCTACCTATCCTACCAGGGCCTAACTTTGTTCTGGCTATTTTATTTTGATTATTTGTAATGAATAATTACAATTATAATAGAGTGCAAAAAATAAATACATGCGTCAATATATTTTGTGTTTTTTTTAAACAATTTTTTTATTTAAAAAAATATCATTCCTACCGCGGCTTTGCCCGCGTGGAATTAGGTTATATCGTGAATCCTGTTTTATCCCACAGAAGTGTTCAGTTCAGCTAAAAAGTATCCTTTGTGTAAATCCAGGCAATTAGCTATATTTTATCAAAATTGGTAATGTAGTCTTGACGTGATTAAGTAACAACTAACAAAAAAATATACAAATTAACATCCAAAGTTTCGCATCAGTTTTACTGTATTAGCGATATCTTCCACTCTTGACTTTGACTGAGAAGAATTAGGGTTTGTAACTTCTTTCAGAAATAGTACTAAAGTAAACATTACGAAATAATAATAATTAATAATTATTAATAATGTCTAAGTAGTTGTTAAAAAGAAGATAATTTTGTGTTTATAAGCAAGAAAATAAAACCAATAAATCAACAATTAAATATATGTATAACAATATTATAACTGTATGACGACTCCATACATGTTTGTCCCGAGTCGGCCAGCGGCAGCGCGGCGAGTTTGCAAGAATGACTTCGCGCACACCCGCGTTCGCGATAGCGAGCTATTAGACTCCGCCCGCCAAGCAGTGGATTTTTTTTTGTGTATCGTCTTAAAAAAATACCTACAAAAAAAATACGTGTGTCACTCGAGGACTGCCGCGGTAAAGCTATTGCATAGCATCGCATCGCTGTGCCGGTTGGAGTGGGGGGTGTTAGGTTTTTTCGTTACGGAATTTTTACATTCGGTCGCCGCGCTCAAAGTCTGAGATAAAAGCTATGCAATAGCTTAAAAACGTTTTGACCGCACAGACATTTTGACCGAAATACAAAGAGGTTTTTCGATTCCAAATGAGAACTTGTAGACCGGGAGATACTGACACAAAATTTCGAGTCATTTGTAACAGGATGGCGGTTCTACAGGGTTCTTAGTACGCAATGACAAAAAGAAAAACGATGGTGTGAACGCTGGTACCGGCGGCTTAGTCGCGTGGGCGTTAGTCGAACTCGTCGGAAAAATAGCGAAAGTCAAAGCAGGTAGCATCGCAGACAGGAGACATGCCCTTAATTTTTTTTTGTACAGCATTTTCCGGTAAGAATTAATTTCAAGCTAAAACTTATTGAAAATTAACTATAATAGATGTGAAAGAAGCTAAATACAACCGACTGAATAATAGTGGTTATCACTAGGTACCCACTATTATTCAAAGGACTATAAGTACCTTTGTCAAAAAATAAACATACGAAGGTTCATACGGAAAATATAACCTTTGTTCACTCACAGTAATTGTTCACTATACCTTACTTACTAATATTATAAAGCTGAAAAGTTTGTTTGTTTGTCTGAACGCGCTAATCTCAGGAACTACTCCGGTCCAATTTGAAAAATTCTTTCGGTGTTAATAGCCCATTAATCGAGGAAGGCTATAGGCTATAATCCAACAGGAGCGGAGCAATGCGGGTGAAACCGCGGAGCACAGCTAGTAACTTTATATATTTGCCGGGGTCGGAAGGCTGCTAATAATAAATTAATAATTAAGACTGGAAATCGAAAATATCTATCAAGACATGACTAATTCTAGAATATTTTAAACAAACCTGATATTATAAATAAAATCAGCAAAATGACAAAAATCACGGTCCTCAATTAGTGAATGGCCTTGACTCAGCGACATTGTGGCACATTTCCGATTGCGTATTATCAAATCCTGTTATCGTTTATTAAATAACCAGATTGACACTAAAGATGTAATAAAAACTCGATCTAATGTGAAAGATTATAAAAACCATTTTAGGATGTACTAAAAATGAAATAGAAAATAGTACTTATCTTAATCCCCCATTTCACTATTTTTAAATTTAGTTTTCCCGCTAAAATGTATCATAATATTTTCAGACGTTCTGTCTTCGTGCCTACTTAAATTTCAAGTAAAAACTCATAAAATGTTTAAAAAGACACAGATTTATTGTTTTATTGCTTTGAATGATTAATTCAATAAAATGAAATGCTTCAATAATATAAATAACAGTAAAAAATAAACGAAGATGATTAAAAAAAAACAGATTCCCGCCATTTAAAAATGTCAGAAATGTGCCGCGTCCACACGTTGTAGAAATGTCAAGGACGATTTGCAATCGTGTAAAAGTTCACGGAGGTAACAGGTTATAGTGAATTATAATTCAGACGCAGTTATGCGACATCTTTTTTATTATTTTAACGGAATGATAGAACGTATGCTTTTCTGAGTAATCAGTTTCGTGATAATCAACGTGTAAACGCTTAAAAAAAAAAGATTGTGGACTATATTTTGTGCATTTTGGTATGATTAAAAATTTGGTGCTTATCAACAAAATGAAATAAAAGAACAAGCACAAACAATTATTATGTATTTACTAGATCTCCGCACGCGGCTTCGCCCGCGTTTTTAAAGAAAATCCCGCATAGTTCCCGTTCCTGTGGGATTTCCGTGATAAAAAGTGACCTATGTCTTATTTTGGGTCTTCAGCTACCTCCATACCAAATTTCATTGCAATCGGTTAGTAGTATTGGCGTGAAAGAGTAATAAACATCCATCCATCCCCACAAACTTTCCCATAATATTAGTAGGATTGTAAACTTAGATTGTAAATAATTCAATCTTTATTAATTATATTTGTGTGCAAAGTGCTTACAAACATCATTTTATCACATTTAATATTTTTTATGCATCATTTAACGGTAATTGTTATGATGTTATTAGATAGTCAGTCGCAAATAAACGATCGTCGTGAGAGAACGCATTTTTTATTTCAAGCCTCAACCCTCATTCAAAACAGACCTCTATTGCAAGAACATAGGTATTATGTGGTCCTTCGAGCCGGATGAATCAGCGACCTATGGATAATACATCATAACAGTAATGCCTTATCCAATCAAGAGCTTTTAAACTTTTTGCAAATCACCTTTCTGTTTCCCGCAAGCGTAAAAATATAACATTAAGATAATTTTTACAACATTCAAATATATATCTATGTATTGACCATTGACCACTATAATTATATTACATACTGTATAGCATAAAACAAAGTCGGTTCCTGCTATCCCTATTTAACTATGCGTAGGTAAATCTTTAAAACTACGCAACGGATTTTGATGCGGGTTCTATCAGATTCGTTCTCGAAAAACGTTTTAGAACAAATAATATTTTGAGTTGGACAAAGCGGGCATAAAGCTAGTACATAGATAATAAATAAAACATGTAGATTATACTACAGATTATATATCAACGCGTAGACTAAGCAAATAAATATTCAGCATGCGTTCAAGTAGGTATGGTTCAAGTGAGTAATATCTGAATTCCATGAATAGTTTTTTGACCACAGATATACCGAGATTATTGTGAAATTTTTGAATATTTTTCTTCTGAGTTACAAGATGATGATATTACAATTATTTTGAGGTCAATATTTTTTGGTAATGGATTGCATTTGTAAGTGTTTAGGTACGAAACTCGCGGGTAATCCTTAAAAAATACGACATTTTATTTCGATGAAGGATAAGTGTATAGTAAGAAATGTAATCATATACTTAACTTTTAGTAGGTAATGTATAACCCAAGTCCTAATCAGCTATCTGTCGACTGTCAGCGAAAGCTATATCCAAATCGATCCAGTTTTGGTGTGAAACTTCTAAGCGCGTAGAGTAAAATTTCAAAGTCGCGTCATGGCATTTACCGTAAAGTCACGGAGTAAGGCGACGATTTTGGTATATTATTTTTATTTATATAGGTTGTGTAATGTGTATATTATAGGCATGGACGTATAAAAAAAGACGGACGGTATATCGCCTAAACATTGAGTGAAGCCTAGTAATGGCGGCGAAACATCCATGTGTGTGTGCCATGTTGCCATGGCAACAGCTGTGTTGATGACAATGGCGGCTGTATTTTTTTCTATAAATTTTGCAGTAATAATTTTGTCATTAAAACATAAAAGGAATAACTTGCTTCCCTGTGGAATGTAATCCCTTATGTTTTGTTATTTAAAATTGTACTGTTGCGACACCATTTAACCACGCAAGACGGCATTTTAAATATTTTTTGTGAAACAGTGACGCAGTTAATCAGTCGGTAGTTCACGACGTAATGGCGGCCGACTAGCTTACTATGGTGAGAGTGTGTGCGTGTTTATTGTCTTTACACGATCGCTAGCTTACTATGGTGGCTTCACGTTGTTTGTTCGTAATACGGTGTCCGTCTTTTTTTATACGTCCATGATTATAGGTATATTATTTTATTTTTAATGTCTGTATAACTGTCTTTTATTCTTAAAAAAGAGCGTGTAAGCCGAGCACACGTGTCAGAAGTGAAACTTCTTTGGCACCCGCGTGTTCAAACTTTCGTTTTAATGCCAAACCTGAATATATGATCTATTATCTGCAAAAAAGATGCATTTATATGACTTATAGCATGACCTTTTACGTGTGACCTTTTATTATAATGCTGTAAAGACGACTCATGTTGTGGGAATGTTGAAATTTCAAATGTCTAGGATTGTAACTATAGATACCAATAAGTTCTAGAGGATTATTTAAACAATGTGGTTCCGTTGAATAAAATTTTCGTAAATTTGTCTATGTTTTTATACACAATTTTTATACAACCATTACACCACAAAGCAAGTAATATCATTAGACCAAAGTCTTCGCTTTAAATTTAATACAAATAGGTAGTTAGTTATAGACTTTCTTGCCGGTAAAGTAAGCAGTAAGCAGTCTCTACTCGTTTATGTAGAGACTGCTTACTGAAGAGGTGGTTAATTTTAAATAATGTATTTTGACGACACAAAAGCATTTCTTAACAAAGTCTAGATGAATGAATAAACGTTAAGTTTTGAGTTTGAGTTTCAAACTATTATCTAAGTAGGTAGTTTCTTAAAACTGAAAAAACTGGAGTGAGCAATTTTTCTATCATAATTGTAATAGTAAAATATAATTGTTTTTCGTTATTACCTTTAATAGTGTATTAAAGTACGCAACAAAAATTGACCTACATATCTTGCAATCTAATATTTTGACCTTTATACACCTTTCTCTTTCGTTTGGCGTTTAAATTGGCGCGCAATTTTAGAAACACAATGGCTGACTTTATTCTTCATAGATCTATCATCATTGAGTGAATAATACTCGATATAATAATATGATTAATAATATTAATAACTAGCGGTCCGCCCCGGCTTCGCCCGTGATACATATTTACGTTTTCTCTACATAAGAACCATCCTCGTACTTCAAGGAATATAATAAAAAAAGAATTATCGAAATCGGTTCAGCCGTTCTCGAGTTATGCGCTTACCAACACATTTTGGGATTCATTTTTATATTATAGAAGATTAGGGTTTCGCTGCTTTAAAATAAGGCTATTATTAAACTTTCAACCTACCATTTAACGCGGAAAATTACCTTTTAGGAATAGAAAATACAGAAAAACATTGAATTAAATGACATTTCCGCTCTATTTTGCTCCTAGTAATTATTATCTCTAATAAAAAAAAATAGAAAGAGACCAACATACATATATACTCGGAGCAATTAACTATAATTGCTCCGAGCATATATAGGTATATCATCCGATTACTCACTCTCTGACTCTCCCGCGTAATAAAGCTTGCAAATTTTAATTACAAAGTAATTTAAAACAATGCAAATTGCTTTCATTTGTTTCATAAAATGTAATGAAAATATGCAATATGACGAAAATAGTTTTGGGTTTATTCTAATAAGCGAAAGCGATATTATTTAAAAAATTGGTTATTACATTTTTAACAGACTTCAAAAAAAGGAGGAGGTTCTCAATTCGGCCGGTATTTTTTTAATTACTCTGGTTTCATTTTGTTTGTTATTGGTTTTCTCTTCTATTTAGGAATGCTTGTGATACTTTAGAGATGAATATATTTAAAATAAAAAATTTATGATACAATACCTACTACAAAATATACCCTGTGCCCATGAACATAGTAACTCAATGCCTGTGACATAATATTATATTATGTGTCTCACTCGTGAGTACATACACTGCTGGCGCGGAAGAAAAAAAAAGAAAAGTAGTACTGAGTAGTACATATTAGTAAAAATGATTTCTTTTTTCATAGGATACTGCAATCTTTTGTCTTAACTTTATTTCCGCTTACTCTATCGCTTCGCTCATGACAGTGAAATCATACCAAATTTTGTAATAAATTACTCAGAGTCGGCCATATTAGGTAACTGGTTTTGCTGCGTTCTTACATATAAAGTATAAACAGCTTTTGTAATTCTATTATAATATTATACTTGACGAAAAAGATGATCCTTTTAATAATAAGTAACTGATTTCAGGGTTCGACTTTTGCAGTATCTGCATATACACAGCCTATAGGTATACGTTATTCCACATCTACAATATTTGTATACGAAATTCTTTGTTTGTTGTCTTCCTGTCGCGTCGCATTGAAAAGATTTTATGGTTCTTGTTATTAGAGATAGTTAGAAGGCTAGAAACTAGGAAGAGATCTATGCTACTTTTACCGCGTTGAAAGTTGGAAACATCTCATTGGAATTGTCTTTGACCATACTGGCAGTTTAAACTTTATACTAATGTATTTATTAATCAATTTACATAAATAACTACGTATTATAACTACATTTTCGCCGATTTCAAATATTAAATTTAATTTTTAAACTTAAGAAAAAGTTAACCGAAATAAATGTCAAAACAAGGTTATTACGACTGGCAACTATAAATGCGGAAATAGTTAAAATTAAAAAAGAACAAAATCGTTTAACCTTCATTTGTTTGAATTCAATCGTGAAAACTGCAATCTTGTTTTATTGTTGCTACAATAAGATTGCAACATACAACACTGGTAAGTATATTATTTAAACTAGCTGATAATTGCATTTGTTCGGTTGAATCAAGTTAATATACTTACGTAATTAATAAACACGAAAACGCGAACTCTTTTCAATGCTCATTTGGCGCGGAAATTTTCAATCAATGTCAATTTTCATTATTTGGATTTTGGATAAATTCGATTTAACGACACATGTACGCACACTCGGTGAAAATAAATACTGAAGAATCGAAATAAAATACATTGACTATGCGATGGTAGGTACTAGGTACCTACTTAGTTTGAATTTCGTACGGGTTATAACTTATGGGACTTGGGAGCAAATTAAAACGAGCAAAATAAAGTTATTTGATTTGTATTGATTGATGGAATATGCATTTACCTACCTAAAAGATAGAAAGGCTGTTTAACTCCATGATTTTTACCACAGTTATAATAACACAAACTCAAACATTTATTTATTCAATTAGACTTCTTCTAGAAGCACTTTTGAAACGTCATTACATATTTTCAACATTTACCACCGATTCGGAAAGCAGTATCTACTGAGAAGAACAGGCAAGAAACTGCAAGGCAAGAAAAATATTGTGGTAAACTTCACCTCAAAATGATAATTGTGTTCCTAATTTTTAACTAAGTGTAAAAAAATAGGAAAAAGTTTTTACTTAAAGGACAAAAATCTGGGTATGTTGTTATAAATTCAAACTAATTAAGTACATAATATCAACAATTTATTGAATACATCACATAATTTTTTAATGTATTAAACCTTGAGAAATAAAAAATAATAAAACCGGCCAAGTGCGAGTCGGGCTCGCGCACAAAGGGTTCCGTAGCAGCAAATATAATAAATTACAGTTAAATCAACCTATCTCAAAAACTATAAGAGATACTTTGATCAAACCAAAAATCGTTGAAAGAGTTAATTAGCATGCATCACCTCTATTTTTTTTAGAATTTTATACCCCGTAGTTATAAAAATAGAGGGGGGGGGACATACTTTTTACGACTTTGAGAGCTGATATCTCAAAAACCGTTCACTTTAAGAAAAATGTTTTTTAGAAAACTTTATATCATTTTAAAAGACCTTTCCATTGATACCCCACACGGGTATGTACATCGAAAAAAAAAATTTCATCTCTCAGTTACATGTATGGGGGGCCCCACCCCCAATTCTTTTTTTTACTATTTAGTGTCATATTTTTGTAGCGGTTCATACAACACATATTCCCATCAAATTTCATCACTGTAGTACTTATAGTTTCCGAGTAAATCGGCTGTGACAGACGGACAGACGGACAGACGGACAGACGGACATGACGAAACTATAAGGGTTCCGTTTTTGCCATTTTGGCTACGGAACCCTAAAAACCAAATAAAAAAAATTGTTACAACAAAGGCTATAATTTTGTAATAGTTCATATTAAATGGTTACATTTTTAACAAACTTTACTGCGTGTGGTCTTTTTGTTCAATATGATATCAATAATTTTAGAAACATTAACTTAAAATAGATACCTAGACTTTAAGAAAAAAAACTATAAGAGCCAGCGCGCACGAGCAACTTTGTCTCCGCAACTATTTTGTCTCTCCCATCAATTTGTATGGGGAGTTGCGTCGCTACGTGCGCGCACTTTCATACTAGCCCATGGGTGGAGAGACAAAATAGTTGCGGAGACAAAGTTGCTCGTGCGCGCTCGCTCTAAGTAATATTCTACGAACAGTATTTTATTTTCTGATTTCATCAAGTAGAGATGAAAATATTATACCTATATGTTTAATAACATTTATGATGTTTATTACATAAAAATAAAGTGTTCCCAGTAATTATTACATGAAATAAACCATTTCATCATAGGGAACATACAATAAAAATACTTATTTAAGTACATGGAATTAAAAAAATAATTACTTTTAGTACATAAAAGGTAAAGAAAAATTTGATTTCAATTTAGTACAATTCCTTGTGATTTTTATTTGTTTTTCATGCATCAGTAAATATTTTACAAGCTGTGCCCCGCGGATTCAACCGCATTGCTCCGCTCCTGTTGGTCTTAGCGTGATAATATATAGCCTATAGCCTTCCTCGATAAATAGGCTATCTAACACCGAAAGAACTTTCAAATCAGAGCAGTAGTTACTGAGATTAGCACGTTCAAACAAACAAACTCTTCAGCTTTATAATATTATAGTATAGATTACCTTTTATGTACTGTATTTAAATTACAATCTAGCGTTCCTATATATTATAAAGAACTAAACTAATATATATATTTACAATGTGATGCGTTCCATAAAGTTTAGGCCATAAAGTTAAAAAAAATCAAGAAATATAATTTAAATTTAATAACAACAAATATATATATGGAAAACAAGATTAAAACTCAAAAATATTTTGAGATCTCTGATATAAATTTTTGTTTATTTTTTATGTATTGACTAGAAATTTCGAATTAATGAAATTAATATATTATGTATATTATATTACTTTTCATTTATGTAAATAATAGCAATACTTTTTAGTATCCGATTTTGTAAACCAAAAAAATGTTTTATATTATTATCCATTGATATAGATTAATATATATGTATAATTAATTAAACTAATTTTGATTATAAAAATGATTAAAATTTAATGAAATTTGAAAAGGCTCTTTCATAGCTACTATTAATTATTGATGTTATTCACTAGTACTAAGTTACATACTAATTTCTATGAAGTAATATCACCAAGTAATTAGTTGTAATAATAATAATTATTAATTAATGATAAAAAATGTATATCATTAATTACAAAAAAAATAATGACTATCATTAATAAGTCATTTTTAATGGCAGTCCCATAGTATTTAGCTAATTTAGTCATATCTACATCATTAGGCAAATTATTTTGAAATCAAAATTGTATCAAGATATGTGCTAAAAAGTAACATCAGCAAAATTGATTTTGAATTAAAATGGAATGAATATAAAAATAAAATAATTTTATACATTCTTGCAATTAAAATATAGAAAAATATTTGACTCTAAATTATGTTATGTGCTTGTGCTGTTATGCAATAAAAAAGAAAAAAAAATGAAATTTTAGACTAATCCTATAAGTTTCTTATTAGTTTTAAATGCGAATTTAAATCGTTAATTTGATTGCTTTTCAATATTTTTCAGGCATTTTTATTAATTTTAAGGCTTGTGTTATTGCTTTTTAATTTTAATACATCAATGGTTCCCATTTTGGTAACCGTTAGATTCTTGCATGCTTTTCAAATGGAAGGGAGATATGGTGAACACTTCGTTATTTACCAATTCCTTAAGGTTTTCGCCTCCATAAGAGAGCAGGGGAGATATTTCTACATCAATATCATCAGCGATCACACCGCCAGCTTCTCTAATGTACTTTCTGTGTAAGTTCAAAATATCCTGCTTAGCTGTAGAGGGACAGTCTTTCTTTGCAGCATCTGCGTTCTTCAACGCCGAAAACTCCACATCTCTAGCCACTTCCAAACAAATAAAGTTCTCAGCGAACTCAAAGACGTCAAAAATAAACTTTTCGATCTTTATACCGTTCGGTTCGGACGGCTTGTGGCGTACACCGCTCTCAACGTACGGTATCTTCTTTTTGGCGATGTGCAGTTTGAGTTTACGCTCGAAATCGGCGATTTTGTGAAGGAATTCAGACGAGAAATAATGGTTGCATATATTTCCAGCGGAGAAGGTAAGTCGGCCGTCCGGATTGCGTCGCTCAGCGGCTTCGTCAGTCAGTTCTGAATATTCTACAACCTTGTAATGTCCGTTCACTCTGCATACGACGCCTACAGGTTCACTTGGTGAGGATTTCTGAACAACTTTAGCTGCACAGTCTGCGTTCTTACTCTTACAATAACCGATAAACACTGGATCTGCTACTTTAATCAGGATATTGTCAACGGAGTGTCCATGCAAGTGTTGGATACCGCGTTTTTTGATGTCATCTAAAACGCCTTGGGTTTTTAATGCTCTGTACAGCCCTCCGTTTCCATCTGGTGCGGACGCAATATGGTGTTTCTCGTCTAATAATATTTTACCATCAAAATCAAAGCAAGGCAGTGTTCCCTGTTCGAAGTAGACAATGTTCTCTTCACTTAAACCAAAGTATGAGTGGTCTTTGAAGAATTTAGCTGTAGGACCTCTAGTATGTTGAGACGTCATGATATACCAAGTAATGTTACCATACTTTCCGGTTCTTTCTTCTGCCATTTGTTGAACTCGCAAGATTCTTTCTGCTTGTATTTGGAATAATGTCTTATGAGATGGTAAACCAACATCATACATGCCTTTCGGGTGTCCGAATCCGAGCCTAGTAGCTTGTCCACCAGCTAATAACAAAACACCAACTTTACCATCAGAAATTTCTTTAAAACCGATGTTTTCATACTCCGTAATTTTTTCTTCGTTTAAACCAGGCACAGATTCGTAATGAGTCTGCGGTATCGGCTTCAAATCATCGTCGAATTTTTCCAATATAACTTTAGTAGCTTCGTTCGCGCGTCTAAATATTTCATTAGTTTCGGCGAGATCCAACTTCCGGATTTCTCCCGCCAATTGTTCCCGCTCATTGTCACTCAGTTCCGGCCAATATTCCAAGAGATGTTCTTGACCGTGAGCACTGACGTATTCCTTGAGGTTTTCATACGACATTTTAGCGCGCGGTTTTCAACGTTCTATATCTTATCGAGACCGATCGCCGCGATTAGAAAGTGTATACTGATCGAGTTCCACATCACCTTCGTACATTTTCACGATACACCCCACCACAACGAAACACGTCGGCCTAACTTCTGACATTTCGAGACATTTTTGTTTATTTACATTCTTGTGTAATACTTTAGCACAGCCACTTTTCCATTTAATGTACACTGATAATTTATTAAAGTAAATAATTGTACGTCATTTCACAAATACAGCAATGTATATTGATTGGACAGTCAAAGTCAAATCAATTATGTAAGTGTCATAACAGCTGTCGCACGTCATAGCGATAACATTCAAAAATTTAAATTGAGATAAAATTATGTAGGTTGTATAAAATAATTAATATGTTATTAATTAAATTTATTCATAATTGTACAAACATTAATCAATTAATTAGCTTAACTTTTTTAATTTTGCTGTGACTATAAGTTTCTGGACGAACTTTCTGTTATCTATGAAAGGGATCCATCTAAATTTTACTTATTTTCGGTGAAATTAAGTTTACCAGGATCTAATAAATTTTGCGTTTATATATCACTTTGTTGTTATTTACATATTTATTTCTTTAACAAAATTAAATAAAAGCTTTTATATTAAGTAAAATTTTTTTTTTTAATTTCTAATAATATAATATTCTTAAATTTGATTTCAGTTTCAAATTTCGATTAGTTTATTGTTTTAGTGCGTATATAAAGAATTTATATTATATTAACAATATGTACATAATTATTTATTTATTAATATATTGTAGATAGTAATTTTATTCAATGGGAATTAGGGAGTATACAATATCATACTAGTAACATTGATGTTTTTATATTCTATGGTTATAGCATCTACAGACGCTCCGATTTGGTTGGTGCCAACCATCCGACCACGACCAAATCGGAAAGTGTAGAGAGCGGTCGGTCCGACATAATTATTATTAATATTGGTTTGACGTGGTCGGATGCGCCGGCGGTACCGACCAAACCAACTTCCTATCCGATCCAACCAAATTGGAACGTCTGGAAGCTTTGTTCCGACCAAATCGGCTCATTCCATAGGTAATTGGCTCATTCACATTCGCAACGCCGCCGGTGTAGGACGTCAACATGAACGCCGAGGGAGTTACGGTCACCGAACGTGACATATTAATAAAATTGCTGGAACTATATAAAGACTTTCCCTGTTTGTGGGACTTAAGTAACAAAGATTACGCAAATAGAGATGCCAGAAATCAAGCGTATTTTATTATGTTAGAAGTATTAAAAAAAATTGACAGTGCGGCTACATTAAAAACCTTAAAAAATAAGTTGTAAGAGCCGCATATGACTGTAATTTTCTCTATTTCTATAGTAGAATTTAGCCCATTCTCTTCGTACTATGGTCAACTGACATATTACTCTATGGTCAACTGACAGCTGGAAGGCCAACCGTCGGACAATCTGTAGCAATGTTGGAATGGTTGCCTTGTCGGTTCCGATATGGTTGGCACCAACCAAATCGGAGCGTCTGTAGATACATTTAGAGTTACGTAGTAACTAATACTTAATCTGTGATTTAGAGTGCAGAAGCCATGCGGACAGCGGAATTGTTGTCAAAATAAAATATGTCATTTTCGTTCAACGACTTTATTATTTTGTTGCTGATAATAATCGATTTCGTGTTGAATATCATATATTGTGTGTTTTCCACTACATATTATTTTGTTAAATCACTATATGAACAAATCGCCAATGTAAATATGGTCGAAAATTCTGAAATAGTAAAAAGAGGTGATAAAGATGCAAACTGGCAGAAATTACAGCAATCCACGTCGTTAATGGAGAAACCGAACGAAAAACCAGCGACTACAGATAAAAAAGAGCACTTTACTGGCACATTTAGGCGGGGACGAAAGAAAAAAAACAACGACCAAGACACCGTTGAGAACAACTTGAAATCTCTGAATATAGATAATAAATCTGCACAAGTAGTTAGTCCACTTTCTAATGACGATAAAAAGGATGTTAGGGAGGGTAAAAAGAATAAATTAACAAAGTTTATAGCGATGGATTGCGAGATGGTTGGTATAGGGTATAATGGCGAAGACCACATGATTGCTCGGGTTTCCCTGGTCAACAAATTCGGTGACTGGTGACTGCATTTATGACAAGTTTGTGAAAGCGCGGGAACAGGTCGTAGACTATAGAACGCAAATAAGTGGTGTAAGAGAGGAGGATATGTTAAACGGTGAAGATTTTAATGTAGTTCAGAAGGAGGTCTCGGAAATATTGAAGGGACGAATTCTAGTGGGACATTCTCCGAAGACTGACCTTAGTGTGCTTTTCTTGTCACATCCGAACAAAAATATTAGAGATACATCTAAATATGAGCCGTTTCAGAAGGTTGGTATTCTTAATTATATTCTTGACTGATCGGTTGGCTTGGTTGGTAGTGGCCCTGCCTTCTAAACCGGAGGTTGTGGGTTCCATTCCCACCCAAATATTTATGTGATGAACATTGATGTTTGCTCTGTGTCTGGGTGTTAATTATCTATATGAGTATAAATTATAATATATGTATGTTTATCAGCCATCTGGTTTCGATAACGCAAGCGAAAGCTTAGTATGGGATCAGATTGTGCCGTGTGTGAAAATTGTCCTGAAAAATTTATTAATTTATTTATTTTATAGCCATAACAATCTTTGATTTAATCAAACCGGGCCATAATATATGATCAAACGAACTTCTAGAAGGAAGTTCGATCATTATTATATGAATAGCTCCATTCGAAGATATAGTATTACCATGTAGTTTCCCTAACGTACTAGGTAGTGTCGCACTTTAAGATTTATATCGATTGTTTTTACTCGATTCGAATTTTAAAACCGTTATCTATAGCCTACGCATCCCTACCGCTCCAGTGACTTGCTCATTCTTTTTAGAGATACCAAAACTTTTACAAAGGGTTGAGGTGGGTGGGTTCTTATATCTTCGAATGGAGCTATTCATATAATAATGATCGAACTTCCTTCTAGAAGTTCGTTTGATCATATATTATATTTTCATAGCTCCATTCTTCAGATATAGTATTACCATGTAGATGTTCAGAGAACTGAAGTAATGAATAGATATTTTCTAAAAGTTTTGGTAGGAATCGTATAAAATAAAATAAAATAAAACACAGCTTATTGAAACAAAAATGATTTTTATTTTAATAACTTCCAAATCAATATAACAATCAAAATAAATATAACAATCAATATAACAATCAAAATAAATAACAATCTCCAATAATTTTATACAATTTTTATATAATCAATCAACCTTAGTCAATACCATTATCAAAGACAGACCTAGCTACCTCTTGTGAAATAATGGGACGATTATAAAATTTTGCAAACGTCTGTGATGAAGCCGTCCATCCAGCTGTTTTGCGTATTGAGTCTATGGATACGCCTGCGGCGCGGGCGGCCGATGTTGAGGCGTGACGCGTGCTATGAGCGCTAAATTTCGTCACGTCAATGCCACTCTCTGCTAACATACTTTTAATCCATCGACTGATGGTTTGTGACGTCACCGGCTTATGGGGACGTTTGTAAGTTACAAATAAGTTTGAAGAACCATTTCTAATATTTTTAGTAATTTCTAGGTAATCTTCCAAACATTTTGCAGGACAAATGCTAGGTTTGTCAGTGAAATATGGTATGACTAAGGTTGGCTGCTCGCGATTGATAGCAGAGGTTTTAATTAAATTTGTAATGGTTATAATAATTTGATTTTTATGAACTACAATACTATTAGTTTTTATTAAAGACAATGTTTGTACGCGATGTGCTGTACAAAGGGCCAAAAGAGTTGCCAACTTTTTTGAAAGTTGACATAATGATAAATTTGTATGAGGGAACCATTTATCCATAAAGTCTAAAGTTACTTGTGGGTCCCATATGGTGTTATATTTAGGTATATTAGGTCTACATTTGAAGACTCCTTTTAGTAACCGTGTCACTTGTACATCAGAACCTATATTATTGCCTAGCAGCAGTGATATAGCTGAACGATGGCTATTTAATGTGCCATATGAAGCTCCATTCTCATATTGCTTAGTAAGAAATAAAATTACCTCTGATTTTGGTGCTTCTAAGTAGTTTATATGATTGGTTAAACAATGATTCCACCAAAGTTTGAACGATGTGTTATATTGTTTAATAGTGTTTTCCGCCAACGAAGAGACCATTAGATATATCGCTTCTGATGGAATGCCTTGTTTTTTGAAGGCTTCCCGGAGACAATGGCTGCTGCCAGGATAGTCTGCGTGGGAAGATGTAGCCTGTAATCTGACCGAATTGCATTTTTTAGAAAAATAATATCTGATATTATAATATTGCTCAACAAAGGAAACCACACTTGGGTGGGCCAATAAGGAAAAACTAAAATTCCAGTAGACCTTTCGCTGACAATTTTTTGTAAACATTTTTGAATTATTGCAAAAGGGGGAAAACAGTAAAAATAATATTTTGACCATGATATTGTAAAAGCATCAACCGTAAGTGCATCTGGGTCTGGTCTCCAGGAAACGTATACCCTACATTTGGCATTGGTGCGAGATGCAAACAAATCTATATCAACTTTACCTAGTTTATTAATGATTTTTTGAAAAGCATTCGAACATAGTTCTATTTCAGTGTCGGGATTAATTCTGCGTGATTCAGTGTCAGCTTCTTTATTTTCTTTGGAGTTGATATAAGATGCAAATAACCACAAGTCGCGTTCTTCGCACCACTGCCAAATGGATCTCGTTAATTCATTAAGGTGTGGGAATTGTATACCACCCATTCTGTTGATATAACTAATAGCCGTTGTGTTGTCGATTCGCATCAATATAGCGCAATTGGTAACATTATAGGCAAAACATTTAAGGCCAAAAAATGCTGCTTTAAGCTCTAAATAATTAATGTGATATTTTAGCTCACTTTCTTTCCAGTGGCCATTAGCGCGCATATTATTGCAGACAGCACCCCAGCCTGACCTTGACGCGTCCGTGAAAATTGTCAATTTGTATATCGGAGGCGTAATAAAGCTTTTAGATATTAAAATATTACTTTCCCACCAATTTAAATCTGGTAAAATGTTATTTGACAGTCTCATAATTGAATCGTAATTATTGTTAGATTTTTTGAGGGCGAGATACTTTTCCCTTTCAAATTTCTTTGTGTATAACCAACTATATTTTATTGCCGGGCATGCGGCTGTTAACACACCTATAAATTGAGAGAATTCTCGAATGGTACATTTATGTAATGTTTTGAATTTTTTCACTAAATGTAATATATGACTTTGTTTGTTTTCTGGTAAGTACATAGTCATATTTTCTGTGTCAAACATATAACCTAAAAATTTGCATGTTCGTTTTGGTTCTAACGAGCTCTTTTCGAAATTTATGATAAAACCTAAACATTCGAGGATTCTCACAGTTTCATTTACGTTCAAAAGACATTTTTCGTAAGAATTCTCGATACACAAGGTATCATCTAAATATGTTACTGAACTAAAACCACGTTTCCTTAAGTAACCGATTACTTCCTTCATAATTTTTGTAAATGTTCTTGGTGCTGATGATAGGCCGTAAGGGATTGCATTAAATTCATATGTGATTAAATTTTGTGAATCGTCTTCATTCTGAAACCTTAAATACTTTTTATGTTCTGGGTGTATAGGAACTAATAAATATGACTCTTTCAAATCAATACTAGCCATGTAACTGTTCTTTGATAATAAAGTACATACACTTCTATAATCCTCCATCTTAAAATGTTCGTTTTCTACATATTTATTGAAATATTTTAAATTTAAAATAAAACGATCTGTCCCATTAGGTTTTGGAATCAAAAAAATCGGTGAAAGAAATTGTTCAGTGCGTTTTTCGCATACAGAAATAGCTCCTAAGTCAAGAAGGTTATTAATGGCAAGTTGAATTTTTTGTTTTTCTTTATATGATAAAGATTTATTTGGTATATACGGTCGTGAAACATTATTTATTAATGGTATACGATAGCCATTTAAAATATAATCTAACACGGTTTTATTTTTTGTTATGTGTAGCCAACAATCATAATAAAAAGTTAATCGACCTGCATGTACCTGAACTACTGACGTGTTGGGGCACGTTGTCTGGTTGCTGGCTTCGCCTGCGACTGCGGTGGCGGCAGCTGCGCTGCTTGAGGGCGAAATTGTCTGTTCGGATGTAATCTGCTCGTCATGTATGCGCCGCGCCCCCCCCTGCTCGACGACGAGGCATATCGAGGAGGAGGTGGCCAGTTTCCCGTGTATCTGCCTTTTGTTGATTGAGCTTGATTATTTCGTTGCGGTATGCTTCTTTTAATTTGTGAGCCTTGTTTTTCAATGGCTTTTGCAGCCTTTATTTTTTCCGACAATTGACTACCAAATAAGAATTCGTCTCTTTCCTCTTCTTGGATTATGTTCAGTATAGATTTATCTAGACACGGAGTAATACATTTAGTGCGAATTTGTGTTTCTGTATAATGTAGATCTGTCAAAATTCTACAACCATTAGAAAGATGTTTTATAGCAGTAATTTTATTTCCATCATTAATGATGGTTTCCATAGCTCTTGAAATAGCAGTAATAGCAAAGCCTAATTGGTTTTGTTTTACTTCCATCTTTTTATCCCTACTCCGAACTGCTTCTGCGACAGCAGCGGCTATCTCGGGGTTTAAACTGGGTGATTTTAGTAATTTGCAGTTACCTGGAATATGATATTCCTTCAACAAGTTTTCTTTAACTTCTTTGGTCAATCCTTTCTTTAATATAGGCAACCAGCGCTGTGTCAAGTCGCTGTGAATATTGGGTCCATATTTAGGACTGTCTTCAATGGGGTCCCCCAATGCAAGACGTATTTCTGGATCAAGTTCTATATGTAATTCATTTGAGGATTCTGGACCCGTATTAATTTGGTCTTGTGGAGGATTTGGAGTTTCAGATAATTCGCCATCATTTTTACTATCTCCGTCCATGCATCTTTGCGATAACAATGGGTCGCCTATAACTGATGTACTCGCTAACGGTATGTCAACCGGTATCATCGGTAATGATTCATCCTGTATATTAGGGTAATCATGGTGCATAATCTCAACTCCCTCAATATTATCATTTTCGGGTATTTGGATATCTGAAAGTATAAGGTTAAAATTTAAATAACTTTTTTTTTTCTTTTTTTTTTTTTTTTTTTGGAGGTAGTTTTAAAATAAAAAATAATATCTTATTACATATTATAATATCTTATGAATCTTTGTTGTTTTACATTAGGTTTATATAATTATAAAAATAAAGTTTTTGTATTCGTCAAATGCTCATAATGTACATTGTATGTATTATGCCTTCGTGTATGACTCTCAGTCAACCTCCAGGCTTAAATTTTTGTGTCATGTCTAACCATCGTGTATAACTCGCGGTTACCCTCCAGGCAGACTTATAGACACTGTATTGCACACATTATTATTAATTCGTTAACACTTGTAAAATTAAAAATTGCTTACCTTCGTTTTCGATATCACTCTCTGAGTCCGAATTTATAATAATACGGCGATGTTTACGCCCTTTCGTTTTCTCTTCTAAACGTTTTATTTTTTCTTTATACCGCTTAATTTTGTCTTCCGCCTTTCTTTTCGGCATATTTGAAATGTAATTTTAAGCGACGTGCGTTCACTACCGCGCACTAAAAAGGAATGAGCAAGTCACTGGAGCGGTAGGGATGCGTAGGCTATAGATAACGGTTTTAAAATTCGAATCGAGTAAAAACAATCGATATAAATCTTAAAGTGCGACACTACCTAGTACGTTAGGGAAACTACATGGTAATACTATATCTGAAGAATGGAGCTATGAAAATATAATTGTAAATATTAAACATATCACCTTAAATTATTTATAGAAAAAATAACAATATAACCTAAATCATCACCAGAATAATGTAGCTAACAAGTCGTCCAGTTAAAAATTTAGTTTATTATACACAATATAAAATACTATTCAAGTTCCGATAATGCATCCACATCTACATACTTATTCATCAGCTTAAAAAGTCACACCACTTAAAATCCTGTCCACATTTTGACAAACTCATTTCAATCTACAGTAGAATCCTTTTATTATGACTCTGGTATTATTGACCAACTGCTTATTATGACGTATAACACAGCAAAGTTGGTTTTCATATAAAATTTTTTTTGTTTGTTTTGAGTCTCAATGTGTAGGCATCTCTATTTTGTTTCTATGTATTAAGTACTAACAAAAAAAAGGAGATTGTTTATTTTCTATGAAATGTTTTGTATGACGTCCGTTTATTATGACGTGTGTTATGTAACATTGAACCGGGAGGGACGTAGTTTAAGTTAGAAATAATTTATAATGTAATTTTTTTACAATAAATTATTAATAAGTAAATTTCGTTTTTTTTTGCGCCTTCGCGGGTCGGTCAATATAATTCGTGTTTGATATTTCCCTTCAATGTCATTAAAAACGGATTGCACTGTAATTCCAATTCTTCTTATATATAAAAATGAATCGCAAAATGTGTTGGTAAGCGCATAACTCGAGAATGGCTGAACCGATTTCGATAATTCTTTTTTTATTATATTCCTTGAAGTATGAGGATGGTTTTTATGTAGAGAAAACGTAAATATGTACCACGGGCGAAGCCGGGGCGGACCGCTAGTATTACAATAAATCTAAATAATACTAATAGATCTAGATTATAATTTATTAATTTTATCATTTAAATAAATATTTCCATTACATTTCAGATTACAAAAGGCGGTAGGCCCTCCCTAAAACGATTAGCAAAAGAAATCCTAGGTATAGACATACAGCACGGAGAACACAGTTCCGTCGAAGACGCGAAAGCAACGATGAAATTATATAACACAGTAGCGAAGAGTTGGGAACAACTGTTGAGTGAAAAACGCGGTTATAGCCGGAAATTTGTGGAAAGCTAGTCTATAAATGGCTATATTCAAAATGATTTTATAAGTAAAAAGGTGTAGATAACAATAAAACCGAAAGAGTAGAATAGCTCTGTCAGGATCACAGGTGGCCTAGAGATCAAAGGCGAAAGAATGGCGAAAGACGCGGGTTTGAATCAGGAATCGTGATCGAATTTTTTCTATTTAAAAATTTCTCATTTACAAAAAATTTGAATGCTATAAAAAAATTATTAAATACAAAATTTAATCTTCAATGGACACTCGCACACACAATATGACGTCAAAATGAGATGGCATGATTCAACTATTGTGAGCAAGAGACAACAAGTAAAATGTGGCTAATTTTATTAGAGCTATCTACACCATTCTACTTATAATATCATATATAGCAAGATTTCTCATTCAATAACTTCATCTAGGTACATAAGAGATAGAAACAGGTGTTAAATGAAAAAAGCAGCTATAGCCAAAAGTTTTTTGAAAGCTAGTTGATTTCTATAGTAATAACAAGATTTCTGAAAAACTGCTAAAACTATAGAAAAGTGTTTAAAACAGTTGTTGAAAGAAAAATTTTACTATAATTTTGTAAGTAAATGAGAGATGATAAATATAGCTGCATTTATGATATACGTAATAATTTTTCTACAGTGAAGAATTGAGATAAAAAAAATGTTGTGTGGTTTTATGAAACCACGGTAAAAGTGAAACTGTTCGAACGGTTCCGAACACTGCTTTATACCTACTCGGCAGCCGACCGTCACGCGACATGCGCTACACAGATCAAAACGTTTGAGACGATGTAATAAAAGTTTCACTTTAATAATTTGTGAAAATTGAGAGCTTGTTATAAAATTCATCCTCAACTCAACTTTTAATAACTTTGCTATAATCAACTGTATGAAATAATAGTTGAGTCAACTTCTAAATTGTCATCAATATTGCCAAAAAATTTTCATTTAAAATAATATTCACTATATCCATACATAGTGTATATTTATAGTACTTTACTCATAAGTGTCTGTACTACAGACACTTTAATGTTATACTCTAACTATTGTAAAAAATATTCTAATTTAAGCTAATAATGTAAAAAAAGTGCCTTTTATTGTTATATAATCGTTGATCTTCATCTCAAATTATGTTTTAGATCTCAAATTCCAAAAAATAAAACATATAATTTATTTTATGTTTTGGTTTCGTAAAGTCATGGCCTTAGTAAAAAAATAAAGAAAATGTGTAGGTACATACTCTATGGTCGCCTATTGCTGTTATTATAAATAATAAAAGAGTGTAACAAAACATTGATTTGATATTATCAATGATGATATAAGTAAAAAAAGTGTAGATAAGTTAAAATCGTGGAAGCGGTGCAACGGAATTTGGCTAATTAGCCGTATTTTCCTTCAGTTATCTCTCGCTCTCGAATGTTGTGTTGGTAACTTATCTACACCTTATTTCTTATAATATCATTGATTATTATTACAAATTGTACCTAAATTGTAACAGGGAAAAGTAAAAAAAAATATAATTTAAGAGCTTGCCAAGTAAAGTACCATTTTTTATTATGAAGTGTATCTTGATTTACGGCGAATATGCTGGCATTATTAAATAAATTTATATTATTTTTAAATGTCTCTTTATTTTAATCCTTACTTGCCTATACAGGGTGTCCCACTTTTGGTATACTAAGCGCGAAGGGACTTGTAGTTATGCATAGATTGATCACGTAAAAAATGCAAACAACAAATTGCATCAAAAATTTTTTGCTAAATTTTTTCTGAAAATCCATGTTTTCCTCTAGCTTCGCGCAGCCGGCATATACCACTTCGCTAATGTGATAACTATATAAACATAATCTTAAAAGATAGCTACGTGCCGATGGCAAAGTTGGGAGGGTTGCTTGTTATGGGTGTACACATGCGTGTGCGCCTATAAGTGAAGTTAAAGTGGGTCAAAATCGAATCTAAAACAGTCGGTTACAAAGAAACACAGGTGAAGCTAATAAATGCGTTTTCATTAAAGTTTATGTTCATAAAAACCGCATCAAAATCCGTTGCGTAGTTTTAAACATCAGCACGACAAGACAGAAACCGGGAATCAACTATATTTTTATATCATGTAATGATATCCCACATGATATCCTGTAGAATAGGTAGAATTAAATAAAAATGAATCAAAGACAATAGAGTCAACGTCATTCTCACTACATTAAAAACAATGATATTTTATGTATAGATACGTTATATACTCACAATATATCCAAAAAAAATGCTTCATATGCAGTGTCAGGCACACACAAATACAAGTATCATTTTACTTAATTTATTTATTATTTATTACATTCACAGACAGGGAGTTTACAATATCATACTGGTAGCATTGATGTTTTTATCTATGGTTAGAGTGAAGAAGCCATGCGGAATTGTTGTCAAAATAAATGTCATTTTCGTTCAACGACTTTATTGTTTTGTTGCTGATAATAATCGATTTCGTGTTGAATATCATATATTGTGTGTTTTCTACTACATATTATTTTCTTAAATCACTATACGAACAAATCGCCAATGTAAATATGGTCGAAAATTCTAAAAAACGAAAAAGACACACAGTTGATCAACCTAACCAAACAATAGTAAAAAGAGGTGTTATAGATGCAAACTGGCAGAAATTACTGCAATCCACGTCGTTAATGGAGAAACCGAACGAAAAACCAGCGACTACAGATAAAAAAGAGCACTTTACTGGCACATTTAGGCGGGGACGAAAGAAAAAAAACAAAGACCAAGACACCGTTGAGAACAACTTGAAATCTCTGAATATAGATAATAAATCTGCCCAAGTAGTTAGTCCACTTTCTAATGACGATAAAAAAGATGTTAGAGAGGATAAAAAGAATAAATTAACAAAGTTTATAGCGATGGATTGCGAGATGGTTGGTATAGGGTATAATGGCGAAGACCACATGATTGCGCGTGTTTCACTGGTCAACAAATTCGGTGACTGCATTTATGACAAGTTTGTGAAAGCGCGGGAACAGGTCGTAGACTATAGAACGCAAATAAGTGGTGTAAGAAAGGAGGATATGTTAAACGGTGAAGATTTTAATGTAGTTCAGAAGGAGGTCTCGGAAATATTGAAGGGACGAATTCTAGTGGGACATTCTCTGAAGACTGACCTTAGTGTGCTGTTCTTGTCACATCCGAAGAAAAATATTAGAGATACATCTAAATATAAGCCATTTAAGAAGGTTGGTATTCTTAATTATAGCCATAACAATCTTTGATTTAATAAATAAATAAATATTTCAGGACAATTTTCACACACGGCGATCTGATCCCATACTAAGCTTTCGCTTGAAACCAGATGGCTGATAAACATACATATATATAATTTTAAATAAATACTTATATAGATAATTAACACCCAGACACAGAGCAAACATCTATGTTCATCACACAAATATTTGCTCCGAGTGGGAATCGAACCCACAACCACTGGTTTGGAAGGCAGAGCCACTACCAACTAAGCCAACCGGTCACTCGATCAAACCAGGCCATAGTTGTAAATAATAAACATATCACCTTAAATTATTTATAGAAAAAATAACAATATAACCTAAATCATCACCAGAATTATGTAGCTAACAAGTCGTCCAGTTAAAAATTTAGTTTATTATACACAATATAAAATATGTACTATTCAAGTTCCTATAATGCATCCACATCTACATACATATTCATCATCTTGCCACACAACTTAAAATCCTGTCCATATATTCACAAAAACTCATTTCAATCTAATTCTAATTATAATAAATCTAAACATTATTATAATAATAAGTCTAGACTATTAATATTATTACTAGTAATTAATAATAATAAATCTACTACAGTAGACCTGTGCTACACCAACAATCGTTTTTCAGAGCCTTGTCAGAGTATCGAATTTTGTTGGAATAAAATCAATATCTTTGAGTAGAGAACCGTAGAAGTGGCATATTTTTTTTGTACAAGTTGTACACTGTTTAATTATGTATGATCAATGCGGAAATTGTCAAAAAATAACAATTTACATTATTAAAGTGAAACTTTTATTACATCGTCTCAAACTTTTTGGTCTGTGTAGCGCATGTCGCGTGTATCGCGGCTGCCGAGTAGGTATACCTACTCGGCAGCCGACCGTCACGCGACATGCGCTACACAAAGCAGTGTTCGGAACCGTTTGAACAGTTTCACTTTTACCGTGCTTTCATAAAACCACACAACATTTTTTTAATATATATTTTAATCTCATTTCAGATCACGAAAGGCAGTACGCCCTCCCTAAAACGATTAGCAAAAGAAATCCTAGGTATAGACATACAGCACGGAGAACACAGTTCCGTCGAAGACGCGAAAGCAACAATGCAATTGTATAACACAGTAGCGAAGAGTTGGGAACAGCTGTTGAGTGAAAAACGCGGTTATAGCCGGAAATTTGTGGAAAGCTAGTCAATATAATAAATGCCTATGGTTTTATAAGTAAAAAGGTGTAGATAGGTTATCAACAAAATAGTCAATGAGATTTTTAAAGGATAGAAAAAATAGAACAGAAGGAATAAAATAACAATCATTTATTTTATATTTAATTACTAGCGGTCCGCCCCAGCTTCGCCCGTTGTACATATTTACGTTTTCTCTACATAAGAACCATCCTCGTACTTCAAGGAATATAATAAAAAAAGAATTGTCGAAATTGGTCCACCCGTTCACGCGTGATGCCGTAACAACGCGAAACGGGTTTCATTTTTATATATATACTAGCGGTCCGCCCCGGCTTCGCCCGTGGTACATGTTTACGTTTTCTCTACATAAGAACCATCCTCGTACTTCAAGGAATATAATAAAAAAAGAATTATCGAAATCGGTTCAGCCGTTCTCGAGTTATGCGCTTACCAACACATTTTGCGATTCATTTTTATATATAAGACTAGCGGTCCGCCCCGGCTTCGCCCGTGGTACATATTTATGTTTTCTCTACATAAGAACCATCCTGGTACTTCAAGGAATATAATAAAAAAAGAATTATCGAAATCGGTTCAGCCGTTCTCGAGTTATATACCAACACATTTTGCGATTCATTTTTATATATAAGATTAAATAATTAAAGTAAAAATTTGAATGCTTAAAAATTATAAAATACAAATTTCGATCTTCAATGTACACTGCATGATTCTACTATCGTGAGCAAGAGACAACTGAAGTAAAATGTAGCTTATTATTAGCCACAAATACTGCTAATAACCTATCTACACCTTTCTACTTATAATATCATGTATAGCAAGATTTCTTATTCAATAATTTCATAATGATAAGAGATAGAAACAGGTGTTAAATTAAAAAAATGGCTTTAGGTATATATAACTCAACTTGAATAACATTTCCATAAATTTTTCATTTAACTTGATACATATAATATAATAATTACATATTTAATTACATAATTAATTACATAATATATAAGTATTCCATATATTCATTATTGTAAAGACACAGACAGTACTCTAACCATAGAAATCTAAATAACAAGACACATAGAAGTGCTATAATGTCATAATTCATATGAAAACCGCTGTCGCCAAAATCAACACATTTAAACCGATAGCTAAACAGTACACACAAGTAAACTATGCCTTTTGTTGGACAGCTTGATTTTAGTGAAAACTACCTTAAATATTAAATTAAGCTTTTTAATATGTATCCTAACGCACGAATTTACGGTTTATTTTAGAATAACATCCCTAAGTATATGAGACGTTTTGTTTCTTTTTGTTCCAATACGAAAAAATTCGGCTTTTCTACAACAGAAGTTGTCAATTTTCAATAGATATAACTTTGAACATAAACTCATAGAAATAAGGTTGAAATTTGTGTTAAACGTGATAATAAGAATGGTAGACTGTGTCATTCATTGTTATTTCGATTACTATGGTGACACTCGTAATACTTGTAAATATTCTATAATTTTAAGGAAAAACGGCATTATTTCTAAAAAAGAAATATTTACCGATGAAATATTATTCCTTTATTAGTATAATTACAACTTGTGGAAGAATTTCCGCAATGGGAAATGCTGAAACACACCATGTTTATACACATACGTCTCCAGAGCAACAGCTGAACAGTGACGAACACGCTGGTGTTGTGAAAGTCACCTGAGTGGCGACAAGGTCACGCGCGCTTACGACTTCTAGTGTCTTGTTATTTAGATTTCTATGACTCTAACCATTGTAAAAATATATATTGCAAATAATGGTAAAAAAGTGCCTTTCATTGTTATTTATTCTATTGGCAGATCTCAAATTCCAAAAAAAAAAATATATATTTTATGTTTTTTTGTAATAACGAAACTTAGGTTATTTTTACTCTGTCAAATGTTTCTTCAATGTCATGGCCTTAGTAAAAAATAAAGAAAATGTGTATACTCTATGGTCGCCTATTGCTGTCTCTTTCGCTCTTAGATCATTAAGTAATGGATGGAGTACGCTGGCAAATGTTCTAACTAAACTTTCTGCTGATTTTGGTGCGGGGAGGGTAACTCACACTGATGAAACACAATGAAACACAATCACACATTCACAAAAATAATTTGTGTCACGAAAGTCGTAAAAATTTACGACCTTTCAAGCGACGAGTTTTTAAATTCAACTCTATTCCTAAGTT
Organism: Colias eurytheme; assembly: GCF_061535395.1. Classification (NCBI taxonomy): domain Eukaryota; kingdom Metazoa; phylum Arthropoda; class Insecta; order Lepidoptera; family Pieridae; genus Colias; species Colias eurytheme. Next base: position 1,177,969 of record NC_143010.1, on the reverse strand, counting down.
CATAAAGATTAAATTTGTATTTTATTCCAAGTTGTCTCGTTCAATCGCGGTTCAATATCGCGTTCTAAATTCAACTTTATAACTTAGACCATAAAGATTAAATTTGTATTTCTTTAAAAGATAGTCTCGTAAGGAATGCGGTTCATTATCGCGTTTTAAATTCAACTTTATCTCTTAGTCCATAAAGATTAAATTTGTATATTTTCTTTCCATGATAGTCTCGTGGGGCCGCATCAATGATCGAGTAAACATGACTCGATTATTTGTCTTGATCATATCGCTAAACGATACATCGACGATTATTAGAAATTGCATTTAATTAGAAATGTACGTTAAAAAAATAAAAAAATATACACAAATGAAAGGTTATTCCATCTTTTTTAATATTCCACATGTTTGAATTGCTTCTGCAAGACTTGACAGTGCAAAACGGCATTTTTAGCGGAGCACTCGCAGACGTCCTTTCGACGTTTTACGAATACGCAAGTAGTTTTTATGAAAGCATATGATTTTTCGATTCGAATAATCTTATACCTCGGCAAAAGGGGAAACGCCTGCGAGTGTTATCCATTACTTAATGATCTAAGCTTTCGCTGTCAACTATAATATTATCTATACATCTATACATCTATACAAATATTATAAAGAGGAAAGGTTTGATTTTTTGTTTGTTTGTTTGTTTGTATGAATTGAATTTGATTTGACCGCCTCCTTGGTACAGTGGTTGACGCGTGAGCGTAGAACCGAGGGGTCCTGGGTTCGATTCCCGGTGGAGACGAAGAAAAAAAAAATGTCTCGGTCTGGCAGGACACAGAAGGCTGATCACCTACTTGTCCATAAAGAAAATCGATCAGTGAAACAGATGTATGAATAATGCATCTGCCCCTTACCCCACTAGGGGACACGGGACTTCACTTTATGAATTGAATAGGCTCCGAAACTACTTGGCAGATTTGAAAAATTCTTTCACTGTTGGAAAGCTACATCATTTCTGAGTGACATAGGCTAGGTTTTATCCCGGAAATCCCACGGGAACGGGAACTATGCGGGTTTTTTTTTGAAAACGCGGGCGAAGCCGCAGGCGGAAAGCTAGTAAATAATAAAAGAAAGAGTGTAACAAAACATTGATTTGATATTATCAATGATGCTATAAGTAAAAAAAGTGTAGATAGGTTAAAATCGTTTAAGCGGCACAACGGAATTTGGCTAATTCAGTTATCTCTCGCTCTCGATAGTTGAATCATGCCATCTCACTTTGACGTCTAATCGTTTGTGCGTTAGTGTGCTGTTTTAAAGATCGAATGTTGTGTTGGTAACATATCTACACCTTATTACTTATGATATCATTGATTATTATTACAAATTGTACCTAAATTATAATAGTGACAAATAAAAAAAAATATTTTAAGAGCTTGCCAAGAAAAGTACCATTTTTTCATTATAAAGTGCATCTTGATTTACGGCAAATATGCTGGGATTATTGAATAAAATTATATTATTTTTAAAATATGTCTTTTTTTAATCCTTAGGCTACTTGCCAATTATTAAGTATGTATATTCCTAAATTTCCTAAGTTAAAGTGGGTCAAAATCGAATATAAAACAGTCGGTTACATACAAACATACAGGTGAAGCTAATCATAGCGTTTTTTGAAAGTTCATGTTCATAAAAACCACATTAAAATCCGTTGCGTAGTTTTAAAGATCTAAGCGAACATAGGGGCAGCGGGAAGCGACTATTTTATATCATGTAGTGATATCCTGTAGAATTAAATCCATACTAATATTATAAATGCGAAAGTAACTCTGTCTGTCTGTCTGTTACTCAATCACGCCTTAACTAATGAACCAATTTGCATGAAATTTGGTATAGAGATATTTTGATACCCGAGAAAGGACATAGGATAGGTTTTATCCCGGAAATCCCACGGGAACGGGTACTATGCGGGTTTTTCTTTGACTGCGTGGGCGATGCCGCGGGTGGAAAGCTAGTAAAAAAATAAAACCAAAGACAATAGAATCAACGTCATTCTCACTACATTAAAAAGCAATAATTCAAATTTTATATTGTCTATTGAACACTATAATTATGTAGTATTTGCCTGTATTTTATAAAGCTCTGAATTTCATTGAAATGTCTAAACGTATTGTTAATTTTAAGTAAATATTATTTTAATATCGTTTACACACCACGTACCTGTATATTATATTATGTTCTATTTACATATAATAATAAAATCGTAAGAAAGTCAAAACTGTACATTGAAATTTTTTTTAAAACAATACCTAATACAGTACAATCGTTATTGAACTCAAAAATACAGTTTTTAGAATTTATGTCTGTTTGTCTGTAAGCATTTCCGGTCTAAATTCAAAAAGTACTTACTGGATTTACTAAAAATTTGGTACAGAGATAACTTGAGACTCGATAAAGGACATAGGATAGGATTTATTTTTCCCACGGGAACGGAAATTACTCCGTTTTCTGGGATAACTCGGGAAATACCGGGATAACTTTTTTGACTACGCGGGCGAACCCGCTGGCGGAAAGCTAGTGTATAATAATATTCGTTAAGCATTTATAAATATCTATTACCATTAATAACCTACTGTTTAAACAGTTTTGAATCGAAAATGTTTTGAAGGCTACTTACCAGGGGCGTATCTATCTACCGCTGTAAAGAGCGTATTCATTATATGGGGCCCCAAACGTGTGTTGTTGTCATTGAGATAATATTACTATGTATGGAGGAGACACCGTGACAAAATATGTGCGCCATTTTTTTTCTTTGCAAGTTTTAAAAACTATTATCTAGTTAGGTACTTACTGATGAAAGTTTTTCCTTTGCACTTTTCCGTATTATTTGTATTATTTGTGCAATATCGTAACACACACGAAGGCATATTTGATGCGTTTCACTTTAAAACAAATAAAAAATGAGCGTGCAGTTACGCCATATGGCGTATGTTGAGCGGAACATTAGTGATGTAGGCGGTGTCGTCTCCATATGTATATCTCAATGGTTGTTGTCTATTATCTATACAACTTAATATTATGAAGCGGAAGGGTGAGTGTGTTTGTTTGGTTGAACAATCAAACCTCAGGAACTACGGGTCCGTATTGAAAAAATATTTCAGTGTGAGATAGCCCTTTTTTCCTGACAGGTATATAATATAAGCTACTAGAGGTCCGCCCCGGCTTCGCCCGTGATACATATTTCGCAATAAAAGGTAGCCTATGTCCTTTCTCGGGTATCAAAATATCTCCATACCAAATTTCATGCAAATTGGTTGAGTATAGTTTAGGCGTGATTGAGTAACAGACAGACAGACAGAGTTACTTTCGCATTTATAATATTAGTATGGATATATCATCACACTAATACCAATAGGAGCTCAGCAATGCGAGTAAAACTGCGGGGCACAGCTAGTTATGAATTAAATCTGACGTCTTTATGAAGATCAACAAATATTACGATATTTGAGATGTTATTGATGTTATGTTTAAGTGATAACAAACATTATAGATATTTTATTTATATTTTAGTCTATACAACTTATTGGTTCATTTTATATTTTGATAGTAGTTTTTATCACAAATATTATATATACATTTATATAATTTAATTATTTATTTATTTATTTATTTTTTATCTGTTTTTGCTAAGTAATAAATGATAGTGAGTAAACACATTAAATTTGGATTATTGAATGCTTGTTCTCTTGGCTCTAATCAGGATGAATTCTTAGTAGCTATGGCTCAGTATTCGGTTGACATCATGGCCATCAATGAAACGTGGCTACGGCCAGGAGAGGATGGTCGCGCGCCTTCAGTCCCCGGATATAAATTGAAGCATGTGCCTCGCCCAGTCCATATCCGTGGCGGAAGAGGGGGAGGTGTGGCCTTTTATGTGAAATGCGGTGTTAATGTGCGAGTTCTTGCTCATCCTGCACACCGAGATGTTGAGCAATTATGGTTGTCGCTTAACCTTAACAGCACTAAAACTATAATTGGTACCGCTTATAGGCCGCCTTGGTTAAATTTGGACGTTTTTATTGATGGTCTAACAGATAGCATTACCTCTCTAGCACCCTATGATAAAATTATTCTGCTTGGCGATTTTAATGTTAATATGTTTAATGAAGAAAACATTAATACAAAAAAGATAAAGGATTTTCTTAATATTTTTACTTTAAATCAAATTATTAGTTCACCGACTCATTTTATAGGCGATAGTAGCTCTTTAATAGATGTTATTTGTACGGATGTTGATTGCAAAAACGTTACTGTTGATCACATTCCAGAACTTGGCCATCATTGCTTTATTGCATTTGAAACTGTTTTTAAAAAACAAAAGTTAAAGCCTAAAGCAATTACCTTTCGACCTATAAAAAATATATCGTTTGACTCCTTCTCAAAAGACCTTGAACTAATTCCATGGTATAGGATAATTAATGATTGCTCTGATGTTAATTCAAAGGTTCATTTACTGCAAACATACATTGTACAGCTTTTTGATGCTCACGCCCCTCTGAAGGTCAGAAAATTTAAGACACCCCCAACACCTTGGATTACTGATAACGTAAAACTTTTGTTTAAATTAAGAAATAACGCTAAAAAGAAATTCCGCAAATCTAAATCTGATATTGACAAGAAATATTATTTGGATTTAAAACATCAAGCTAATGTTGTATTGCAAAACGATAAAACGGCATACTTTCAGAAACATATAAATGATAACATTAATAATGCTAAGTCTCTGTGGAAGAACCTGAAGTCCCAAGTATTACCCTCTCATACTAGTAGCTGTGTCCCGGATTGTTTTGATAACCCTGATAAATTAAATGAAGACTTTTTAAACGTACCAGGTTCGATAGACGAAAGTGCTTGTGCTTCACAGTTGAAATTTTTTAAGGAGAATAAATATAGTATAGCTGAATTTAAAATAAAACCAGTAAGTGAAGATATAGTCATGAAATTTATTAACAACATTAAAACAAATGCTCAAGGAATAGACAACATAAATATAGACATGATTAAACTTACTTTACCAAATTCACTCAAAGCCATCACTGATATAGTAAATACTTCCATAACTTCTGGTATATTCCCTGAGTTTTGGCGTCGTGCTATAGTAAGACCCATTCCCAAATCGTGCAATCCAACAACTTCAAAGGATTTAAGACCCATCAGTATCTTGCCATGTCTCTCAAAAGTTTTAGAACGAGTAATATACACGCAGGCGGTGGAGTTCATAAATAAGCATCGTATCCTTCCAGAATTTCAATCGGGGTTCAGAAAAGGGCATGGGACCGTTACTGCTCTGAGTGATGTAATAGGTAACATATTGGAAGCTTGTGATGAGGGGGAAGGCACGATACTTGTTCTATTGGATTATACGCGTGCGTTTGATGCAATTAACATAAACTTGCTACTTTCAAAATTGGCGTACTACGGCTTTTCGGGTAACTCTCACAAATGGTTCACAAGTTACTTATCTATGAGATCACAGATTGTCGAGATACGTAATGAAAACGGATCGTTACTAAAATCATCCCCGCGAGCTATTTGTAGAGGTGTACCACAGGGATCTATTCTGGGACCCCTGCTTTATATAATCTATAGCGCTGACATAACTAAATGTTTTCGTTACTGTAGATATCATATGTACGCGGATGATATCCAGCTTTATATTTCCTGTAAGCCAAACTGCACACCTTTAGCTGTACAGAAAATGAATGAAGAACTACAGAGGATTGTAGAATGGTCTGAGCAAAATTCTCTAATGCTGAACCCGCAGAAGTCGAAATATATTATTCTTGGAAGTAGGAAACAAGTAAAATCAATCATTAACGCTAAACCCCAAATTGTTATTAACTGTAATGTAATTGAAGGTGTAAAAGTCGCGTGCAACTTAGGTCTTACAATTGACCCACAGCTCCGGTTTGAAATTCATTTAAATAATGTTGTAAGAAATTGTTTCTATAGGCTAAAATTATTATACTCATTTCGAAATTTCATATCCACATCACTTCGTACAAAATTAGTTGAAAGCTTGATTCTTTCCAAACTGAATTACTGTGATGCAGTTTATGGTCCATGCTTGTTGGTCAGAACGGAGCGAATGATTCAAAGAGTTCAAAACGCATGCGCACGATACTGCTTTGGAATACCAAAAAGAAATCACGTAACACCTTATCTCAATAAAAATAATATTTTAAAGATGGCTGCCAGAAGGAGATTGCATCTGGCTAATTTGGTATTTTCAATTATCAAAACGGAATCACCAAAATATCTTTACGATAAAATTAAATGGAGAGAACAATCAAATGTGTACCCCACAAGAACAACGTCGAATCCCCTTATAGTACCTAAGTATCGTACAAGCGCTTTTCGAGGTAGTTACAAATGGGCAGCAACGCATTGTTGGAACGATTTACCTCCTCCTATTCGGGATAAAAAGTCAAAATTCTCTTTTAATAAGTATTTAGCAGCATACCTCTTAAATAAACAGAAAAACATTTAAAGATTTTAAAGCACATTGTACCTACACGCAATATAATATTCTGGTTATGACTTCGATGTATATTTTTATCACACGTATTTATATAGGTATTTATATTAACACAATATTATGTATATTTATTTAAAATATATATTACTATTTATTATTTTATTTATTATATTATTTCCTCTTTTTATATTTATTTATTATATTTAATACATTAGATTAGATCGTTTTTATAACTAGGTGTCGCTGAAAATCAGCTCTGCAATGAAAGCTTTTCATTGTAAAATGCTGAGCGGCTATCCTTTTAGTATGTAGGTTGTTAGATTAAGTAGATTGTAAGTACATAAATTGTTAATTTTTAATATTGCCTACCTGCTAATAAAGAGTTTATTATTTTATTATTATTATTAATTACTTCGCAAATTTGAGTGGCATTTTCACGCATTTTCCGGATATTTTCCGGGGATTTTCTGAGCATTTCCCTGGCATTTTCCGGGCATTTCCCTGACATAGCCTGTAAATGTCTGGAAAATCCCCGGAAAATGCTCGGAAAATGCCAAGGAAATTCCCGGAAAATAACCGGAAAATGCCTGGGAATGTCTGTAAAATATCCGGAAATTGCGTGGAAATTTCCGGAAAAACCGTGGAAAATGCCTGGAAAATATCCGGAAAATGCGTGAAAATGTCCGGAAAATATCTGGAAAATGAGTGAAAATGTCCGAAAAATATCCGGAAAATGCGTGAAAATGTCCGGGAGAAGCGTGGAAAATGCTCGGAAAATCCCCGCAAAATGCCTGGGAAATTCCCGGAAAATGCCTGGAAAATGTCTGGAAAATATCCGGAAAATACGTGAAAATGTCCGGAAAAACCGTGGAAAATGCCTGGAAAATATCCGGAAAATGCATGAAAATGTCCGGAAAATGCGAGAAAATGTCCGGAAAATGCGTGAAAATGTCTGGAAAATGCGTGGAAATGCCTGGAAAATATCCGGAAAATGCGTGAAAATGTCCGGAAAATGCCTGGAAAATATCCGGAATATGCGTGAAAATATCCGGAAAATGCGTGAAAATGTCCGGAAAAACCGTGGAAAATGCCTGGAAAATATCCGGAAAATGCATGAAAATGTCCGGAAAATGCGTGAAAATGTCCGGAAAATATCCGGAAAATGCCTGGAAAATCCCCGGAAAATGCCTGAGAAATGTCCGGTAAATGTCTGGGAAATGCGTTGAAAATCCCCGGAAAATGAAAGAAAGAAGAAAGAAAGAAACATTTATTTGGCTCCATGATACAATGGAAATAATACAACATAAATTTAACGATATAAACACAGATAACAAACAATTTGAAAAAAAAGAAAACAAGTAAACAAATAAAATCACGATATGCAACAATCTTATTACTACAGTAAAATAAAAAATAAAAAGTAAAAATTAATAAAAGAAACAGTATGTGGAGCCAAACCAGGTAGCCACTCAGTATATGTTGCAACACAGTTACAACACTGATTTTCAGTGGCCCCTCTTTGTAGTGATTGGAGCGGCAGTACGTTCGCAAATATATTACAGCTAATTATATATAATATGTAAAGAAAGACACAAGATATACATACACATAAATAAATTACACATTTTTGAACAATAACAATACATAATAAAGTAATACCTATACAGATAGAATGATAATATACCAGGGAAAATGCCAGGGAAATGCTCAGAAAATCCCCGGAAAATATCCGGAAAATGCGTGAAAATGCCACTCAAATTTGCGAAGTAATTAAAGCAGAAAACCAAAAAAGAAAAAGAAAGCTAAAATCTTTCATATTAAATGTATATGGGATATTCATATTTCATACTTAATGTATGGGAGGGTTTAAAGATAATTTTTTTGATATTTCTCGATTTATTTTTAAAAATTTATTACGGCCATTTTACTCATTAGGTTAAGTACTTTCGATATCAGTTTAAAGTTTTTTGTTATCTGTAATACTTACGGAAAAATCGCCTGTGCACACTTAACGATTACACCCTGTATATCTACTATACGTTGTTCGTTGTTCACTCACTAACAATAACGGATGAATCGATTTGATTAAAATTTCTAATACTTACCTACCTAGTAATCTTGAATAAAAACATGTATAGGGTCTTTTTAAATTTGAGTATGGATCTGTTGTAAAAGTTTTTAATATTTCGGGATATTAAGGCTAGAAAAGAATGAAAAAATAAATGATAGGTTTTCAACAATGTAAAGCTACGAACTTTTCATTTTTTTCTAAATTAAGAAAAAATATATTTAAAACTAGAGGTCCGCCCCGGCTTCGCCCGTTGTACATATTTCGCAATAAACGGTAGCCTATGTCCTTTCTCGTGTATCAAAATATCTCCATACCAAATTTCATGCAAATTGGTTCAGCAGTTTAGGCGTGATTGAGTAACAGACAGACAGACAGATTTACTTTCGCATTTATAATATTAGTATGGATATAGGTACCTAATCTATCTAATTGGTTCACAGTCACAGACAGTTTTTATAAACGTTTGATTTTGAGTTACACAGACGAAGCCGGGGGAATTAATTAGTTCCAAATAACAACCCAAGGGGCCCAAACAAATATACGAAATTAGCCATATTTTGTTACAATTACGCAGGTAATAAATTTGAACAGCTGTTTCATAAACACTATAAATACTGAATAAAAATTCGTTAAAATTGTAGTGGATTAAAGACATTTGTCTGACCACACACAAAATGCGTTTTACCGTGTGTGTGTTTGTGTTAGCCGTAAGTATTTTTTACCTTGGTCCTTAAAGTAAAAAAAAGAAGTGTCAATATTTTTTTTCTATTTTTCGTCACCGGTGCTTGTCCATATTAAAAAAAAGTATAATTTTTTTTATTTTCCGTCCGCTGTAAAATTTTAAACGCGGTAAAAAAATAGTACATTTTTTTAAATCTGTGTTAAGTATTAGTTTTGGGCATGGGTTTTGGGGTTTTGGGATTTCAGTGCTACCTATTAAAAATTTGAATTCGTTTTTTTACTAGATAAAATAACAAAATAAATAAAGTAAGTATTCTTAGAGCATAATATTTTTGTAAATATTGTAAGTAATCATTGCGAGTTCAGAATTGCGATACCTCGCTGTATTTTATTAACTAACTAGATGTTTTTATTAATTTTATTTTCAATGTTTTAAATCAATTTCTTTATACATTGACACAGGCTTTAGCGGCGGCTGCGCACGCTCTACCCCAACGTAAGTATCACAAAAATTATTTATTTATATATTTAAAACTCTTTATTGTGCTGCCAAAATACAAACAAACCATTCTAAAGAAAAAAAAAACAGCACAGAAGGCGGCCTTATCACTTAAGAGTGATCTCTTCCAGGCAACCAACTGATAGAATGATATAATAAACTAGAAAAAGTAAAATTACTATTTCCTGCACATAATATTATTACTAAAGAGAAAATTACATAATGAAAAAAATATGTGTGTTTGATAGCAATTGACTGCTATAGATGAAAAAAAAAGATTATTAATTGTTATTAAAATTACTGCTAATTTAAATTAATCATATGATTCAGTTTTTTTCTTTTGCCAAGATGTAGGTACGTATTCTTCTCATCGCCTCAATACAGTAAATATCATTAAAAATAGAATTTATATTTTTGGTTTTATGGCATTCAAATGCTTTATAGATATAAATTTATAAAGAATAGAAAAAATTCGATCACGAGGCGGGACTCGAACCCGCATCCTTCGCGCGGTGTGTCCCTTCAGACACATAAAACTGAAAGAATAGAATAAATTCGATTGCTCTGGCGGGTCACGAGTGGCTGAGTTGATCAGGCATCCGCCCCGGAATGGCGCGAAGGATGCGGGTTCGAGTCCCGCCTCGTGATCGAATTTTTTCTATTCTTTATAAATTTATATCATTAAAAATACTCAAAAAAATTTGAATTAAGTAAACTTAGTGGAACACAGTAGCACCGTATTAATGTAATAAAACTCTCCACAGAAGTAGAAACGGTGACGGAAACAGTCACAGAAATAGTAGAGACCCAGCAGGTGCAGACAGAAACACAAGAATACCGCGAAGAACGTTCGGAGACGGTCCAGGAAACACAGACACAAGATATCGAGCAGACGCAACAGGTTCAGCAGACGCAAGTTCAGGACCAGACCGTTCAGAATGGTCCGGTACAGCAGACGCAAATCGAGCAGACGCAAATCCAGGACAAGACCGTTCAGAATGGTCCGGTACAGCAGACCCAAGAAACCAGGGTTGAGACGCGTTCTGAGGGAAATAACCAGAACCATAGGAACCAAGGCCCAGGCGTTCGAAGGGAACATCCTGGTAACGGAGGTGAGTTTTCTTCTTCTTTGTTTTAGCTATATTAATTGTAAAAAAACGATGTCATTTCTATCATAGGGTAAGGATATATGTATTATGTAGTTATAACGATTGGTTGGTTCTTTGTCATACCTACTCGTTTCTTCACGATGTTTTCTTAAAACGTTAGTTTATAATGTTAAAAAATTAACATATCGACATTTTTAATTTAAGAACTTTTCAATAACGCTAAAGATGTATATGCTGTCGTAAGATTGTGAACATCCTTAGATTTATTATCTATAGTTATCTCTCTTTGCTGGCATAAAAAAATTATTGCATTATGTCGTAACACGATACGAAAACACTAGATTACAATTTTTAGCATATTATTACAATCTCCCAGTGACCACGCTCGTTAAATCGCGTTTTAAATCCGATAATGTCTTTAATTTATCGATTTAATAAAAATGAATCACTAAGCGCAAAACTCAAGAACGGCTGAACCGATTTCGTTAATTATTTTTTTATAATATTCCTTGAAGTACGAACATAACGTAAACATGTACACCACGAGCGAATCTGGTGCGGACCGCTAGTAAAGTGAAGTTGCATGTGTGGTAAGTTACCCCTAGTGGGGTAAGGGGCAGATGCATTATACATCTGGTTCACTGATCGATTTTCTTTAGGGACAAGTAGGTGATCAACCTGCTGTGTTCATTTTTTGAGATATTTTTTTCTTCATCTCCACCGGGAATCGAACCCGGGATTCGGTTCTACGCTCACGCGACAACCACTGCACCAAGGAGGACCGCTAGTCCTATCCTACTTCCTACTTAATAATATAAATGCGAAAGTTTGTGAGGGTGGATGTGTGTGTATGTTTGTTACTCCGATTAAAATGAAATTTAGCCCACATATAGAGGGTAACTTGGATTAACACATATGATAGGTTTTATCGCGGAAATCCCACGGGAACGGGAACTATGCGGGTTTTCCTTTGCAAACGCGGGCGAAGCCGCGGGCGGAAATCTAGTAATAATATAAATGCGAAAGTTTGTGAGGATGGATGTGCGTGTGCATGTATGTTACTCTTTCTCGAAAATACTACTGAACCGATTAAATTGAAATTTAGCACACATATAGTGGGTAACTTGGATTAACACATATGATAGGTTTTATCGCGGAAATCCCACGGGAACGCGGGTTTTTCTTTGAAAAAGCTAGTAATGTAATAGATACGTTTCACACGTTTAAATGATCTTCCTTTATTTCACAGTGCATCAAAGACACCAACCACAACAAAATGGCGGTCTCCTTGGCAACGCGTTAGGCACAGTTGGCAACGCTGTCAGAACAGTTCAGCAAGTACATGATCATGTGGACCAAGGGGTGCTTGGTGGACATGGCTCGGGTGGTAAGATATAGATATTATCTTAATATATATATGAATCTCGTGTCACAATGTTTGTCCTCAATGGACTCCTAAACCACTTAACCGATGATAATTAATTCGCACACCATGTGCAGTTCGATCCAACTTGAGAGATATGATAGTTTAAACATGTAGGTACCACGGGCGAAGCCGGGGCGGGCCGCTAGTATTATCTATACTAATATTATAAACATAAAAAGTTTGTTTGTCTGAACGCTCTAATCTCGGGAACTACTGGTCCGATTTTAAAAATTCTTTGGGTGTTAGATAGCCCATTTATTGAGGAAGGCTCGAGGAGGCAGAGCACAGCTAGTATCTTATATATTACTAGCTGTGTCCCGCGGTTTCACCCGCATTGCTCCGCTTCTGTTTAGCGTGATGATATATAGCCTTCTTCCTTGATAAAATGGCTATCTAACACCGAAGAATTTTTCAAATCGGACCAGTAGGTCCTGAGATTAGCGCATTCAAACAAACAAACTCTTCAGCTGTATAATACATATTAAGTATAGATTTCTTGCTTTTGCTGTATTCTTGTTTCTTAAAAAAAATTAACGTTAAAAATCCTACTTAAGTTACTTATATATCTATCAAAATAAAGGATTTTATAACTCGCATATTTTACAGGACTTCTCGACCCCTTGGACGAAATATTCGGAGTGCGCAGTAAGTAATCATAATATAAGAACCAAAATATCTATATAAATACATTTTTATTAATTATCTACCTTGAAAGGTATATTCCATAAATATTCAAAAAATTAGTATTTTATTACTACTACATACGATTATATAATTTTAATAATTTATTAAAAAAATTTTGAAACCATTTATAAATCATTTTAGAACAGACAACGTCTCTATCGTTTTTCCCTCCAAAAATTGACATGTTACTTATTCTTTTTTATGTTACAGATCACAACCAACTTGGTGACTACCTCTTCAAGTATTCCGGATTCAGGGGTAAGAAATATTACATGTATTCATTTGTTAAATATAGGGCAATTTGAAATAACATTAAAAAAAGAGTTTTGGAACCATCAAACGTCATTTTGACAGATTATTTGAAAAAAAAAAACTAGAAAAAAGTTCTGTAATGTTCGACATTTAAAATTTTTTAACAATTAGGTTAACAACAAAACAATTTAAACACAGTCTAACTTTACACCAGGGATCTGTCACTTGTCTAAAGTTTTTTGTGGTAAGACAGTTGTGTTTTATTACTTATGTTCTAAAATTCCTATATTTTAAACGTTTTTTAGTATTTAAAAGTTAATAATAACAGAAATATATTCACGGATACAAATTATCAACAGTTAAACAAACAAAATATGAAGTTCGTTATTTTATTCAAAATCAAATAGACCATGAAATAGGCAGTTATATTTCACTTGAACAAACATTATAATTAAATAATAAATTAATATTTAATTTATGTGTGCCATTGCTAAGTAAATAATGAAGTTATTGGAAGTAACTTGTTTATTTAAAAACTAGTAGTGCCCCGCGGTTTCACCCGCATTGCTCAGCTCCTGTTGGTCTTAGCGTGATGATAATACAGCCTTCCTCGATAAATGGGCTATCTAACACCGAAATAATTTTCAAAGTGGACCTGAGATTAGCGCGTTCAAACAAACAAACTCTTCAGCTTTATAATATTAGTATAGATTCGTGATTCGTACAACGTCATCTAGTGTTAAACTGGGTAATAATGTAGGTACTATTAAAAATTAAAAAGATATATCAATGGTTTACATACAAGGCTTGCCCCGCGGTTTCATCCAAGGGAAAATGTAAATGAAAGAACAAAGCTCTGCGTAATATCACTTCTTGCATTCCTCATAAATTACGCCACACCATCTACAACACGTTAGTCAAACCGCACCTAATGTATTTAATAGAAGTATGGGGTAGCGCTTACAAAAATAAATTAGCGCCACTACAAATTTTACAAAATAAAATTATTAAAACCATTTTTAACTATCCTTTTTTAACTTCTACGAATAAAATCTACGACGATACTAAAATAATGAATTTAAAACAATTATACTTTTATAATACGTGTATGTTCATCCACAAAGCGCTACACAAAAATATAAATACAAATATTTTATTCTCAACATCAAATCGCCACTATCCTAATAGACGAGCTAGCTATCTTGCCTTCCCGAAGATCCGAACGAATTATGGAAGGCGAACGGCAACATACGAGGGAGCACGTTTCTATAACGGATTGCCAAGCAAATTGAAAAGTGTAAACTCATTCATTGTATTCAAAAAACAATTATCGAAACACATCCTGGAAGACCACACGCTCAAACTTTGAATGCAATGAATGAGTAGGTACCTAACCTAACTTAACTAATGTAAATAACCTACTCTAAATATTTAACTAACGAATGTTATTTTTTATACATACCTATGTTTAAAATTAAGTTTCTCATGTAAGTGACTTATTGTCTTAATGGGAATAAATGTCTTTAAACCTTTTTTTACAAAGCAATAAATTTTCGGTTAGCTTTAGAAAAAAAAATTGTCTGACTTAAAAAATCGAATATTTATTTTTTAATTCATGTTTTAATTCTTCATGTTTTTTTTTGTTTACAGAAAGGAATCAATTCTTGAACTACTTGACGAAGGTGACAAATTTGAAATGTAAGTATACTTTGATAATTAAGTAGGTATTATTCTTTTATCATTTTATTGGTTTTTTAATTAATTAATAAAATATACAGGGTGTCCCACTATTGGTATACTAAGCGCGAAGGGACTTGTAGTTTTGCATACACTGATCACGTAAAAAATACTTAAATAACAAAATTACATCAAAAATTTTTTGCTAAATTTTTCCTGAAAATCCATGTTTTCATCTCTAGCTTCGCGCAACCGGCATATACCGCTTCTCTAATGTGAGCATTTTGTCTATAAAAACATAATCTTAAACGATAGCTCACGTGCGTGTGGCAATGTTGGGTGGGTTGCTTGTTATGGGTGTTCACATAGAGTTTTAAGAATTCATCTATTTGAAAAAAAAAGATGCGTCTGGACTCTAGAATTTTATAAGTACTTTTTACGTATTCAGCGTATGCAAAAAACCTCCTTTGAGCTTAGTATACCAACAGTGGGACACCCTGTATAAATACAAATTATTAATCCATACTAATATTATAAATGCGAAAGTAACTCTGTCTGTCTGTTACTCAATCACGCCTAAACTACTGAACCAATTTGCATGAAATTTGGTATGGAGATATTTTGATACCCGAGAAAGGACATAGGCTACCTTTTATTGCGAAATATGTACCACGGGCGAAGCCGGGGCGGACCGCTAGTAAATAATAAATAAATCAAACTTTTGTCATTACCATGCCCTTGTAGCGATGTAGCTTTTTCAATAGAAAAATAATAATTTTAAACCGATTTCGTATTTTTCATTTAAATCGACAACATACAAACTTTTGTTTCTACATTGTTTGTTATGTTCAAATCCTTCTTTATTATATAGTAATTGTTTTAATATTTTTTCTTTTTTATAGCGAATTCTCAAATATTCAATTTCCTGAAACTGTGCAGAGGTTCAAGAGGATGGAGTTTTTATGAACAAATGATGGCCAAGCTATCTAGAACTACGCGTAAGTATCTATAGCGATTTTGTGGGGATAGAGAAACAAACAAACAAATGTGGATTATTATATAGGTTTTTTAATGATTTTTTCACACTGTTATAACTGGACGATTTAGTTTTTTTTTCTATTTACCTATTGTTAATTTTGGTAGAGATTTGACATAAAAATATAATTTGAAAATAATTTAAAATTGTGGGCACACTTATATTTTAACATTTTATATGTTTATTTGGGGGGGCAAGTATCTCGCCTCGCGGCGGTGTGAAAAAAAACTATAAAATATGTTTATTTATTATTTATATATTATTATTATGTTTGTCTGTTGATTTAAGAAAAAGTGGAGGCTGTCTAGTGTCTATAAAATACTTTTTTTAATAACTTTTTATAATTTTTGCAGACATCAAATCTCTTCTACGACTTTTGAGACTGCTCACCGGTGAACAAGGTAAGATATATCTTTCTTCTTATATATAAAATTCTCTTGTCACAATGTTAGTCTGCATACTCCTCCGAAACGGGTGGACCGATTCTCAATTACTATGGTGGTGTTTATTTTTTTTTACACCATATGAAAGTAGAGATTTCAATGAATAAAAGGCACCCCAAGTTTTTGAAAAAAGCTGATATTTTGACGGGTGACTTTTCGATTGAAAATTAGGTTGTTTTTTTGGTATTAATTCAAAATAAGGCGAAAAAATAAATATTTTCAATCAAATAAATTACAGTGTATTTGGGACATCATAAAGTAAGTTTCCATCAAAGGACATGTCCAAAAATGTATGAACCAAAAACCCAGAATCGACAGGAATGAAACGTATACCAATGGATTCGCATTGAAGTATAATATAATATTACCAAGGGGGCAACTCCGAAATCGTTATAGTATAGGAGCTAGGAGCAAAATAAAATAACTAAGAAATTCCTTAAAAAACATAATATACATAAGTTTCCGTTATGTTGTGGCTTAATATGACGATGTTATAATGTTTTATCACTTGGGTTACACATAATAAATATCATATTTTACAAGAAACGAAACAAAAACGTTAAAGCACAACATAACAAAAACTCTCGATTTTGTAGTTTTGTTCTTTTATTTTATAGATACTACGATTGTTATAGTATTATATTATGTAATTCTATGGCTAAAGATTGAAAAAAAAAATCTGTATAGTATAGGAGCTAAGAGCCAAAAAACAAAGTGAAAAATCGTTTGAAAATAATAAAAACTCGTTATGTTGTGTGTTAGAATATCGTTGTTATTCATTTATTTTTATAATTCGGTCTAATTTTATTAAGTTGTATTAATGATATTATAATCTACCTATCTATAATAACAACTACATTCGAATCTACAACAAATTGTGTTACACATGAGTGTACCAGCAAAAGCAATTAATCAATTAAAATTAAAATTATAATAACAACGATAATCTCATCCACATCATAATAATTTTCAAACGATTTTTTATTCAGTTCTATTGTCTTTTAACTCCTATACTATACCTATTATTATTTTTTATTTCCAATCCTTAGCCACAGAATTAGGCACCAATAATACACACAGTACTATAGCAATTGTAGTATCTTGAACCTGTTGTGATTGAACATGATGTTATTATGTTGCTGTTGCTTTTAAAATGTGTTGATGATAATTATCATGTATAACACAAGTGATACAACATTATTATAACGTCATATTAAGCTACAACATGACGTAAACTTATTTTTTGATTTTTTAAACGAATTTCTTACTTATTTTATTTTGCTCCTAGCTCCTATACTATAACGATTTCAGGATTACTGCTTTTGCTACATTATATTATATTTAATTACCAATCCATTGGTACACATTTCATTCCTGTCGATTCTGGGTCATTTTTTGGACATCTCCTTTCGTAGAAAAAAACAAATTTTGAAGTAGATAGAAATAAAAGACCAAAAACTTGGTTTTTTAAATTTTTCACCTAAATTTTTAGGTTATGTGAAAAAATTGTGAAGACAAAAGTTGTAGGACTTTTAATTAACTACAACTTTGCCATTGAACTTTTTTCTATAGGACTTGTAGTTTTGTCGGAAATCGAGAGAAACCATTTTTTTCTCTTAAAAGCTCCCCCCTCCCGCTTCCCGAACTCGGATTGACCGTAATTTATTTTTCGTTACATTTTTATCATATTCCCCTCCTTTTCTAATGGGTTTCATCCGACTGCGATTTTTTTTATCTTTTCATTATTTTCAATGGCTTCTACCCCAGTCTATAGCTTCACTTGTATGTTAAGTAACCGACGTCTTTGGGCGCGATTTTGACCCACTTTAAACGGCCAGATTTCGTTCAAACTTTGTAGATTTATTTAGGACCGATGACAATACACTAATTTGATAAAATAAATAATAGTTAAAAAAAATAAAAAACACGCGTTTTATAGAAAACCGAACTAAAAGCGTGTTTTTTAGTTTTTTTTAACTATTATTATTATATTAAGTATAGATTGTAATTTCAGTTTGTGATTAAGTTTGGCATTGAGATTGAGTTTGAGTTACCTATATTTTCACAGATCCTCACACAGCTTTTGAAGCATTGAAACCTTTGACTGGACACAATAATATTGAAGGAGTATGGGAACTTTTACAACGTCTGTCTAGTAGGAAGAGTAAGTAATTTTTATTTTATTTTAAATATAATATTATTTGCAAATAACTTAGATTTTTATAATATTATGTAAAAACGCACAAAAAACAATTAAGAGCAACTGTGGAGTTTCTTGCCGGTTCTTCTCCATAGATACTGCTTTCCGAATCGGTGGTAAATTTTAAAAATATGTAATGACGATTCGAAAGTGCTTCTAGAAGAAGTCTAATTGAATAAATAAATGTTTGAGTTTGAGTTTTGAGTTTGATGGTACATAGATAGTAACTCATGTGTTTAAAAAATTTCAAAAATAACTAACTGCAAAATTTTTAATTGTAAGCACCGTTAACTTGCTTTTTTTAAGAAAAAAAAAGGAAATATTCAAATTAATCATTCTTAAAACAATCAAATTTTATGATAATATTGAAAAACTGGGATAAATCCGCCATTTTGTATTAAAAATCAATATATTTTAATATATTTATATTTTTATTGCAGCTTTACCTGAAGTTCTTGATATTTTCGACCACGAGGCAGAACATCTTCAAGGCATACAAAACCCCACAGGTATTGTATTTGAATAAAATAGAATGTATTTTTATTTAGAAAGATGAGAGAATTAGCTGCGCTTCGCGGTTTCACCTGCGTGGCTCCGCTCCTGTTGGTCTTATCGTGATGATATATAGCCTTCCTCGATAAATGGGCTATCTAACACCGAACGAATTTTTCAAATCGGACCAGTAATTTCCGAGATTAGCGCGTTCAAACAAACAAACAAACTCTTCAGCTTTATAATATTAGTATAGATTACTATTAAATGATTTATTTTTATATTGTTCATTGATCATTCATTCATTTTTTCCTTGAATTAATGTGTTTTATAATTTTCTTTCAATTAGATATTTCTAAATTTATTAAAAAGCAAAAAAAAAAAAACCTTTTCAAAGCATAATTATACTTACTCAAATTTCGATCGATATGTCATATTATTTCTTTTTCACAGGTTTGGACGGTGTGCAAAGTTACATCAATAAGATCACAGCCGGCGAAGGTCCAGCCGCTTTGCCTGCAATCTTTTCAGCTCTTAAATCGGATCCTGGTAAGAAAATTGTATTTTTTCTGTGTTTTGAAGTAATTTCTATAGATTCATATGAAAAAAGCATAAATATAGTTTAATTTAATTATACCTAATGAATATTTTTCATTGTTTCTAAATTCCTTAAGAATCGATGGTTAGATACCTTAATAATGACGCTAAGAATCAAGAATAAAGAGAAATGAAAAATGTGTGAAATATCATCAAAATAGATCCAGCAGATTGCATCAAAAAATTAAAACAATGCACAATTCATTTTTATTTACTCAAAAAATAATATTTGAATTTATTTAAAACTAGCGGTCCGCCCCGGCTTCGCCCGTGGTACATATTTATGTTTTCTCTACATAAGAACCATCCTGGTACTGCAAGGAATATAATAAAAAAAGAATTATCGAAATCGGTTCAGCCGTTCTCGAGTTATGCGCTTACCAACACATTTTGCGATTCATTTTTATATATAAGAATAATAGCATTTTTTTGTAAAATGTAATACATTATATTAAATATGTATTACAGAATATTATTAATATTATATTGTTATTTATTTAACACAAATAAAAATATTATTCATTTCATTCATTCATTCATTATTTTAACAGATTGGGAAGCAACTTTCAACAGCCTTATGGGAGCCATGAGAGTAAATGGTAAGAAAATATTTTTACTATTAATAATAATTTTCAATAAAGTATACGAAAAATAATAATTTATATCATGATATGATAAAAATGATACATAAATTACTTCAATTTTTAAAAGTGGTAACAAAGCTTTATAAGTAGGACTAGCGGTCCGCCCCGGCTTCGCCCGTGGTACATAATATTTACGTTTTCTCTACATAAGAACCATCCTCGTACTTTAAGGAATATAATAAAAAAAGAATTATCGAAATCGGTTCAGCCATTCTCGAGATATGCGCTTACCAACACATTTTGCGATTCATTTTTATATACCGGGTGTCCCACTGTTGGTATACTAAGCTCAAAGGAGGTTATAGTTTTGCATACGCTGAGTACGTAAAAAATACTTAAAAAATTCCAAACGCATTTTTTTTCAAATAGATGAATTCTTAAAACTCTATGTGTACACCCCTAATAAGCAACCCGCCTAACTTTGTCACCCGCACGTGAGCTATCTTTTAAAATTATGTTTTCATAGACAAAATGTTCACATTAGCGAGGCGGTATATGCCGCCTGCACGAAGTTAGAGAAGAAAACATGGATTTTTAGGAAAACAGTAGCAAAAAAAATTTAACGTAATTTTTTTTTAAAGTATTTTTTATGTGATCAGTGTATGCTAAACTACAAATCCCTTCGCGCTTAGTATACCGATAGTGGGACACCCTGTATAAGAAGATATATTAGGAGACAATATAACAAAAAAAAAAACACTTTTTCCAGAACTCGGAGAAGGGCCCATTGAATTGAAGAGATTGTTGAATGAAAGCAGTTTCGCCAAATGTATCTGGATTATCAAGGATTTCACTGGATTGTCTAGTAAGTTAATTATATTAATACACAAAATATTTCAAATCGGACCAGTTGTTCCTGAGATTAGCACATTCAAACAAACAAATAAACAAACAAACTCTTCAGCTTTATAAAATTATAGTATAGATCAAAGGGTGTTTTTTTTCATGACTTACTTAAGTGAATTTTTTTTATTTTTTACTTACTAATTTTATATTATTTTCCCACAGATTTCAGATATGCAGTTGTACAAATATTACAAGATGCAGGCAGAATTAACTTGAGGGACGTAATTACTTCATTGTACAGAATTACAGGAGAAACTAGAATCGACAGAATTGTTATAATAATTCGCAGAGTTTTTAATGTCAAGAGTGAGTATGGGAAATTGAGAATTTTCATTAAGGGCCGATTTTTCAATGCTTGGTTAAAACTTATCCATCCAATTCAATTTCAATTTATTTTATAAATGGCCTAGTGCTGCGTTGCCACAGTTTTGCCAATGTCACGTTGTGGATAGTTTTACATCTCATAGATTTATAAGAAACTCAAATGTATCAGTCAAGCGCAGATATCTACAACAGAAAAAATGACACACACAATATATAGAAATTACCAACACCAAGTTAATTTAATTGTTATAAAGGACGACCAATATAGTATTATACGATAATATTAAAATGTCACGTAAACTGTCAAATACGGGCAATTAGAATACGTTTTTACAATGGTAGTTTTATACATTATTCGGCGAATAAGTTTTATCCAAGGCTTGAAAAATCAGCATTAAATACGTCAAATATTATGAAATAATGTAATTTATATAGTTTACTAGCTGTACCCGACAGACGTTGTCCTGTATTTGCGCGAATTGTCAAACCCGTGGAGTTTAAAAAGTCGTTAAGTCTTCACATTTTGAAGTGAAACTTCTTTATCGGGGTTGGAAAAAAAATTTAGTATAACTGTCCTGGGTTCGATTCCCGGTGGAGACGAAGAAAAAAAAATGTCTCGGTCTGGTAGGACACAGAAGGCTGATCACCTACTTGTCCCTATAGAAAATCGATCAGTGAAACAGATGTATAATGCATCTGCCCCTTACCCCACTAGGGGACATGGGACTTCACTTACTTAAACTTAAATAATAAAGATATATTTGCTGCTCGAACGGTGAAGGAAAACATCGTGAGGAAACCGACATGTCGTAGAATCAAAAGTTCGACGATATGTGTCATCCGCCAACCCGCACTTGGCCAGCGTGGTGGATTATGGCCTGTACCCTCATAGGAGGCCCGTGTCCCAGCAGTGGGAACATATATGGGCTGATGATGATGATGATGATGATGATGATATTTTTTCTTACAGCCATTACCCAATTATTCCAACGTATCAACAACATAACAAGAAAGCGGGACCCACTCCATTTCTTGCAAAGTATTTTGGATTTGACACAAAAGAAAACTTTAGAAGAAGCCTTTAGAGATATATCCAGTTTGACAAAAACCAAAGGTAAATTTTATGGATATAAATTATATGTATAAAGGAAAAAAAAATACGTGTGTCACTCTCGACTGCCGCGGTTGCGCTATTGCATAGCATCGCATCGCTGTGCCGGTTGGAGTGGGGGGTGTTAGGTTTTTTCGTTACGGAATTTTTACATTCGGTCGCCGCACTCAAAGCCTGAGATAAAAGCTATGCAATAGCTTAAAAAGTAAGGTATTATGGTGATTGTAAAAAAAAAATTAAGAATACGACACAAAAATATATATTATCACTTTTAAGAATTAAAATTCTTATAAATAATTGAAAAATATGTATTAAATAATATTTCCTTAAGTATAATATGTAAATATAATCTTCAAAAAGACAATCTATCTTTCACCTTTCATATCTTGTTATATCTTTTATATTTTACCTTTTACATTTTATCTTTTACCCCCAATCTTTTATCCTTAATCTTTTGCAGCCCACGTCCTGACAATTCTGGAGAATATTCAGAAGGAATCAGGCCACACAGACATAATAGATTTCTTCAGGCAACTCATAAAGATTACTGAAACTAAAAGTAAGTTAATTTTCAATTTATCTATCTTTTACGTTTTCAACGGACTTCAAAAAATGTGCTCAATTCGACAGTTTCTTTTTATTTTACCTCAGAACTTTATTTGGCTCAAAAAACATAGCTTTAAAAAATGTAATGTAGTATTTTTTTTACATATATGTAATACTGTTTTTTTTTATAAACTACATCTTGTAAAAACAGCAAGATTAATTTTTATCTTAAACTTAATTTAAAACTACAAGAGATGATGAGATTTCTTTTAAATTATTTTTAATTTCAATTTAAATACTTATAACTTACTTTAAAAAGGTTTTGTATCCGATTTTAATCTATTTATTAAGTTTGTAGAATTAATAAATATATATTTTTATTATAATTTTTTTTCATTTTCAGCTATAATTCACGCATGGAGAATTATTACTACCATTACAAGGGAAACTGGTAAGTTTTTTTTAAATATCTGTATTAGAAAAGCAATAAAACAAGTAAACATATTTTGATACAGTTTTTGAATGCAATACATAATGTTTCTTTGGTTTTTGAATAATTGTAATAAACATTAGTTTTGATTTCTTCAAAAACAGTTGAATTTTAAAATTTCAAAATTCAAATATTAAAAGTGGTTTAAAATTTATAATTTCTTAATTTTTATACATTATTGAATCTATTCAGATATTTTCATGTCCTTACTTATAAAGTGATGTTTTCATAAATTATTAGTTATTTTTTTTATCTATTTTGGCATATATTTCTAATTCAAACAGAAAAATGAACAAATACTTAAAAAACAAAGATTTTTGTATAATTTTTTTTTCATATGTTTTTATAAGCTTGTTTTTCTTTACATATTATAAATACATATATATTTTTTTCAGATATCTTCATAATAATACGTCGCTTCAAGATCTACACAACTGTAGATATTATTGTTATATTCAAAACATTCTTGCGTATAACAAAAACAACGAATTTGACGACCGCCATTACTAAAATCTATTCCTTGTTAAATGTGCATGGTAAGTAACATTTTATTTATTTTAAAGTATAATTTTTTAAGCGAAACTTCTTTATTGAGAGAAAAATTTCAATGTCGCGTCATGGCAATACCGTCACGTCATGGAGTGAGGCGACGATTTGGTGGTTGAATCTTGCTTAAGAAGTTTCACTTCTGACACGTGTGCTCGGCACACACGCTTTTTTAAATGATGTTGATGATGAATGATGATGAATTATTAAAAAAATAATATAAATATTTTTCAGGACTATTCGAATGTTTCGACATCATCCACAAGCACACAAGGACTGGTAAGTTTTTCAAAATCCAATAAATAACAAAACTTAATAGCTCCTGTTGGTCCTAGCGTGATGATATATAGCCTATAGCCTTCCTCGATAAATGGGCTATCTAACACCGAAAGAATTTTTCAAATCGGACCAGTAGTTCCTGAGATTAGCGTGTTTTAACCAACAAACAAACAAAAAACCGTTCAGATTTATAATATTAGTAAAGATATCTATATTTTATTGCTATCTATCTGTATTCTAAATTCTATCCAAATCGGCGAGCGGTTTTATCACAAATCATCAAAATTAAGTAATTTCGCCTTTTTACAGATGTCATCCAATTCTTCAATATTTTCATCACTTTGAGCAAAACACAAAGTAAGTAAATTTATTTATTCTTATAGTTAAATTTAAAAAAAAGCAGTAAAAAATATTAAAAAAAAATTATTGAATAATATCAATTTACAATACAATAAATAAAATTTTTAAATAAAAAAATAAAATGAATTCACTTTTTCCTGAATGTTATTACACACTTGTACAATTTTTTCATTCCAATTTTATAAAAAACAAAAAAATATATATTTAAAATTATTTTTTTGTTTCAGCTCTCGAGAATTGTGTCAGAAAATTGTTGCAGTTCACTAAAAAGACAAGTGAGTATACATTATTAATCAAATATTTTATATAATAGTCATTTCAATACCGTCACGTCATGGAGTAAGGCGACGATTTTGAATCCAAAGAAGTTTCACTTCTGACACGTGTGCTCGTGTGTTTTTAAATACTAATTATTTAATTTTATTTCAGCTTTCGTTGATGCACTTTTGGTACTGTCAATCGTCACAAAGCATAACGGTAAGTAATTTTTATATATTATTTTTCGTAAAATAATCCTTCCTACTTAATATTATAAATGCGAAAGTTTGTGAGGATGTATGTATGTATGTTACTCTTTCACGCAAATACTACTGAATCGATTAAAATGAAATTTAGCACACATATTAAGGGAACTTGGATTAACACATTGGATAGGTTTTATCCCGGACATCCCATGGGAACAGGAACTATGCGGGTTTTTTAAAGTTAGTTTAATTATAAAATATACTCGTATTATTAAAGTCAATACTAATTAAAAACAATTAATATATATCTCTTTTGCAGATTTTACAAAACAAATTGATTACATTAAGAACAACAAACCACCGCAAAATACAACACAAAAACCAGTGACGAATGGACCAAATAGACCACACGGTTCTACACCTGGCTCACACGGAAATGGACCTAGTGGACCTAACAGTTCTACACCTAGCTCACACGGAAATGGACCTAACAGTTCTACACCTAGCTCACACGGAAATGGACCAAATGGAGCTAACAGTTCTACACCTGGCTCACACGGAAATGGACCAAATAGACCTAACAGTTCTACACCTAGCTCACACGGAAATGGACCAAATGGAGCTAACAGTTCTACACCTGGCTCACACGGAAATGGACCAAATAGACCTAACAGTTCTACACCTGGTTCACACGGAAATGGACAAAATGGACCTAACAGTTCTACACCTAGCCCACAAGGAAATGGATCTAGCCCACAAGGAAATGGATCTAACGGCTCTACTCCTAGCCCACAAGGAAATGGATCTAGCCCACAAGGAAATGGCTCTTCTCCTAACCCACAAGGAAATGGATCTAGCCCACAAGGAAATGGATCTGACGGCTCTACTCCTAACCCACAAGGAAATGGATCTAGCCCACAAGGAAATGGCTCTTCTCCTAACCCACAAGGAAATGGATCTAGCCCACAAGGAAATGGATCTGACGGCTCTACTCCTAACCCACAAGGAAATGGATCTAGCCCACAAGGAAATGGATCTGACGGATCTACTCCTAAACCACAAGGAAATGGATCTAGCCCACAAGGAAATGGATCTGACGGCTCTTCTCCTAACCCACAAGGAAATGGATCTAGCCCACAAGGAAATGGATCTAGCCCACAAGGAAATGGATCTAGCCCACAAGGAAATGGCTCTTCTCCTAACCCACAAGGAAATGGATCTAGCCCACAAGGAAATGGCTCTTCTCCTAACCCACAAGGAAATGGATCTAGCCCACAAGGAAATGGATCTAGCCCGCAAGGAAATGGATCTAGCCCACAAGGAAATGGATCTAGCCCACAAGGAAATGGATCTGACGGCTCTACTCCTAACCCACAAGGAAATGGATCTAGCCCACAAGGAAATGGATCTGACGGATCTACTCCTAAACCACAAGGAAATGGATCTAGCCCACAAGGAAATGGATCTTACGGCTCTACACCTAGCCCACAAGGAAATGGATCTAGCCCACAAGGAAATGGATCTAGCCCACAAGGAAATGGATCTTACGGCTCTACACCTAGCCCACAAGGAAATGGATCTAGCCCACAAGGAAATGGATCTAGCCCACAAGGAAATGGATCTGACGGCTCTACTCCTAACCCACAAGGAAATGGATCTAGCACACAAGGAAATGGATCTGACGGATCTACTCCTAAACCACAAGGAAATGGATCTAGCCCACAAGGAAATGGATCTGACGGCTCTTCTCCTAACCCACAAGGAAATGGATCTAGCCCACAAGGAAATGGATCTAGCCCACAAGGAAATGGATCTAGCCCACAAGGAAATGGCTCTTCTCCTAACCCACAAGGAAATGGATCTAGCCCACAAGGAAATGGATCTGACGGCTCTACTCCTAACCCACAAGGAAATGGATCTAGCCCACAAGGAAATGGATCTGACGGATCTACTCCTAAACCACAAGGAAATGGATCCAGCCCACAAGGAAATGGATCTGACGGCTCTTCTCCTAACCCACAAGGAAATGGAACTAGCCCACAAGGAAATGGATCTAGCCCACAAGGAAATGGCTCTTCTCCTAACCCACAAGGAAATGGATCTAGCCCACAAGGAAATGGATCTAACGGCTCTACTCCTAACCCACAAGGAAATGGATCTAGCCCACAAGGAAATGGATCTGACGGATCTACTCCTAAACCACAAGGAAATGGATCTAGCCCACAAGGAAATGGATCTGACGGCTCTTCTCCTAACCCACAAGGAAATGGATCTAGCCCACAAGGAAATGGATCTGACGGCTCTACTCCTAACCCACAAGGAAATGGATCTAGCCCACAAGGAAATGGATCTGACGGCTCTACTCCTAAACCACAAGGAAATGGATCTAGCCCACAAGGAAATGGATCTAGCCCGCAAGGAAATGGATCTAGCCCACAAGGAAATGGATCTAGCCCACAAGGAAATGGATCTAGCCCACAAGGAAATGGATCTAGCCGGCAAGGAAATGGATCTAGCCCACAAGGAAATGGATCTAGCCCACAAGGAAATGGATCTAGCCCACAAGGAAATGGATCTAGCCCACAAGGAAATGGATCTGACGGCTCTACTCCTAACCCACAAGGAAATGGATCTGACGGCTCTACTCCTAACCCACAAGGAAATGGATCTAGCCCACAAGGAAATGGATCTGACGGCTCTACTCCTAAACCACAAGGAAATGGATCTAGCCCACAAGGAAATGGATCTGACGGCTCTACTCCTAACCCACAAGGAAATGGATCTAGCCCACAAGGAAATGGATCTGACGGCTCTACTCCTAACCCACAAGGAAATGGATCTAGCCCACAAGGAAATGGATCTTACGGCTCTACTCCTAACCCACATGGAAATGGATCTAGCCCACAAGGAAATGGTGACGGCTCTACTCCTAACCCACAAGGAAATGGATCTAGCCCACACGGAAATGGATCTGACGGCTCTACTTCTAAACCACAAGGAAATGGATCTGACGGCTCTACTCCTAAACCACAAGGAAATGGATCTGACGGCTCTACTCCTAACCCACAAGGAAATGGATCTAGCCCACAAGGAAATGGCTCTTCTCCTAACCCACAAGGAAATGTATCTAGCCCCCAAGGAAATGGATCTGACGGCTCTACTCCTAACCCACAAGGAAATGGATCTAGCCCACAAGGAAATGGCTCTTCTCCTAACCCACAAGGAAATGGATCTAGCCCACAAGGAAATGGATCTTACGGCTCTACACCTAGCCCACAAGGAAATGGATCTAGCCCACAAGGAAATGGATCTAGCCCACAAGGAAATGGATCTTACGGCTCTACACCTAGCCCACAAGGAAATGGATCTAGCCCACAAGGAAATGGATCTAGCCCACAAGGAAATGGATCTGACGGCTCTACATCTAGCCCACAAGGAAATGGATCTTACGGCTCTACTCCTAGCCCACAAGGAAATGGATCTAGCCCACAAGGAAATGGATCTTACGGCTCTACTCCTAACCCACAAGGAAATGGATCTAGCCCACAAGGAAATGGATCTAGCCCACAAGGAAATGGATCTAGCCCACAAGGAAATGGATCTTACGGCTCTACTCCTAACCCACAAGGAAATGGATCTAGCCCACAAGGAAATGGCTCTTCTCCTAACCCACAAGGAAATGGATCTAGCCCACAAGGAAATGGCTCTTCTCCTAACCCACAAGGAAATGGATCTAGCCCCCAAGGAAATGGATCTGACGGCTCTACTCCTAACCCACAAGGAAATGGATCTAGCCCACAAGGAAATGGCTCTTCTCCTAACCCACAAGGAAATGGATCTAGCCCCCAAGGAAATGGATCTGACGGCTCTACTCCTAACCCACAAGGAAATGGATCTAGCCCACAAGGAAATGGCTCTTCTCCTAACCCACAAGGAAATGGATCTAGCCCACAAGGAAATGGCTCTTCTCCTAACCCACAAGGAAATGGATCTAGCCCCCAAGGAAATGGATCTGACGGCTCTACTCCTAACCCACAAGGAAATGGATCTAGCCCACAAGGAAATGGCTCTTCTCCTAACCCACAAGGAAATGGATCTAGCCCACAAGGAAATGGATCTTACGGCTCTACACCTAGCCCACAAGGAAATGGATCTAGCCCACAAGGAAATGGATCTAGCCCACAAGGAAATGGATCTTACGGCTCTACACCTAGCCCACAAGGAAATGGATCTAGCCCACAAGGAAATGGATCTGACGGCTCTACATCTAGCCCACAAGGAAATGGATCTTACGGCTCTACTCCTAGCCCACAAGGAAATGGATCTAGCCCACAAGGAAATGGATCTTACGGCTCTACTCCTAACCCACAAGGAAATGGATCTAGCCCACAAGGAAATGGATCTAGCCCACAAGGAAATGGATCTAGCCCACAAGGAAATGGATCTAGCCCACAAGGAAATGGATCTAGCCCACAAGGAAATGGATCTAGCCCACAAGGAAATGGATCTAGCCCACAAGGAAATGGATCTGACGGCTCTACATCTAGCCCACAAGGAAATGGATCTAGCCCACAAGGAAATGGATCTGACGGCTCTACTCCTAACCCACAAGGAAATGGATCTAGCCCACAAGGAAATGGATCTAGCCCACAAGGAAATGGATCTAGCCCACAAGGAAATGGATCAAGCCCACAAGGAAATGGATCTAGCCCACAAGGAAATGGATCTAGCCCACAAGGAAATGGATCTTACGGCTCTACACCTAGCCCACAAGGAAATGGACCTAGCCCACAAGGAAATGGATCTAGCCCACAAGGAAATGGATCTGACGGCTCTACATCTAGCCCACAAGGAAATGGATCTTACGGCTCTACTCCTAGCCCTCAAGGAAATGGATCTAGCCCACAAGGAAATGGATCTTACGGCTCTACTCCTAACCCACAAGGAAATGGATCTAGCCCACAAGGAAATGGATCTGACGGCTCTACTCCTAACCCACAAGGAAATGGATCTAGCCCACAAGGAAATGGATCTAGCCCACAAGGAAATGGATCTAGCCCACAAGGAAACGGATCAAGCCCACAAGGAAATGGATCTGACGGCTCTACATCTAGCCCTCAAGGAAATGGATCTAGCCCACAAGGAAATGGATCTTACGGCTCTACTCCTAACCCACAAGGAAATGGATCTAGCCCACAAGGAAATGGATCTGACGGCTCTACTCCTAACCCACAAGGAAATGGATCTAGCCCACAAGGAAATGGATCTAGCCCACAAGGAAATGGATCTAGCCCACAAGGAAATGGATCAAGCCCACAAGGAAATGGATCTAGCCCACAAGGAAATGGATCTAGCCCACAAGGAAATGGATCTTACGGCTCTACACCTAGCCCACAAGGAAATGGACCTAGCCCACAAGGAAATGGATCTAGCCCACAAGGAAATGGATCTGACGGCTCTACATCTAGCCCACAAGGAAATGGATCTTACGGCTCTACTCCTAGCCCTCAAGGAAATGGATCTAGCCCACAAGGAAATGGATCTTACGGCTCTACTCCTAACCCACAAGGAAATGGATCTAGCCCACAAGGAAATGGATCTTACGGCTCTACTCCTAGCCCAAAAGAAAATGGATCTAGCCCACAAGGAAATGGATCTGACGGCTCTACTCCTAACCCACAAGGAAATGGATCGAGCCCACAAGGAAATGGATCTGACGGCTCTACTCCTAGCCCACAAGGAAATGGATCTAGCCCACAAGGAAATGGATCTGACGGCTCTACACCTAGCCCACAAGGAAATGGATCTAGCCCACAAGGAAATGGATCTAGCCCACAAGGAAATGGATCTAGCCCACAAGGAAATGGATCTAGCCCACAAGGAAATGGATCTAGCCCACAAGGAAATGGATCTTACGGCTCTACTCCTAGCCCACAAGGAAATGGATCTAGCCCACAAGGAAATGGATCTTACGGCTCTACTCCTAACCCACAAGGAAATGGATCTAGCCCACAAGGAAATGGATCTAGCCCACAAGGAAATGGATCTAGCCCACAAGGAAATGGATCTAGCCCACAAGGAAATGGATCTAGCCCACAAGGAAATGGATCTAGCCCACAAGGAAATGGATCTAGCCCACAAGGAAATGGATCTAGCCCACAAGGAAATGGATCTAGCCCACAAGGAAATGGATCTGACGGCTCTACTCCTAACCCACAAGGAAATGGATCTAGCCCACAAGGAAATGGATCTGACGGCTCTACTCCTAACCCACAAGGAAATGGATCTTACGGCTCTACTCCTAACCCACAAGGAAATGGATCTAGCCCACAAGGAAATGGACCTAGCCTACAAGGAAATGGATCTAGCCCACAAGGAAATGGATCTAGCCCACAAGGAAATGGATCTAGCCCACAAGGAAATGGATCTGACGGCTCTACACCTAGCCCACAAGGAAATGGACATAGTCCACAAGGAAATGGATCTAGCCCACAAGGAAATGGACCTAGCCCACAAGGAAATGGATCTAGCCCACAAGGAAATGGATCTAGCCCACAAGGAAACGGATCTTACGGCTCTACACCTAGCCCACAAGGAAATGGACCTAGCCCACAAGGAAATGGATCTAGTCCACAAGGAAATGGATCTAGCCCACAAGGAAATGGATCTAGCCCACAAGGAAATGGATCTGACGGCTCTACTCCTAGCCCACAAGGAAATGGACCAAATGTACCTAAGCCAGGCCAAACATGTGGAAGCAAGCCTGGCAGTCCCGCCTCTGGCAACCAACCTAATGGGCCTGGCACTGACATTGATCTGGGTAAGGAAATATTCATTTTGTTCATAAAACAACTAGTTTTCCGCCCGCGGCTTCGCGCGCTTTGTCTTAAACCTAGAAAGTTATATGAACTAAAACCTACCACTAAACCTATCACTCTATTAAAAAAACCGCATCAAAATCGGGTCCGTAGTTTTAAAGATTTAAGCATACATAAGGATATAGGGACAGATAAATCAACTTTGTCTCTCTCATAAAGACTTGCAATTTATTTACAGTACAATTCATATTGTAGTTGATTTAAAACAGAAAAAGGTTTTCATACTTTACTTTCTAAATTTCATCCAAATAATGTCGAACCACATTAATTATTTTATAGATTTCATAACTTTTCTAATATGAGAAGCCTGTGTCAAAATGGAGAACGAAGAAAGCACACAAAATCGTTTTCTAATTTAATTAATATAATCTTTTACATTTTTTAGACCTGCAAGCGCTTCAAACTGTTGTGGACCTTCAATTCGTGATTCTACCCCGTGGACCAAGAAATACTAAGAATTGTTACTGTACTTGCGACAGTCCAAGAGCGCCAAAATTGATCAGAATGAAAGATTTACCCGCGGGAAATAACTAGATAAATATTACATTTATATAACTAACTGTTTTTAACTGTTTAATTTTTATCAATGAAATTTGTGTTTATCATAATATTTTATATCGTACACGATTTGTATAATGATTTGTGTGTTTTGTAAAACTATAATTTCATAATATATGTTTGTCATTGCAAGAACTTATTCTTTTATTTCTGACTAACCACTCGTCCTTTAAATTTTAATAACCTGCATAGTTATAAAACAAAAATCAAAATAGGTACACCCTATGTCATTCATGATTCGACCGACACATTGACGTAACTTTTTCAAAAATTCAAATTCAAATTGCCTTTATTTGCTGAATTTAGAACTTAGGTACAACGCTGAGGTACAAATTTTATAGGTTCTTAGACATTCTGCTCGTAGTTGAGCGTGCAAATACTTATATTTTAAATTATAAATTACATTATACAATATTACGTCACACAACAATAGATCTCAATAGGTACATTACAAAATTATAGTAATAAAATGATTATATAAATAAATATGTCAAATAGGATGTCATTTAATTTAAAATTATTATTTAAGAAGTCACTAATATTATAATAAATAAAAGATAGTACCTATTGCTTTGTAAGTAGCCAAGCTTTGCTAGCGAAATCAATCAGAAATACTGTCAACTCTGAATTTTCATTTCGAAGATATAAATATAACATTCTCATATAAATTTTCGAATATTGTGTCAGTTAGCAATATTGTAACGCAGAAATATCCATCTCTTTTATGTTTAAAATAGTACAAAATATGTTTTTTTTAAAGAAAAATTTGTTAAATTTTCATTTCATTATGTGAAAGTTAGATCGAGAATTTCATCATAAATGATTATGATCAAATTTTATGAAGAAAAAATACCTAGTCCTTTATCGTATGATTGTTGTGAAACATAGTTGTGTTTGAGACTCAAGTTTGAGACTCAATCTAGACACGCATCGGCTAGTTTTAGACAATTTCATCAAATATGTTCGATTTCATAATACAAATGAATTAATAGAATTTTGTGAGGATTAATAAAATAAAAAAACGAGATAGAAAGTAGCAATTTATTTGAAATAAAACATTTCATACATATGGGCACTATAATAATTTTTTTCACATACATCCATACTAATATCGTAATATTGTATACGTAGTATATTATTATTAGTCTGTGCTAATATTATAAATGCGAAAGTAACTCTGTCTGTCTGTCTGTTACTCAATCACGCCTAAACTACTGAACCAATTTGCATGAAATTTGGTATAGAGATATTTTGATACCCGAGAAAGGACATAGGCTACCTTTTATTGCGAAATATGTACCACGGGCGAAGCCGGGGCGGACCTCTAGTTTAAAATAAACTGGACGTCGCAGTCACATTAGTAGACTTTCCAAAAAAATATTACAATCTACATGATACACTTAAATTAAGTTTACAATTATTATGCTTAAAATTATACAATGAGAAAAATAAAAAAATATCAAAACGGCATTACAAATATTTTTACACTTCGTCTTTCTTTCTTCACTTTCGTTGTTGTAAAATTTTCATATTAATTAATTTTACGCGTTAAATGTAAACTGCGTAATTTACAGATACAGAAGATATTATAGATTCATATATTCATATAGAGCAGTGAGCATGACGACGAGCATGACGAGTAACGTGGCCACACTATGCCTCTGCCTATTTTCCTCGTTATTTCCCATACCACTCGTCGAGTGTGTGGCTGGCGTATAAAAACATTGAATTTCGTGCCAAAAAAAATACGATTCGATTTAAATTTGTTTTATTTTCCACTATTTTATCATTTCTTAAGAATAAATATCAATGTGTGTGTGTGTGTGTACAGTAAGTGTGTGAAAGGTACACAACCTTAGTACAATCAAGTTTACGTGTAAAATACATTGAATATCGGGAAAATAATTCGTACAAATATTGTTTTATCGTTTATTTTCATTTCACAATAGTTACAAATACAATTTTAGCCATTATTCTGTACACGTATTCTGTTATTATGCCATTATTCTGTTCTATCTCACACGGCACCCCCGTAAGTGCCGCAGGGCACATCTAGCGGCTGTACCCTTAGCGATGTGATACGACTTGCGTACTTAATCGTTCCTATTCTTAATATCTGTTTATTTCACTCATATTATTATATTAAATAAAGCTTGTTTTCATTGTTAAATACCAAGTTTACGTGTAAAATACATTGAATATCGGGAAAATAATTCGTACAAATATTGTTTTATCGTTTATTTTCATTTCACAATAGTTACAAATACAATTTTAGCCATTATTCTGTACATGTATTCTGTTATTATGCGATTATTCTGTTCTATCTCACTCGGCACCCCCGTAAGTGCCGCAGGGCACATCTAGCGGCTGTACCCTTAGCGATGTGATACGACTTGCGTACTTAATCGTTCCTATTCTTAAGGGTGCTATAACAGTTTTTTAACAAAAACCGCTATTTTACGGTACAATTTTAACTCAAAGCACTTACACGTGAGAACAAAGTAATATCTTAATTTAAAGATAATATATTCAGTTCTACGATCATCTTATAAAAATTGTACGACGTCATACAAAATTGTCACTGAAATACGATTTTCCCAGCACAATGATCGCATAAAATGCAAAAAAATGGGGTCTAAACCGGTACACTTTTAAGAAAATTAAAAGCCTAATCTATCTTCTTACCTATATATTATTGAGGGATATATAGTCCTTTATAGATTGTGATAATTTTTTTGTATCTAAATCAAAATTTTATTTCAATTATAAGCTAAATTAAAAATACTTGTCGATTTCTTCATACATTTTGCTCTCGCGGGTCGTCAGACCGCGCTCAGAAGCGCTCTTGGAAGGACGGGTGTATCGCTCCTCGTCCCAAAAATAAAAACGAATTAGAAAAAGATTATTGTGCGTATACTGTCGTTTTCGTGATTTGAAATATTTGATACTTTATAAGAGTAAACTGTATAAGTTTATTATTCCAGTTATTTGTAATTTAAAATTATGTTTTAAAAATTATGTTGACTGAGATCCTCTTTTTTTATGGGTTGTTGAACGGATTGGTGGGGTAAAGCAATTTGACAAAACTTAAATCCAAAATGGCGCCGACGAAAATTTTACATCTTTTCGTCATGGGTGTCATTTTCATGGTTTTTGGGGTAGCTATTAACCAATATGAGGTCAAAAATGAAATCCAAGATGGCGCCGACGAAAATTTTACATCATTCCGTGATGGGTGTCATTTTCATGGTTTTTGGGGTGGATATTACGCAATATGAGGTCAGAACTAAAATCCAAGATGGCGCCGGTGAAAATTTGACATCTTTTCGTCATGGGTGTCATTTTCATGGTTTTTGGGGTAGCTATTAACCAATATGAGGTCAAAAATAAAATCCAAGATGGCGCTGACGAAAATTTTACATCTTTCCGTGATGGGTGTCATTTTCATGGTTTTTGGGGTGGATATTACGCAATATGAGGTCAGAACTAAAATCCAAGATGGCGCCGACGAAAATCTGTTATTTTATTTTAGTTTACTTCTTTATTATTAAGAAAATTACACCTATGACGAAAAGATGTCAAATTTTCGTCGGCGCCATCTTGGATTTTGGTTTTAACCACATATTCGTTAATAGCTACCCCAAAAACCATGAAAATGACACCCATCACGAAAAAAGTCAAATTTTCGTCGGCGCCATCTTGGATTTTGGTTTTAACCTCATATTCGTTAATAGCTACCCCAAAAACCATGAAAATGACACCCATCACGAAAAAAGTCAAATTTTCGTCGGCGCCATCTTGGATTTTAGTTTTGACCTCATATTTGTTAAGAGCTACTCCAAAACCTTGAAAATGACACCCATGACGAAAAGATGTAAAATTTTCGTCGGCGCCATCTTGGTTTTTAGTTTTGACCTCATATTGGTTAATAGCTACCCCAAAAACTACCCACACTTGCAAATGTGTTTGCTACGTAGGAAAAGTTCAGATTTAAGAGTATCCTAGGTAATGTGTTATGTGACGAATACCTATAATTTATTTCATTCCGACTATTTTTCGGAATAACATACATTTACTAAGAATTGTATACAATGCCGGATTTAATACAGTGCCGGTAACATCATATGTATGATAATAATTCTACATTTCTTAAAAAGCTTTGATATTGTATACAATTCATAGATTATTATTCAATGAAATAATTATGCAAAATAGTCACACTTTTTTAAGTTGTTTGAATATACTAACATACTTATTAGGATCGTACCTACTAATAAAAGTAACAAAATGAATTTTTAAAGTTCCTAGTAATCTTCTGGAATCAATTTCAATAAAAATACATAATATCAAAAATTAAAAATAATATCAAGTATGAAGATGGTCTATAAAATGGAATGCGCTATGTTTACGTGAGCGTGATATTGCCGCGAACAAAGTTACGTCGTTAGATACCTAAATTTGAGTAACGCAGATTTGTGACAGCGTCCTTAATATCTGTTTATTTCACTCATATTATTATTTTAAACTAGCGGTCCGCCCCGGCTTCGCCCGTGGTACATAATATTTACGTTTTCTCTACATAAGAACCATCCTCGTACTTCAAGGAATATAATAAAAAAAGAATTATCGAAATCGGTTCAGCCGTTCTCGAGTTATGCGCTTACCAACACATTTTGCGATTCATTTTTATATATTTTAAATAAAGCTTGTTTTCATTGTTAAATACCAAGTTTACGTGTAAAATACATTGAATATCGGGAAAATAATTCGTACAAATATTGTTTTATCGTTTATTTTCATTTCACAATAGTTACAAATACAATTTTAGCCATTATTCTGTACATGTATTCTGTTATTATGCGATTATTCTGTTCTATCTCACTCGGCACCCCCGTAAGTGCCGTAGGGCACATCTAGCGGCTGTACCCTTAGCGATGTGATACGACTTGCGTACTTAATCGTTCCTATTCTTAATATCTGTTTATTTCACTCATATTATTATATTAAATAAAGCTTGTTTTCATTGTTAAATACCAAGTTTACGTGTAAAATACATTGAATATCGGGAAAATAATTCGTACAAATATTGTTTTATCGTTTATTTTCATTTCACAATAGTTACAAATACAATTTTAGCCATTATTCTGTACATGTATTCTGTTATTATGCCATTATTCTGTTCTATC
This sequence comes from Colias eurytheme, assembly GCF_061535395.1. NCBI lineage: Eukaryota > Metazoa > Arthropoda > Insecta > Lepidoptera > Pieridae > Colias > Colias eurytheme. The sequence continues at coordinate 1,140,056 of NC_143010.1, read as the reverse complement.
TCACACGGCACCCCCGTAAGTGCCGCAGGGCACATCTAGCGGCTGTACCCTTAGCGATGCGGTAGTTCCGACCGACCCCCTTGAACGTGCCCCGACCGAACACTTCAACACAGACACGCACACGACGACCGTCTGCTAGACGTTCCGGTTTTCTGTAAAATTAATAATTGTTATAATTTTAAAAGTATTTAGAAGTGAAACATCTTTAGTCGCATTGAGAGTAAAATTTCAAAGTCGCGTCATGGCAATACCGTCACGTCATGGAGTAAGGCGACGATTTTGGCATCTTTGAATCTTGCCAAAGAAGTTTTACTTCTGGCACGTGTGTTCGGCTCTTTATTTGAACTTAGTATTTTGATGAAATAATTGATATTATTTAATAGTTGTAATATCAGCTGTATTATACAAACAAGATATAGAATACATTACAATTATAAATTACACGCAAATATATTATATCAAAAATTTTTCGAAATTCGGCTTAAAATATTGAACATTTGTAATTAGATAAAAATAAGTATTTTGCGTGTATGTCTGTATAATATGTATGTCTGCCTGTCTGAGGCGACCTTGGTGCGAAACGCTGAACACTTGTCGCTCTGTGTTTGTATGTTTGTGTGTCTGTGTGTAAATCTCACCCGCCCCAACGTGTGTCGCTCTGTGTGTGTGTGTGTCGGTCTGTCTGTATTAGAGGTCCGCGCCACGCCGGCGTGCCGCCGCCGCCGCCGGGTCACAGAAAAATTGGCGCCGGGTTCAAATTTTGCGCGCGAACCATCCACCAACCACCAACCAACGCACGCGTTATTGTCTACAACACGGCAACGTCGCATCGATATAGTAAACAATGTCTACTATATCGATGCCAGATGTTTTACTCCAAAAGCTAGCCAAAAAACACTCCAATAGATTTATTGATGAGGATGACGACGTCGCTCAAGAGTGTTGGAGATACTTGGCTACGGCTAACCCTTCAGATTTAGGAGATGTAGAGGACAACATTCTTAAGTTCTGGGAACAAAAAAAAGTTGTTTTTCCTTGGCTTGCCGGATTAGCGCGATCGCTTCTATCTATCTCAGCTACAAGCACGCCAAATGAAAGGGTTTTTTCTGTAGCTGGGCTAGTCTTAACTGCGAAGAGATCGCGTCTAAATCCTGCAAAAGTTAACAAAATTATTTTTATCCATGATAATTATAAACATGATTTGTTACAAATCAGTAACATTCATTGCTATGCAGACGACAGTACGAGGGATGCTCTTTATCCCGGCCGTGCAAACACCTCAAAGAAAAGCCTCAATGAGAGTTGAAACAAACTTGTGTCTGAAGTCGAGTCTTCTCTCCAAGAAGTCTCGGATTGGGGCGAACTTAATCTTGTCGAGTTCAATCCCCTAAAGACACAGGTTTGCGCGTTCACCGCTAAAAAGACCCCATTTGTCGTAGAACATCGGTTTAAGAGTACTCCCCTTAGTATATCGCTGAAAATCGGAATCCTCGGAGTTAAAATCTCGAGTGACGTTCAATTCCGCAGTCATTTGGAAGCGAAGGCTAAATTAGCCTCGAAAAAGCTTGGTGTGCTCAGTAGATCGAGACAGTACTTCAAGCCGGCCGGCCCACCGACTTCAGCTGTACAAGGCTCAGGTGCGACCGCATATGGAGTACTGTTCTCATCTCTGGGCCGGAGCCCCACAGTATCAACTCCTTCCTCTTGACCGCATCCAACGTCGAGCAGCTCGAATTGTCGATGACCGTAGGCTTTCCGATAGGCTCGATCCTCTGTCAGTGCGAAGAGACGTTGCGTCTCTCTGTATACTGTACAGAATCTACTATGGGGAGTGCTCTGAGGAATTGTTCCACCTATTACCAGCCGCACAGTTCCACCACCGGACGCCAGCGTACGGTGAAACTATGGAACGATTTGCCACCTGCGGTGTTCCCGAACGACTACGACATTGGGGCCTTCAAGAAAAGAGCTTATTTGTCCATAAAAGGCCGGCAAAGCACCTGTAACACTTCTAGTGTTACAAGTGTTTATGGGCGGTGGTGACCACTTAACATCAGGTGGCCCTGCTCCTTTGCTTGCTCTGACATAACATTGCCAATAAAATTATTGGCAATGTTTATAATTATCATGTTCATCACTAAATAGTTAAGCTACTTGATTTTAATAAAAATATTTTTTTTATTAAACTTAAAGAGAGATTTTTCTACTGCCCGCCCACCCCCTAATTACTTTAAAAATAACTAGCCCACGCCGGCGACGCCGCGCCGCGCCGGGTGCTGCACCCGGCGCGCCGCCGCTGGGCTTTTGGACTGCGGCGCGGACCTCTAGTCTGTATGTATGTTTGTGTGTCTGTATCTCACCCGAACTTGGCCGTGTCCGGTTCGGCCTCGAGCAGTTCTCTGACGGGCGACTTGGGCGCGGCCGCACTGAATGCGTCCAACTCTGCTACCATGAGACGGGCGTACGAACGCCATACTGCTCCGAGTGACATTCCTGTAGAATCAAATAAATGATCTAAAAAATCTTACCTAAACCGCCACGAAATTACCGGAAAATCGTTTCCTAAATTGTCAGAAATAGATCAAATTTAAAATGGGACCACACGGAAGGCACACGCTTACAAATAAAAAAGAATCATTAAAATGGTCTTCCCAGCGCAGTAGAAAGTTCTGAGGTAAAGAAATGGAACCAAAATAAATAATAACAAATCAAAAATCACTCACTGAAAATCGGTGCTGTGACGTTTATACGTCACAGATGTTCACCGAGTGATTTCCCCTTTTAATGGCATCATGCTTCACAGACTACACACTTCAATGTGTATTTTCAATACCATATAAGTATTGTATAAATTTTTTTCATTATGTACTTGTGAGGCTATGTGCCATTAAATAAACGTTTTCTTTCTTTTCTTTCAAATCAATTCAAAAGAAATCAAGTCTTATCAATCGAAAACAAGAAAAAACAAATAAAAATGTGTGCGTGTACACACGTAAGAAGTGAAACTTCTTTATGACCTTAAAAATGTCACGAGTATGGCGTAACGCAAAAATGTCACGCGTACGGCGTAACGCAAGAATGTCACGCGTACGGCGTAACGCAAAAATGTCACGCGTACGGCGTAACGCAAAAATGTCACGCGTACGGCGTAACGCAAAAATGTCACGCGTACGGCGTAACGCAAAAATGTCACGCGTACGGCGTAACGCAAAAATGTCACGCGTACGGCGTAACGCAAAAATGTTACACTAAATTTTTGTCCAACCCCGATAAAGAAGTTTCACTTCAATAATTTTTACAACAGTATACACATACACGGAAATATTCCCAACTATCGAATTGTGATACAAAAAATGGATAAAATAAAATAAAAATCTCACCAGAATCCAAAAATATAGCTCCAGCAACCGATTCAAATAGATCTCCCAACGCTTTTGGCACCTCCACATCTTCCGCTTGCTCCATTTCATCTTCTTGTATTAAATAGTGCTACAGAAATAAATAATATTTTGTATAGATACAACTAACCTAAACTAAAATTTAAATATTTATTGTAACTAAAACAGAATAACTTATACATATTTATGACTAGCTGTTCCCCGCGCTTTCACCCGCATTGCTCATCCGCATGGCTATCCAACACCGAAAGTATTTTTCAAATCGGACCAGTAGTTCTTGAGATTAGCGCGTTCAAACAAACAAACTGTTCAGCTTTATAATGTTAGTATATAGATATTTAAAAAAATTATCACTTACCTCTTCACTAATAGAATGACCATTCTCCTCTTGTATTTTCACGTATTTAGTCAACACTTCATTTAGGCCGGGCGACATGTGACGGAAGTATCTAAAAAATTTGTCAATATTTATAGGTCTACCAGAATCTGATGGCATATTTATATTTACGAAATAAAAGATTTTCATATGGCAATTTTATTTGACAACTATCAAATTGGTTGTCAAATTATTTGTCTTCTTTGCAATTGATGAATAATTTTTAGGATTTTGTCTAAAAAATCTTCGAAAATGTCGAAAAAGCCGCTGCGATCACAAGCAAGAGGTGTTGTTTATAATGTGTAAGAAAAACATTCGATGAAGAAGGGTCAAACACATCACAATTTTCAATTTTGAATATTTTATTGGTAAATTGGACTTACCCGTTTTGATACTTAAAATAAAAAATATTATAAGTAGGTAACTATAATATTGTTTGTTGATTACAATATAATTTTATGAAAACTTATTACAGGAGTTTCCAATACGGCTATTCGTCAAGTCCAAGCTGTCCAAGTCAATTTTATAATGTGTGTATCTATAATACTTACGAAAATAAACATAGTTTCATTTTATTTTTATTTTATTTTATAAACAATTATTAGCAATCTAGTTTTGATCTGCATTATCATTACATCCATATTTTTACATGGCATAATGATAATGAATATACAAATATAGGTATGTGTAAATAATAATATATGTATTACATAGATAAAAGTAATATGTATATTATACATATAAGTATGTGCCTTCATAATATTAAGTGGATATCTCATTATTAAGTACAGTATTGTTCACTTATGTAATGTGACTAATGATGTTGAGTATCAAGATCGTTCAGTCCATTTTCCCTAGGGTTGCACACTCAAAATTTTGATTTCCCAATTTGCCATCAGATTCTGGTTTACCTATACATATGGAAATTAGGTACTGAAAATACAAATTTGATTTTAATTAATATGTTTATAGTCGAGCCAATTTAATAGGCAACATTTGACGTCTATCAATTTTGTCTTCACAGGGTGGGAACCTGCTTGAAAACATCGATTAAAGTGAATTAATCGATACGGACTTGAAACATTTGTCAATCGAACTTGAAACAATCAAGTCAATAATTTATGATGATTTTTATTCCCAAAGTAATCAATGCATTCGATTCTAGATGTCAGATTTCAATTTTTAAAATTGTAGCGACGTCAGTTCTTTAAATCAGAAATTGTTTATGTTTAGAATGGTTTATCAGTAAAATCAAATCTTAAAATTACTTGTATCGGTCATTATTATTATAAATATGTAATCGTAATTGAAAAAAGTTAAGCAAATGTGCAGTTCTAACTAAACGAAATATCATGTTATTCTATGTCGTCGTTACTAGGTTACGTTGTTGAATTATGTTGAACTGTCAAATGTTGCCTATTAAAATGGCTCTTCTATAAGTGTAATTTTGAGTGGATTCTAATAGTATCGACAAAAAATAAAATAACTGTCTGTTTATGCATGCTAAGGACCTGAAAGCCGTGTTAGTTATATGCTTTTGTGTTCGTGTTGGTATATCGATGTCTGTGTTACTGTGTATATCTTTTGTGTCGATGTTTATTTGTGTATTTATGTGTGTGTTTGTGAATGTATCTATGTTATTGTGTTTCTGTGAATCTTTGTATATCTATCTGTATGTCTGTATATTGAAGAATGTCTTTCTGTTTGTGTACCTAGTTGTATGTGCTGTGTATGTATGTCCGTGTGTATATCTGTATATTGAAGAATGTCTTTCTGTTTGTGTACCTAGTTGTATGTGTTGTGTATGTATGTCTGTGTGTATATCTGTATATTGAAGAATGTCTTTCTGTTCGTGTACCTAGTTATATGTGTTGTGTATGTATGTCTGTGTGTATATCTGTATATTGAAGAATGTGTTTCTGTTCGTGTACCTATTCGTATGTGTTGTGTATGTATGTCTGTGTGTATATCTGTATATTGAAGAATGTCTTTCTGTTCGTGTACCTATTTGTATGCATTGTGTATGTATGTCCGTGTGTATATACATACTTGTGGAAGCCGTGTCTCGCGGCGAGCGTCGCGAATATCGTGTTGTTGACGAGCGCCGAGCGCAGGTCGGTGAGCGCGCCCGGCGAGTGGCGCCGAGCGTCCTCGTATAGGTGACGCGTTATCAGGTAGTCTGTTAAGTATTTGTTCATTTATTAAAGTGATGACCGCCTCCTTGGTACAGTGGTTGACGCATGAGCGTAGAACCGAGGGGTCCTGGGTTCGATTCCCGGTGGAGACGAAGAAAAAAAAATGTCTCGGTCTGGCAGGACACAGAAGGCTGATCACCTACTTGTCCCTAAAGAAAATCGATCAGTGAAACAGATGTATGAATAATGCATCTGCCCCTTACCCCACTAGGGGACATGGGACTTCACTTTTATTGAAGTACTAGACTGTAAAGTACGTAGTATGTACTGGCTAATCGGACGTAAGTCAAAGTTGAATGATGCCAGTAAAATGGCTATCTATAAAGCTATTCTGAAACCAATCTGGACTTATGGCATTCATCTCTGGGGAACAGCCAGCCATAGCAATATCGAAATTCTCGAAAGGTTCCAGAATAAAACTATGAGAGCTATGTTCAACATCCCACCATACATTAGCAATAAATATATGAACTTAGATCTCAACCTGCGCACAGTGAAGCAAGAAATTGAACTAAACAGCAAGAAATATCAAGGCAGATTGCGACACCATATAAATAAATTTTTATTTTATTTTATTTATAAATAAATTGGCTGCTGAACTGAAGGGAGGAGGCACTGTGAGATTTTCTCGCCTAAAGAGAAATAGCATACCCGCAGACAACATACTAGCAGACAAATGATGAGCTTTGCGTCACTGGATGCAAATCTCAGTGTATTAACATATTTACAGATGAAAATCAGAAACCATATTAGATTATTGTTTACATAAACAGATGACTAAGTTGCACTATAGAAAAAAAAATTATTGAAGTGAAACTTCTTTATCGGGGTTGGAAAAAAATTTAGTGTAACATTTTTTCGTTACGCGTGACATTTTTCTGTTACGCGCCATCTTTTTCTTATCCCTATCACGCGTAATTCGACGTATAAATTCTGTAAAGTTGAATATAGTAAATTATTTTTTGAAAAATAAGGTCATAAAGAAGTTTCACTTCTTACGTGTGTACACTAGTACACGCACACATTTTTTTTGTGCTGGTGACGCGTCGCATACGTTAAACTCAATTTCAAACATTATTTATTAAATTAGACTTATTTTAGAAGCACTTTCGAATCGTCATTACATATTTTTAACATTTACCACCGATTCGGAAAGCAGTATCTATGGAGAAGAACCGGCAAGAAACTCCATAGTTGCTTTTTTAAAATCATGTCAATATAATATGTTTAGGTGCCACGAGAGATATTTCGGGATATATCGCATTATTGAGTTTACACGCTATTATTTTTTAAACTTACAGGTGACGCCTTATTAATCTGAAAGACGTTGCGTCACATATTATGTGACCTAACGTAAAGTAGCTAAGTTGATGCTTCCATATACAGTTGACGGTATAGAAGAAAAACAACAATGAAAAATAGTTAGACCTATGGTGACAACCAAGAAGCTTATGTTTTTTTATCTCTTTCACACCAACTTGCCAAGTAAGGTGTGAAAGGGATAAAAAACATACAGGCGTCATTCAACGTCATATTTTCTTGTTACAAGTTAATGGTCATAGTGCAATCTCCAGTGTATTAGATATAAGCTTCTTGGTGACAACCAATCTATATAATATCTATAATATCTATCAAAAGATCGATTAAATGTATTTATTATTCGTTTATGTGCATAATTTTAACCAAAATAAAAACGTAGCTTACCCAAAATAGCATCACCCAGGAACTCCAATCTTTGGTAACAGTCGGTCAATCTATTTTTTTGATGCGACGCATGTGTTAGGGCTTGCAGTAACAGAGACCTATCTCTGAACCTGTACTGTAGTGTCTTCTCTAGTTCTTCGTAACCTACAAATTAAAATTAACTTATATTTGAACTAGCTTTCCACCCGCAGCTTCGCCCGCGCAGTCAAAGAAAAACCCGCATAGTTCCCGTTCTCGTGGGATTTCCGGGATAAAACCTATTCTATGTCCCGGGGTAAAAAGTAGCCTATGTCCTTTCTCGGGTATCAAAATATCTCTATACCAAATTTCATGCAAATTGGTTCAGTAGTTAAGGCGTGATTGAGTAACAGACAGACAGACAGAGTTACTTTCGCATTTATAATATTAGTAAATCGAGGATTAAATCGAGTATTACACATTTAGAAATTGACGATTTCAACGGATTTTTAATGCGATTTAATCATCCTATCCTACTAATCCTACTATTATTATAAATGCGAAAGTTTGTGAGGATGGATGTATGTATGTTTGTTACACTTTCACGCAAATACTACTGAACCGATTACAATGAAATTAAGCACACATATAGCGGGTAAATTAGATTATTACATACGAAGGTTTTTTCCCGAAAATCTCACAGGAACGGGAACTATGTGGGTTTTTCAACCCAAAAAATTACATAAAACTGCCTTCAAAATATGTGTTTGTCAAAATTCAAGTGAAAAGACAGATTCTATATCCGTATGTATTAATTTTTTCCCTTTTATGTTATGTGCCAAGCACACGTGTCTTAAGTGAAACTTCTTTGGCATAACTCAAAGATACCAAAAACGTCGCCTTACCCGATGACGTGACGGTATTGCCATGAGGCGACCTTGAAATTTTACTCTCAACGCGTCTTAAAAAGATTCACTTCAAAAGGAAAGAAAAGAAAGAGCTTCTGTGTCTGTACGTTACGCCTTTTTTATGTATATATATACAGGGTGTCCCACTGTTGGTATACTAAGCTCAAAGGAGGTTATAGTTTTGCATACGCTGAGTACGTAAAAAATAATTAAAAAATTCCAGACGCATTTTTTTTTCAAATAGATGAATTCTTAAAACTCTATGTGTACACCCATAACAAGCGAGCCGCCCAACTTTGCCACCAGCACGTGAGCTATCGTTTAAGATTATGTTTTCATAGATAAAATGCTCATATTAGAGAAGCGGTATATGCCGGCTGCGCGAAGCTAGAGAAGAAAACATGGATTTTCAGGAAAAATTTAGCAAAAAATTTTGGACGTAATTTTTTTTTAAAGTATTTTTTACGTGATCAGTATATGCAAAACTACAAGTTCCTTCGCGCTTAGTATACCAAGAGCGGGACACCCTGTATATATATATATATTGATAATGTACAATGCAGATTTTTTTCCATAATTGAACAAAAAATAAATAAACAAATAATTACCAGATAGCATTTGTTCCAACTCCCCCTCCGGATCTTCAATGTATCGAAGAAGGGGGGACGGAGGCGCTTTGAGTTCACCGAAAATTGGCTGAAAACACACAAAATATATTAATTTTGTGAGAAAAGAAGTGTATTATAGTATTTTTTTATTATTAATGTCACCACTACTTATAAAAGTATAATTAATAGTAATATGAACGTATATTTTTAGTCTTTTTCACCAATCTAAGCACCGTTCTCATAACATCAACTTTTTGTCATACCTAAATATCGTTCTCATTACATATTTTTTTAATACACAGTCTTTCCAACCCTCTAGAAAAGTGCGCACGATTCTTATACACTTAGGTTTATATATTTTGTTTGCCAATTTTTTTTAAGATAAATTCAGTACAAAAAAGTACTTTTGTTCAAAATTTTTCGGATTTATTCCCGTTTTTCCCCGTTTTTTCCCCACCTACCTGAACCCACTTCCCCGCACCATCTCTATACGGTCTCAAACTCCCCACAGGTCGTCCTTTCCAACCCCAATCATCGGGCGGTGGTTGAATATCTGCGCACGATTCATCGTCTGAAGAGCATTCCGAGTCCGTTGAGAGCGGTTCGTAAGCGCGCTTTTGCGGTTTCTGCTGTGAAATAAAGGAATAATTGGAATTATAATGACATAGTAAAACTGCATTTAAAAATATTTGCAGCAACAGAAGTACCGACATTTTGGATTTATAGGAAATATTCCGCTTTTGTGAGTTTTATTTGCCGTGATGATCTTCACGAACACGTATTTAAACATATGGAAATAACAGCCATTGTTATAATTCTATTTATTTCATTTTTACACGAATAAAAAAAAGTTTTTCCATCATTTTGACACCATATTTTTCCCAATTTTGCCCACTACCCCCTAAATTGTACCCTACCCTTACCTGTTCAACAAGCACAGTTTTCCTCAACACATAAGGGTGGTTCTCCGGCAATGGCACGAGATGGCAAGGCAGAACGCGTATCCCCAGCCAGGACATAAACAGCAGGGCCCCGCGCGGGCCACACTCTAGTAAATAGGCCCCGATTAGGGCTTCCACGCAATCTGCTATCGATTTGTCTGGAAAAATATTGATATTATAGAGCTTTTATTACACACATACATGTGAAGTGATAAAATGTTAGTATACAATCTTAATCTTATCTTAATATCTTAATACTATTATAAAGGCGAAAGTTTGTATGGATGTATGGATGTATGGATGTTTGTTACTCTTTCACGTAAAAACTACTGAACCGATTACAATGAAATTTAGCACACATATAGAGGGTAACTTCGATTAACACATAGGATAGGTTTTATCCCGGAAATCCCACGGGAACGGGAACTATGCGGGTTTTCCTTTGAAAACGCGGGCGAAGCCGCGGGCGGAAATCTAGCCTATACTAATATTATAAAGCTGAAAAATTTGTTTGTTTGTTTGAACACGCTAATCTCAGGAACTACTGGTTCGATTTGAAAAATTCTAAGTGTTAGATAGCCCATTCATCGAGTAAGGCTATAGGCTATATATCATCACGCTAAGACCAACAGGAGCGGAGCAATGCGGGTGAAACCGCGGAGCACAGCTAGTATTTATATATAATGTGATTGTTTAACTGTTTATAAATAGACGGTTTTGCCAGTATTTAAAACTTATAAGTTATAGTTAGTAGAAACTCCTGAAATGCATTCTGTCTTTTATTAATAAAATTTTATTTTTTCAAAAAAAAAATTAATAAAATCCTATTTATGGATGTTTTTGTTTGTTGTAACGTTAAATACGTTACGCAGACATAAAAAAGGAATTCATTAATTTATGGCCTAAATAAATACCTGGTATACTGTGCTGTGTAATCAAGTTGTACGGAATGAAACACCCTGTATTGTCGACCGGCATTTTAACGCTCTTCTCCTTGCCTTCTTGATCATCCTGTATAATAAATAAATATATTCAGGACAATTTTCACACACGGCACGATCTGATCCCATACTAAGCTTTCGCTTGTGTTATGGAAACCAGATGGCTGATAAACATACATATGTATATAATTTTAAATAAATACTTATATAGATAACTAGCGGTCCGCCCCGGCTTCGCCCGTGGTACATGTTTACGTTTTCTCTACATAAGAACCATCCTCGTACTTCAAGGAATATAATAAAAAAAGAATTATCGAAATCGGTTCAGCTGTTCTCGAGTTATGCGCTTACCAACACATTTTGCGATTCATTTTTATATATAAAGAAGAAGATTAACACCCAGACACAGAGCAAACATCTATGTTCATCATACAAATATTTGCCCCGGGTGGGAATCAAACCCACTACCTCTGGCTTGGAAGGCAGGGCCACTACCAACCAAGCCAACCGGTCAGTCAATTAATCAAAAGGAAGAAAGGTTAAAGCAAAATCAAACTTATTAACACTGTATATGAATGAATTAAAGTTGGATTTTCGGAAATACTTCAATGACATAGACAGCAATGAGTGAATGAATGAACGAGTGCATGAATGAGTGGGTAAGTGAATGAGTGGCTGAGTGAATGAGTGGGTGAGTGAATGAGTGGCTGAGTGAACGATTGAGTGAATGAGTGAGTGACTGACTGAATGAGTGAGTGAATGAATGAATGAATGAATAACTCACAGTAACGCCGGGCTGCAGTGTGGGCGGCGGTTTGTGGCACGGCGGCAGCCAGTTGTCGTGCGGCTCGAATTTGGACGCTATCATTCGAGCGCCGAGACGCTTGTTCCTACCTAATCGGTAGAGGTTCAGGTTCGATACCTGGAAGATAATTTGAAAAAAAAATCATAGCTTTCAAATGAGTAATTTATAAGGAAATAGATTTCCGCCCGCGGATTCGTTTCCGTTTTCAAAGAAAATATGGGATTTCCAGGATAAAAAGAAGCCTATGTCTTATTCTGGGTCTTCAGCTACCAACAAAGCAAATTTCATTGTAATCGGTTGAATAGTATTTGCGTGAAAGAGTAACAAACATTCGCATTTATAATATTAGTAGGATAAAAATAATTACTGCAGCGACACCTCGTTTGCGTAATTTAGAGCAAGGTGTCGATACAATCACGAGGCGAGATGTTAAAACTACATATTTCGCCATATTGTGGCAAGTACTGAAGTCGCGGGTTCGAATCTCGCTTAAAGATCGATTTTTTTAAATTATTATTAAGAAATTTCACAAATGTTCGTTAATTATTTAGTGTACACGTAAAAATAACAGAGAATGACTGATAATAATATGCATTATTCTTTTTTACGGGAAATAAATGAGATATTATTATTAAAAACAGTCATCACTGAAAATCGGTGCTGTGACTTTTTTTTTTTACGTCACAGATGTTCACCGAGTGATTTCCCCTTTTAATGGTATCATGCTTCACAGACTACACACTTCAATGTGTATTTTTAAGTATTGTAGTAAGTAAGTATTGTAGCATATAAGTATTGTATAAATTGTTTTTCATTATGTATGTGTGAGGCTATGTGTCATTAAATAAACGTTTTTTCTTTCTTCTTTCTTTCTTTCTCATCAAAATATGGGATTCATATATGGGATTACCTGTTTACTCCTCATATGGGATAATTTCCCCTCGTGTACTGCCGGATGGGCACAATACAAATAGGCTGTAATGGCGAATTTCAAAAAACTATCCCCTATAGTTTCCAAACGCTCTAAGTTGATACCGTCGTTCGCGTTTGACATCGTTAACGCCTGTAAATAAATACGTGAGATTTTAATATTAAAGTAGGTCTTTATATACTTTTTTTTAAGGTAATTAAGAAGGTTTATGACTGGTGTTATTGGTTGCTGATAATGTATTGGATAGCCTATTTGACACTTTTGAACGTAATATTTCATATTTTATTTGTCCTTTTATCAGATAGATAAGGTAATTAGGGCTGATTTTTCAATCCTTGGTTAAAACTTATTCGTCGAATAATGTATAAAACTACCATTTTAAAAACGTATTCTAATTGCCCGTATTTGACAGTTTACGTGACATTTTAATATTATCGTGTAATACTTTATTGGAAGGATAAATTTTATCCAAGCCTTGAAAAATTGGCCCTAAGAAGCTTAAAATATCTCACTTTCTGAATAAATTTAAAACATTCGAATCTGTAAAATTCAAAATTTAATCATGTTTCGCAAAAAAACATCAAAATCTGTTCAACGTTTTTTACGTTTCATCAAATATATAGAATTATCAACAAAACACAACAAATCTCGATTTAAACCCGTCAAAAAACTTCAAACTACAAAAATCACTATTACCTGTAATATAACACTAGGACTAGGCCCCGGGTGTCCCTCCAAATTGGGCTGATAATCGAAATCGAACTCTTTACCATTCTGACCTTTATCATCCAAGTAATAAGGTCTAATTTCCTTTTTACCCCATTCGCTTGCTATTTTTTCATATTTATCCTTATTGTCAAAACCTACGTTCACAATTTTCTCGTTAACATAATTAGACGCATCTATATTTATGTCCTTCATGGAAAAACAATTTAATTTTTTAATGTCTTCTTGTTTTAACGTATTTTTTAAGTCGGATAGTAATTTCCTTTTATTTTGTTCTACCGATTCCAATGTGATTTGTCCGTTCTGTAGTTGTACTCCATTTAAATATGGGTATAATTGGACTAATTTGTTTTCTTCTGTATTCAATTCTTTGTTTTCTAATTCCATTGTTTTATCTTCAAGAAGACTGTCATTTTTATTACTATATAAAATTTCATCTGTATCTAATTGATGAAGTATATTATCTTTAGATAGAGGTGTTCTAGAATCTTCTTTACTGTCTATTATAGTTTTTTCTTCATTGTCTGTTACATTTTTGAACGAAACACTTATTAAATCGCTAACTGTCTCTCTGCGTTCGGAAACATTCGATTCATTTGTATTTCCTTGTTTATCATTATTTTCTCTATTAATAAAAATATTTATTTGTTTGTCCGTTTCTCTGACTTCTGGTAACAAATCAAGAATCGGTTTATCTTTTGTTATGAAATGTCCATTTTCAATTATTTCTTTTTTATGTAATTCCACGGATTTTCTGAATTTCTCGACGTGCTGAAAAGATGTAGGATTTTTTAAACATGTTAACAGATATTTAAATAAAATTTGGTACGTAAAAGATTGAATCATCTATACTAATATTATCAAGCTGAAGAGTTTGTTTGAACGCGCTAATCTCAGGAACTACTGGTCTGTTTTGAAAAATTCTTTCGGTGTTAGATAGCCCATTTATCGAGGAAGGCTATAGGCTATAATATATCATCACGCTAAGACCAACAGGAGCTGAGCAATGCGGGTGAAACCGCGGGGCACAGCTAGTTATTTATATCAGGGAACTTGCTTCTTATCTCTTTCTTGTTGAAGTGAAAACTTCTTTAGCGGCGTTGAGCACTTTTTCTGTAATGGGTATAATAAAATCTTAAACTCGCGTCAGGACACGTGACCTGATCGAAAAAGCGTAAGACGGATACCATTCCAAAATATCAAACATGCTCAACGTTAATAATCAAGTTTTCACTTCTGCCGGCACTCCCCCAGTGCAACCCGTCTTTTTGAAGTGAAACTTCTTTATCGGGGTTGGAAAAAAATTAGTGTAACATTTTTTCGTTACGCGTGACATTTTTCTGTTACGCGCCATCTTTTTCTTATCCCTATCATGCGTGATTCGACGTATTTCTGTAAAGTTGCATATAGTAAATTATTTTTTGAAAAATAAGGTCATAAAGAAGTTTCACTTCTTACGTGTGTACACTAGTACACTCACACATTTTTTTATGTGTACGTCCATCATCCCTACTCACCTCGACGGTAGCCTTGCCCCCTCTAAGCAATCTCTTACACTCAAGTAGATCTCTCGCGGCATCTTCCGTGTCCGGTTTGGGCGCGGGTGCGACCGGACGTTTCCGTTCAACGTCTACTGCTTCCGCTTCGTGTGCCGTTTTGTACTCTATGCGTACTCCCATGGCTGCTAAAGAGGGGAAAAATAATAATTATGGTTTAAATAAATAAGATAGAGTTAACCCATGAATAGAAAAATAAAAAAGACGGGTTGCACTGGGGGAGTGCCGGCAGAAGTGAAAACTTGATTATTAACGTTGAGCATGTTTGATATTTTGGAATGGTATCCGTCTTACGCTTTTTCGATCAGGTCACGTGTCCTGACGCGAGTTTAACATTTTATACCCATTACAGAAAAAGTGCTCAACGCCGCTAAAGAAGTTTTCACTTCAAAAAAATATTCAAAAGTCTTTATATATAAAAATGAAACCCGTTTCGCGTTGTCACGGTATCACGCGTGAACGTGTTGACCGATTTCGATAATTCTTTTTTTATTATATTCCTTGAAGTACGAGGATGGTTCTTATGTAGAGAAAACGTAAACATGTACCACGGGCGAAGCCGGGGAGGACCAATAGTAAGTTATAAAAGAGACCACTTGATCTCTTGTAAAGTCATATTTAGCAAGATTCTATATTTCACAATTAACACAAAATGAAAACACAAACCATTAGTGTTTTTACTGCTGCAGAATCCCTCCGAATCATCGTCACTACCTTCAGAATTGAGATCCGAATCGTCCGTGTCGAAATCACTGGAAAAGACGAAAAAATAATAAAAAATAATTAAAAATTTTTATTGACTTGGTTATCTTTTTGTTATAGTCACTGTAAGATGATATTTTAGATATAACTAGCAAACCGGGTGAACTCCGTTTCGCCACCAGAGACACCTTTTCTTTGCTATAAACCTCACGGAGCCCGAGACCTTTCCAACGAATGCAAAACCGGGGAATTCGGTTCGTGCGTTCTGGGGTTATAGCGTCAGGAAGGAAAACCCGACTTATTTTTATATAGTAGAATAAATGTTATAAGAATCTTGTTGTTGTAAGGACGTTTTCCTTAAAAAAAAAATAGCGTGTTTGCCGAGAACACGTTTCCGAAGGGAAACGTCTTTGGCAAGAGTCGAAGATACCAAAATCTTTGCCTTACTCAATGACGTGACGGTATTACCATATATGTTACGACATTGAAATTTTACTCAAACTCAAACGTTTAATACATACAATTTATCAATTTTCTTATCTATATTCTATTCTATATATTATAAAGCTGAAGAGTTTGCTTGTTTGAACGCGCTAATCTCAAGAACTACTGGTCCGATTTTAAAAATTCTTTCGGTGTTAGATAGCTCATTTATCGAGGAAGGCTATATGTTATATAGGGTGTCTCAGCGCCGATTTTAAACTTTAAACACGAATTTCTCGGCAACCTGCGGGGTTAGCTGGAGGGGAGTGGTAGCGTTCGATAGGTGACGAGTGCGGATTTTTTTGTGGCCATAGCGCAGTAGTCTGGTACGCACCGTGCGTACGCAGTAGAAGCGTACTTATGCAATACGTTTTCGTTGAGTGAAAAACGGTGTAAATTTGTAGTCGCTATGAAATCCACCGTTTGAGTGATGCCCCGAGTACTCAATTAATTAAGTCGTGAGGAGAGAAGTTTAGAGCGACAGGATGTTTACTAAATCATTCAATTGGACCACGAAATAGACCTGTGCGATCGATTGAACACATCGACCGCGTCGCCGCTGCGGTCACGGAACATCCAAGACGCTCACTTAGACATCATGTTGCCTCTTTAAGCCACCATCGGTAACTTTTTTGTACCTCAGCTGCAAGAAGAGGATATTGACAAGTCTGATGTATGGTTTCAGCAAGATGGGGCCACAGCCAACACTGCTAGGGACGCACTAAATACGTCATTTCCGGGAAAATTCATAAGCCGCTCTGGAGACATATTGTGGCCACCCAGATCTCCCGATTTAACCCCCGCTGACTTTTT
Organism: Colias eurytheme; assembly: GCF_061535395.1. Classification (NCBI taxonomy): domain Eukaryota; kingdom Metazoa; phylum Arthropoda; class Insecta; order Lepidoptera; family Pieridae; genus Colias; species Colias eurytheme. The sequence goes on along the minus strand of NC_143010.1, from coordinate 1,123,011 downwards.
TTTATGGGGTTGTCTCAAAGCAAAAGTTTTTGATACCCCTCTTACAAATTTGGAGCAGTTGAGGACTAAAATAACGACAGAAGTGAGAGCCATTTCAGCGGACATCCTTCGGCGCGTCTCGGCAAATTTGCGTGTCTGATTTGAAGAGTGCATTCACCATGATGGAAGACATCTTGACGGTGTAATATTCTGTACATAAAATCCGCACTAATACACTTTAATTTACTACAGTAAAAATATTATGAATACAATTTGTTTTTTTTATACAAATTTTCAAAGTTTAAAATCGGCGCTGAGACACCCTGTATATCATCACGCTAAGACCAACAAGGGCGGAGAAATGCGGGTGAAACCGCAGGGCACAGCTAGTATTTTATATATTGATGTTATTTTAAACTTACCTAGACATATAAGAGCAATCGCTATCCGCCATAGAGAAAGTCCTTCCCGCGTTAAAATTCTTCGGCTTTGGTATCGGCTCCGACCAATTTACGCCGCCTTGTGGTGAAATGTAGTAAAATTATACAATAAATTATATCGTATTTTTGTGATTTTTTCGAGTTTTTGCATTAATAATTAAGGAAAGGCAAAAAAAATATTTAACTTTATAAAATTAAAAAACAGCGTGTGTCAGAAGTGAAACTTCTTTCGCAAGATTTAAAAGATAGCTAAATCGTCGCTTACTCCATGACGTGACGGCATTGCCATGACGCGACCTTAAAATTTTACTCTCAACTAAAGAAGTTTCACTTAAAAAACACATTAAAAACCTCAAAATCCTTAATTTTTTTTGGTAAAACGACTCATGAAAAAAAACAAATGTGTGCGTGTACTAGTGTACACACGTAAGAAGTGAAACTTCTTTATGACCTTATTTTTCAAAAAATAATTTACTATATGCAACTTTACAGAAATACGTCGAATCACGCGTGGTAGGGATAAGAAAAAACATTTAAAAAGCTCCCAAATCCTTAAAAAAACATTAATAATAATTACCAGTAGCCGAAGTGCACAGTGTAACATTATGTGGGAGGGGCTCATTGAACTCGTCGAGTGTGAGCGGGATAGAAGACGCCATGTCGTTACTCCATGTGCCTATTTCGAAACCCTGGAAATAATAAATAAATAAATAAATAAATGTTTCAGGACAATTTTCACACACGGCACGATCTGATCCCATACTAAGCTTTCGCCTGTGTTATGGAAACCAGATGGCTGATAAACATACATATATAATTATTGTAAAGTTATACTTATGTAGATAATGCCACGCGGTTTTACCTGCATTGCTCCACTCCTATCGGTCTTAGCGAGATGATATGATGATGATAGCCTATAGCCTTCCTCGATAAATGGACTATCTAACACCAAAAGAATTTTTCAAACTGGATCAGTAGCTCCTGAGATTAGCGCGTTCAAACAAACAAACTCTTCAGCTTTATAATATTATAGTATAGATAAATAATAAATACTTACACTTTCAGCGTCTTCTTTTTCTTGCAATATATCATTGATTGTCTTCTCTTTAACTTCTACCGTCTCTTCTCCATTCTTCTCTTGCGTCTCTTCTATCTCTTGTTCTTCTTTTCCTCTGAAAGTGACAATTTATTGATTAATATCTAGTTTTAGATTTGTAAAATAAAACTCATTTAATTCAATGGTTCTATTTTCATTCAATTTTAATCGAATTACATGAACTATTACAAAAAAAATGTAAAAAAAACATTTAAATTTAATCCAGTCAATTAACTGCTATTTATTTTAAAATTAAAGCTCTAAAATGCAATTCCATAAAGAGGCAACAATACAAAAAAGTGTTAGTAAAAAGAACAAAGACAGAGCTATATAGATCGTCTAGCGCCATCCCTTTCCCACACTGAAATTAAAACTGCTTTAAGACGTCACGATAAATAAAAAGTAAATCTTAATATATATAAATCTCGTGTCACAATGTTTGTCCTCAATGGACTCCTAAACCACTTATAGTCTGTCCATTATAAGAATTGCTTTTTGACAGCTCGACGGGTGATACCAGAAGTGATGTTCAAAAGATTATCGATTGTGATACCATTTCAATTATAAATTCAAAATATTATCATAAATCGAATCAGGTACGTAAATAATAATTACAACGTAAACGTACTAATAAGATATGTAATAATAAGACCACATATCTATGCATTGTATGTTAAAACTAAACTAAACTAATATTTTATTATTTATTGGTTTCTATCTTACAATTTGGTTGTCTTTACGTTTAAATTATATAACATAATAGAAGAGTTTTTCTGTTTCGGATATATTTTACAGAGTATTTCTATCGATTATTATAATCTATCGACCCATCATTGAATAATTCTGTGTAGACATCACTAAGTGGGCGGGACCTGTCTATGAAGAACGATAATTATTTGTATGACATTTTAACATAAACAATACAATCTTTCATAGGCGTGAAGCTGTCAAAAAGCAAATAATATAATGGACAGAGTATAACCGATTATAATAAAATTCGCACACCATGTGCAGTTCGATCCAACTTGAGAGATAGGATAGTTTAAACATGTAGGTACCACGGGCGAAGCCGGGGCGGACTGCTAGTAATTATATAAGAAATAGAATCTTACTCTTCTTTCTCTGGCTCATCGCTTTTACTCCAGTCTTCTGTTTCTTTCTTTTTGTCGTGTTTTTCCGAATCAGCGCTGAGTACCTTGGATAAATGAAAATAATAATTATTATAATAATTTATAACAATCTATTTAAATGGTTTATTCAACTAGACAAAACATATACATAATCTCGTAAGTAGTGTAAGAAGGATATAGGTGGGAGGGTAACTACTTATTATCCATACTAATATTATAAATGCGAAAGTAACTCTGTCTGTCTGTCTGTTACTCAATCACGCCATAACTACTGAACCAATTTGCATGAAATTTGGTATAGATATATTTTGATACCCGAGAAAGGACATAGGATAGGTTTTATCCCGGAAATCCTACGGGAACGGGGTTTTCTCTGAAAACGCGGGCGAAGCCGCGGGCGGAAAGCTAGTAATATATAAAATTTACGATGTAAAATTTTTACAAATTTCGAGATGAATCAATATTCTATAAATTATTAAAATTTAAATACATAATGTTAAAAACATACAACGGTATTTTATTTATTACTAGCTCTCCACCCGCGGCTTCGCCCGCGCAGTCAAAGAAAAACCCGCATAGTTCCCGTTCCCGTGGTATTTCCGGGATAAAACCTATCCTATGTCCCGGGGTAAAAAGTAACTCTGTCTGTCTGTCTGTTACTCAATCACGCCTAAACTACTGAACCAATTTGCATGAAATTTGGTATGGAGATATTTTGATACCCGAGAAAGGACATAGGCTACCTTTTATTTCGAAATATGTACCACGGGCGAAGCCGGGGCGGACCTCTAGTTATCTATATAAGTATTTATTTAAAACTAGCGGTCCGCCCCGGCTTCGCCCGTGGTACATATGAAAAATAGATGTTGGCCGATTCTCAGACTTACCCGATATGCACAGAAAATTTCATGAGAATCGGTCCACCCGTTTCGGAGGAGTATGCAGACTAACATTGTGACACGAGAATTTTATATATAAGAGATATGTCTGATATGTCTGGAAGGGATTGGAGAGGATGGGAGTGGGCAGGATGAGAGAGGGGAGGATGGGAGTGAGGAGGATTGGAGTGGGGAGGATGAGAGTGGGGAGGATGGGAGTGGGAGGATGGGAGTGGGGAAGAAGGGAGTGGAGAGGATGGGAGTGGGCAGGATGAGAGAGGGGAGGATGGGAGTGAGGAGGATTGGAGTGGGGATGATGAAAGTGGGGAGGATGGAAGTGGGGAGGATGGATTTGGTGAGGATGGAAGTGGGGAGGATGGAAGTGGGGAGGATGGAAGTGGGGAGGGTGGAAGTGGGGAGGATGTGAGTGGGAGGATGGAAGTGGGGAGGATGGGAGTGGGGAGGATGATAGTTAGGAGGATGAGAGTGGGGAGAATGTGAGTGGAAGAATGGGTTTGAAGAGGATGAATGTGGGGAGGATGGCTGTAGGGAGGATGGCTGTTGGGAGGAGGATGGGAGGATGGGTGTTGGGAGGATGGGAGATGGGAGGTTGGGAGTTGGGAGTTGGGAGGATGGGAGTGGGGGTTGGGAGTGGGGGAGTTGGGAGTGGGGAGGAAGGGAGTGGAGAGGATGGGAGTGGGCAGGATGAGAGAGGGGAGGATGGGAGTGAGGAGGATTGGAGTGGGGAGGATGGGAGTGGGGAGTTATTTTTATTTAATACTTTTTAGTGTATGTTTCAACACGAATCAAACGAAACGAAACTCGATAAAGGTGAGTCAATTAATTACTGAGTATCTATAGCCACCTTCTGATTCCATCATCAAATCAGCCCTATGTCATAATAATTTTTCATCGCTATCCAATTTACACACAAAATTTCAGCTTAATCGGTAACCGGGAGTGAATCAAAGTTACTTGATAGATTTTAATTCGAGATCAGACAAAAATGCTCATAAAATAAAAACTACTGGGCTTATCCGAATCAAATTTTTATGGGAGCAATTCGATACTATTTAGCATCAATCAAAATAAGAATCACGTAAATCGCTTCAGAAACCGGCCGAATTGAGAACCTCCTACTTTTTTTTAAGGCGGTTATAAAGTATCTTGAAGAATTTTTCAAAATCCCCTTCTAAATACTTATCAAAACTGGTTAAATACTAACAGCGTTAGAATGCAACATGCAACCTTATGCATTCATCATTCATAGTACTAATATAAATCACATTTCATACACTACCTATACAAATAATTAATATAATTCTGTACAGATCAAAATATAATCAATTAAAACAATTATCCCTAAGAACATTACTTGCGTTGGCAATGTTTTATGGTGCGTGAATGAAGCATGTGCCACAAACAATAGTAGAGAATTATACCAATACTCAAACTTATATGTTATAACTAGCTTTCCGCCCGCGGCTTTGCCCGCGTTTTCAAAGAAAAACACGTTCCCGTAGGATTTCCGGGATAAAACCTATCCTATGTCCTTTCTCGGGTATCAAAATATCTCTATACCAAATTTCATGCAAATTGGTTCAGTAGTTAAGGCGTGATTGAGTAACAGACAGACAGACAGAGTTACTTTCGCATTTATAATATTAGTATGGATTATACTATATGTATGTATATCAGCCATCTGGTTTCCATAACACAAGCGAAAGCTTAGTATGGGATCAGATGTGTGAAAATTGTCCTGAAATATTTAAATTTATTTTATTTTTCATATTTTTCATAAACTTACAATAATTGCTATTTACCTCAGCCAAACTCCATCCAAAGTCTAGCGGGGGCCATGTGAACCCGGGACAAGTTTCATCGTCCAACTTCGGTATACCCAGACCTACATCTATCGCTACCGCCCGACGTATTTCATCGGCTATGAGGAGTGCGTTTATTCTGAAAAAATATTATTAATAAGTATTATTAATAAAATAAAACAACGTGTATATCAGATTGCGAACAAGAGGCAAGTATCTTTAATGAGCAAGAACGAATGAACCGATACATCAATACAATTCATACAGTCACAAAAGTAATTTCATTCTTCACTCTCTTACTCACTAGATGACGTAGGTTTCATTTGATGTCAATATTCAAAAACAATAAGTATATTAGTTTATTTCTGGTTTTATTGCGTTCAAATCCATACTAATATTATAAATGCGAAAGTAACTCTGTCTGTCTGTCTGTTACTCAATCACGCCTAAACTACTGAACCAATTTGCATGAAATTTGGTATGGAGATATTTTGATACCCGAGAAAGGACATAGGCTACCTTTTATTGCGAAATATGTACCACGGGCGAAGCCGGGGCGGACCGCTAGTGTTTTATAAATGAAAAATGTTTAAAGAATATAAAAAATTTATAACGAGACGAATACCATCAACGGACGGGACAGCTCCTTTTAAAATCCCTTTACACTCTCGTTTTAATCTTTTTTAGATTAGTTTGAAAAAAATAATTATAAATTCTTTTTTTTTTGCATTCAATAATAAATGATTATTGAATGCAAAAAATACATCTACGTGACCGTACATGTACCGTGTACGTATTCGTGACCGTACATGGACATATTCGTGACCGTACATGTACGTATACGCGACCGTACACGAAGTACGTGACCGTATATGTTCGTGTACATGTAAGTATATGTGACCGTGTATATGTTCGTGTACATGTACGTAAACGTGACCGTACATGTACGTAAACGTGACTGTACATGTAGGTATACGCGACCGTACACGAAGTACGTGACCGTACATGTTCGTGTACATGTACGTAAACGTGACCGTACATGTACGTAAACGTGACCGTACATGTTCGTATATGAGACCGTACATATACGTGAACGTGACCGTACATGTACGTGAACGTGACCGTACATGTACGTGTATGCGACCGTACATGTACGTGAACGTGACCGTACATGTACGTATATGAGAACGTACATGTACGTATACGTGACCGTACATGTTCGTGTACTTGCAAGTATATGTGACCGTGTATAAATTCGTGTACGTCTACATGTTCGTGTATATTTTCGTGTACAGGGACATGTACGTGTACATGTACGTGCACTCACCGGTACAGCACGCAGGGCAGCGCCACGGTGGCGGCCCACAGCGGCGCCGCGAACGGGTGCACGCGGCACAGCTCCGGCACCATTATCTGCTTCTGGTCGAGCCGGTCGCGTTTCGCTCGACGTGTTCGTTCGGAGGACACGGGTAGGGCTACGCCCTTGCGGTTCACGTATCTGGGGACGGACAGACATACAAATAAAGAAATAAATATTTCAGGACAATTTTCACCCACGGCACGATCTGATCCCATACTAAGCTTTCGCTTGTGTTATGGAAACCAGATGGCTGATAAACATACATATATAATTTTTAAATAAATACTTATATAGATAATAATTAATCAGACACAGACACAGAGCAAACATCCATGTTCATTACACAAATATTTGCCCCGGGTTGGAATCGAACCCACGACCTCTGGCTTGAAAGGCAGGGCCACTACAAACCAAGCCTACCGGTCAGTCAAATGATAGAGAACAACGCAAATGACACATAAACAGACGAAACATACAGATATAGATAGCGAGAGTAGAAATAGAAATAGTAAACACAAATACGAAGTAAAAGTAATATTAGCAGAAACAAATTAACAGAAACGGCACAAAAATGAAGAATTCATTCAACCACGTAAACTACAATTCTAACATTTTTTTTAATTTCATTCAATTTCACTTCATTTTATTCAATTTTATTTTCATTCAATTTCATTCATTCACTTTCATTAAATTCAATTTAATTTCACTTCACTTCATTTAACACAATTATTATTTCATTTGCTTCAATTTCCTTTCATTTGATTCAATTTGACTTCATTTTATTTCTATTCAACTCAAATTACATACCATTCACTGTCGTTCAATTCAGATTTCATTCAATTTGATTTCATTAACTTTCATTCAATTCAAATTTCATTTCATTCATTTCACTCAATTTAACTCACCTCGGCGTCAATAAATTCAACCTCGCACTGGTATGGTCCACGTCCAATAATGGCTGATCGCTTTGCGTCAACTCCGCGCCATATTTGGCCCTGTAGTACGAACGGAATGATTCGTGCTGTTCCGAGGGAAATGATGAGTCGGGCGTTAAGTGCCAACATATCTCGGCTACTAGGAAGAACTAGAATTAATGAAATAAACATATAATAAATAGTTAGTAAAATTCTTGATTTACACTATTTTGTTCTTTAATAACAATTATCTATACTAATACTAGATTTCCGCCCGCGGCTTCGCCCGCGTTTTCAAAGGAAAACCCGCATAGTTCCCGTTCCCGTGGGATTTCCGGGATAAAACCTATCCTATGTGTTAATCCAAGTTACCCTCTATATGTGTGCTAAATTTCATTGTAATCGGTTCAGTAGTTTTTACGTGAAAGAGTAACAAACATCCATACATCCATACATCCATACAAACTTTCGCCATTATAATAGTATTAAGATTAAGATAAAGCTGAAGAGTTTGTTTGAACGCACTAATCTCGGGAACTACTGGTCCGATTTGAAAAATTCTTTCAGTGCATTTATCAAGGAAGGCTATAGGCCATATATCATCACGCTAAGACCAACACGAGTGGAGCAATGCGGGCGAAACCGCGGAGCGCAGCTAGTTAGGTATACAGGGTGTCCCAAAAAGTAGTGATGAACGGAAGCTGGGAGGTAGAGGACCTAGAGGACTATCCGAATCACCCCCATGAATGATCTAACGATAGTAAATGTTACCATACTGAATTGGCCTATCTTTCAGCTTAGCAAACAAAAAAAAATCAAGCATCTAGCGCAACAATTGACGTCACCATGAGTGAAAAAATCATCATACTCGGCGATAGGTGAAAAATTGAAAAAAAAACGTTATAACTCCGAAAATACGAAAAATCGCATAACATTCATGGGGGTGATTCGGATAGCCCTCTAGGTCCTCTACCTCCCAGCTTCCGTTCATCACTACTTTTTGGGACACCCTGTATAACATAACATCTTCTTTCTTCTTCTTCTTCTTCTTCTTCTTCTTATATATAAAAATGAATCGCAAAATGTGTTGGTAAGCGCATAACTCGAGAACGGCTGAACCGATTTCGATAATTCTTTTTTTATTATATTCCTTGAAGTACGAGGATGGTTCTTATGTAGAGAAAACGTAAACATGTACCACGGGCGAAGCCGGGGCGGACCGCTAGTTTATTAATAAAAATAGATTTGATATACTATAGATTTAATAAAAAGTTATAAGTAAATCTTGTTTTAAATCAATTAAGTATTAAATTACTAAATGATTTTACCATGTTTTATTATTATACATACATATATTCTAACTAACCTGAGGTTGATCCTGATTCCTATACCACGGAGTAACAACAGCTTCACTATATTTTTGGGGGTCAAATTTAAAAACTTCCCCGGGAGCCAGTAAAGGGTTTTCCACACGTTTCTCTATAGCTTTATCACCACGCTTTTCTATTGCTTTACCTGTATTCTTACCTATAGCTGTATCCATAGTTTTACCTATAGTTTTATCTGTAGCTCTATCTATAGTTTTACCTATAGCTTTATCTATTGCCATATCTGTATTTTTACCTACAGCTGTATTTGTTTTATCTGTATTTTTATCTATAGTTGTATCTGTAGCTCTATCTTTAGTTTTATCTATTGTTTTATCTATATTTTTATCTATAGTGATACCTATAGATGTATCTATAGTTTCATCTGTATTTTTATCTATAGCTTTATGTATAGTTTTAACTACAGTTCTATATATGTTTTCATCTGTATTTCTATCTGTTTCTTTGTTTTCACCTAACTCATCTCCTGTAGTTATAGGAACATTTTCAACTCCCTTCTCTACAATTTTATCCACACTTTTACTCCCAGATTCTTCAATATTACCCACTGTAGTTTCTAAATTTGTATCAACATTTGTTTCTTTAGTTTTTTCACCATTGTCTTGACTATTATTTACATTATTATCAACACTTTCTTTTCCTGAATTATCGACATTTTTACTTTTAGCATCTACTGTTTTATCTAATGGATCTTCTTCGTTATTACCAAGTTTAATTTCCACAATATTTTTTACTGTATTCTCCCCACTTTCCCCAACAATATTTTCCACAGCAATACCTTTTTCCCCATTTTTAACCCCATTTTCTTTCCATAGCAATTCTTCTTGCTTTTTGTCTTCTGTATGTTTGTATATGAGTTCCAGGAATGCCCAGTCTATGTCTACCATAGTACTGCCATCCGGTTTTGTTTCTGTAAATTAATTTTTATTGTGTTTAGTTTAGTTTTAGTCTATTAGACGTAGTTATTAAAATAACGGTATATAAATAAAAAGATTTTATATACCGTGATATTTTTTATAACTTCTAAAAAGTTTTAAAAATAAAATAAAAATCTGCAAATTGGTAGTCTTAAGTTAAAAATATTTTTCTTCCATCTCCAAAAGTTTTAATTTTTAATTTATTAAACAAGAAAAATTTTATTATTGAATTTAAAGTGAAAAGTAGGGAATGCAATCCCGACTCGAGATTGCAAATTCGGGATCCCGCGGGATTAGAAATATCAATCCCGCGGGATCCCGGAATTTTCGGGATCCCGTCTAATTAAAAAAAAAAGTTGAATTCAGATGACTGAAAAAGCTAATAACTGCTTCTTTGTGATAGGAGGCCATCCATAAATTACGTCACGCGAATTTTAGAACTTTTCAACCCCTCCTTGTCACAGGTTGTCACTTTTTTAGTACCCCGTCCCCCCTGATGTGACATCACACATTTTTCAAACTTATGCATGTATCTAAAAATAATCAAAAGAAAACAGTTATTTTCATTTTTTTACTTATTAAATAATCTTAGATATCGAAAATTTTAAAAATCGTAAATTTTTGTGTCCCACTTGCATTACAACATGACTCTAGGAATTATTAATAAATACAAATAGATAGGTAGATTAAAAATTTTCTGTTCAAAGTTTTTTGCTCACGTACAAACGTTTCGTTTTATTATGTCACGTCACAAAGCTTTTGATCCCCCCCTGCCCCTTGTCACATTATGTCACATAAAGATGATACCCTCCCCCCCCTATTAACGTGTAACGTAATTTATGGATGGCCCCTAGTGAGGTTAACTAAAATAACATGTTACTCGAAAGAAAATAAAAACCTTTATTATTTGATTAAATAATAAAGGTTTTTATTTTCTTGGTAAGATTTTACCAACTAAATAATAATCAGGTTGTAAGGAAATTAACGTAGGTAAATTAGGTACTTAATCCAAACAATAAGCTTATTTCAAGGGAATTAGTAAAAATTAGGAAAAATTGAAAAGCTTGCGACCCGAGTGGTTGTGTGTTGCGTCGCTGACCACTGCCGCCCAATCCCGTCAATCTCGAACGGGATCTCGTCATATTATGCGTCGGGATTGATCCCGAAAAATTACACGAGATCTCGCGAGATCGGGATCCCGCGGGATCGGGATTGCATTCCCTAGTGAAAAGGCTGAAAATTTGCGATGAATACTAAAACATCTACGCTACTAATAAATCACATAAATCTTAAATAAACTCACTTTTTATAGTAGGCACTATATAATAATTATTTTGCGTAGATCCTTCTGTCTGTAACTTCATACCACGCCTGCGCACACGCAGGACATCGGAGAATACGAATCGCATAAACCTGAAAATATAGTAATTTGTTTTTTCGTTTTGTAATCGAGATGAATAATTATTGTATGGGCTGATGATATGGTGTGATATGATATCCCATACACTCCTTTGTTGAAAATTTGATAGGTTGATAGTTTCATAGACGATGACATAAAACCAGTTATAGCGCGTGATCACTTTATTATTGAAGTGAAACTTCTTTATCGAGGCTGGAAAAAAATTTAGTGTAACATTTTTTCGTTACGCGTGATATTTTTCCGTTACGCGCCATCTTTTTCTTATCCCTACCACGCGTGATTCGACGTATTTCTGTAAAGTTGCATATAGTAAATTATTTTTTAAAAAATAAGGTCATAAAGAAGATTCACTTCTTACGTGTGTACACTATAACACGCACGCATTTTTTGATTAATATAAACTAATGATGATTTGATATAATGATAGATTAATGATATTTGATTATTGTTAATGATATTAATTGATAGATGATATAGCGCATACACCCCGAGCGCTTTACACGAGCCGCGAGCGCAGACTGACTGGGTGAAGATGTTCTTGTCACCGTAATGAAATAGGATCGTGTAAAGCGCTTAGTCAGGATGTGCAATACAGCGAAGTGTAGTGCAATTCACCGATGTGTAGTATTTTACTTAAGTGTGGTGTAGTTTACAGGAGTATAGTAACACTATAGTGTAGCATTACAGTGTTGTCACTCACCTTCGTATAAGTTTATCCCGTCTCGGCGACAATCGCATGTCCGTCTGTAGCGCCAGTTCGACAGAGACTCGACATCTATTGCACTACACTAAACTGAGCTGCTTAGATATTGCACTATTTTGCTCCTTTGTTGAAAATTTGATAGATTGATAGTTAATATTAGCAATTATAGTTAATATTTGCAATACACTGCTCTATAACTCACCGCCTCGGCGATAAATACACGATGAAAATACTATAGTGTAATGTAGTGCACTGTTATATATTGTAGTGTAATTTAGTCTAGTGCATTGCAGTAGATTTAGGGCACGTGTGGTGCACTGCAGTGACCTGTACTGTACTGTAGTGTACTGTAATGTACTGTAGTGACCTGTAGTATACTGTAGTGCATTGTAGTGACCTGTACTGTACTGTAGTGTACTGTAATGTACTGTAGTGACCTGTAGTATACTGTAGTGCACTGTAGTGACCTGTACTGTACTGTAGTGTACTGTATTGACTAACCTTCGTATCAATTTATCCCGTCTCGGCGACAATCTCACGTCCGCTTCTAGCGCCGGTTCGACGGATACACGGACTTCACCAGACCGCGTGTATACCGGGAACGCGGGTATTTGTAATCTGTGGAAATATAATAATTAGTATTTTTTATACGAATTTTAAATAATTACTTTCATTTTTGGAATTTTGCAGTTTGGTCTTTCTTGATCGACTTAAAAAGTTACTTAATTTTAATAATTGTTATTTTTTATGTTCGTGAATAACTTCGTCGTTTATGAACCGGTTTTGCAAATTTTTTGTGGGTAATAAATTTTTGAGATATAATGCATTTCCGTTGCCGCTATAATAACTAAGGTTAAAAAATAATTTGACACATAAATTGGTAGGGTGACCATTTGTTTTGCAGAACTGCGTATGTACGGAACTTATAGTGTTTCATATTGCATGTGTAATTGTGTTGTGTGTTGCATGTGTTGTGTATTGAATGTTGTATGTGTTGTCTGTTACACGTGTTGTGTTGCATGTATGTTGCATGTGTTGTGTGTTGCATGTTGCATTTATTAGTGTTGTGTTGCATGTACTAGTGTTGCATGTTGCTTGTTGCACGTATTAGTGTTGTGTTATGCATTTACTAGTGTTGCATGTTGCATGTTGTATGTGTTGCATGCATGTTGCATGTCTTGTGTGTTGCATGTTGCATGTATTTTTGTTATGTTTTGCATGTACTAGTGTTGCATGTTGCATGTTGTATGTGTTGTGTGTTGCATGCATGTTGCATGTGTTGCATGTTGCACGTGTTGTATACCTGTCGGGCGCGGCACACAGCAGCACGCCGAGCGCCTGCGCCGCGTGCTGCGGCAGGTGCAGCCGGCGGCCGCGCGTGTTGTACCGCTCGGGTAACGCACACCACAGGCCGGCTACTAGTGCGTGTAGGGTGTTGCGTTTGCCTGTTGGTTTGGCGTTGTAATCGTCATTTTCTTCATAATCAAAATCGCAAAATATAAAACCTAGGTAGTGACAAGCTGTTACCACATGTGATTGTTGCTGTAATCGCTGTAACCTTATAATAAATAAATAAATAAATAAATGTGTGCGTGTACTAGTGTACACACGTAAGAAGTGAAACTTCTTTATGACCTTACTTTCAAAAAATGCAACTTTACAGAAATATGTCGAATCACGCGTGGTAGGGATAAGAAAAAGATGGCGCGTAACGGAAAAATGTCACGCGTAACGAAAAAATGTTAAACTAAATTTTTTTTTCAACGCCGATAAAGAAGTTTCACTTCAATAAATAAATCGTCAGTCTTCATCATCACAATCAAAAACACTATTTAGATGCCATCATTACCATCAAAATCGCAATATTTAAAACCAAGACAGTATAGTATAGAGACAAGCCGGCTATGAAAGCTACAGTTAAGTTGAATAGCGCACACTACAGACCGGCTACTAGTGCGTGTAGGGTGTTGCGTTTGCCTGTTGGATTTGTGTTGTAATTATCAGTATCTTAACTGCCCATCATTACGAACATCAGCGTAAATAAACATATTTATATAGCCAATTGGTTGTTGAGATGTTATTGCATTTCAACATCACCATAAAAACATAAAGTAAACGTAAGAAAACGTAAAGTGTGAAAATTAGAGGTAACTTCGTGATTTTTTTTTATCGATTCAATTTTAATATTTTATGTTTTTGATGATATCATCTAATTTGATAAATATTTAATTTTTTAGATTTTGCATTGAATATTACACGTATCATCTAATAGAAGATTGTTAATTTTGATTTATACCCACTCTTTAGTAGTTTTGAATGAACTCACCGTTCCCTTTCATAGGTATATGCTGTGGCACCGGATTCGCTTCTATTTCAGCATCGCTTGTATCTATGACTGGCTGACAGTCAGTGAACGCCCAGGCTGTCTGATGTATGTAGAATAAAAATACTTTGTGAATCTTAATCTTAATACTATTATAAAGGCGAAAGTTTGTTTGGATGTATGGATGTTTGTTACTCTTTCACGTAAAAACTACTGAACCGATTACAATGAAATTTAGCACACATATAGAGGGTAACTTATAATACATAAAATAATGTATTATTTTATGTATTATTTTAACTCTAAAACTTACCCGTTTATAATAATACTGTCTTCGCTTAGTCGTCCCCGGTCTTGCAGAATCACTGTTGTCCGAAAACTCGGTGTTTATATTCGAGTCCAATTCCGCTGCCTTGAAGTTTTCTTTGCCTATGGTATATATATTTAAGCTTTAAAAAAAACGTACTGTATAAGTTATTAAAAAACGTATTTTTATAAATAAATGCACAATAATAATTTAGAAAGAAAGAAATAAATTTCTTCTTCTTTCTTAAGAAAGAAATTTCTTTCTTTCTTTTCTTTTCATAATAATTTAGAGTTATAACGAACTTGCTGCTTATCCTTACTTCTGCAAAATCTACTTTCCATGATTGTTAAGTGTAAAAAAAAATAAAAACGAATAAATTATTAATATAACACATTAAAAACGTAATTCACGTACATATACGAGTGCTTAACAAGTCATCAATAAGTACAAAATTTCTTCAAATAAAAATCTTTCGAACCCTTGGCACTTTGTCTACCTTCTCTATCCCGATTACTTGATTTAACAATAAAAACACAAAAGGTTGTCACTCGGGGACTGCCGCGGTAAAACTATTGCATGCTATGCCTTCAAGCCACACCTCCGCGCCCGTCGGAGTGGGGTGCGTGAGTTTTTTTCGTTACGGAATTTCTCGACTCGGGCCCGCGATAGAAACTATGCAATATCAAAATATATTTTAGTCGTTGACCTTACTATCAAAATTGAATTATGTATTAAATTTGTAAATAATCAACATACCTATAGGCATCAGCTGATCGTCTAACTCCCCAGATTTATGCAATATCCTGCAAGCTTGTAGAGCTACCATTCTTCTGGCAAGCACCCTTGTTGGCATGGGGTGACCCTAGAAATAATTAAGTCATAATATTAACATCTTAATATATATAAAGCTCGTGCCACAATGTTTGTCCTCAATGGACTCCTAAACCACTTAACCGATTATAATAAAATTCGCACACCATGTGCAGTTCGATCCAACTTGAGATAGGATAGTTTAAACATGAAGGTACCACGGGCGAAGCCGGGGCGGACCGCTAGTATAATTATAAGTAAGTAATAAGTAATAAATGATTTTGAATTTGAATAGATAAATCTATTCAACAAGAAATAACTTTTTATGTGTTTTAATCTATACTAATATTATAAAGCTGAAGAGTATGTTTGTTTGAACGCGCTAATCTCTTGAACTACTGGTACGATTTGAAAAATTATTTCGGTGATAAATAGCCCATTTATCGAGGAAGGCTATAGGCTATATATCATCACGCTAAGACCAAGAGAAGCGTAGCAATACGGGTAAAACTGCGTGGCACAGCTAGTGTGTGGTATGATGCTATATGATGTGTCACTCATATTATAACGTCAGTTCCTGTTATTATGTACATGTGTTATTCTACATCTATCAACTAACAGACACTCACCACGATATTATACTTCACGGGGCAATTAAGGGGCATTCGTAGAGTGCATATATACGCGGTTTGCACTCCGTCACCCGCCGGGAGTCGAACCTGTTCCATCCACCATTGCGGCGCAAGCCGGGTGAAGGTATCTGACGGTAGCTTACCACAGTACCTATGGTCAAATATAATTATTTGGTAAAAAAGACGGGTTGCACTGGGGGAGTGCCGGCAGAAGTGAAAACTTGATTATTAACGTTGAGCATGTTTGATATTTTGGAATGGTATCCGTCTTACGCTTTTTCGATCAGGTCACGTGTCCTGATGCGAGTTTAAGATTTTATACCCATTACAGAAAAAGTGCTCAACGCCGCTAAAGAAGTTTTCACTTCAACATAATTTTACAATTAACAACTTGACTTAAAAAGCAACTAGTTATGGAGTTTCTAGAGGGTTCTTCTGTATAGATACTGCTTTCCGAATCGGTGGTAAATGTTAAATAAATTTGGAAAATCCAAAAGTGCACGCCTCATAATTTTTTTTTAATAATTATTTTATAAATATTAATTTATAATTATTTATTAATTATTATTTTTGTTTATTTAATAACAATTAAACCACATCGAATCAGACCCTGAAAAATGAAAGGGTTCTATTCCTGAGCATACTCAAGCGTAAGAGAAAAAAAAAGACTCGATTAGTAAAGTATTTCGGTCGCTATCGTGTTAACAAGAAAAAGGATCCGCACATACAGACACACGGACGTCCAAGACAGAACTTTTTTAAACTGTTTTTTAACTAGTTTAAATAACAAAAATGACATCCAAAATATCATGAACGTTAAAAATAGTGTTTTTTCTTAATATGTGTGTGTATGTATTATCTTACAAGTGCAATGTATGATACATAAAGACATTTTAAGTTTGAAAAATCAGATGTTTTGCGCGAAGTGACAGTAGTACCCACCTCAACGCTTCGCTTATGAGGCGTGCAAAATATGTAATGACGATTCAAAAGTGCTTTTAGAAGAAGTCTAATTGAATAAATAAATGTTTGAGTCAAAATTACGATCAAAACTGTCCGATTCAAAACTCTACTTCTTTTACACTTTTAAAAAACACGTCATCTACACCTTTGCCGCCTCCTTGGTACAGTGGTTGATGCGTGAGCGTAGCACCGAGGGGTCCTGGGTTCTATTCCCGGTGGAGACGAAGAAAAAAAATGTCTCGTTCTGGTAGGACACAGAAGGCTGATCACCTACTTGTCCCTAAAGAAAATCGATCAGTGAAACAGATGTATAATGCATTTGCCCCTTACCCCATTAGGGGACATGGGACTTCACTATCTACACCTTGCAAATAGCAATATCTTTTATTCACGTTGTAATATGCTCAAACTAAAACTTGCATGACTACAGCTATAATATTTAAAACACATCTACATTTGTTTGTTTGTCTATCTGTTTCTCTTATTACTATCTACTTACCTATTAATCAGAGCGATAGCGCTGTTCAAATCAACGCTAGCGATCACTTCCCCTTTCTTCTCAACTTCATAAGTCACTTTAATATCACTACCGACTTTAGTGTCACTTTTACCACTAACTTTCGAATTTACACTTTGACCACTTGCATTAGAGTCTATTTCACTTTGACTTTTACCACGGTCCCTGAAGTCTAAACTAACACTACTATCCAACACTGTATCTTTTTCTCTAACTTTAGTAACGTCATTATTTTTAACAGTTTTCAGTTTAGAATCGTTAGCTTTGACTTTATTATTAATTTCATTATTCGCTTTCACATCAGTATCATTATTTTCACTTTCACTTTTACCATCTTCTAGTTCTTTAGTACCTCTATCATTAATAACTTTAGTAATGACTTCATCATTACAATCTTTAGGAGTGTAAGCTTTAACATATGGTGTGTATGTATCTGCTTCATTTTCTTCCTCAGACGTTGGTTCATTTTGTATGCCACAGCCGCATTTTCTTGTTACGATCTGAAAATGAAGTATTGTTATTAATTTTAAAAAGCTTTTTTGCTAAATTGTTTTGCTATTTTACACATGTCTAGTGTTTTATTGGGTAAAATATGGCGACTTTAAATTTAAATGTGAAGAAAGACAAATTTAAGACATATTTTGCGTGATCTGGCTCCGTCTATAGTTATTGGCAGCTTAAAATATTTCCTGTCTTTTTTAACCTATACAATATACCTTGTTCAAAGCTTCTAAGTTTCAATTGTTTATTTATTTCAATCTAATTGTATTTTATACATATACGTTCCATTACGAGCTTTACCATTTTTTCTACACAAGCTTTGCTCCGCGGTTTTACCCGCAGTGCTCTGCTCCTGTTGGTCTTAACGTGATGATATATAGCCTATATTTATGCCTTCCTCGATAAATTGGCTATCTAACACCGAAAGAATTTTTCAAATCGGACCAGTAGTTCCTGGGATTAGCATATTTAAAGAAACAAGCAAACAAACGGTACACAACAAACGTATAGATTTAACAATTACAAATTATTATTAAAAAAAACATGCCAACTTCAAATTTACATTACCAATAACTTTTAAATAAAATAAAACCCACAAACCTGATCTAACTCCTTATAAACAGCCAAATAGTGCACCATCAGCGAGCTATGTCGGTCAGCGTCAGCGAGCAGTGTCACTGACGACTTGCTGGCCCTGGCTCTGCTGCGGCAGAGGCCGTACGATCGATATCTAGTAAAGTGCATGAAATTGTATTGAATATACCCTTGACTCATTTCAGGTAAATATAACCTTAACGAAGACATACGATAATATACAAATTATTAACAAAATAGATTGAATAGTAAAGTGTAAATGTGCAAATTGTAAGTGTGTGAATTGCAAGCCCGTAAAGTGTAAGTGTGTAAAGTCAAAATTCGTAAAGTGATCGTGTATAAAGTGTGTAATAACTTTGACACTGTAGCTAAACCTGGTGCTTAAGTTTATAAACATGTTAATATGTATTAAAAATGTATTTTATCCAAAATATCAGATAAAATGTCACATCTAAATGTTCATTTGTTTCATGTACCATCTTAATAAACACACAATTATGAAAACTAAAGTGGTAAAGTGTAACTATACAAAGTATAAGTGTCTAAAGTGAGTGTGTTAAAAATTAATATGTAGTAATTAGTGAAAGTGTTTAAAATTGAATAACATATTTTAATAATAATGTGTACACACACATTTTACATACTCTAAACAAACTAATACTCACGAAGACGGCACATCCCATCTTACAACCAAGTTACATCTAGGTAAATCTATTCCTTCTTCTAAAGCAGATGTCGCTAGCAGCAAGTTACATTCGTGCATACGGAATCTGAAATAATAAGCATTTATTATAATTATATAACTATTTTTTAACGATAAACTAAACAATAAACATCATTGCCATTACAAAACTCTGCCAAATACACATGCGTGCATAGTTTTGTTGCGGACAATTTTTTAACGTGATTTGTTCAAGTCTTGTTGTCTATTGTATGTCAATGCAAATGGTGAAAACGTAATTTCAACCGGTTTAAAACAATCATCTGGGTTTTTTTGTGTGATTTCTCATATCTTTTGACTTATTATAAAAATAAATCTTCATTCTAATTCTTACAATCCGTCTATATTCCAACTGTTTTATTTATTATTTAACTAGCTTTCCGCCCGCGGCTTCGCCCGCGCAGTGAAAGAAAAACCCGCACAGTTCCCGTTCCCGTGGGATTTCCGGGATAAAACCTATCCTATGTCCCGATGTAAAAAGTAGCCTATGTCCTTTCTCGGGTATCAAAATATCTCCATACCAAATTTCATGCAAATTGGTTCAGTAGTTAAGGCGTGATTGAGTCACAGACAGACAGACAGAGTTACTTTCGCATTTATAATATTAGTATGGATTGTAACTAAGTATTAGAAGTAACACTAACTTCTTCAACACATCCTCCTGTTTCCTTCCCTGTCGTTGACTCTCGCGCGGTTCGTCTGTACCTTCCACGGCACAGTACTGCGCGCACAGGTGCGATAGTGTAGCCCGGGATCTGGACATATCCTGGGAAATGGGATATTTATGCCATACAGAGAGTATAAATGTCTTGGGCAGTAGGGTTTTGTGGTTAAAAGGCGTATTTCTAGATACTTGAAGACGTAAATATAAATACTCGTATAGATGCATAGATATACATTGTTAAAAAGACGTATTTCTAGATACTTCTAGGCCTTTGGCTAGGTTTTTCTGGTCAATAACACTCATCGAGATGTTTAAAACACAGATGAACTATGCAGCATCTGTATGTGCAGTACTGCGCCGTGGAAAGCGAAGACGAGCCACTTTAGTATATAAGCAAATTTTATCTTAGTCTAATTCATATTACTGTGTTTTAAACATCTCGATAAGTGTTATTGACCAGAAAAACCTAGCCAAAGGCCTAGAAGCATCTAGAAATACGTCTTTTTAACAATGTATATACTATACAAGTACTATACAAGTATTTATATTTACGTCTTCAACTAAGTTATCTACGAATATTTATAATGTATAATACCGGACATATCTAAATTGTACATTATTATTATGGTTAATTTGTAATCTGTGTATTGGAAAATTGAAATGTATGTGACAATATAAATGTAATCTATAATATAAAAATGAATCCCAAAATGTGTTGGTAAGCGCATAACTCGAGAACGGGTGGACCGATTTCGTTAATTCTTTTTTTATTATATTCCTTGAAGTACGAGGATGGTTTTTACGTAGAGAAAACGTAAATATGTACCACGGGCGAAGCCGGGGCGGACTGCTAGTTTAAATATAATATTGTATTGCAATACCTGCATAAGGTTTCAAATATGTAAAATGTATTAGTATGCAATAAATTATTTGAATTTGAAAAAAAAATTGAATTTGCAGGTCTGCATAATACTATGTCAGCAGTGAACTATTTATTTACAGTTATCTAAATGCTAAAAAATAGAATGTTAGTGAACTTAGTAGATCATTTTAAGCAGATCAAAAAAAAAATGTGAGTTCTTATCGCGTGCAGTTGAGTTCTACAGTTCCTGATACTTTTTAGAAATAGTTCTGGCGTTTTTACCTTAAAAAACGACATTTGAAAAAATGATCTGCCAACTTCCCGTAGCAGATCATTTTTAGCAGATCAAAAAAAAATGTGAGTTCTTATCGCGTGCAGTTGAGTTCTACAGTTCCTGATACTTTTTAGAAATAGTTCTGGCGTTTTTACCTTAACAAACGACATTTGAAAAAACCCGACCTGGACCCGGCTTAACGTGATGCTAAGACGTAATGCTACGACGTGATGCTACGACGTGATGCTACGGCGTGATGCTACGCTGTGATGCTACGGCGTAATGCTACGGCATGTGTTACGGCGTGATGCTACGGTGTGATGCTACGATGTGATGCTACGGCGTGATGCTACGGCATGATGCTACGGCGTGATGCTACGGCGTGATGCTACGGCGTGATGCTACGGCGTGATGCTACGGCGTAATGCTACGGCGTGATGCATCGGCATGATGCTACGGCATGAAGCTACGGCATGAAGCTACGGCATGATGCTACGGCATGATACTACGGCGTGATGCTACGGCGTGATGCTACGGCGTGATGCTACGGCGTGATGCTACGGCGTGATGCTACGGCATGATGCTACGGCATGCTGCTACGGCATGGTGCTACGGCATGGTGCTACGGCGTGATGAAATATGACATAAATAAATTTTCTACTGTTTCATTTTACGCGAGTATTTCTAAAAAGTATCAGGAACTGTAGAACTCAACTGCACGCGATAAGAACTCACATTTTTTTTTGATCTGCTAAAAATGATCTGCTACGGGAAGTTGGCAGATAAATTTTTTCAAATGTCGTTTTTTAAGGTAAAAACGCCAGAACTATTTCTAAAAAGTATCAGGAACTGTAGAACTCAACTGCACGCGATAAGAATTCACATTTTTTTTTTTATCTGCTAAAAATGATCTGCTAAGTTCACTAACATAAAAATAGCTAGAGAACTCACCACAATAATCATAAACAGTATCTTCGCCATTAATGGTTCATTCAGAAACACGATGCCACATAGCGAATCCGAATTCTGCTGTTGTT
Source organism: Colias eurytheme (assembly GCF_061535395.1). Taxonomy (NCBI): domain Eukaryota; kingdom Metazoa; phylum Arthropoda; class Insecta; order Lepidoptera; family Pieridae; genus Colias; species Colias eurytheme. The sequence continues at coordinate 1,100,758 of NC_143010.1, read as the reverse complement.
GTATTTTAGCATTGACTCTCGGTCTTCGCCCCCTACCTCGACCGCGTTTGAACACTTTAGTATCACTGGCGTCTATTTTGTCACTGTTATTTGTTATTTCACTGTTACTTTTTGTGATTTCACTGTTACTTTTGGGAATATCACTGTTACTTTTGGTAATATCACTGCTACTATTGTGGTTATCACTGTTATTTTTCGTAATATCACTGATATTTAGTTTGTCACTGTTACTTGATATTTCACAGTTATTTTTGACAGTAGCACAGTTATTTACCACTTCACTGTTATTTTTGACGTAAGCATTGCTATCTTGAATAGCTGTGTTATTAACTGCAGATTCTGTATCTATAATTGTTTTTTCATCATCTTCAATGTCTCTTAAGTTCATTTCAATCATGTTAACTCTGTCTTCTATTCTATCGCCCAGAGCTGCAAAGTTACAGTCATTTATCTCATCTAGAAGTTCTATTGTTTTCGATCTTTTCATTCCTTTTTTGTTCTTATTTTCTTCATTCATGCCTTCATTTTTAGTTATATTGTCATTATGATTATCCAAATCTTTTTTGTCTGTATTCTCTTTCTTTATTACATCTTCGTTTTTACTTATATTAGCATTATGATTATCCAATTCTTTTTCATTTGTATTTTCTTCATTAACTATGTCTTTATTTTCATTTATAATGTCATTATCATCATCCAAATCGCTTACATCTTCAACTTTAAGTACAATTACGTCTTCATCGTTATTCATCAGTATGTCGTCCTCATTTTCTATACTTTTGACACTATCTTGTTTATTTTCATTTACTTTGTCTACTAGATTACTTTCATTTACTTTACGATCATTATTTTCATTAATTTTCCCTTCTATAGCTTTATCATCAACTTTATCATTTTCCGGTTGAAATTGTTCTAAAATAGCGGCAAATCTAAGCACTTTTGGTGTCGAAAATAAAGTTAATTTCTCCCAATCAGACGCACAGGTAGAAAATATTAAATCCGCGTAACATCTAATCTTTATAAATACAGATGTACATAGGCATAGTAGTAGAAAATGTCTCTCGTAGGGAACTTTAATTTTCAGTTTCTCTAATTTTGTCAGTAAAGAAAATGCCGCTTTGTCCGCTGCGTAAGGACCTGTTAAAGATAAAATATTATTTGAAATGTACAGGGGCTGGGTTAAATATTAGTTTGAATGTAATAAGAATGTACTGCGATTCTACTCAACTACCTAATTGATGTAGTCACTTGATAACAAATCATAGCGATAGATAGCATTACCGACAATAAACAAAGTGAGGGTAGTTGGGTCAAACGTCATATAAACAACGTCCGAGCCCTTAGGCACGATTCGTACGAATGCGCCACGATTCAAAGGAAGGCGGCATTTTATAGTATTCGACAGCTAAGCATATTCTGACAGGAAGTGACAACTATATTAACCATTGAGACATATGGAGACGACACCGCCTACATCACTTATGTTCCGCTCAACATACGCCATATGGCGTAACTGCACGCTCATTTTTTATTTGTTTTAAAGTGATACGCATCAAATATGCCTTCGTGTGTGTTACGATATTGCACAAATAATACGGAAAAGTGCTTTAACTTTCATCGGTACGTACCTAACTAGATAATAATTTTTAAAACTTAGTTAGAGCAAAAAAATGGCGCACAGATTTTGTTCGTGGTGTCTCCTCCATACGTAGTAATATTATCTCAATGATATTAACAAGAACTCTCAACGCGCCCAAAGAAAATTCACTTCAAAAATAATTTTGTTAATCATAGACTTACCAAGTTCATCCAAAACGAATAGGAACTGATTGAACAGTTGCTTCGGCTCTATGGTGGGGTCGGGAATGCTCATAAACTCTTCATACAACTCGTCTCCGTAAATTTCTGTCGGATCGTACCTGAAAATGTCATACATTTTTTTATAAACATCTTTATTGGGGTTGGAAAAAAATTTAGTGTAACATTTTTTCGTCACGCGTGACATTTTTCCGTTACGCGCCATCTTTTTCTTATCCCTACCACGCGTGATTCGACGTATTTCTGTAAAGTTGCATATACTTACATAGTAAATTATTTTTTGAAAAATAAGGTCATAAAGAAGTTTCACTTCTTACGTGTGTACAGTTGTACACGCACACATTTTTTTTATTTTAACCAAGTCCAAGTCCAATGAAAGTTATAATATACACAGACCTTAAAAATTACTATTTTCAAGCTATAATATTTGTTTATTTGCTGGTTTTTTTTTGTTTCAAATGTGACAAGCAGCATATGCTATGCTATAACAAAGATTATCAAATTATGTGAACATATAAAAAGTGAAACTTCTATAGGCGCGTTGAGAGTACAATTTCAAGGTCTCGTCATGGCAATACCGTCACGTCATGGAGTAAGGTGACGATTTTGGTATCTTTAAATATTACCAAAGAATTTTCACTTTTGACACGTGTGCTCGGGACACACGCTCTTTTTTTATTTTTTATAGCTACTTCACGGTTTCACCCGCATTGCTCCGCTCCTGTTGGTCTTAACGTAATTTATTTATTTTATTTTATTTTATTTTATTTTATTTTGGTACAGTAACAGATTGCAGAACAATTCCTTATATCTAGCTCTTATCTAATAATACATATAAATTCTACAACCCAATAAATACCGTACACAGCTTTGAACCAAAAAACAAAAACCGTTTACATTATGACCATGTTTTTGTTCCTAATCCATATCTATACCAAGCTATAGCCAGGAACAAACATAAACCGAGAAAAAAAAAAAAAAATCTAACAGAGAGAAAAAAAAAAAGCTACTATTTAAAATACAAAAAAAATAAAATACAATACGTTGTTACAGCAATTTGTGAACATTACTTCTAAAAACATCCAAACTACCCAAGAATAAGTCACAATCCGGATCTAAATTATTATACAGGCGGCACATTCTGTGTACAGGATTGTTATGCGAAACATTGTTTTTGGTAGGTGGTATGCTGAATAGACGTGGGGTGCGTGAAGGGCGGGTAGGAGCTCTAAAGTTAAGGCTAGCCAAAAGCTCGTTCCCTAATAACCCATTGGCTATTTTATGCAGATTGCACAAATCAGTCAGGGTCCTACGGCTTTCTAAATTCAATAGGTGGAATTTACGCAAACGCTGATCATATTCAGGTATTTTACGCCGTAAACCTAATTTACCACATAATGTACGTAAGAAACGCCTCTGCACAGCTTCAATGCGGTCTTTGTGATTATTGTATATTGGAAGCCACACCGATGAACAATATTCCAATATACTTCTTACTAGGGTTAAATATAATATTATCCACGACCTCGGATTTTTGAATGGTGAGGCAGTACGTAAAACAAAGCTCAAACTTTTATTGGCCTTACTGACAATGTAATCGTAGTGCGGTCTAAATGATAGTGAAGAATCGAACATCACACCTAAGTCTCTAACGACCTTGACTCGTTCCAGTGTTACATGACTAATGTTATAATTAAAAATGATCGGCCTTTTACTTTTAGTAAAACACATTACTTGGCATTTTTTAACATTGAGGGTCATACGATTGGTATTGCACCATTCACTGACGACATCTAAATCCCTTTGTAAGGTCTGACAGTCACTATAATCTTGTATTCTGTGGAAAATTTTGACGTCATCCGCGTACGCAAGAGTATTACATGAGATTAATTCAAGAAGATCGTTAATATATATCAAGAATAGCAGTGGCCCCAAATTGGAACCCTGCGGTACACCGGAAGGGGATAAGAATGGAACAGAGTCATAGCCATACAATGCAACCAATTGTGATCTATTAGCTAAATATGAACTCATCCACCTATACAGACTACCATGTATGCCAAGATGATTGAGTTTTGAAAGAAGGATAGTGTGATTTACAGTATCAAATGCTTTGGAAAAGTCTGTATAAACCGAATCCACCTGTAATTTACTATCAAATGATTCTGTCAGATAATTAGTATAAATGAGTAAGTTTGAATTTGTTGAGCGACCAGCTACAAACCCATGTTGTTTGTCGTTTAATCTATGTTTGATATGACTATACATATGTTCGTATATAATGCTTTCAAATACTTTAGCAAAGCAGTTCAAAATACTAATTGGTCGATAATTTTCGACATTTCTCTTATCACCGGATTTGAAAATTGGTGTCACTTTGGCTAGCTTCCATAAAGACGGAAATGTTCCTTCGATTAAAGACTTGTTAAATAACAGAGTTAACGGTTTAACGAGAGATGAGGAACATAAACGTATAAAGACTGGTGGTATGCCATCGGGCCCAGTGCTCTTGGTTAAGTCGATTTTCTTTAGATAAGATAATACTACGCTCTCAGATATGTGTATGTTGTTTAGTGTGTAGTTTGATGAAGCAAATTTGGGAATGTAGGCAACTTTGCAATTTTGCTTATAAACCGAAGAAAAGTATGTAGCGAACAAATTGGCTATATCATGTCCTGTGTCAGCAACTTGATTTTTGTAGTACATACTGCGAGGAATGTCGTTTGTAATTTTCTTGTTTTTTGTATATCGCCAGAAAGACTTCAAATCTTTAGTGAGACTGGATTCGATATTACCAATATACGACCTGAAACAAGAATCTATTAATTTTTTCGATCTAGATCTTAGAATTGAAAAAGTATCATAATCACGAGGATTGGAGTACTTTTTGTAACGGTGATGAAATTTCTCTTTAGATTTAAGTATTCTTTTTAAGTCCTTCGAGAACCATATGGGATAGTGATTCCGGTGGCGTTTTATTCGTGGTGTATATTTTTCGATAATAGTATGAATATTATTATAAAATAGTTGGACAAATTCATCTATCGGTAAGTTCAAAGCAAGTTGTTGCCAGTTTATTTTTTGGATATGGTCGTTACAACTATTGAAATCGGTTTTGTAAAAACACAGCTTGTCAAAAGAATTATTTTGATTCAGAGATACGAGCATGTAATTGAATGTGATTTCCAAAGGAGGATGATGATTGTCAAGGCGGCTTAAAGGAGCGCCGTTAGTAATTTTGTATAAATCTGGCGTATTTGTGATTACAAGATCTAAGAACCTACCGTTTGTGTTGGCTATGTTGTTAATTTGGGATAATGACGTGCACTGTAAAAATTCGTAAAGTAATTTTGTTTTTGGACATGAGTAACTATTGAGGCCGCCATTATCTGACCATATTAAATTGGGAAAGTTAAAATCACCTAATATAAGAGTACTACAATCAGATGAAGTACCTAAAAAATGGGAACATTTTTCCATATATTCAGATACCACACTCGTTGACAAGTAATCAGGTAGGTACACAATACATAGGTTTAATACAGCACGATTTTTTAACTTAATATGTAGCCATAGGTCTTCTAAGAGTTCGGACTGCAAATCATTCCTTTCAACGACATCAAAATCTTTAGACAAGGCTACCAGCACGCCACCACCATGACTTTTGTTATATGCACTACAGAATGCTTCGCTTCTATCTCTACGTATCACTTGATATCTATTATCAAAAATTTCACTCGAGAGAACAGTATTATTTAACCAAGTTTCACAAATACATATGATGTCATAACTATTAATCAAAATGGAATTAGAAATTTCTATGGTTTTACTCTTCATACCACGTATATTCTGATAATAAATTGAGAAAGCCATTTTCAAAAAACAGAAAAAATTAAGAAACAAGTTAATCTAAAAAAGATAAAAATATTAATTTAACTAATGCATTAAATCTAAACTTTTACTGTCCTTAATGAATATATATTGCGATCCGGGGTCTTTTCTCACAAATATGCGGCCACTACGAACCCAAACGAATTTGTACGATAACTCCTTAGCTCTCATTCTTGCTGCAATGTGTAGAGCCTGATTTTGAGGAGATAAGTGCTCAGATATATAAACGGGCTTCTTTTCACCGGCCATACCTAATAAGGCAGTATTGAGTTTATTATCAGGATTTGCTTTATTATATCTATAGACAGCGGAGTAAAATTCATCTCGTCGTCTCTCGCTGTTAAATTGCACAATAATTGTACGAGGAACATTCGTGTTTTTGTTCTGTTTAGCCACACGGTTACACTTCACGACATCACCATCGGCAATTTTGTGTCCAACAATAGAAGCGCACTGCTGTATTAAGTTAAGGACATTTTCAGATGGGTGCTCAGGAACACCTTTTATTTCCAAATTTTTGCCCCTAAGACTTTGTTCTATTTTGTTAAGTCGGTCAGACAATTCATGGACAGATGATTTTAGAGCATCATTTTCAGATTTTAATTGCTTGTTATCCTTCGACAAAGACTTTATATTTTCACGCATCTCATCATTCATATCGCTCAAAAAAGAAACAGATTTACGAAGTTCCAAGAGCTCTTCCTTAAAGGTGACCAATTCCTTCTTTAATACTTGGGATAGCAAAGATGGTATTTCAAGCCTAAGGGAATCGAGAAGTTGATCCTTCAAAGAACCGCTTACTTGATCAGTTGGACTTACAATCAATTGAGGTCCTGTGGGAGGTACCTTAACTTCCAGAACTTTTGTGTGAGTCGGACGACGGGCTGTGACAAAGTTAGGAGAAATGCTATCCTCGTCGCTACACGACACCTCAGCACCAGTATCCGACTTTAACGAACGTACAGGAGTGTTGGAATTGTCTCCCTTGGGACGCTTATTTCTACATGCTTGACAGGTCCAATTCTTCTTGTGCTCTTTAGTCATAGAATTTAAGAAACGCCTTTCAGATATGTTTGCGCACAGAATGTCATATATCTTTTCACATAGGCTACATTGTATGAAGTGTTTCCCGGAGATTGGGGTCAAACATCCAGCACAGGAAAAATTATTATTTTTAGACGCCATTTATTTTATCTTATATGTCTATAAGATAAACAAGACTATTGTATTCTGATTACAAATAACTTGATGAAATTCAATAAATAATAAAAGATCAAATTTTTAAATCATTAGTCTCTGTGAGGCACACGCATATGTTATACCACTCGACGTATCGGAAAGTTCCTTAATCTTTGACAAGCGATGAGTAGACGACGACACTGGGGCTGTGCGTGCGAAAATCACCCGTCCGCACTAGCAATAACGGTGGCGTTCGCATACACAATGAATCACACTTTTTCTTCGTACCGTCAGATGATATTTTGTTGCACTAATTACTTTGAAATTGTTAAACGAAAGAAACACTTTATTTCTTCAATTGCACAGAAACAGAGTTAGTTTTAATTTTTAATGTTATTTGAACTTTCGAAATAAACAAAGTTTTGCACTGGCTAACTCGAATTAGATTATTTATACTATTATTTATCACAGAACAACAAACTTGCAAAGTTAACAGTTTACCGGTTGATTGAATTTATTTGATTTATTTCAGATAATTGCAATATCCATATATATTGTTACTATCTTGTTACCTTAAAAACTATGTTAGTATTACATATAGCCTTCCTCGATAAATGGGCTATCTAATAACGAAAGAATTTTTCAAACCAGTCCAGTTCGAGTCCAGTTTTCGGACCAGTAGTTCCTGAGATTAGCGTGTTCAAACAATCAAACTCTTCAGCTTTATTATATTACTAGCGGTCCGCCCCGGCTTCACCCGTGTTACATATTTCGCAATAAAAGGTAGCCTATGTTCTTTCTCAGGGTCTAAAGATTATCCGTGCCAAATTTCATCAAAATCGGTCCAGTAGTTTAAGCGTGAAAACCATACATACATACATACATACAAACCTTTCCTCTTTATAATATTAGTATAGATATTAGTATAGACTAGTTTTCCGCCTGCGACTTCGCCCACGTTTTCACAGGAAAACCCGCATAGTTCCCATTCCCGTGGGGTTTCCGGGATTAAACCTATCCTATGTGTTAATCCAAGTTACCCTCTATATGTGTGTTATGTGTGTTAAATTTCATTGTAATCTGTTCAGTAGTTTATGCGTGAAAACCATACATACAAACCTTTCCACTTTATAATATTAGTATAGATAAGATATTACAATAAACATAATGCCATTTTACTCACCGATGTTCATTAACAAAATCCAAAGCTTCATATATTGTGTCTCTCATGAACTTATCCAATTCTATGTAACTATCGGAGGGATCTTTTGGTGCGTTCTCAAATTCGATTATAACTTCCTTTGGTTTTGTTATAGATGGTGATAGCCTGGAAGAATTATAAAAATAAATAAATATTTATAAATATTTCAGGACAACTTTCACATGGCACGATCTGATCCCATACTAAGCTTTCGCTTGTGTTATGGAAACCAGATGGCTGATAAACATACATATATATAATTTTAAATGAATACTTATATAGATAATTAACACCCAGACACAGAGCAAACATCTATGTTCATCACACAAATATTTGCCCCGGGTAGAATTCGAACCCACGACCTCTGGCATTGGAAGGCAGGGCCACTGCCAATCAAGCCAAAGGGTCAGTCAAATTATAACTATTATAAATTAATTGGTTATACATACTATAAATGTTATTGTATGTTTGTTTGTCTTTCTGTCACGTCGAAACTGAGTGATAGTGTTATTTAGGTTACTTTTTGATAATTTCAAATTTATAACACTTATTTTGCTTATTCAAGTTGAAAATAAGCCCAAGAATTTAAAATGAAAATTAACATAACTTAAAGAAAAACAATAACTTAAAAGAATAGAAAACACAAATCCACTTCACCAAATTCGATTTTTATATCAATGCATTTGCATTTTAAAATCTTCAAAACTTATGAATTGATTGCTAATAATATTACAAATAGTTTTAAATATTATATTTTTCCAATATTTATAAATTGCATTTGCACTAATTGAAAAAAAAAATTGAAATATACTTATATCACATAATTTTCTCAAATATTTATAAATTCCAATTATTATTAATACCAAGTTAGGTAATATAAAGAAAAGATCTATAGATCACCTCTTCCCGCCATCTATATCTTCAGCGAGATCCATTTCACAGCACAACTCTTTCTCTAACTCTTCGAGTCTCCACTCCAATTTCTCGTACATTTCGAAATCATCGGAATTCTCATAAACCGCCATTTCTTTAGCCATTTTGACTTTTTCTTTTGAATTAACTTTATTGGTTTTATTTTCTGAATCATTTCCTGTATCTTCGGGTTTTGCTGTTGATTCCATTTCATTAATAGTCGTATCATTATTCTTATTTTCAACAATTACAATTTCTTTGTCATTACTTCCTTCGTTGCAATCTTCATTCTGTGTAGCAACTATTTCTTGAACTTCCAAATCAGCTTCATTTTCATGATTTTCTGTATTTTTACTATCTTCTTGTAAATTGTCACTACTTTTATTATCTTTAGCCACATTTACGTCATTTTCACAAATTTCACCATCACTTGCTTTAATTATATCATTAGATTGATCAGTAACTTGATTCATTTCGTTATTCACACATTCATTAGTATGTTTTTCATTAACACCATCATTTTTACTTAAATCATTATTATCATTAATTTCTCTTTCGTCTTTAGGAGTATCATTGTCTATTTCATTATTTTCATTACTAGTAGTATCATGGTTTATTTCATTTTTTTCGTGTTTTTCATTAGATTCGTCATTATCTATGTTTTCAGCTTCTTCATTGTCTTTTGACGATTGGAACAAAGGGTAGGTCATGGCTAAAATCCTAGGTCTTTTATTTTCATCACAGTTTTTGTATAGCTTCATTATCTGTAAAATATAAACTGCATATTATAATCTTAAGTAGAAACCCTACTACTAATATAAAAGCGATAGTTTGTGAGGATGGATGTTTATTACTCTTTCACGCAAATACTACTGAACCAATTACAATGAAATTTGGTATGTAGGTACCTAAGGACCCAGAATAAGACGTAGGCTATTAATTTTCCCCCTATTATTTTTTTTTTTTTTTTTTTTAATTTATCCCCGAAATCCCACAGGAACGGGAACTATGCGGGCATTTCTTTGAAAACGCGGGCTTAGCCGCGGACGGAAATCTAGTAAGAAATGTATGTCTTATCGTATTATTTTAGAACAATTGATGTTTGTAAGGTTTTACGCCAAAGGTACGTGCGGTTGGTGACGTGACGGTAGTTCTATGACGCGATATTTAAATTTTATTCTCAACTAGCTGCTCCGCGCGGTTTCATCCCCGTGGCTCCACGCCTGTTGGTCGTAGCGTGATGATATATAGCCTATAGCCTTCCTCTATAAATGGGCTATCTAACACCGAAATAATTTTTCAAATCGGACCAGTAGTTCCCGAGATTAGCGCGTTCAAACAAACAAACTCTTCAGCTTTATAATATTAGTTTATATGCGTCTAAAGTTTCACTTCAAAACGAATACATACATATTTCAAGTTATCATCTTTAAACACTAAATGGCAGCTGTCCACGATGAGTACGTTAATTTTCAGCATGTCCAACATTTCATTCTCGAGGATTTGTTTCAGTACCAGCGATGTACACACTATAACCTGAAAACGGAAAAAACAATGTTATTTAATATTAGCGGTCCGCCCCGGCTTCGCCCGTGGTACCTACATGTTTAAACTATCCTATCTCTCAAGTTGGATCGAACTGCACATGGTGTGCGAATTTTATTATAATCGGTTAAGTGGTTTAGGAGTCCATTGAGGACAAACATTGTGACACGAGATTTATATATATAATAAGATTTCTAATAGCATTTGAACTATTTTCTCTGGAGAAAACGATTAACTAATATTTATGCCAAATACAGTTTATAAAGGGCATCTTCACTCATAATAAACGCAAAAGTGTGTATGTATGTTTGTCTTTGTTTCATATCTAAATAGAGCAATATTATGATATGATGTTTGTGTCTTGAAATAGATGGCTACAGAATGACAAACCCTACTTTCTCAATCCTATATGAGATTTTCCTTCAATAACGCGAGCGGAAAGCTGGTAAACTTCAAAACACATAAAAATTCACACATTTCATCTTGTGTTTTTATAATAAACTAGCGGTCCGCCCCGGCTTCGCCCGTGGTACCTACATGTTTAAACTATCCTCACTCTCAAGTTGGATCGAACTGCACATGGTGTGCGAATTTTATTATAATCGGTTAAGTGGTTTAGGAGTCCATTGAGGACAAACATTGTGACATGAGATTTATATATATTAAGATAAATAAATAAATTAATTAATTGTAATAACATGGCCGAAAAACCAATTTATACTAACGTCTTTTAACTTCAATAAATGAACTAACCAGCGATAAGGCCGCCCTCTGTACATTGATATAAGTTATTAAGTGTTTTAAATTGTCCTATATGGTGTACAATAAAGTATTTTTCATTCATTCATTCATTCATTACATACCTGCTTCTCCTCCAGTTCCCGTCTCCAATCCTGTACATCATCATAGCCCTTCACACCGCTGATCACCAAATCAGTTAGAATCTTCAACTCGTGCGCTATACAGTCGATTTTGGAAGCCCTCGTTATATATATGGATCGTTGGAAGCCAGATTCTAGTGAGCTGAAGGAAATAAATGTCAATTATAGAATAATGAAATTAAAAATGAATACAATACATATTTTTTATTTATTTATTTATAACACTTCATTGTACAAAACAATGCAGGAAATGTGGTACAAATTAATGAGGTACAAAAATTTTGCACAATAGGCGGCCTTATTGTGTCACAGCAATCTCTGCCAGGCAACCTAGTAGGAAAGGAAATGTGAGAAGAATAAACATACTAATAACATATTGTGGAGGAAGGAAGGTGGAATTCCTCCATCGAAAAGGGAGGATCCTCGACCAGTCTACTCGACTGGCCGGCCATTAAGGCCCCAATTAATGATGTCAGAAAGTTGCATGTATGCTCTGTAGCGAAAACATTTCGCTTGCGCGATTCAGAGCGAGGTGTCGCTAAACATCCATACTAATATTATAAATGCGAAAGTAACTCTGTCTGTCTGTCTGTTACTCAATCACGCCTAAACTACTGAACCAATTTGCATGAAATTTGGTATGGAGATATTTTGATACCTGAGAAAGGACATAGGCTACTTTTTATTGCGAAATATGTACCACGGGCGAAGCCGGGGCAGACTGCTAGTATTAAATATGAAGTATATTAAGCTATATTTATTTCAATCAAAAACTATTAAGATCTGAATCAATAAGGATTACTTTTATTTTAGCTCATATCAGCACAACATATAAAATTTTAGGAGCCTTGTTTTACATCTTATTGGATTGGGTTAATATCTGTTAAAATAAAAAATAAAATCAATGAGGTGCTAGTTACAAATAAGCAATAAAACCAACAAAACAACCTACCCTCGTATCCGATGAGCGTACTCAATCAACAAGCTAGTAGGTATAAAGTTCGTATGTTCGGTAATCATAATATTTTTGACACCAGCAGCCGCGGCGAGTCGGGCGCCGCCCTCCGCCGCCGTGAAGCGGGAACAACAGGACTCCATTACTGAAAATAATCATAGAAGTTTGTTAATTATTTATTCAACCCACCAATAATGGCTGAATTACTACGAATCTATACTAATATTATGAAGCTGAAGAGTTTGTTTGTTTGAATGCGCTAATCTTGGGAACTACTGGTCTGATTTGAAAAATTCTTTCGGTGTTAGATAGCTCATTTATCGAGGAAGGCTATAGGCTATATATCATCACGTTATGACCGACAGGAGCGGAGCAATGCGGGTAAAACCGCAGGGCACAGCTACTTTTAGAATAAGTATCAATGTGCATAAATAAATAAGACAATACCTACTGCTTTGATCCTATAGTCCTTCTATTACTAATTAATGAAACTAATTAAACATTCAAATACAAAGTGCATTAATAACAAGATTTACTGTCGAGTTTCTCTAATTGGATTTATAATGTAAGCGAATAACATTAAATACTTACTTAAAACACTTGCATTAATGAAGCAAGAACACAATTCCTCTCATATTCACTATTTATTTTATTTTCACTACGGTATTTACACAAATATACACATAAAAACGAAACTAAAATTTGCAAGAATACGTTTTATCGCTTCCTAGAAACTGGAAATGGTATACTTATTTCAAAATGTAAAGAGTTCACAAATTTTATTTCGTATAAACTATGGTAGTTTAACAAAGCGTAGGAATATTGAAAAGTAAAAGAACACCAAACAATAAAATATTTAAAATAGTCGGAAATCGGAATGCGTCCAAGCAAGCTCAAGCCCAAACATCAATTTGACAATTTGGAGTACCTTTGACAGTTGACATTACAATCGCCAAAATGCAAAACACAGAGCAATGTAATCCAAAATGGCAAATGTGCGAAGCATGGACGTAATTTCTAGTCTGTCTATTATTTAAGTCACGTAGAGCAAAAAATTCATACTGTAGCTTCATAGAGTTACATACAAAAATTAATTACTTTTACATTCCTATTAATATTCTTCTGTAATAAAACAGGATAGACACGTATCAATAATTTGGAATTATCAAGAAGAACACTGCGTTATCAAGTTTGTGTAACGTAAAACTTAGCTGAAAATAAATCCTAAACATAGTATTAATAAGAATTAAATTTGGCTCTGAATACTTTAACCGGAACCCGATATCTGTATCCTATGCCTAAGTGCCCATAATAATAACATTGCATCAGAAAACACATTAGAGTTCACCAGTTCACAAGTGTTCAAAATATGAAGTGTGAATTGACAAAATATTCGACATAAAATATCATAATCGACGTGTAATCGACTATTAAAGAAATTAATAAAACTTTACTAAACCGGTTCATTGTAGCGAAAGAGCGGCAAAAGTGAGTTTTTAAATTATTATTTTTCGAATGTTAAATAATCGTTCTTTATTTAAATGAAAGCAATAAACAATAGTAAAACCTCAATGTAAATCATCAAAAATTTTAATTTCTATTGTGTTAATCTATACGCAATCTATACGTATATGCTTGATTTAAGTTTTAAGTTTACAGTACTTTGTGTTTAGGTACCATACCATAGTATAAAGAAAGCAGAGAGCAAGTAGGTCGTCTCCCGGCGCGGCCGCGGCGCCGCGCGCGGCATTTAGGAGCGAACGGTAACTAAACTTGCTTGCTTGGTCTCTTTATACTATGGTAATACTCATTATGTAGGTAAAATAAATTATTTATGTATAGTATAGTATTATGCATGTGTTATATAAAAATCTCTCACAAAAAGCAAATTTTAATAATTGGATTTGGAAGAATTAGATTCAATATTACAGAAAACAATAAAGAAGGGTAGTTTGAATATATTTTTTTTTATAGGTATAGAGGTTATTTGTGTTTGTATTACAGTCGGTTTCTTAGAAGCCGTATATACTGGAAGGTACTGTGCTTTACTTTTCGCCTCCCATTCCACATGCCTAGATAATTTTTGGTGTATGGGCTATCATTACTGAGTTATTAGTCATATTAATTGTAAAAATAATTAGGTAATGTTGGTCTAATCGTGTTTTTATTAATATCTAGCCACTCGCAGCATCACAATTCAGACGTCACCAATCGGCTGATGGCCTGCGATAAAAAAGTATTGTAGCTTATCAACCGACTTCACAAAAAGAAAGAGACTCTGATTTCAACTGTTTTTTGTAATTTGGTCTAGTTCTGTTTGAAGGCGGTATAGAATTTTTATTAAAAATAATTCTTAGTTTTTTTCATTGATGTAAGAAGTTTGAGTATGATATCTTCAAAATTTGTTTCTAAATTATCACATCATTTTTCAGTGTCATTGGATAACCAAACAAAATTCAAACCTAAAAATGTCGCCTGTTCAATAAATCCATATGAAATCCTTGAACCTATCAAGGTAGATAATATTCTCGTAGACTTAAGCACTGATACAGATAAAAACACACATGATTCGCTCCAACTAGGCTCCTTTATAGATACAGTGCGTAAAACGGAATATGATTTAGTAGACCTCTATCAAAATATTTACGTTACACCCCTCCATATACAGAAAACAAATGGACAAGATAATGCGACAGATTTTGCAGATTTCTTCGATAAACTGGAATTAAATGATAAAAAAGATGGGCCGATTGAAAATAAAAGTAATGCTCTTGCTTCGGAATTTCGAAAACCATGTAACAAGCCAATCGAAGCAATTAATGAAGTGAGAAATGACATACATAAAGAAAAATTAAAGCCTTTTAACCACACTTTAAACAATGAATATAATCCTAAACTTGAATGTCACTTTAACAAAAGCAAGCCAGCAGTCAATGAAATAAAATTCAATAAAGATGTATTAACAAAAAACATTGATAAAGAATTTATGGAACACAATAAAATAAAAGAGATTTTACGTGTTTTTAACGCTGATAAATCAATGAATATGAAACAAGACAATACAAAAGGAATCAAGAAACTACACGTAATAGATATGATAAATGATAAACAGTTCAATGGTAGTATAAAAAATGGACTTTTACAAACAGTGAAAAAAGATGAGAAATTATATGCGAAACGTAATATATTACTAGATAGAAATCTAACTAAGGGAGCTGATATCTACGAAAAATCCATAGTCTTGCCTCAAATGATGGAACGATTGGCGGCCAGAAAGAAAATTCTAGATGAACAGAAGAATTTAAAAAGGAGGTTAATTCTAGGAGGTCCGATATGTTCAAATACAAAAGAAAATAATACAGGCATCGAACCAGTGGTCTTGATGAAAGATTGCAACGAAGAACGCTTGAAGAGCCTTGCTACTAGATTATTGTTTGCGGATTTTGTGAAAAATGGGAAAACAGAAGAATAAGGGCCAGTTTTACGAGTTTTAGATCTAAGTCTTTAAATCCATGTGTTGGTAAATTTCCTTACTTCTAAATGTATTTTACCTACTTTATGGCTACTAAAACTACCCACCAATGGTTACAAATCATATTATAGTCGCTTTCATAATATAAGTTATTTGTAAACAAAATATCGTTTTGTAAAAAAACATCAGATATATAAAAAGGAGAATCCTTGAAACATCATAAAGGTATTTATATAAATATTTTTCCATCCAGCTACACTCTAATACAACTATTTACTTCGTTTTATACTCTTTTGCGGAGCTACATCATTGTAGCATACCTATAACTTTTATTTACTGTCACCTACCCTACGGGCAAAATACAAAAAAAAAAATAATTAGGGCGAAACTTCTAGGCGTGCTGAGAGTAAAATGTCAAGGTCGCGTCATGGCAATACCGTCACGTCATGGAAATATTACACAATTACATAGTATGAATTTCCTGTATAAAAGGTGACCTCATTTAAATACATAATTTAATGTGCAACATATTATATACAAAGATGCATTGAGAAATAAAATATTATCTACTATAGATATAATATTATGAAGTATTTTACGTAATTGTTTTTTTGTAATTAAGCTCTTCTATACACGAATAAATATTTGAAGGTACTTTTTTGTGTTTTTAATTGAACTTATTATCACTTTATTCAATATCTACTGAAACTCAATATTTGTACCTAATGGTACAAGTGTTAGAGCATAAAATCAAGATTATAGCATTGAGTTACTATTTACTACGTAATAAAGAAGACATCGCTACTACACTATTTGTAACACGAGTTAGAGCCAATCGTCTGAAACCAATTTTTTTTGTTAAGTAAGTACATTGATTGGTTTTAATCTGTGGTTTTAATTTAGCACCCGCGGCCGCCACGCTTGTCGCACAGATTTTGTTCGTGGTGTCCTCTCTATACGTAGTAATAATACCTCAATGGATTCTAATCGCAAGAATCTAATAAAAGTTTTTATATTTTATATTTATGATATATTGTTTATAAAAATATGAGCTCATACCTACTCATATTTGTATAAACAACGACAGCCAATTACTTAGAAATACAAATCCAAACAAAACATGAAATATGAAAACTGTGTTTGATAGGTATTATCACAGACTAATAATAATATACTACGTATACAAGTATTATGTTTTATTTGATTACGCGAAAATATACAGTCTATAACGGAAAGACCTATTTTAAGCGAGATATCAACATTATAATTTACTAGATTTCCGCCCGCGGCTTCGCCCGCGTTTTCAAAGAAAAACCCGCATTGTTACAGTTCCTGTGCGATATCCGGGATAAAAAGTAGCCTATGTTTTATTCTGGGTCTTCAGCTACCTAACTACATACCAAATTTCATTGTCATCGGTTCAGTAGTATTTGCGTGATAGAGTAGCAAACATCCATCTTTCCTCACAAAATTTCGCATTTATAATATGTGTTAGTAGGATAATATGTTGGCATATTATTACAACGTATCTGGAGAGTTTGTTTGTTTGTTTGTTTTAACGCACTAATCTCAGGAACACCGGGTCCGATTTGAAAAATTATTTCTCTGTTAGATAGTCCATTTATCGGGAAGGCTATAGGTACAGGCTAAATATCATCACATTAAGTCCACTGAGGGGAGAATTATTATTATTATCAGGTAAGATTTACTTGTTGAAATCAATATTCCTTAGCCACTACTAAAAGTTATTAGAAATATGCATAAATAATCAATTTTTGTTACTCTTAGTTGTTACTCTGACTCTTAAAAACGTCTTGAACGATATAAAAGTATTTTAAAATCATACTTTATACAGATTATAACAGTTTTTAAACCATACTTTATTTTTAACGTCTATTTCATTTCTCATTAGGGGATTTCCGTCATAATTTTAAATGCCGGGAATTAACCTATAAAGCTTGCCTGTGTTGCTTGGTGTTTCCCCGTTTCAATGTTTCCACTTTTTAAATGTTCGCGTTTTGAATGGTGCTCTTAAATGGTTTGCAATTATATACACAAATAATCAGAAAGGTACACTCATTTTACCTGTGCATTTTACTAATTCTATTCTTAGAAATTTTAGAAAACAGTACATGACTACATGGACAAACCAGGGACAAACACACTTTATCATCACTACATAGTATAAAACAAAGTCGCTTTCCCTGTCCCTATGTCCCTATGTCCCTTTGTACGCTTAAATCTTTGAAACTACGCAACGGATTTTGATGCGGTTTTTTTTAATAGACAGAGTGATTCAAGAGGAAGGTTTATATGTATAATAACATCAATTAAATAGTGGAGAAGAACTGTTATTTTCGAGGTTTCTAATGTGATGTCGTAAAAAATTACATTTTTTCCGCTTACATTGCAAACGCAGGCTGAACCCTACGAGTTTTATCAAAATAATGTACAAAGTATTGTACACATTGAAAAGGTCTACAGAAAAGTCCGCGATGGTATATGTTTATCTCTTATGGATAACCCACAATAACTTTTTTTTGTCATTTACTTTTTACGACAAATAATGGCTAATTTGCGATGCGATTTTAACCAATACAGCATTAATCCTTAACCAATTAAATACCTTGAATACATTGTTCATTTAATATAGATCTATATGGCCCTTTACACCGTATGATTTAAGTGAATATTTTCGAAGATATTACAGATTTAAAAATTGCGAGACGTAGCGTTTGCGGTGGTACCGGCCGGCCGCCCGGCTATCTATTTTATACCCGTGCGAAGCCGGAGCGGGCCGCTATGTTTTTATATACAACGTTTTCACTTTACAGTTTTTCTGTGGTGTATTTAGTATCAGCATTGCACCCGTGCGAAGCCGGGGCGGGTCGCTAGTAATATAATAAATGCGAAAGTAACTATGTCTGTCTGTCTGTTACTCAATCACGCCTAAACTACTGAACCAATTTGCATGAAAGTTGGTATGGAGATATTTTGATACCCGAGAAAGGACATAGGCTACCTTTTATTGCGAAATATGTACCACGGGCGAAGCCGGGGCGGACCACTAGTAATTAAATAAATTTAAAAAATATTACGTTTAAGGGTACAAGAGAGAGATATTTCAAGTTATTTATTTACTACTTATTAAACAAACGCACGCTGAATGATTTCTGCAAATGTTTCTGCTGCATACATAATTAATATTTATCACCAAAAACACCAAAAATATAAAATTTCAATTTTCTAAACTTTACTAACCCCGTTTTCCAATTACAGCACTAGAGCGCATTATGCGGCATAATGCTTAACGTTGAATGTTCCAACTACAGCAACGCTTCGCACAATCGAGCACTAGAAAAAGTAATGCGCGTGAATTGATGCGTGCAATCGATTTATCGTTAGTAATTATTAATTGTTGGAAAAAATTTTAAAGCTTTCGTTTCATTGTAGTTTTTTCGAAATAATCAAAGTTAATTCAAATTGTGTTAAAAAAATAAATATATGTATGGATGAAGGTACAAACATTGAAAAAAATGTTAATGAAATAATCAAAATCCAAATTACTTAAAATAACCGTAAATATTTTTTTTATATACCACTTTGTTAACACATTAATGAGGTTATTGCTAACTCTATGAATATTTTTTTTTTCAACACTGAACTTAGCGCAACCTGCTGGTGCGTTTCATGTTCCAATTAAGCATCAGCATAATTCGGCATTGTGCGGCACTGAGTCACATTATGCTTTGTAATTGGAAAACGGGGTAAATGTGTCAATGTTGAACAGCTGTTTATTGTTATTTTTGACTTTGACGTTATTCTCGATTCACTTTTCACAAGTTACAACATAATATATTTTTCAATAAAACACTAATATTAACTTAAACATTAACCAAAATGGACATCGTAAGTAAATTGGAAAAGGAAATATTGGAAATACGCAAGAAACTAGAATGTAAAGAGCAAGAATTGATTGACGTAAAAGAAAAAATGGGTACGGTATGTAACGTCGTGTTTTTATGTATTTTACAAGTTATATGTACAGAAACGATTCGGTTCTGCTTTGTATAACTATTAGCATAAATGCTATTGTCAAATATTACAAATGAATTCAGATTTCTTTTAGTATTAACCGGTTATATACATATATGTAAAAAGTATGTAACAAAACATTTACCCGTAAGTAATGATTGACTTTTTCAATATTAATGAAATGTACTTAACAATACTTTTGAATAATATACCTGCAACCCCTACCCAAATGTATATAATAAATTTTATGTACAAGTAACTATTGGTAAACTAATAAATTGTAGTAGGAAATAGGTCCATGAGTAGGAATTACAATTTTTGTAAATAAGCATAACTTACGTCATATTATAAAAAAAATGTCCATAAAAGGCCAGCAAAGCACCTGCAACATTTCTAGTGTTACAAGTGTTTATTGGCGGTGGTGACCACTTAACATCAGGTGGCCCACCTGCCCCTTTGCTTGCTCTGACATAAAAAAAAATGATTGAACTTAAAATTTTAAACATTATTTTACTTTTAAAAATCAACATCTTTAGGAGTAAGGTTATTTTTCATGCATTTGTGACTTTTCATTATAATAAGTTTCTCACATATTAACTAGATGCCCAGTACCTTCCCACATTATAATATGAATACATATTTTGATGATAATTACATAATGATGATAAATAATTTAATGTTTGCATTTCATGTGTGTTGCTAAATGTTTATATTGTGTAAAATCTCATGCTCTGGTGTATTTATTTGTGTTATGTTGGCAATAAACATTTATTGAAGTGAAACTTCTTTATCGGCGTTGGACAAAAATTTAGTGTAACATTTTTGCGTTACGCCGTACGCGTGACATTTTTGCGTTACGCCGTACGCGTGACATTTTTGCGTTACGCCGTACGCGTGACATTTTTGCGTTACGCCATACTCATGACATTTTTAAGGTCATAAAGAAGTTTCACTTCTTACGTGTGTACTCTAGTACATGCATACATTTTTTTATTTATAGATGTAACTAATTTACATGTAATTGATTTTCAGGCACAAATCAACAGTAAAAATGGTGATTTGGACAAAACAAACAGTTTAAAAGTACAATTTGGTGATAGCATTCCAAAATGGGCTATAGAAAGGTATTTATTATTACTTACATTATCTAAAATTAGTAAATCTGGCAAAAATTGCACTTATTGATATAAGAAACAGTCTAAATATTCTTAGACCTATGGAAAACACCAAAAATTTCTTAAAATTGTCCCATACAAGCATTGAGATATACATATGGAGACGACACCGCCTACATCACTTATGTTCCGCTCACCATAAGCCATATGGCTTAACTGCACGCTCATTTTTTATTTGTTTTAAAGTGAAACGCATCAAATATGCCTTTGTGTGTGTAACGATATTGCACAAATAATACAAATAATACGATAAAGTGACTAACATAACTTTTCATCTGTAAGTACCTAACTAGATAATAATTTTTAAAACTTAGAGCAAAAAAATGGCGCACAGATTTTGTTCGTGGTGTCTCCTCCATACGTAGTAATATTATCTCAATGCATACAAGGTGGTTTGTTTCTAACATTGTGATAAGAGTTCTGTATGTTTAAATAGTTTAAGGTTTTCATATAATTATCAATATTTATCAAAATTTTATGAATGCAAAGTAATAGAATTAAACTGAAGACTGCTGAATTACTTATAAAAAAAGCCCAAGAAAGAAAGAAACATTTATTTCACCAAAATTAAAACTAAACGTTAAAAATGGAATAATTATACAAAAATAACTTATCGGTACTAATGACTAATAATATTATAAAGCTGAAGAGTTTGTTTGTTTGAACGCACTAATCTCAAGAACTACTGGTCCGATTTGAAAAATTCTTTCGGTGTTGGATAGCCCATTTATCGAGGAAGGCTATAGGCTATATAATATCATCACACTAAGACCAACAGAAGCGGGTGAATCCGCGGAGCGCAGCTAGTAACCATAATTAAGCTATTGCATAGCTTCTATCGCAGGCCTTGAGCGCGGGGAACGAATCTAGAAATTCCGTAACGAAAAAACCTCACGCTCCGTCGGAGGTGTGGCTTTAAGGCATAGCATGCAATAGCTTTACCGCGGCAGTCCCAGAGTGCCACACGTTTTTTCTATATTTTACCTCTAAATAAGACACAAAAATTAATACACTTTGTTCATATTTCCAGATACAGCAGACAGATTCTACTACCAGATATAGGTGTCTCCGGCCAAGAGAAACTGATGAAGGGCAAACTCCTAATCGTCGGGGCGGGAGGCCTAGGGTGCCCAGCTGCTGTGTATTTAGCGGGGGCTGGCGTTGGTATGACTTGTATTTGAAATCAAATCAACTTTAAAATAGACATAAATAAAGTTAAAAAAAACTAAACAACTTGCTTTAATAAGAAGTAGTGATTGTTGTATTTTCACTGATCCTTGATAATAAGCAGTTCTTAAAGTTTCATAATAAATAAATAAATATTTCGGGACAATTTTCACACACGGCATGATCTGATCCTATACTAAGCTTTCGCTTGTGTTATGGAAACCAGATGGCTGATAAACATACATATATATAATTTTAAATAAATACTTATATAGATAATTAACACCCAGACACAGAGCAAACATCTATGTTCATCACACAAATATTTGTCCCGGGTTGGGATCGAACCCACGACCTCTGGCTTGGAAGGCAGGGCCACTACCAACCAAGCCAACTGTTCTGTCAAAAATGTATTATTAATTAACTTTGCCTGCATTTTTTAATCCGTCAGTCCTCGGATCACAGACACAATAGAAAATCTATTGTGTCTCGGCCCGATCGGGCCGCTCGGTGGTCAATGGGTTAACACACTTTTATTAACAGACAGATTTAATTTAAACAAGAGGTTATTTTTCTTGATTTTATTCAATATTGAAATTATTTATTCAAAATCGATTTTTTAACTTTTCAGGTGAAATAGGTATAGTAGATTACGACACAGTGGATATAACAAATATACACAGACAGTTTTTACATACCGAGAAAGAACAAAACATAAGCAAAGCCGAATCTGCCGCAAATAGTTTAAGAAGGTAAGATATTATTTTAATTATTAACTACTAGCTGTGCCCCGCGGATTCACCCGCATTGCTTCGCTCCTGTTGGTCTTAGCGAGATGATATGGTATTACCTATAGCCGTCCTCGATAAACGGGATATCTAACACTGAAATAATTTTTCAAATCAGACCAGTAGTTCATGAGATTAGCGCATTCAAACAAACAAACAATCTCTTCAGCTTTATAATATTAGCGTAGATATGTATTATTTACCACAAGCCATTTTTACAAATAACTAGATATATTTAGAATTCTATGCAAAAGTCCTCAAATATGTTTGTAAAACTCTAGTCGAAAGAAACAGAATATAAAGCAAAATCAACCTTAAAATAAGGTGTTAAAATAAATAAAAAATGTGTGCGTGTACTAGTGTACACACGTAAGAAGTGAAACTTCTTTATGACAAAAAATAATGAACTATATGCAACTTTACAGAAATACGTCGAATCACGCGTGGTAGGGATAAGAAAAAGATGGCGCGTAACGGAAAAATGTCACGCGTAACGAAAAAATGTTACACTCAATTTTTTTCCAACCCCGATAAAGAAGTTTCACTTCGATAAATGTTTCAAGACAATTTTCACACACGGCACAATCTGATCACATATTATGCTTTCGCTTGTGCTATGGAAACCAGATGGCTGATAAACATACATCTAATAAATATTCTTACAAAATTAACAATCAATTTGACATATATTTAACTATTTATTCTTATAATTACAGCATAAATTCACGAATAAAAGTCACTCCATACAAAGTGCAACTGGATTCGTCGAATGCTCAAGAAATAGCGTCTCAATACGACGCCATCTTGGATTGTACTGACAATGTGCCTACAAGATATATGTTGAGCGATGTTGCTGTTATTGCTAAGGTAATAAATATTAATTATATGTAACTAGCTTTCCGCCCGCGGCTTCGCCCACGTTTTGAAAGAAAAACCCGCATAGTTTCCGTTCCCGTGGGATTTCCGGGATGAAACCTATCCTTTGTTTTAATCCAAGTTACCCTCTATATGTGTGCTAAATTTCATTGTAATCGGTTCAGTAGTATTTGCGTGAAAGAGTAACAAACATACACACACACACACACATCTAATTACTACTATGCAATATAATAATGAAAAACAGTTGGAATTGACATCTCATGACGTCACAAAATGGCGCTCAATCGATCCTATTCTAAGTTAGATCACATAATACGCTAATTTTTATTACAATTCGCAAGTAAAACCGTATCCTAAATATAGTTTAATTATGTTTCAGATACCGTTGATTTCAGGAAGTGCATTGAAAATGGAAGGGCAGCTAACTATTTATGGATATAGGGCTAAGGGCCCTGACGATAAGGTAAATATTATTGTCACTGTATAATATACCTATCTTTAATAACATTGTAATGTAAAAATGTATGTGTTTTTAACCGACTTCAAAAAAAGGAGAAGGTTATCAATTCGGCCGGTCTGTTTTTTTTATTATGTATGTACACCGATTACTCCGAGGTTTCTCAACCGATTTACGTGATTCTTTTTTTGTTCGATGCGGGATGGTGTCGAATTGGTCCCATAAAAATTTTATTAGGATAGGCCCAGTAGTTTTTATTTTATGAGCATTTTTGTCTGTATTTGTAAATGTTGCAAGTGCAAGTTTGAAGTCGGTTGTTTTTAACGCAGTTATCACTTGTTAATTGTCTTTTTTTCACCTCGCAACCGTGATATTATGATAAATACTACCGATAATAATATTATATTTTCCAACGAAATTGTTATTTCACTACTTTGTATAAAAAGGGCAATAATATAATAATACTAGCCGACCCGATACACGTGGTACCTACCCCATCTTTCAAGTTAGATCAAAACCGGTAAAAAACCATATTAAATCAATATAAAGTGTATGTTTGTCCCCAGTCGGGGTATACATAAGTAGTATTTATTTATAGTATGTATAGTAAATAGATAACTGAATTGTGAACATTTGTCCCATACCCCACTCGGGGACATAAGTAACTTATAAACACTAAAAAACTAAATTTTACACGTTTGTCCCATACCCCATTAAGCAATAAATAGGTATTAAATACTAAATAACTCAGTATTTTAATATTTGTCCCATAACCCAGTCGGGGCCATAAAATAATTTAATTTTAATCTTTGTCTCATACACCACTCGAAGTCATAGGTAAGTAACATATACTAAAAAACTCAGTATTTATATATGTTTGTCCCATACCCCAGTGGGGGCCATGTTACCGCTGTGTGTTCCCCCGCCCCCCGCCCCCGGAAGCAGTCGGCAGTTGTTCAGCCAATGGCGTCGCTGGGCCCGTCCCGGGGGCCATAGGTAAGTTATCTATATACTGAATACTTAATAATATTATACAGCTGAAGAGTTTGTTTGTTTGAACGCGCTAATATCAACAACTACTGGTCCGATTTGATTAATTATTTCGGTGCTAGATAGCCCATTTATCGAGGAAGGCTATAGGCTATACTATATTATATCATCACGCTAAAACCAACAGGAACGGAGCAATGCAGGTGAAACCGTTTTTAATAAATTACTTACTGTATACTAGCTGTGCCCCGCGGTTTCACCCGCAGTGCTCCGCTCCTGTTGGTCTTAGCGTGATGATATATAGCCTATAGCCTTCCTCGATGACGGCTATCTAACATCGAAAGAATTTATAAATTTATAAAGAATAGAAAAAATTCGATCACGAGGCGGGACTCGAACCCGCATCCTTCGCGTCATTCCGGGGCGGATGCCTCACCAACTCAGCCACTCGTGACCCGCCCGAGTGATCGAATTTATTCTATTCTTTCAGTTTTATGTGTCTGAAGGGACACACCGCGCGCCATCTATTGCGCGAGGCATCCGCCCCGGAATGGCGCGAAGGATGCGGGTTCGAGTCCCGCCTCGTGATCGAATTTTTTCTATTCTTTATAAATTTATATTTATAAAGCATTTGAATGCCATAAAACCAAAAATATAAATTCAATCGAAAGAATTTTTCAAATCGGACCAGTAGTTCCTAAGATTAGCGCGTTCAAATAAACAAACTACAAATAGCTAAGTACAATTGGCGGTCTTATCGCTTAGAGCGATTTCTTCCAGACAACCTTTGGTACAATAGATGTCTCTTGTTTTTAATATTATAAATATAAATAAATAACTATTTCAGGTGCATTACAAGCATTGGAAGCAATCAAACTTCTAGTAGGTCACACTAGAGACAAATTATTGGTTGAAAGAATGTTGATTTTCGATGGTGAAGACATGAGCTTTAGGACTGGTAAGTAATAATCTCTATCTCTACTCTTTATCTCTTATTCTATTAATATAACTAGATTTCCGCCCGCGGCTTTGCCCGCTTTGTCTAAAAGCTAATATGTAAATCCATACTAATATTATAAATGCGAAAGTAACTCTGTCTGTCTGTCTGTTACTCAATCACGCCTAAACTACTGAACCAATTTGCATGAAATTTGGTATAGATATTTTGATACCCGAGAAAGGACATAGGCTACCTTTTATTGCGAAATATGTACCACGGACGAAGCCGGGACGGACCACTAGTTATACAATAAAGCCTTACTCTTGAATTTCAGTATTATTTTACTAGCTGTGCCCCGCTGTTTCACCCGCATTGCTCCGCTCCTGTTGGTCTTAGCGTGATACCTTCCTCGATAAAAGGGCTATCTAATACCAAAATAATTTTTCAAGTCGGACCAGTAGTTCCTGAGTTTACCGCGTTCAAACAAACAAACAAACAAACTCTTCAACTTTATAATATTAATAATATATAATAAATATATACAGGGTGTCCCACTATTGGTATATTAAGCGCGAAGGGACTTGTAGTTTTGCATACACTGATCACGTAAAAAATACTTAAACAACAAAATTATGTCAAAATTTTTTTGGCTAAATTTTTCCTTAAAATCCATGTTTTGTTCTCTAGCTTCGCGCAACCGGCATATACCGCTTTGCTATGTGAGCATTTTGTCTATGAAAACATAATCTTAAACGATAGCTCACGTGCGGGTGGCAAAGTGGGCGGGTTGCTTGTTTTGGGTGTACACATAGAGTTTAAACTTAAAGAATTCATCTATCCGAAAAAAAAATGCGTCTGGAATTTTATAAGTATTTTTTACGTACTAAGCGTATGTAAAACTATAACCTCCTTTGAGCTTAGTATACCGAAAGTGAGACAACCAAGTGTATAGTATAGATGAGTAATTTAAAATTTCAGTGAAACTTCGTGCTCGGAATATCCAATGCCCGTCGTGTTCAGAAAATCCGACGATCACAAAATTAGTCGATTACGAAATGTTTTGTAGTGCACAAGCGAATGACAAGGTAAGATGGTTGTATTATTTTTATTTATTTACTGTAATCACTACATAGTATAAAACAAAGTCGCTTTTTCTGTCCCTATGTTCCTTTGTATGCTTAAATCTTTAAAACTATGGAACGGTTTTGATGCGGTTTTTTTAATACATAGAATGATTCAATAGGAAGGTTTTAGTGTATAATTTATTAGGTTTGAGACAAAGTGGGCGAAGCCGCGGTCGGTAAGCTAGTATTCGGATAAAGTAGATCCATTTGTTAGGAGAATAAAATCTTATTATTATAATATACTAGAACTCTGCCCGCGGCTTCGCCTGCGTTTTCAAAGAAAAAACTGTATAGTTCTGGGTCTTCAGCTACAAATATCATTGTAATCGGTTCAGTAGTTTTTACAAACTTTCGTATTTATAATATTAGTCGGATAATATTACGTATATCGATATATCCAATGATATTAAAATTAATTATTATTATAGTATAAAAAAACAACAAAAACACACTTAAATAGTATTTTGAAGTGAAACTTCTTTAGGCGCGTTGAGAGTAAAACATCAAGGTCGCGTCATGGCAATACACGTCATGGAGTAAAGCAACGATTTTGATTGAATCTTGCTAAAGAAGTTTCACTTCTGATACGTGTGATCAGCACACATGCTCATTTTTGTATGTTCTGTTTGTGAAATAAATGTTATTTTTATAATTTCAGGATCTCCATCTTGACATTTTACCGCCAGAAAACCGAATAACCGCCACAGAATTGGCGGCAAAAATGACAGATAGTGATAATTTAGAAAAGCGCCATCTATTGGTCGATGTTAGAAGCGAACCGGAGTTCAACATGTGTTGTATAGATGGCGCTGTTAACTATCCCATAGATAATCTGTATAAGGATAATTTAAATGCTCTTTTGGAGGAAATAAGGAAATGCACTAGTCATGGTAATTTATTTTTATACCTTTACCTGTATCTGTAGCGGTATCATTATCATATCTATTTATGTGTTTATGTTTATATCTGTATTTATATTTATACCTTTACCTATATTATCTGTAGCTGTAGGTATCTGTATCTATATCTGTATTTATATCTTTACCTATATCTATTAATTATCTATATTTATAATTTATATCGATATCACGAGCTAAGTTAATTTATAATTATTCCTTTACCTGTATCTGTAGCTGTGTCTGCAACTATATTTATGACTAGCGGTCCGCCCCGGCTTCGCCCGTGGTACATATTTACGTTTTCTCTACATAAGAACCATCCTCGTACTTCAAGGAATATAATAAAAAAAATAATTATCGAAATCGGTTCAGCCGTTCTCAAGTTATGCGCTTACCAACACATTTTGGGATTCATTTTTATATTATAGAAGATTATATTCATATCTATATCAGATACAGAGGTACAAGATTCTATACCTGTATCTGTACCTGTATTATTCGATGACAAACTGTAAATGTATTTTTAAAGATAACTAGCTTTCCGCCCGCGGCTTCGCCTGCGTTGTATAAGAAGACCCGCGTAGATTTCTTCCGTGGGATATCCGGGATAAAAATTATCTATGTCCTTTCTCGGATCTCATAATATCTCTGTGCCAAATATCATCTTAATGTTAGTAAGGATAATATAACAAACTAGATTTCCGCCTGCGGCTTCGCCCGCGTTTTCAAAGGGTAACCCATTCCCGTGGGATTTCCGGGATAAAACCTATCCATTAACATATAGTTAATCCAAGTTACCCTCTATATGTGTGCTAAATTTCATTGTAATCGGTTCAGTAGTTTATGCGTGAAAACCATACATACATACATAATTACAAACCTTTCCTCTTTATAATATTATTATTAGTAAAGATGATGTAACAACAATTTTTTTACAGTTACATTCATCTGTAGAAGAGGCAACGATTCTCAAGTCGCGGCGAAGCGAGTTCTCGATATTATCGAAGACAAACATAAAAACAAAATCAAGGATTTGACTGGTGGCCTGCATGCCTGGTCTAAATATATAGATCATGACTTCCCTGTATATTAAAATTGTTAAAAATAGTATTTTGTTTTAATAATGTCACTTAGTATAAAAAAGAGCGTGTGTGTCGAACACACGTGTCAGAAGTGAAACTTCTTTGGCAAAAAATTCTAAGATACCAAAATCGTCGCCTTACTCCATGACGTGACGGTATTGCCATGAAGCGAGCTTGAAATTTTACTCTCAACTCGCCTAAAGAAGTTTCACTTCAAAAATTGATAAAATAGACTTTATTGTATTAAAATTTTAATGATATAACTTACTATAAACAACTAGAGTCGCTCTCCCCTTTAAAAGTTCGTAAAAAATATCATAAAAAATACATTCATTGAAATTAACACCTTATTCCGTGGAAGTAATGTTCAAAGTCTATTGTATCGCTCATTAGAAAATTCTGCTTTATACCCGCGTAGGCAGAGTTTTGATTTTGACTATTTTTCAGCGCACAAGAGTGTAGTTGTTATTATTACGTCAATGAATTAAGAATAATTTTAGAAGTTGGTAGAAAATGTCTTTTTCTAGATCTTTTTATGAAATTACTAGAATATAGAAGTAATCTCATTATTATTGTTATTCATAAAACTTAATTATGAGCGAAATTCGATCTTACAAACTACAGAATTTGAACAAAAATGTTGTTCGTAAGTTGAATATGTAATACATATTGTAATATTTGTAGAAACCAATGTATATGTAGTTAGGACTTTTATATTATTGTTAATAAAAAATATGAAATATTATGTCTTTTTTATTGATTAGTGTTTAAAACCCCCTGTCTCTGATTTCACGAAAAAACTTCTGGACGGATTTAAATGAAACTACAGTAATATAGTTATATCTATCACTAGCTGTGCTCTGCGGTTTCACCCGCGTTGCTCCGCTCCTGTTGGCCTTAGCGTGATGATATATAGCCTATAGCCTTCCTCGATAAATGGGCTATCTAACACCGAAAGGATTTTTCAAATCGAACCAGTAGTTCCTGAGATTAGCGCGTTCAAACAAACAAACTCTTCAGCTAATAATAGTATAATGATTATATTATATAGATAATATCAATATAGAAAACTTGAATTTGGTTGTTGCTTGAAATTGTGGTTTGGAAAAATTTCAAAGAAATATATACATAAAACATACAACATATTAATAGATATTAAAACATAACAAATTAATGTCGCTGGGTAAAATCACTACATAGTATAAAACAAAGTCGCTTTCTCTGTCCCTATGTCCCTATGTCCCTTTGTATGCTTCTTTAAAACAGCTACGCAACGGATTTTTATGCGGTTTTTTTAATAGAGTGATTCAAGAGGAAGGTTTTAGTATAATTATAATTTATTAGGTTTTAGACAAAGCGGGCGAAGCTGCGGGCGTTAAGCTAGTAAAACACTATAATAAATAAATAATTAAATTAATCAATATTCCAAATCAATCTGTCATCTTCTAAATCATAGCGTAATTCCTCTTCATCATTCTTATCATCACGCCTCGCTTTGCCGCGTCGAATCTTTTTTAAATGATTTAGTAAATTGTTTTCTTGTATTGCTTCTAAATAACTATGCCCTTGGCTCTTCACTCGTTGAAAATTCCTTCTATTTTCCATGTAATTATTATTAAAAATAGCATTAATTTCTTTTAAATCTGGGTTGTTGAGTGATAGCAAAATTATGTTAGGTCGATACTTCTCTTTATTTGGAATATATCCTAGTAGTCGTCTATCATTATAGTGTTTAAATTCATCATCACTAACATCAAAGTTTTGTTGTTTATTCTCATTTCGTTTATTATTATGGTCTTCATCCAGAGATAGTAGAATTAAGCCTTGTCTTCTACCATCTGTGTGTTCTATATTTTCTCTATGGTCGTTTAAATCTTGATTTTCTTTATTGTCTCGTCTGAAGTTTTGATTTCTTTCTTCATTATTTTTAGCATATCTTCTAATATAGAGAAGACTTGGTCTTCCATTCGCTACTGAATTATCATGATCAGAATGTTCTAAATTCCTTCTAGCATTTAATTCTCTCATGTCTATATTATCAATGTCATTATTTCGACTTGCTAGTGTATCATGTTGTAACAAATAGTTATTTATAAGTCTTCTAGCATTGTTTTCAGTGAGTTTCAATGTAGTGTCTTGTTTATAGTCAGCTTCGCGTATTTTATTACTATCTGCCAATATTTTATCTTTAATTATATGCCTTCTAACTTGGTTATATTTATTTATACTATCATCGTCAAGTCGTAAAGATATTTTTCTTTTCTCGTCATTGGTTAGGATTATAGGAATTTTGACATGCATCTTATTTGATTCATATTCAGCTGGTAAAGGTTTTTTAGGCTCTAGAATGTCTACTTGGTGTAAGTTCTTTGTAGCAAATATATGTGTTTGTAGCACTGAAAACCGAGAAATATTTGAATGAAATTTAATTTACGAAACTTTAGTTGTGTCATAAATTGATTTAAAATAATTTACTGTGCACTATGATGTTTTATTATCATAATATAAATATGAACTATACTATCTTTCAAGTTGGATATAAACTACACAATGTGTGCTGCTTTTATAATAAATCGGTTCAGTATTTTTGGAGAACAACGCGGAAAAACAACGCGTAACCTACGTAATTTTTATGTATTAAGGTTTAAAAACGAAATTATGATAACTAAAAACTTACTTATTAAAGTAAAAATTGTCTGCCTATACATCGTTGTATATCGTTACAAATTCTTCAATTTGAAAACGCATTTATTTCTTCTTTTGAAGATAAGCAAATAAGCTAGCGATAAATCGAATTTTTAATTATTTAACATTTTTAGGCTATCAATTCAACGTCTTGTAATTTTTCGACTGTGTATTTGCCTTTGTAATCATAGCAAGTTACTAAAATATTATTCTGTGGTCATAGCTCGATTTTATTGTCTTTGCGACGAATAGAAATAGGAAAATAACATTTTACAACGAATGAATAAGTATTTTTATGTAGGTAGTAGGTACCTTTCATATAATACCTATTGTAATAAAAATTCTATGGCAAAACATTAAAAAATTTGCACATTAAGTAGATATTAGTAGTTATACATCCCCTCCTTATAAATTCTAAAATATTTTCACGGTTAAAATTATTACGCCGATTTTGATGAGATTTATCAATAAAATTATCATACAGATTTACTTAGAAGAAGAAGAAGAACAGTGACTGACAATAATTAAATCTTACAAAATGTGTATATTTTGCATGTTTAAAAACGTGTATTTTGCAAGTTGTTTCTTTGATTGAACGCACTTATCTCAGGAACTTCTGGTCCGATTTGAAAAATTTGTTTCGGTGTTAGTTGTATACGTAGTATATTATTATTAGTCTGTGGTGTTAGATAGCCCATTTATCAAGGAAGGCTATCTATACTTATATTATAAAGAGGAAAGGTTTGTATGTATGTATGTATATGTATGGTTTTCACGCATAAACTACTGGACCGATTTTGATGAAATTTGGTACAGATAATCTTTAGACCCTGAGAAAGAACATAGGCTACCTTTTATTGCGAGATATGTACCACGGGCGAAGCCGGGGCGGACCGCTAGTATGTTATATTATAATATCATCACGCTAAGACCAAAAGGAGCGGAGCCACGCAGGTGAAAGTTGAAACAGCGGAGCGCGGCTAGTTACATTATGAAGATTAAGTGTTTGTATGTTTGAACGCTCTAATCTCAGGAACTACTGGTCCGATTCGAGGAAGACTATAGGCTATATATTATCATCTCGCTAAGGCCAACAGGAGCGGAGCAATGTGGGTAAAAACTAAAACCGTAGGGCACAGCTAATATTAAAATTATGATTATTATTGAAGTATAATCACATAAAATGATGAGTAATTTATTTTGTTTGCATAGAAAAAACGTATTCCCGCTACTAAGTACCTAAAAAGATGACTCATTCTACGTTTCCCAAATCATTCCTGATTCACAAACAAACGAATTTCAACCTTATTCCATCACAATATGAACGACTTTCTATAAACCATTCCATACAATCAAATTGTCACTGAATTCCAAGACAAAACCAAAACAAACAGTATTATAACCTTTATTACAATTACAATAGAGTCGTTAACACCTTTCAAGTTTTGTTTTACTGGTTCATCACCTTTTTAGAAATACGTATAAGTATATCATTATGCGAATTTAGACCATATTTCTTAGAAAATAAAGTTTATTTTGTAGCTAGTGTTGTTTACTAAGGTTGCGACCCGAGCCCTTTCCGCCATTAATTCTTATTGGCTGTTAGGGGTGCGCGCGCAAAATGACATAATTGACGGAGATTTTTGTTTTTTTAATGTACATTGCGGGTTTTTATAAAAATAATGAATTAATTGCAAAAATAATGCAACTAAATATACTTTTCACTCTTTACATTGATGTTATGGTATTATTACAATAACAGAATATTCATTTTACAAAATATTGCATAACGTAGGTATTAAAATATGTAGGTATAATATGTTCGTAAACATAACTTACACTAACTTATCAAAATTACCTAATTATTTCCAACTATTTACAGCTGTAAGTACTTAGATGCTAAAAGTTACACACAAAAACGATTAATCGTATAATGAAACGAGTGCACACATAGATTATTGTCTTAATTAGAACAGCTTTACCAATGTGTATAGGAAAAAGTTGAAGGCAAAAGCTAGTTTTAACTACGAGCTCTACATCCTAGGCTTTGTCCACTTTGTCTAAAAATAAACAAATAATTATATATGTGCAATATTTTCTTTTTTAAAGTCGGTCATTCTAAAAGCAGCAATGTACATCACACACTATGTAAATAAACGCACATAGATAACTACGTATACATTTATATTTGCAAAGTCCCGCGACACCGCGTCCAGTCTGTGATTTCGTTAATCCGTGTAACATTCAAAAGTGCGGGAAAATTACTTTTTTTTTAATAATGTGATTATTTTTTTTTTTACTTTTTTGATCTTTATAGTTGGCCAGTTTGTTTTTAAATAAAAAAACAGATAATATAATATTTTTATTTATGTTTTGAATTGGAATTTAAATAAAAACAAAAGCTTGGAAATAAAAACATCTAATTATACTTAATTGTGTGATATTGGATTAATTTTTATAAACATAATTAAATTACTTATTTATTATTAAATATAACTTAAAACAATTTGTAATTAAAAAAGTATTGAGAACTTCGCATTTTTTAAATCCATTTATTATTTTAGTTGTTGTAATTACACTAATGATTGTAATAAATCAACTCAATTAAAATGCTGCTCAGTTTATTATGTCCATAATTATGTAATTTGTAACTACATTTTTTTATAACATCTAAAATATTTGATTTTACATTATGTGTGCTTAAATAAAAGTAAAATAATTATTTAATACAACCAATAGTGCCATGATATGCTTTATATACAAACATTAAATGTTATTTCAACAAATAATATTTTCTTGTTGCGCAACTGCTTATTTTTCGCGAAAAGCTTAGAAAACTAACTTGTACTTATTAGAAAATTATTTGCGACTAGCTTAGTCGTAGTATAACGTAGCCTTTTTTTTTTTTTTTTTTTTTTTTATAGTGGGGAAATCTTATAACGTAGCCTAACAGAGACTACATATAATTAACGATAGTAAGAAATAGATTAATGGGCTCCTTTTGAGATATTATTTTAAAAATATTTAATTAAATATCTCCTAAATCTAAAACATCCTAAAAATATTTCAATTAAGCTATCAAATCTATGAAAACTTTAAAGTTAGAGTAATTTCATAGTACTACAACAGTTTCGTATTGAAAATACATACGTCGAAACGCGTAATAATATTTTTCAAATACATTTTTTTTTAACTTTTATAATCCTAGGTTCTAACTAGGAAACATTAAAAAATCATCGTGATTTTGGCTACAGATACATCAATGAACCGCCAAAATTAAAAAAAAAAACAAGGCAACGGTCATGACATCATACAGCCAATAAACTAAGGCGAAGGGCGCATCAATATAGCCAAAGAAAGGTCATGACAGATAATTAATCAAAATGGCGAACGTTGGAAAAGTTCTGGCCACAATAAAGGCGGTGATCACCCGTCTGGTGTTCGCGTGCCATGGGATCGTCGCAATATGGCAAGTGACAGTTTTCAAAGACAATATGGAGTATTGGTATTTGGCGTCACCTATACTGTTACTTATTTTCGAAGGCGTGTTCACATTGACCATTAAGGAGAATCAGGAGTGGAAATGGTGAGTAATGTTAACATGGTTGGCTTTTTAAATTATTTTTTTATAGACTCTACAGCCTACACAATACTATCTAGGTATATGTACACACACCTTATACACATAACGGTGCATTTATGTGAAGTATAAACATAGATAATAAATAGTTTTCATTTCATATATTATCTGTTGTCACTTTGATTCTTTGACACTTGTACGATTGCGCTATTATTCATTGTTCGTTGTTCAATAAAACCGCTCATCATATTTTCTCGGACCTTTTATTTGTAGGTTTTTTCATTGCCTGAATAGCTTCTACTTTGCCTGGGTCTGCTTCTAAACCTTTAGCTGAAATAATGTGTCCCAGAAATTTTATCTTGGTTGCTTCAAAGATGCACTTGTCTTTGTTAAGTTTGAAGCCAGATTTCTTTAATATTTCAATGACTTTGTCAACAGTTTTGCGTAGTTCTTCTTTAGTTTTTGCATGTATAAAAATATCATCGATCGATACTCTCACATTTTTTATATTACTGAGTAGATTTGTTAATATTTCTTGGAATATTTCTGGTGCTGATGAAACTCCAAATGGAAGTCTCTTGAAAGAATATCTTCCCCATGGGGTAGCGAATGTTAATATTTTTTGTGTTCTTTCTGATAGTCTAATTTGCCAGAACCCCTTTGTGCAGTCTAATAATGCAAAGAATTTAGAACCTTGAATATCAGCTGAAATTTCTTCTATAGTTGTGAGTGGAAAATGACGTCTGAGGATATTTTTATTGACATCTGATGGATCTATACAGATTCTTATTTTGTCCTTTCGTCTGACAACTACCATAGGACTCACAGCAGGAGTTGGCTCCGTTTCTGGTTTTATGACATCTAACTTTACCATCCTGTCAAGTTCTTGCTTAACTTCGGCTCTTATAGCATGGGGTACTCTTCTTGACGGTTTAATCTCAAGCTTTGGGTTCTCGATTAGGTCAATATCATACACATAATCTTTATAACAGCCTAATCCTTCAAATATATTATCAGTATATTGGCTCACCTTCAATGTTTTGACTCTTGCGACAAGTCCTAATTTTTCACAGGTCTCAAGTCCTAGGATTGGAGAAACTTTTTCTTCAACTACTTTGAATATTATTTTTGTTTCTTCATTCTTTAATTTACATAGTAGCTCTGTTTCACCTAGAACTGCCATCTTGTCTTCTGTGTAGCTTATTAAATTTTTTGTTCGGTTTGGTTTCAAAATTGCCTTTGTTTTGTTCATCAAGTGTCTTGGTAACACATTGCACTCTGCTCCTGTGTCTAGTTTGACTGTAATCCTTAAATTGCCAACTTGTAATTTTTCTGTCCAGTTTTTCTTTTCTCCAGACCTTATAGCGGATATGTACACTTCATCTTCGGATTGAAAGCTTTCTTCTACTGCGTTTACTCTATTTTTCTGTTTGTAATTATTATGTTTCATTTTTGTGCGACACATATTAGCAAAATGACCCTGTTTGGAACATTTGGTACAAGATTTGTTAAAAGCTGGGCACTCTCTACTTTTATGGTTAGTACCACATCTTCGGCAGTCAAAAGTCTTGTTTTCGTTAGATCTTTTATTTTTCACAGCAAAAACTTTATTTTTACTATCAAATTCATCTAATTGTTTAGATGCTTGTTCACTAGTTTTGCAGATCGTTATTGCTTTTGTCAAGTCCAAATTTTCTTCCGTTAGTAATTTTTCTCTAACCTGATTTGATCTAATTCCAAAAACGATTTTATCCTTTATCATTTCATCCAGTAAGTTGTTAAATTCGCATTTACTTGCTTGAGTTTTTATTTTGATTAAAAATTCATTAAATACTTCGTCCTCGTTTTATTCGATCTTAAAGAATACATATCGTTCAAAAGATATGTTCTTTTTCGGCGCGAAATATTCTTTGAATTTATTTTTAATGATTTCAATATCATTTTTTTCCGCGTCGACAAGGTTAAAACTGTTAAATATTTCGATGGCGTCTGGGCCTATGACCGCCATAAAAGTTGCTGCCTGGATTGCGGCTGGTTTTTTGTCTAATTGTATTGCTGTGGCATACCAGTCAAATTGTTGCACTTGTACGATTGCGCTATTATTCATTGTTCGTTGTTCAATAAAACCGCTCATCATATTTTCTCGGACCTTTTATTTAACAATCACTACGTTGCATGGTGTCAGAAGCGGTTGTAAAGTATGTAATAAGAAAATATATGAGAAAGCTGTGAAATGACGACATCCGACGCAGTGGCTGGAATAAAGCCGCCAGCTAACCTACAATTAATTGACGCCGACAAGTCAACGTGTTGGACAAGGTGGGTGCAACAATTTGACTGGTATGCCACAGCAATACAATTAGACAAAAAACATACTAAAAAAATGCAGCATTGACAAGTCAGACGTGCAGCTTGCGTTACTGAACTGGAGAAATACACCTAGAAATGACCTATTAGGCTCACCTAACCAACGACTTTTCAGCAGAATTACAAGATCACCAATACCTGTAAGTGACAAATATTTAAAACCAAAAATCATACAAGGAGTCACAACTGAACTACAGACATTAAGAGAGAAACAGGCCAATTACAGTAATAAACATACTACAAGACCAGTAAATTTGGAAATTAATGATAAAATCAGACACAAGGTAGCTCACCAACACTGGGAAGGGGCGAGAGTAATAGAGAAGCCCAAAAATCTACCAAGATCTGTTATTATACAAACAGATAAAGGACAAATTTTACGAAGAAACTTAAGTCATTTGCACAAGACACAAGCTGATATTCCCAGCAACAGAATAGCTGTACCTGAAACTAAATACACAGAAGAACCAGTAGTACTATTTCATGTATCTTAATCATTAACATTAAGTATCAGTTAATTATAACTTGTTTACTATAATTTTATAAGAACTTGTTCAGTAATCATTTACATTAACATTGTTAATTAGAACTGAATGCTTTGCCATGTATCTTGTTATATAATCATATGATAGATATAATTTTTTAATTACTGGATAAGTAAAAATAAAGAAATTTAATACTTTAAATAAAAATGTTCATTCATAGTGTATACATATATTTAAAAAAAAAAAAAAAAAAAAAGTTTGGTTTGTTATGGTTGTTTAGTTTGTTTACAAAGAAAGGGAGATGTGAAGTATAAACATAGATAATAAATAGTTTTCATTTCATATATTATCTGTTGTCACTTTGATTCTTTGACACTTGTACGATTGCGCTATTATTCATTGTTCGTTGTTCAATAAAACCGCTCATCATATTTTCTCGGACCTTTTATTTAACAATCACTACGTTGCAATTTACATCAAGCGAACATAGAGCTAGAGCCAGAACATGAGCATTCTTTCGTGACCTTTTAGTGTAAACGAAAACTAGTATTCAGTGTTGTTCAGTATTAGAACATAGCATAGAATCGTTTCGAACGCACTAAGAACAATGAAAGAATGATCTACGCCTGTTTACACTAAAAGAATTTGACATAGTGGGGTTATAATGAGAATTCGCTTGTTTGATGGTGTCCCTTCGTCCAGCATACTCACCACAACTCACCATGGAATCCTGATATTTCATGAATGTCAAAAAACTGTTCTGAAATAGTGCTAAATAGTGCCCAAAGGAAAAAAATAGTGCTCTTGTACTTGCGAAGTTATAGCCATAGTTCGATGAGTATGCTGGACGAAGGTTTCGCCCAGCATACTCACCTCCGTCCGGAGAATCTGTATACGCTTCAAACATAATTCATACTTCAAAAAATAGTTCCCAAATAGTGCCAAACGGTGCCCAAAAAGAAAAAACAGTGCTCGAATAACTTCGGAGTTATAGGCTTCGTTCAGTGAGTATGCTGGGCGTAGGTTCTACGCCCAGCATACTCACCTCAGTGCGCGAATATCGAACGAGCTATAGGTATAATTTACGTCTAAAAAAATTGTACTTGAAATAGTGCCCAATATCAGTCCAATTTTTGCTTGACTTTTGACTTAGAAAACCATTAAATTTTAATGTAAACTTCTACATACTAACGTAAAATGGGGTACAGTCGTCGACACATGTTTTTGGACAAAAATATTAAACTTTCTAATCGTAGACTTCATGTTATTGGAAATAATTATGGTATTTTCTCACATGTCAAAAACTTTCGATTAAATGCATTATTATATATTTTATAAATAATAATAAATGAATGAAACTTTAAGCGTACCTAAATGAAGTCTATTACTTCATTGCATTGTGTGTTTGTCTGAATAAAAACAGTCATTTGCAGCCAATAAAATTAATATCTTGAAAAATTGTAAAAAGGAAATTATACAGTTTCTTTTTGTATATATGTTGCAGGCAAAACTTATAACCAGTCAAAACTAGTACTGTGACATAGTTATACAAATTTTTAAAACTCTTTCCAATAGTTTCATCAATGAAAGGTTTAGCAATAAAAAACATTTTTAATTACTTACGTTATTTATTACTATTTAAAGGGCCAAAGTAATCAGAATTCTAGTTAACTAGTTCACAGCTTTTGTTAACATTCATAATATAATCAATGTAAATAGAAAAAATTGTAGTTTTAATATTGTATATAATATACATATAAAAAAATGTTTAGCGTCGCGGGCGCCGCGCGTCGTAAGCCCCATACCTATTGACCGTACGTGCATCCATTACTGCCACACTATATTGAACTTTATCGCATGAGGAATACAGGTCAATTCCGTAAACGTTGTGGTACCGTCCTTGATCCGGAAAATGATTATTTTGAATAATTTTGTCAGTTGTAATGTAAGCATTAATAACAGCAACTTTATTTTTCATGCATGATTTACTTCATTTGATATCTTAATCCTTCAAGCGCCGTGATCTAGACAAATATATAAAATCTTAAATCATTGTTCCTAGCTACCGGGGTCCCATGCGACGCGCGAAGGCTTAATCATATTATTATAAAGTATTATTAAAATAATGTGTAATTAATAATATTGCGATTCTAAAGTAAATACTCCCTTACATAGACAATATAACAAAACAAATAATTTACACAAGACAAAAATTGTTAGAAAGAAAGTTAATAATATTGTATTCGACTGTACTCAATGTAATGTATGTAGAAGTTTACAATCAAATTTAATGGTTTTCTAGGTCAAAAGTCAAGCAAAAATTGGACTGATATTGGGCACTATTTCAAGCACAATTTTTTGAGACGTAAATTGTTCCTATAGCTCGTTCGATATTCGCGCACTGAGGTGAGTATGCTGGGCGTAGAACCTACGCCCAGCATACTCACTGAACGAAGCCTGTAACTCCGAAGTTATTCGAGCACTGTTTTTTCTTTTTGGGCACCGTTTGGCACTATTTGGGAACTATTTTTTGAAGTATGAATTATGTTTGAAGCGTATACAGATTCTCCGGACGGAGGTGAGTATGCTGGGCGAAACCTTCGTCCAGCATACTCATCGAACTATGGCTATAACTTCGCAAGTACAAGAGCACTATTTTTTTCCTTTGGGCACTATTTAGCACTATTTCAGAACAGTTTTTTGACATTCATGAAATATCAGGATTCCATGGTGAGTTGTGGTGAGTATGCTGGACGAAGGGACACGTTTGATGCACTGTTGGCTCTACCTTCAATGCTACGGCTACGAACGCTGGTCTACGCTATCGTAGCACCGAAACAGATGATATTAGTTGCGATTTTTTGTGGTTTTTAGTTTTGTTTAATGATTTAATTATTTTAAACAGAAGCAGTCATTGCTCGAATTAACTTATAAAATTCATTTATGAATTATGATGTCTCTACTTTGGAAATAAATCTTAAAAGAGGAACTCTTGTAAACTTCAAGGAAAGATCTGTATTTTTTTCACGTACTATGATAATTGTATAACACAACACATTAAAGTTGTTTAAATTGTTTCTGCGTGTTGGACCTGTGTCCCCACGTAAGCCTCTCAAAGGTCCGTGTATCTTTATTTTGATGGTACCCGTGAATTACGGAGAAATATAACATGAAAGAAATTTAATACAGATCCCCATATAATCCAACTAGCTTTCCGCCCGCGGCTTCGCCCGCGTTTTCAGAGAAAACCCCGCATAGTTCCCTTTCCCGTGGGATTTCCGGGATAAAACCTATCCTATCTCTCAAGTTGGATCGAACTGCACATGGTGTCCGAATTTTATTATAATCGGTTAAGTGGTTTAGGAGTCCATTGAGGACAAACATTGTGACACGAGGTTTAATCGAATTAGTAACACAAAAATCCTTGCCATACCTCAACTCTAGTTAATAATAAACTGTAAACACTACAAATAGAAAGCATGAATGAATCATCAGTAATTTAACTGTCGGACGTGACGTAGCAAACATGGCGCACCCAATTAGATGACAGTTATAAACAGTTCAGAAATATAGTTATCGTTCGTAATGTTTACGAGATTGTTTTATAGGTTGTTTTTGGGTGTGGGTAGCTCATCTACATATACGAATATTATGAAAGGAATGATTCGATTTTTTTGGATAATCTCAAAAAATACTGAAAGGTTTTGATTATTTAGCAGACTTTTTGCTGTACCTTAAATTTGTTGTAAAAACTTAATTTATGAGGTTATTTTTCGGTTGTATAATTCTAAAATAGATAGAACTAATTAAATTATAGATGTTAGATTAAAATTTGATGAGTAAGGACTTTAAAATTTACCGAGATTGCGTCGATATTGCCAAATATCTACATACTTGTATACGACTACTGCTATGAAGAACCTACGATGACAGAGACATACAAACATACATAGATACTAAGCAAAGATATATATTTAACCCGTTTCTGCGTGCAGGGTTAAAAATACACGCTATGACATCACATGTAACTTTCATTCAGTCTTCTTAGTTATGGTATATTTTTTTCCAGGAGATAACAACACAACAATGTAACATTAAAAATTATTTCTTATTTTTAAGTAATTCATGAAAATTACTTAATATGCCGGGAAAATAACGTATAAAATAATAAAAATAATTACTTGTCCTTTATGACAGTACTGAAAAAATGATGACCGCCTCCTTGGTACAGTGGTTGACGCGTGAGCGTAGAACCGAGGGGTCCTGGGTTCGATTCCCGGTGGAGACGAAGAAAACGTCTCGGTCTTTCAGGACACAGAAGGCTGATCACCAACTTGTCCCTAAAGAAAATCGATCAGTGAAACAGATGTATGCATATAATGCATCTGCCCCTTACCCCACTTGGGGACACGGGACTTCACTTTTATGACAGAACTAGATTAGCTATTATCATGTTAATTGGGACACACTACCTAATTACACTACATATTTAAATACTATTTGTACCTCTATTTTTCTTTCTCTATATATTTTTTAAGTTAGAGCTTTTAGTAGATCTTTTTCCCATTTTGAATTCCCAATAAGTACTTACCCATTTTGTTGTAGAAAGTTGTGAGGTGCGTGATAAGTGCAGTGATAAAAATGTTCTTCTCATTTCTCACAATTTAAAAATATACGCTAACAATCATTAATTTTAACAGTTAGCTTCTATACTGATATATTCACAGGTTCTGTCCGTCTGTATTCATATACCTTGGTCTGGTTGTGCCTGCAATATGGCTTATAGAACTACACAAGGTGGATTTGCGACTGCAAAAGAAAACGAATATCACTTATATAGAGGTAATATATTATTAATACTATAATGTACACAAGTAGACCAATTCTCGATCTAGTTTTAATAAAACGAATTTAGGTAGCATAAAAAAGCTTCACTTGCAAGCAAATTCCATAGAAATAACTGCATGTTATTAATTGTTATGTAAGAAGTGGCTTTTACAGAAGACACAAATTATTTTACACTAGCGGTCCGCCCCGGCTTCGCCCGTGGTACATATTTCACAATAAAAGGTAGCCTATGTTCTTCCTCAGGGTCTAAAGATTATCTGTGCCAAATTTCATCAAAATCGGTCCAGTAGTTTATGCGTGAAAACCATACATACATATGTATGTGTGTATGTATGTACATACATACAAACCTTTCCTCTTTATAATATTAGTATAGATTAGACATGTCTAATGTCTATTCCAATAGACCTGACTTTCTTTCACGCTAAACATCCTTTCCAACAGACATGGGTTTATTTCACGTTATACAATATACATGTCTATTCCAAAAGACCTGTATTAACATGTCTTCTCACTAGACCAACTTACCTATTTCCAAAAGACCTGTCACATTTATCTATTCAATCAGACTTCTAGAAGCACTTTTGAATCGTCATATAGTTATACCAATTACCACCGATTCGGAAAGCAGTTTATACGGAGAAAAATAAAAAATAACATAAAATAAAATAACATTTATTTGCCAATTTAAACATGGTACAGAGAGGTGTGAAGAAATAATTGTTCATCATGTTTCGCTTTGTATAAAGCATGCAAATAATATGCGTTGCTCTTTTAAAACCATATATTTTTACTAGACGGAGATACCAATCCCTGGTGCGACCAAGATTCCAACAGACATGTTGGTGACACTGATAGAACAGTTTCTGATGTTAACCCTTATTGTGGGAAGATGGCTGTTGCCCAAGGGTGATCTGACGAGGGACCAGCTGAGTCAATTGCTGCTGGTTTATATTGGTAAGTGTGTATTATCAGATCCTGTACTGTTATGAATGAGAAAGTTTGATAAATTGTACGTATGTTTGTTATCCTTTCACACAAAAACCTCTGACCACTTTTTTATCTTTTCCTTTACGAAGTAAATAGTAATATGAAGAGATAGATTTATTTTTGTGTTTCTAATGAGACAAAAGCTACTAAACCGATATAAGAATTGAGATTCTCTCGTCTGATGACATACATAAGTACCTATTATTATTGATAGAATAATATATTTATTCCTTGTTCTGGTTCAAGTTTCAACTTGCGATATTTAAATAACATAACTTTATAGTACATGTAACTACTATTTACTATAAAATTAACGCTTATTTTTTTTACTTCTCATAACCTTAAAATTCCCCCACAAGGTACAGCAGCGGACATAATCGAATTCTTCGACTCCTTCAAAGACGAGAAAGTGGCCACGGAAAAAGTGTTGGTCCTGCTCACGCTAG
This sequence comes from Colias eurytheme, assembly GCF_061535395.1. NCBI lineage: Eukaryota > Metazoa > Arthropoda > Insecta > Lepidoptera > Pieridae > Colias > Colias eurytheme. The sequence continues at coordinate 1,055,967 of NC_143010.1, read as the reverse complement.
CCATCTGGTCGTGGTCACTGGTCCAATTCACGGTCGTGTTGACCGCGACCAAGTCCAGGAAGTCCAGGGGCACCGCACATAGGTCTGACATGTACGTATTTAGAGCACGCCGCTTCGCTTGTATGCAACAATTAGATAACTCAACTATAATGTATGTGTAGCAGCCAATTGGACAAATCAGTCATTTTTTTTAATAGCCTTATTAAATCAAGTTTCAATAGTATAATATTATTGTCAAAGAGCCACAGACTTAACATTTTTTATGAAATCTTGAATAATAAAATATACCCTGTTGGCTGCAACATACATACTATATTTTAATGCATTTATATCTTAAACTTGCATTATCGAGCTTGCTGGCTTTCATTAACTGAAAATTTAGCTGTATTTTTTTACTTTGATAAAATGCTTGCATTGAATAACTGCACTCTACTGTAGTAACAACATGTTTATCTGGTATAAGTTATACCTCCTAGTTGTACTCAATAGAGTACAGTAAATAAGATAATCTATGCATTATGTATATGAATGCTTGCGTTCATGATGTGTAATTTCGTTATTTACAAATGGCGTCGTTTACAAACTATAGACAATTTACTCTTATGAGTAGTTTCAAACGTCCCTGCTTGTGGACTGCCTGGAAGCCGACGGGGGACATTGCGTTATAGCTATAATGTGTTAAGCTTTTATTTTTTGATAATTTCTAAGATAATAATATGTATATACTTAATATAGAAATATATGAAACTATTTGAGCTAGAAGGATAAAATATATAGGTACAAGTAGTTTGCATTTCATTTGCTTTCAATCAACGCAAATAGCGCATGGCTGAGCTAAGACAATACTGTTTATATTTTCACAACATGCTGTATATGTATAAGCAATTACCAACTGCATGCGCACCTAATAAACCAAATATAACTTTTAAGCAGTTCTGTATTATGCCAAGATTACCTTTTCACAAACGTCAATCGGGTGCAAGTTGCGACTGGAGACAAGGGACATTTCTGTGAAGTTTTAAATAAAACGTACCTAACCTATAACATCATAATATGGAATGCCTATTTCACAATTTAGAACACGGTTTCATATCGATAGAATATCTACCGAAAAGTTATGCGTTAAATTGTAATAACTATTTTACAGATCATCTAGTTTTAATGTAAAATTTTGACAGTTTACAATTTCGCAGGGCCTTATCTCGCTCGTGGACGATTTCTAAGAGTACCCGCGGCCCCGGCTAACTGCGCGGCTCGACGGAACACAGTGGGGTTTTAGTCGGTAAGAATCCGACATAACCCTTGGCTCCATCCCCGGGGGCCGTGGGTATCTTTGGAAGATTTCCCCACTATAAAAAAAAAAAAGGGCCTTATCTCGCGAGATTATAATCTAACGGTGTTAACACTTTTACAGTGACATATTATTGAAGTGAAACTTCTTTAGGCGCATTGAGAGTAAAATTTCAAGGCCGTGTCATCGCAATACCGTTACGTCATGGAGTAAAAGGTTTTGGTATCTTTGAATAGCCAAAGAAGTTTCACTTCGGACACGTGAGCTCAGCACACTATTTTTTTATTAATATGAACAATTTTAGGAATACGAGTCGGGCATGCTGCTGCTCTATAGAAGTATGTGCTATAATTATGAATATAGCATTACAGGATGCGCCATTTTTGGCGTTCCGACTGTTAATCATTGGACACTACAAGATTATCAATTATATGAATATATTCTTCACGTGTAAAAATACTTTGGTAAGTAAATGTGTGTGTAAAATAATTATTTAAAAAATATGGTACCAACAGCCAACTACGATATTTACGCTACCGGATGGGCCTTCTTCACAATCGAGAGTGCTGGGCCAACAGATGATCGTCGATGTTTGCTGCCATTACGGATATTATGAAAAAACATCCACAATGATAGACATTAGGCTCTACAATATCGTGATTAATACCTCTACTCGCCCAACACTGCCCATTGTGAAGAGGGCTCATAAAATTTGTGTTTTAATGATCTTTTAATAAAACTTCTTGATAAAAAAATGGTAGCGACAACTAAGAGTAAAAAAATTAATAAAAAGAGTTAGTTATAAAGTGATAATTATTGTCTAAATAGTCACGATGATACTCCTATAAGAATGTGTCGTTGATTGACGAGAGCAATGGTGAACACAAATGTGTTAATGCACCATTATATGTACATTTTTTGGGCTGTGTATGGATATTTCAGTTATTTAGACACTTTTCCTTTCCTTAAATGGAAAACTCACAATTATTGCTCTACATTTTCTATAATAATTAAACTCTCTTTTAAACAAAACTTTTAAATGTGACTTTTATTTAGCGTTCAAATTATGAATGCAATATGAATTAACTATTTTTATTATAGTTAATAGATATAAATCGGGAAATGTTTTAGGTGATACTACTACAAATATATCGGTTATATGTACTTCATTTGGAAACGGTAGACGAAGGTGGTGACGGTTCTGTTTATAAAAAGAGAAGGAAACACAAGTCGAGCGAGAGGAAAGATAAACACAGGTGAATATTTTGTATTAGGTAATAATAGCTGAATATAATAGCTGAAGAATTTGTTTGTTTGAACGCGCTAATATCAAGAACGGACACGCAGGTCCGATTTGAAAAGTTCTTTCAGTGTTAGATATAGCCAATTTAATTTAACAATATTCCAGTCATAAATCTATACTAATATTATAAAGATGAATAGTTTGTTTGTATGAACGCGCTAATCTTGGAAACTACTGGTCCGATTTGAAAAATTATTTCGGTGTTAGATAGCCGATTTATCGAGGAAGGCTGTAGGCTATATCATCACGCTAAGACCAACAGGAGTGGAGCACTGCGGTTAAAACCGCAGGGCACAGCTAGTTATAATATATATTATCACGAATATTATTTATGACCGCTTTAATTTATTATTTATCACACAGAGACCATAAAGCCAAGAAGCACAGGCATAGAAAAGACAACGCCGAAACCACGATTGCCGTTATCAGCGATCCTAAAAAACAAGACAGAATCGACGGCGGTAGGATTAGGTAAGTAGATAGTTAATTAGAGAAATAAATAATTATTTTTTTACTTGACAAAAAAGCAAGAATAAAGATGACAATTAGATATACATAAAAATATATATAAGTACAATGCTTCAGAAATCAAAATATATCCTAACTAGATAGTTACGGGTAGATACTCGTGATGACACGTAAAAATGCGGTACAGCTATCTAGAGATTATCCTAGAATTCCTAGAAACATAAATACAGACACTATCTTTTATATTACAACTAGCTTACAGCCTGCGGCTTCGCCCGCTTTGTCTAAAACCTAATAAATTATATACTAAAACCTTCCTCTTGAATCACTCTATGTATTAAAAAAAACGCATTTTGATCCGTTGCGTAGTTTAAAATATATATGCAAGTAAAGCAAAGCAAAAGGCCACACTTAATTTTAAAATAAATAATAAAAGGCAAATACCTAAGTTACAAGATCATTATGCGAATTCCAGTATTATGATAACACCGTGGACATCCAAGAAGGAGCGTATCAACTTGAACAATACGCCCATTTAGTGGACAATACGTAATTGATAAAACAAAGGGATATTAATTTAATGGTTATACGGTATCGGACCACCACCAGACCACCAGGCAGGAGGATATCTCGGATATATAAGCAGTTCACAAGTTAACTCGTCATTCTCACACCAGCTCTCTATAGTTAAGGTCATAGATTAAGTAAAAATTGTAATTTATTTAAATAAATTATTTTTTTTAAAAGTAATCTTGACCGAGTTATTTTTACTGGCGCCCAACTTAGGGGCCTAACGAGTGAATTTAAAGTAAATACATCGTAAATTACGAAAAAGTTCACGAAAATCTTTCAAGATTGAAGTTAGGCAACTCACAAATAAATTAGTAAAATCAGTGTAAAGTTCGAGGGAAGAAATGAAAAAGGAGGCCATCATCGGATTTGTGCTGTAAGTACCGTTGCATAATCCTTTCACCATTCCTTTCCATCTGAAACCCCCGACTTTTGTATATAGCTATAGGGATACTGGAGAGAATCACTCTCCTTCTGAAAGTGAGAGCAGTCTTAGTGATTTGTGTTATTCAAATTGCAGTAATAGTCCAACTGTCATAGACAATATGGATCCAAAAACCTTGTTATCGTTCGTTCCCACATATGATGGTGACGCATTTAATTTATATAATTTCATAAACTGTGCCAAACATTGGTTACAGATAGCAGGTGGAGACACACCACCTAATGTAATGTTGTTATTAAGCAAATTAGAATCGAAAGCAGCCATGACTATCTCCATGGTAGATCATGATTTTAAGTGGAAAAATATAGAATTAACATTAAAAAAAGAATGTGGAGATAATAGGGAGTTTAATACCTTATTAATTGAATTGTCGAATGTTAAAAGAAAAGGTAGTTATAAGGATTTAATTTTTGAGTTAAAGCAGAAATTATTTTTTATTAGAAGTAAGTTGTTAGATAAATATAGTGAGAAAACGTTAGTCGATGAAGTGATGGAGCCGTATATTAATACCGCGCAAAATGCATTAAGAAACAGCTTACCGTATCATGACCAAATTTACGTTTCAAACTGTGGTTTTGAGGAAACGGCCGCCCGAATTTTACAATTAGAAGCAGAAGGTAGGTTTGACAATATTAAACAAAAGTTTTCGAGTATTTTACCGCCGCCGCGAATTGTTCAGCAGGGTTATTCGCAACATAAACCTAATTTTGTAAATCAAAAGCATAGTTATCCTAATTATCCACAAAATCCAAGGATAAATTATAATAATAACAATTATAATCATAATCATAACCAAAGTAATAATAATTTCCATCAAAAATACCCATGGAAGCCAAATCCAAATAATGTGTTTAATAAGCCTCAGAATAGTTATTTCAAGCGTAATCAATATCGCCCGGTTAATAGAAATATAAATGAAACGGAAGACGTGTCCATGCGGACAGCGCCTCAGTTACGCCCAGGTCAGACAAATTTAGGTAAAGGGTTAGTCGCAGAGGAAGTTTTCCATACTAATAATATAGATGAAGCAAATTTTTACAAAAAGGCCTCTCAAAAGAAAGGGCCATAGAATTTAATTTTGTTAAGTCTTATTTGCCGTATTTCGAAACGGATGATCCAAAATTAAAAATCTTAATAGATACGGGTAGTCAAAGGTCGTTTATGACTGAAAAGGCTTCAAAATATTTTAAAAGCTATTATAAGCCTGAGAAGTTTTCGGTGCGTACATCTCACGGTACGTCAACCCATGTAGGTTTAATAGAAACTCCGTTTTGGTATAAGTACTTCGATACGGGTGAAGGAACAATGAAGTTCTATGTGTTTAATTTTAGCGATCAGTATGACATTTTAATGGGAACAGACATGATAGAGCAAGTTAATGCTAAAATAGATTTAAAAGAACGAAAATTAATTTTACCAAGTAGTGAAATTTTAATTCATCACATGACGAATGAAAATTATTCAGACATTAATAATTTGTGCGAAACGTATAGAGATTTATTTACGGAAGATGTTACGAATAGCGCAACTACATCAATTAAACATAAAATTAATTTAATTACTAATGAACCAATTTACCAACGTCCTTTTCGTTTACCACAAATACAACAAGAGGAAGTTAATAAACAAATAATTAAATTATTAAACGAGAAAATAATTCAACCTTCCGAATCGCCATGGTCATCCCCAGTGCACATAGTGCCTAAGAAAATAGATCAGTCAGGCGTTAAGAAATGGAGAATGGTTATTGACTATAGGAGGTTAAATGAAATAACAAAATCCGATAAATTTCCATTGCCAAATATTGAGGAGTTATTTTCCAAGCTACAAGGAAATAAATATTTCTCTACCTTAGATTTAACTTCGGGATATCACCAAATTTTAATGGATACAGATTCCATCGAGAAAACGGCATTTAGTACGCCTAATGGGCATTATGAATTCTTACGGATGCCTTTTGGTTTAAAGAACGCTCCCGCGACATTTCAAAGAATGATGAACAATATTTTAAAAACGGAAATAAGTAGAAATATTTGTTTAGTTTATTTAGATGACATAATTATATATTCAAAAACTAAGCAAGATCACATAAATAGGTTGCAGCAAGTTTTTGAAGCGTTACGTAGAGTTAATTTAAAATTAAATAAAAATAAATGCGTATTCATGGAAGAGGAAATCGAATTTTTAGGTCATGTTCTTAACAAAGACGGACTAAAGCCAAATCAGTCAAAGATAGAGGCAATTAAGAAATTTCCGATTCCAAAAACACTAAAACAAGTTAGAAGTTTTTTAGGATTAATAGGTTATTATAGAAAGTTTATTCCTAATTTAAGTAAGATAGTTAAGCCTTTAACGGATGCAACTAAAAAGAACGCGATTATTGACATTAATAATAATAAGTATAAAGAAGCATTCGAGTCATGTAAACATTTATTAATGAATGCTCCAATTTTAGCATTCCCTGATTTTAATAAAACGTTTGTTTTAACAACGGATGCATCGGACATAGCTCTAGGTGCAGTATTAAGTCAAGAAAATCATCCGATAGCGTATGCGTCGAGAATTTTAAGCGAAACAGAAAGAAAGTATAACACTACGGAAAAAGAATTGTTAGGTATTATATGGGCTGTTAATCAATTCAGACCCTATATTTATGGTAGGAGATTTATCTTAAGAACAGATCATAAAGCATTAATATGGTTATCTAAACTAAAAGAGCCAAATCAAAGATTAACGAGATGGAAACTTAAATTGCAAGATTACGATTATAAAATTGAGCACGTCAAGGGTAAAGAAAATTACGTAGCTGATGCATTAAGTAGAATTCAAATAAACCACACAAGTGTAGATTCCTTAGCAGCGCATTGTGGCGAGGAATTATCGTTAGACAGTACACCGCGTAATAATGATACAGCGATAAGCACTGAATCGAATTCCTGTTGCTCAGACAATAGATCGTTAAGTAATACAATACACTCTTGTCAACAAGGCAGCGATACAGGTATTCCAATCATTGATAGTTACCCACCTAAACGTCTCAGACGTGTTGTGTTTGAAAGTGCTCCATACGAGAACGCGAAGTTTGAAAAAGGTATGTGGTATTTTTATATTCCACCTAATAATGAGGAAGAAGTTATTAAAAAATATATGTTAGAGTATTTAAGTAAAGAAAAATATGCTTTTATCATACCAAACGACGAATTATATTATAAAATATCTGAAGTTTATAGAAAATATTTTGATCACAGTAAGTTTAAGCCAACTAGATATATTAAATCGTTAATAGAAATAGATAATAAAGAAGAACAATTAAATTTAATTAAAGAATGTCACTTATTAAATAATGGACATGCAGGTATAGAAATTGTGTATAAACAATTGCGTGAAAAATATTATTGGGAGAATATGCGGAAAAATATTAAGAAGTATATATTAAATTGCGAATCGTGTAGAAAGGAAAAATATAACAGGCATCCTAATAATACATTGTATTCGGAGACAGAAACTCCACATGAACCGATGTCAGTATGGCATATAGATTTTATGTCTTTAGAAAGACAGTGGTACCTTACAATTATTGATAAGTTTTCAAAATATGCGATTATTAAGCCAGTAGATAAAAGTAGAGTTTATGATGTATTATATGAAATATTTGCATTTATAGGGGCACCTAATAAGATAGTGCATGATGGTGAACAATCGTTTTGTAGTGAGATTGTCACGGAACTTTTTAAAACTTATAATATTATTAATCATACTACGTCACCGCAACATCATAAATCAAATTCGGATGTTGAGCGTTTACATAGTACTATACAAGAGTTATTTCGTTTACAACGTGAATCAGATTTAGACCAAAATCAAAAGATTAATTTTATTGTACATTCTTATAATAATACAATGCATAGTGCGATAAATATGACGCCATTTGAAGTGCATTTTGGTAGAAAGCCTAAGTTGCGTAGTTTTGATAATTTGAAAGTAGCTATACAGAGATATACTGCCCAGCATAGAGATTTTGCGAAAGAGTTAAATCAAAATGTTCATAAATTGTTAAAGAAGCAAAAGCATGATAGGAATAAAAGATTGAATGAGAGAATTAAACCCCCAAAAATATTTAAGATAGGTGATACAGTTTATTTGAAAAACTCTATGGCGGACAGACATAAGACGAAGTCAAGATTTTTAGGTCCATACAAAATATTAAGCGTGGAACCTCATAACAAATATAAAATAAGCAATGGCAAAACATATCATGTAGAGGAACTAATTGTTTCAGAATCTACGTCAGTTTTGGATACAAGTTCAAGCAGTTAGAACCTTCAGAAAATGTAATAATAGTCGAATTGAAGCCTGCTCGAATTTTAGAAGGAAAGTGGTATATTATTCATAAGTTAGAAATAAAACCAATTGTATTAAATTTAGAGAGTATACAACAATCTGTAAACCATGCTTTTAGAAATTCTAAGATAGATGATGTTAATCATATATATCAGAGAATTAATATTATATTAGAACATGTTAGAGAGATATGTAAACATTTAAATATTCAAAGTAAGAATAGGATTAAAAGAGGATTAATTAATGGTTTAGGAAGTGTTATTAAGTCGATAACTGGTAATTTAGATCAAAATGATTTAGATTTAATTCAAAGAGATTTAGAAACTGTAAGAATTGCTTATAATAAACAAATATCGATAACTGATGAAACTTTAGAGGAATATAATAAGCAGATTGCAAATATTACTTTAATTCAGGAAGAGATTAATAATCAATTGTTAACTATGTTAACTAGTAAAGCGCAACAAAAGGTTGCTATATCTTTGTTATTACAAGCTCAAACTTTACAAGATGTAAGTGAAAGATTAACAACAGCTATTACGTTTGCTGAACATAAAATGTATCATTATAGTATATTGCAATCTCAATTGTTAGAAGATACAATCAATAGTATTCCAAAAGAAATTGTTATATCTAGAAATGTTAATGATTTAGAAAAGTTTATTACTGTAGATTGTCAAATTATTAATGGAATAGTATATTTTGTAATTGAAATACCGTTAGTTAAGAATAGTGTATTTAGGATAAGAAAAATTGTACCTATAATCCAACATAACCTATCCTGTTCCTATCCTATTAACGGTTACTTTAGCTTACAATGAAGAAGAAATGTATGAAGCTGAAGATTGTATTGAGATAAATGAATTAATTTGTAAAGGAAATATTTTAACGAAAGATACTTGTGAATCTGAAATATTAAATACAATGAATAGCGAAAAATGTCAAATGGTAGCAATAAAGTGTCCTAAAGAGGAAATTTTTGAGATATCCCCAAAAGCCATTTATATGTATTTTAATAAGACAACTGAAGTTGGAATCAAGTGTAATAATCATAAAGAAACTTTGTGGACTAGGTATACTAATATATTATATGGAGAAAATTGTGAGTTGAATGTTTCAGGAAAAACTTTATTTCACACGAGGGAATCAACGGACAAAATAATTATTGGTAAAGTGGATTTACAGCCAATGGAGACTGTAACTGAAATAGAACTCAGCAAGTATGATAGAAAGAAGATTTCATCTAAGTTAAATGAATTGAAGAAGATTCCCGCATTTAATTTTGAAACTCACGATATTGTTCAATATAGCTGGATAACATTTATAACTATTGTAATAATAATGTGCCTAATCTATGTGAAAATTCTCAGATCCAGGATTCGTTCGAAAACCTGTACTTCGAATTTGGAGGGGGACAGTAAAGCAAAGCAAAAGGCCACACTTAATTTTAAAATAAATAATAAAAGGCAAATACCTAAGTTACAAGATCATTATGCGAATTCCAGTATTATGATAACACCGTGGACATCCAAGAAGGAGCGTATCAACTTGAACAATACGCCCATTTAGTGGACAATACGTAATTGATAAAACAAAGGGATATTAATTTAATGGTTATACGGTATCGGACCACCACCAGACCACCAGGCAGGAGGATATCTCGGATATATAAGCAGTTCACAAGTTAACTCGTCATTCTCACACCAGCTCTCTATAGTTAAGGTCATAGATTAAGTAAAAATTGTAATTTATTTAAATAAATTATTTTTTTTAAAAGTAATCTTGACCGAGTTATTTTTACTTGCATACAAAGGGACATAGGGACAGAGAAAGCGACTTTGTTTTACACTATGTAGTGATGTTTGTTAAAGTATCTATTTTAATATGATTAGCAAGAGAGAAAACTAAAGTTATTTTCAAATCATAGACAAAAGCTTCAATTTTACTTATACGTATAGAATAGATTAGTAGTTGGATTGGCTTTGAAAGGGTGAAATCACCTTGACATAGGAGGGTTCCGAATCACGATCAGTGATGTGGTACTATCGATAGTTTAAAAGTGGAAGGTCACAAATCGACAATCGATAAAATTAGGGAATGGAGTTCATGGCGTCACTTATCAAAATTGTTAAGTATTTAAAACTTGTTTATTTCTCTGAAGTGTATAAAATGTAGCATTAGTATTGCTTTGTATTGTATTGTAATAAATTTGTTCTCTATTGAAATGAAACAACAGTAAAATGCATAGAATTGTTTTATTTAATACATTATAATAATACTCATTGGCTACATTAATAATAAGTATATCTCGATCGAATTAGGATATCCTGTAATGATAATATTCTTAGTATAGTAACCAAAATGTAAATACATAAATAAATTTATATTATAATTAATTATGCCATTGCAGATAAAGAATAAACATTATATAGGAACATGAATTAAAATAAACATCACATTAAACGATTAATTTGTTACACAACTTCGGAGCCGTAAAACAAAGGTTTTAGTTTGAATTACATCATAAAATGAGTGTTTATTCCGTCTTTCCGAAAAAAATATGTTTCTACCATCTTTGAGAAATTTAAGTATTTACTTTATCTCTTAATACAACTAACTAACAAAAAATATGTAAGCAGGACTAGAAATTAAAACAAGACATAGTAAATTGTAAAATTTTATCGACTATCGATTCAAGACGGTACAGCACTATCTAAGGGCGCGGTTTAATGATCTTGCTGTACAATAGAATGACCTGTCCCATGATATTCTTATATAAATTGTGAATAGATAAAGATATGAAGGTATTAGTGGTATTAGATCGTGTAGTTTTATGTGATGAAAATTATTATACCCTGGATAAGTGCATACTTAAGGGTATTCCTGTATACCAGTACCAAAATAATGAAGGAAGCTTATTTAAGTACCTTTATATTTTACTAGCCGTCCGCCCCGGCTTCGCCCGTGGTACATGTTTAAGTTTTCTCTCCCTAAGAACCATCCTCGTACTTCAAGGAATATTTATGAAAAAAGCTTTGATTATTTACTTGTCAAGTAAATAATCAAAGGAAAAAAGAATTAACGAAATCGGTTCAGCCGTTCTCGAGTTATGCGCTTTCCAACACATTTTGCAGTTCATTTTTATATTATAGATTAAACTTACAACTTTTTTTACAGAGCAATCATTTTAACAAATTCCGATGAAATCAAAGAATTGGAGTTGACCAAGTTTTTCAAAGAACAAGTTACAGTCGACAATGAGAAGAAAAAAGGGTAAGGACCATTGTAAGGACACGTTTATTTAATAAAATAGGTTTCGTTCTTACACTTTATAAAGTTGACAATGTCTATCTAACTATTACTTAGGTAAGTAATAAAATGAAATTTCGCATAAAAGTGTATCGGAAAATTTTACCTAAAATTTGTATAGGTATACTTGCTAATAAAATAATAATGAGCCTGCCAACTTAACATAGAATTATTGGTTTTTCATATTCAATTTAAAATATTATTACTACATAGATCTCCCACAGAGGGTTGCCTGGAAGAAATCTCTCTGAAGTGATAAGGCTACCCTCTGTTAAGTGTAAATATGTAGAGAATGTAGAGACCAATAAACTATTTTGTAGAAGTTATTAATGAATATGGTTAAGAGTAATTTCTGTTTATTTCAGAACGAAAAAGAAACAAAAGACGAATTCATCCGAAGAATCCCTGAACAACATCCATCACACAACAGACGATTCGGGCATTTGACATCACCGCGTCCGCCGGGAGAGCCCCAAACGGAGCCCCAGGCACAGGGACAAGCATGACAGGCAAAAAGAAAAGAAGAAAAAGAGGCGGGAAACGAGCGAAAGTTCCGATTCATCGAGCTGAACGATGACAGTGACGTTTCGAATTTGACGTTTCGGCGAATGTCATTTTGACAGGAGCGCGCGTATTTTTTGTCTACTCTGTGGATGTTGGCGGGTTTTTCGATTGGTGGAAAAGTTTGCCGCCAATTTGCGGAGGGTTTTATTGTTGAGATACACGGTATAGATGGCCTTGATTTTTTGTCGAAAAGTAAATTGTTGTAAATTAAAATAATGTAACTAATAAGATAATAAAGCTATGGATGAAAGAATCAAAGCGTCATTTCGTATCTAAGTATGTGTGTTGTGAGATTTTCCGAAATAATTTTAAGTATTTTAAGGAAAACTTTCTTTATTAATGTAGAGTTGATGTAAATTTAAAAAAAATTATAAATAAGGCTTCTAAGTATAAACATGTATCATAATTGGAACAAATGTTTGATAATTTAAAGGAAATTAATGTTGAAATATTTATTATTCTAGCTAACTATATGAAAAAAAAAAACAATTGCGTTTCATCGATAACAAATAAAATATTCTGCGTAAATCGTTATGGATTAACTACATAGTTACAAAACTTTAATATTTGTTCCGGTAATTTCGAGATTAATCTTTTGAAATGTGAAATCAATTTGATTTTAAGATTATGTAGAGATAAAATAATTTATCATGTTGACTTGTTTGCGATTCAGGACCATTTTCCCATACTAAGCTTTCGCTTTCGCATTATTTTTCGTGATAGTTTATTCAAATATTAAAACTATAAATTAATTTATTAGCCCGAACATGAACACGCATGAAGGATTAAGGGTGTGACTTTTTAAGCATATCAGATTACTTTATGATGAAATAGAATAATTAAAATATAATATGTCTATGGAAAAGAAAAAAAAATGTTATAGGACACTGTGGCCTTATTAATTGATAGTTTCTAGACTATAAATATAAATGGTTGATTTTTTTATTGTGTGTCGTCATCAATATTCAATACATCATTTTGAATAATTAATTATTTTTAAACTAAGTGAATGTTGTCGTGTAAAGTGATCAAAAATTAAGAATGTTTTTGTAATTTTAAAGTTTAATGTTTGTAAAAGTAGAGTTACTTATTTACATGTAATATGTATGCAACATGTATATTTTTTGCAAGCATTTTAGCGTAAATAGCTTGGTGTATTTATTTCTTATTTCTGATTGATTAAATTTGTCGCTTATATGAGAGTAACACTGAACATAGAATCACATATTCGAAGTAGTAGTTCCTGAGATTAGCACGTTCAACCAAACAAACTCTACAGCTCTAACTAATTTGAAGTCACTTCTAATACAATTTAAAAAAACCGGGACATCTAGTTATGAATAAAGTATAATATCAACATTCAGGCTCGCTGTTACGTTATTAGGATAATAATTTTATTGTAATATTTAATTTTATTAGGTACTTGAAATAATGTACATATAGTATGTTTTCATATTTTGTATATAGCTGCATTATATTGATATATTATATAAGTAGTTGGTATTTTTGCACGCACAATAATATTAATTAAACATGTTGTCTATTTTACATACCTATTTTAATAAATTGTTAGATTTTTTACTGAATTGTTTTATTTTTGTTAATACCTACTTTGAACACTGTTCAATGCACTGCCCTTTAATTCCCTATCTTTTTTGAAAAGGTATTCATTTATTTTCGATATCTAGGCGTAGATCATTTTCATCTCAAATATCTCAGTCTTATGTTTTTTACATTATCTTATAGGTACATTATATTCTATCTGCGTGACAGAGTTACTTAAATAGTAGTTTTGATCGGAAAGAGAAGTAAGAAGTGGGCAAGTAGGCCAGTGTGTATATCCATAAGCCATAACCAATGCTTATTTAATTAAAAATAATTCTAGGTTCGATTCCTGTAGTAGACAATCTATCTTCATGTACCTATTTAAGTGAAATAAAAAGTGAATGTGTCTGGTATTTTTCATAAGCTTACTTCTGAGTTCACATTGCACAACAGCACAAATAGGGTAAATTTTTTTATAAAATCGGTATCGGAAAGTAATAAAAAACAATTTATTCAATAAATATTTTATTATCTACAATAATTTAACACTGACAGCTGTCAACTACAGTATTGCCATCATTTGCCACAAACGTCGGCGCCATATTTGAGGAAGAGTGCGCGCCAAAACTGCGCCCTCTCTGGGGTTAGGGGTGCGACGTATTGCGGTTCCAGATCGATTGCTAGATGGTGAGGGAATGGCAGCCATTCACCGTTCGTGGTGTCTGGGGTTGGTGTGCTGTGAATTAAAATATAGTCATATAGATGCGAGTTTATGGCTTATGGTAAAAGAGGGAATCTTGGCATATATTTTATAATCTGTAAACGACGTTTATTTAACTTGAAAATATATCCATACTAATATTATAAATGCGAAAGTAACTCTGTCTGTCTGTCTGTTACTCAATCACGCCTTAACTACTGAACCAATTTGCATGAAATTTGGAATAGAGATATTTTGATATCCGAGAAAGGACATAGGCTACTTTTTACCCCGGAACATAGGATAGGTTTTATCCCGGAAATTCCACGGGAACGGGAACTATGCGGGTTTTTCTTTGACTGCGCGGACGAAGTCGCGGGTGGAAAGCTAGTGTTTAATATAAATGAATTCACAGTTTTGTTATTTCAAAATACTCTTGATGAATTTTGCTTAGATGTTCAAGTCAAAACTATATTGTTTTTGCGTTCTTTTAATCTTAATGTAATAGAATTTACTAAAAATTTTATATAAATTATGTCTAGAGAGATTTTACTCATTCAAAGCATAACAACCACTAAAAAGGTTATAAATTGGAACAATTACAACTAAAATAATTAATAATTACCCATATTTCGCAAAATTAGTCCACAATTGAGTCATGAACGTTACAATCCTTGCATCATTTTCATCCATAACCAAAGGTAGCCTCTCCAATTCAAACACATAAAATAATTCATCAGTATGTGATGTTGCTGGCAAGCTACTGTTCGTCAGTAACCTTCCTAGATTCCTGTTACCGACGTAGCTGAAAATGTACTGATACAAGTCTGTATTATTGCCGTATAGTTCAGCAAATAATGCTAAAGGTCCTACGTAACAGAAATCTGTGTTCATGTTAATAATGCCACCAACCAAAGATTCATCTGACGATATATCTGTAAAGAACGTGTCTTTGAGCAATTGTCTAAAATCTTCCTTTTCTTCAGGTGGTACAACAAAGTTCCTCTGATCTAGTGTTGAGAAATCTTCATTTTCTATTCTGTTCATTTGATTGGTCACTGTTTCATAGTCGAGGATGCTTGATAGACCTTCTACTGTGTTTATGCCTATAACCGTTGGGACGGGATGGAAGCAACTAGGTTTCTTCGTCAGAATATTGTAAGGTGTGTCTGTTAAAAACGGTTCCTCGTCTTTGAATACTTTCTCGACGGAGGGCAAGAACACTGATTTCGCATTCAATTGTGTCTGTATAGCTTCTTCTACTTTAGCGATAGGAGTTTCAGAATACAGTTTGAACAAAGCTTTAGGGTCTTTGGTTTTGAGGCTCAAGCATTTAGCAATATTACTTGCGGTTGTTAATGGGAAATGATCGAATGAACGCGGTGAAAACGGCGTACCGCTTTCAGAGATAATCCTGTGGAACAAACCCTTAGTGCTATCAGACATTGTTAAGTATATAGCTGCTACACCCCCACTGCCTTGTCCGAACACGGTTACATTATCCGGGTCTCCTTGGAAATTGCGTATATTGTTCTGAATCCACCGCAATGCCGCTCTAATATCTTTAAGCCCAGCGTTTCCTGGAGCATCTTTAGTACCAAGATTTAGGAAGCCGTACACATTTAGCCTGTAATTGATCGTAACTACAATGACTCCGTGACTGATAAGGAACTGTGGGCCGTAGAATATGGAGGAACAAGAACCAACGCCGAAATCTCCACCATGGAGGAAGACCATAACAGGGCAGGTCGAGTTGATGAACGCTGGAGTGAAAATGTTTAAGACAAGGCAGTCTTCGTTGTCGCTAGGGGCGGCTAGAGGGTCGTATGTAGTGAACTGTGGGCAAAGCACGGCTTGGTGGTCAGCTTTGTAGATGCCAGAGTATGATGGGAGTGGAGCTGGTGCCTGTTAAAAGAGTAATTTTTATTGATACGATTTTATTTTTATTTTACGACGTAATATGCCAGTTTGGTAGGTGTACTATATTGATTTATTTAACGTGTTGAAGTCTTTAAATAAATACAATGAAATAGCAAAATAACAGTTTTTGTTTTTGTTTTTGATATTATTTTGTGGGATTAGATAGTAATATATTCTGATAAAAGTAGAAGAAATAGAACATGTAAATGCCTACTTTTATATTATAAAATGAATACGGTTGGCCCTTCGTGAAAGTCGCGCGAATCCGATGATATTTTTCACAAACGATACGAATACAATCATACTACATTATTGATTTAATTATACATTTTACGACACAATATAAAGCAATGAAAGTAAAATATATCTTTAACTTACCCTAAATTTGACCGGAACTCCATACCTGATTCCCAAAAATTCATAATACAAACCGGTAGGAGATAAATTTCCCTCCACTTTTCCCTCTGTAGTCGTTACAACTAAGGATTTTTCAAATGCAAGGGTACTCCCAATTATGGCGGCAAAAATAACAGTTGTGCATAATATTGCCATGATGCTTACAATTCCCTAATATATTTAATAATTGAACCCTCTATGTTTGTAGAAGGCCGTTGCGGCCCTATATTTGTCACCAGGTAATTTTAAATATCAGGAATAATTATTGATTTAATAATACAGTTAAACTAATTGCATCTAAAGCTTTGTCTCTTCGATTAATAAAACAATATATAAAGAAAGCCGTATTTATATTATCATTTAAAATCATTCCGAAATATTTGTATTGTTGCCAAATCAATTTATTTTACACCTTATTCCCTTTGTTTTAGTACGTGATGATAAATGGTTTAAAACGTGACTTTTCAAGATCAGATTATAAAAGATAACAGATGGACAATGGTCATTATGTAATCTTTGTTTATTATGATGTTAGTTACCAGCCAATTGCAGATATTTTTTTGATTAAAGGTTTTCAAAATTTTATGATACTTACGGCTTTTTGATTGCCACTTGGTTACGAAACCAGAAGATTACCAGACTAGAAACCATTTTTTCTGATGCATTATGGAATGAATATCTTTATTTAATTGTGATGTATTGAATTCGGTTAATTTACTAGCATGCACCGTAATGAATGTAAAAGCTCCCTAAAGCACCTACAATTAATATCCTAAATCTTTAGTATACGATAGGTATTATTTGTAACCGTTAGATAATATTGTTTAATAAGTAGAACATAATGCAAAAGAGGTGATTATAAAGTCATAAATAATTGTAATTGTTATAGCACAGCTGATGCTCAAACTTTTGTTTGACCTAAATTCCATGAAGCTTCAAGGACGGAAAAATTATTAAAAAATATAACGGCAAATTGGCATCTTCGTTCAGAAATTTGATATGTTAATGCATATTGAGACTTTTGTTTCGTATCAAACATTATTGGATAAGGTTGATCTTCATAAATTAATAAAGAAATACCTATTAACATTAAATGTTTATTTTATAATTAACTTCAAAAACATGTGAAAGCTTTGTAAAAAGTGAAGTGAAAGTAAATCAATTTCCGAACAGATATCGCTTTCGACAAGTATTTTCATTTTGACGTTACATTTCTGTTTAATTTTTACAATTATTTACATTTATTTTTGTTAAATTCATCAGTGTATCACTTTTAATTGTACATTAATTCTTAGAACTTTTGTTAAGAGTTTAAAGTGTACGAATTCCATTCTCATAACTCAAAATAAAGTTTGGAGTTTTAATTAACTGCTTACGTGTGTAAAAGTATATTTGTAGATGCAAATAATAATGCAATAAAACTCCATTTTTGCATTCCACGAATAATGAACAACATAGATATGAATAAGAAGCCAGGGAGAACAGGGCCAAGGATCCGCATCACGCGACCTGCGCTGCGAAGGACTCCAGAGGAGATTTTACAACAAAACCTGGATCCAAACTATATCTACACATGTCCATATTGTTGCATTAAATTCACGCAGAACAGCCATTTCTTCCGTCACATGACGTCGAACCATCAGCTGCAACAGAGTCAAGCGACTTACGAATGCAATGATTGCCAAATAATATTCAAAAAGAAGAGCAATTTGGATATTCATTGTCAGACCCATCATCAAGTTAAAAGTAAGTCGAAATGCGAGTCTTGTTCGATCACATTCAAGTCGCGATATTGTTTACGTCGTCATTTGAAATTGAAGCAAATATTGGCAGAGAATTCGTGTGTGAAATGCCAAAAGAAATTTACAAGCAAGGATAGGCTGAACAAGCATTATAATAGTAAACATACATACAAACATGTTACGTTCGAATGCGACTTCTGTTCATTGAAGTTTAGGGCGAAACAGTCATTGATGAGCCATTTGAATAGAATTCATAAGAAATTATGATTTTTATAATAGCTTAGTTAATGTAAAATCTTCTTTTTATGACCCACAGTAAATAAAATTAACCCCATAATATCATTACATGATTTTATATTCTTCTGTTAGACAAAACTGCTTTTTTCTTTAACCAATCTTATCAGATATTATTATTTAAAGTGCTGTCAATACAACTTATCGTTTATTTTTTCTTGTAAGAAAAAATAATGCTTAAATTCTGTACTAACATAAATAGAATTATTTGTGTATTAATTTTCTTGTATACTTTATAAATTATTTAATTTTTAACATTTCACAAGCAAATATTTACATTTAGATTCATAAATATTGTATTAAATTTAACTTTTTAATGTTAACAAAAATCTTGGATTTGAGCATAAGTATAAATGTTTTAAATTTTATAGATATACGTTATCAGTTAGCTATAGCAATAACAAATAAAATTTGTAACATAATATTTATGAATATAAATGTTTTTATAATAAGAGATTATTAGATAAGTAGTTATTGTAGAAAAAGCTAGCTTACAGAGGTTGTCATCGTACTTAATACGTTTCTAAATATATTAATATCAACTATACTAACATTATAAAGCTCAAGAGTTTGTTTGTTTGAACGGGCTAATCTCTGGAACTACTGGGCTGATTTGAAAAATTCTTTCGGTGTTAGATAGCCCATTTATTGAGGAAGGCTATAGGCTATATATCATCACGCTACGACCAATAGGAGCGCAGCTAGTTTAGAATATATTTGTATTAGATTTATTGCCCGATAGAAACACAGAAAATAGGTTTTGAATAATATTTAATATGTTTGTCTCCCATAATAATTATAAAAGCAGGTTCTACAGAGAAGATTCGTCATAAATTAGTGTCTAAATAATATCAGTATATACTTTTCAAAGCAAGTGAACTTATTTATCAGTAGCATTAAGTTAGACTTAACTTAGCCTAAAGTTATAGCGCCCGGCAAACTTCTTGGCCAAAAAGTAGCGTGGTGGGGGAAGCTTGCGCATATAAAAATGTACTAAAACTTGATGCGCAAACTTCCCCCACCACGCTACTTTTTGGTCAGGAAGTTTGGGGACGTCCATAAATTACGTGAGGTGTTATTTTTTTTAATTTTCTGCAATGGTGAGATGTGAGATTTTATTCAACCCCCTCCCCTATCCACGAATCTCACGTGAGATTTTTCATGTGGTGGTTTGACAGTCAGTAAATGTATAACGTCGTAGTAGTGTGAATGAAATTATTTTCCTTCGAACGAATTAGTAAATGATCTTAATCGTACTACGATTACGATTAAGATTAAATCTTAAGCATGTACAATTAAATAAATAGACCAAAATAGTATAATTTGTTTGGTTTCAATGAGAAAAATATTGCGTGATATTTGCCGAGACCTCCAACGTAAGATTAGATGAGATTTGACTCGACCCCCTCCCCCCCTTAAACACCTCACGTTATTTATGGACGCCCCCTTTGCCGGACGCTCTATCTACTATGTAAAACTAACATTTTTAGCTGTTGAAAAAATATCTTATGAATAAAGAATTAGTAATATCATTAAAATTGTAACATTTTTTCATAGAATTAATGTTAGAAGAAACTTTTAAAAATGAAATATCACTTTTAATCATCTTACTTTTTCATCAGGGAAATAGTAGATAGTTGATTTTTTTTATCTTTTTTGATGTTAGTAAAATTTTGTATGCCTTATTTATAAACTTAGTTGTAATTTCTAACACTTATTTAGATTTATTTTATTTCTCTAGGCTTATTTATTTCTACACCTTATGTATAGGTTGTTGGTTTATAAATAAAATTGTAAAAATTTCTGTGTTTTTAATTTCATACTACCTCTCAATTGGAATTTAATAGACAGTAGATAGGTTACCAACACAACATTCGATCCTTAATACCGGCATATTAACGCACACACGATTAGACGTCAAAGTGAGATAGCATGATTCAACTGCTGTAAGCAAAAGAGACAACTAAAGTAAAATGTGGCCAGTTAGCAACATTTCGACGTGCCATTCCCGGAGCGCTAATAATATTCTATCTACATTCTCTCTTTCAATATCATCGACAACAATAATAATCTGCTTTTATTGTGTGAAACATTCACTTTGAAATCAGTAGAAAGAAATAAAAAATATTTATGTCAAAAACTTGAAACAGATGTTTTTGTTTTTACTATCAAAAAATTTAATCATCAATAGATATTATAAGCTTACCACATAGTCAAAGAAAACCCGCATAGTTCATATTTGTATAGGATTTACGGGATAAAACTTATCCTATGTCCTTTTTCAGATCTCATGCTATCTCTGTACCAAATTTTCATCCAAATGGATTCACTACTTTAGATGTGAAGAAGAGACAGACAGAGTAACTTTCGCATTTATTACATTTGTTAGGTATAGGGATTATAATACAAATATAACAGATCTCAATCAAATGCTTTATTTTTCTTAATATCATACTTAGGTGCAGACATTTTCAAATTTGAAATCGCTTACAAAAAGTCTTATAAGTAAACTTTTTTATGATCAGAACATTACTAGTAAACAAATAATGCTTCAGGAGGTACCACTCTTCATTCACACAGAAATAAAAATAATATATAAAAAATACCACTGATAATTTATGAAATATATACTAATATAATAAAGCTGAAGAGTTTGTTTGTTTGAACGTGCTAATCTCAGGAACTACTGTTCCGGTTTGAAAAATTATTACAGTGTTAGATAGCCCATTTTTGAGGAAGGCTCTAGGCTATATCATCACGCTTGCCCAACAGGAACACAGCAACGCGGGACACAGCTATTAAATAATACAATACAATGTAAAAAAACAGAAGTATTAAAAAACTATATATTATACTATGTGTAAATTTTACAAGGTAATATAGAATGCCTGTTTATTTGTATACAGAAGCAAAGCTGTAGGAATTTAACCATTTGCACAAATTTATTCAGGTATGTCTTTATTTCAAGAGCAACTAGAGTTTCTTGCCGGTTCTTCTCCATAGATACTGCTTTCCGAATCGGTGGTTAATGTTAAAATTATGTTATGACGATTCAAAAGTGCTTCTAGAAGTCCAATTGAATAAATAAATGTTTGAGTTTGAATGTCATCACTTTTATCTGATAATTATTTTGATCCGTTTGCTTATAAAAATGAGATAAATGTATAATTTAAAAAAACATAACAAATGAAATAAAAATTTAAATACAAGCACATTAACTTCGCTTAAAATTGTTTCATTCTTAAATCCATTACATGTAAATTATAATCTAAATCTTAATTCTAACTTATTTTCACTAATATATTACCACATTATGTTTTTCTCTCATATGCCTAGTCAAATGATCCTTTCTTTTGAAGTTATTATCGCATTCCGTACATTTGAACGTCGCGTTCAGGTGTTGAGACTGAATATGTCGTAACATGTGATCTCGCCGCTTAAACTGAGAATTACAATGCATACATTGATTCTGAACTATATTTAAATGACTGTTTTCATGCTGCTTTAATTCCGAGTACAATCGACATTCGAAACCGCACACGCGACACGGGAACTTCACAGTCTTTCTGTGAACTTTTATTATATGTTTGCCGACTTCTCTGTTGTCGCCGCAGCTTTGGTTGCACAAAGGACAATGTGAAATCATTTCAACCTTGTGTACGCAATTTATGTGACGTCGCAAGTGGTCTGAACGGCCGAAAGCAGAATAGCAAAATCTACACGTATATTTCATGTCACAAATACGATTTTCTGTGTGTCTTTTAAAGTTTTCTAAGCTGGAGAATTGCTTGTTGCAGTTGGGACAAGTATAGCTTGCATCGGTAGCTTCCAGTGAGCTGGCTTCTTTGATCTCTTCTTGTTCGCAATTAATTGCATCTACATGCTCTGGTTCGACCATGTTTGCGAGTAATTCTTATTTATTTACTTCGAAAGTAAATCAACAAGCTAATTTCTGAAATGACAATTGTTAAATGTCATAAATCCTATCCTATTAAATGCCACTGTCAAAAAGGTTGTCTGTCATAAAGTTAAATTGAATTCTAGTCCTTTGGATTTTGGAATCGAGCAAAAATATTTTGAACCCACCCATTATTCATTATAATGGGTGGTGAACACGGACATATATCAAGATAGACTAAGCGAGTGTATGTACTTCCCGTGTCCAAACTACGATTATGAAACTTACTTGACGCTGGCCTACACTCAGTCCGCGCTTGCAGTTCGCCAAGGAAAGACGTGAAGCTGAATAAAGTAAAATGCCGAATTACGCCGTTATAAACTGTAGAAACTCCACAGCTGTGAGTGGCCGAGTTAGCAGAGATGTTTCCTTCCACCGGTAAGTAATTTTCTAATCAGAATATGCACTATTTATTTTAAAATCAAATAAAGAATATCTGTGGAAAACGATCGTGACAAACACGGATACCAAATCATACGAAATGATTCGGAATACATTGCGGCTTTTACTTGGCACGGTAAAGATCGCGTCGTATGATAACAAGCAATGAATAGCGTCTTCTCATTTTTCTGTTCTCATTTTTCTGTCCAATTTTGTGGTTAGTGATGTTCATTTGATGCAACAGTTCTCGATTCTAATCGATTTTATAATCGAACAGATAAATGATAATTTGAAGGAGCAATTTTTCAGAAAAAAGGCATAGATTTTTTTTGTCATTTAATACGACTTGACCTAGAACTTTTAAGTATTTTAATACAAAGGTACTAAAAATAAATATTATGACATGGACGCCATTAGTTAAAGTGTCATCTTGGGAGTTTTTTAAGAAAACTCCTTATTGCTTAGACTATGTTTGTTTTTTCAGTTTTCCAAGTAACCCGAACATAAAAGGAAAATGGATCGATGCAACGGGACATAAAGATTGATTGATTGACAGTTTCATTACTTTCTTTCGATGGCCTCTCTAGTACGTAGGACATGGTAACTCAATGGGCATATGTAAGAAAAAGCTAAAACACATTAGTTTACTTGTTAGAATATTAAAAGGTTTATTATAACTTTATTTTATCATCCCTCTGTCTATGGTAATTATCATTTTTCTGTCTTGAATCGATTTAGTAATCGATTACGATTCATTTATTTGACTACCTCTTAGACATAGATCTAGTTTGATCTGATTTCTTTCGATTTACTTCGATGGGATAGGACGATACTAGAATCGCCGCGCGAGTGGCGGCCTAATCGATTTAGCGTAAAATGAAATTAACATCACTAAAAAGCGCTCGTGACGTCATAACGCGTCAAGGTCAGTACAAAAAATATGACACGCTTGGTTTTCATACAGATCGCGGTACTTGCGTTGTCTACTTATATATACATGTCTGTGGTGGTGAACTTTTCGAGAAAATCTTGTTAATGCAGTGAAAAGTTACTATTACTCTTGCAAAGTAGTAATTGTTTTTATTACTCTGGAAATGGTAAAATAAAACAAGAAAAGCGTTAAAAAATTAATCAATATAATAATTTTTAGGATTGAAATCCTTAGCACCGATTCTAGAAGAGTCAACAAACCATACATCCATGTTTGGTTGTTCGTTTGGTCGTTTCACATATCCGTAACTGGTAAATCTTTTTCTGTGTTCCGATTTTTTGGATAATAAATACAAGATTGTAACGAAAGCTGAAAAAAGTAAATTAAACTAGATACATTTAAAAAGAAGGAAAAAATGTAGAAGTAATATTTAAATTCAAATTTATACTTACAGATAATCAAAATTTGCATACACACGTTATGCCAATACATTTTACTTCTATGCAACTATGGCGGCTATATTCTATAAAAATGGCGTCCTACTGTGAACAAAGCGTAGCAAATAGTTTTTAATTAACATACATGTTCTAGAGATTATTAAATTTATTTTCAATGCGAATAATTTTACATTTACAATAGTTTTAATGCGAATAATTTCACATAATGCCATAAAGCGCGTCACACACGGTGAAGATACTATAATATTTTATCTTAAGATACTGTTATATTTTATATTACAGTATCTTAACGCATCCGGTATCAGCGTTCGGACCATCATTTTTCTTTTTGTCATTGCGTACTAAGAGTTAAGACTCCTGTAGAACCGCCATCCTGTTACAAATGACCCACAAAATTTCGCGTCAATGTTGAGTAAAATTGAAATAAAATATTTTCTAATTTCCTATTCATTATTCACTATTATCTTAAATTGTTATTTTATGTTATCCAATGTTAATGTTATCATGTTTTTCTCCCGGCGCGGCGTTGTGCAGTCTCTATGCAAAAATTTCTCAAATACGCTAAGGCAATTTTAACATAAAAACTTAACACATAAACAACCACATACATTTCCCATTTAATATTAAAACACCGTAATTATTTTATACATAATTGGATAAATAAAACAACAAGCAATATAGAATTCATTTATTTATAATATGGCATCAGTCATCAACCGGTATTATTACCGATTCAAACCCATTTAACCGATATTCTGTACAATATTTATCGGCTGTAAACTTGGGTTTATTATATTCTGCTGAAAGTATGGGTTCGTTATTTCTATTTCCACATATGGCTCTTCTTTCTTCGATGGTAAAGCCCGGGGTTGCTGTTGACAAGAAACATTATCTGTATTTTATATTTAGGAAATTCGATTTTTGATATTTTTGTGTGTGTTGAGGTTGTTGTTACGAGATAAAGCACCTTATTGTAGTAACATATAAGAGTTATTTTCCCTTACAACACATACCTTAACTTAACCTGTTTTTGAAGGATACACGCTGTTAAGGGATAAAGCTCTTATGGCTCATTCTTCCTTACATTACCTATTTTTGAAGTGAAACGGATGGTTACGGGATAAAGCACCTTATTGCTATAAGGTATAAGAGTTATTTTCATATACAATAATTACCATCCGACATTACCCATTTTGGAAGAATACATATATATTGTTGTTACGGGATAAAGCACCTTATTGCTGTATATCGGCTCATTCTTCCTTCCATTACCTATTTTTGAAGGGATACGGATGGTTACGGGATAAAGCACCTTATTGCTGTATACTATAAGAGTCATTTTTCCATAAAATACATACCTTTCGTTTATTATCATGCATCATACGCATATGTTTGTATATAGACGTCTGCCATGTGAATGTAGCGGGGCATAAAGAGCATTTGAAGCTCTTTGTGTTCGAACGTTTCGTGTGCATCGCCCATACGTGGCCTTTTAGACGTTTTTCTGTCTGTGGATTGAAAATTTTGCATTAATAAATAAAAAAAAGCATGTGTGTCGAGCACACGTGTCCGAAGTGAAACTTCATTGACAAGATTAAGAGATATCCAAATCGCCTTACTCGGTGACCTTGAAATTTTACTCTCAACGCACCTAAAGAAATTTCAACTTCAAAAAAACTGCTCGAGCCGCCCGTGTACGGCTGCTCTAAGTGACACACTTACCTTGTAAGATTTACCACAGATCTCACATAAATGCTCTCCATCCGGTTCCTTTTTGTTTTTTCCTTCGTGTATATTGTTCATGTGAGCGACCATTATTTTCGCTGTTTTGAATGGCTGAAATAGAAAAGTTTTACTTATATATAGCATATTAATAATTTTAATTATGTTTAAGGATAAAAGACATGATGTATAGCGATCCAAAAATGTATATGAAAGAAAGAAAGAAAAATATTTATTGCCACATGTTACACACACTTAACAACTAAACAACTAAATATTACTAAAAAAAATATACAATAGTTTACATGGCAATCGGGTCAGACTCAGCCATGCTGTCGGGTTTTAACACCTGAACAGCGCTGATTTTCAGTCTGCCCGCAAATATTAAAACTTCAAGAGATATACAATACAAATCGTGTCCATACAAAAAATTATCAAATGTTGCCATACTGAACGTGTTTATGAAAATACTGTAGCGCCTCTACGTTTTCTATAGTCATTACCAGAAATTATATAAATACACGTATTTCCATATAAATGATTCGATAGCAAACTTAGTCACAGAGAATGTCTGAGTACCAAACCAAAAATGTCGTCTCAAAGTGAGCAAAAAAACTATTTAAATTGATATTTTCTTTAATTTTAAATTAATTACCTTATAACAAACTTTGCACCTATATTTGATCTGTTTCAAATGGTCCCAGTCGATGTGGTCGACCATACACCATTTGGTTGCAAATCTCTTATCGCAGTAGTGGCAGGCGTGTCTGGAAGGAGTTATTTATTAAAGTATTACAAATAAATGATACAAATTTCATTTCATACAGCTTATTTCAATACATGGGCTATCTTTAATAACAGGTTTTTTTTTAATTGGTAATAGGGAAGCGCTTGACCACTTGATGTTAAGCTGAGATGTGGTCTAAGATGGAACGCGCTTCCCTAGAAGGTACCTGTTCACTCTACGCTTTTTATTACATATTCAATTACAATTCGTCAATTTCGTAACATATTTTATAATTAACCCATTGACCACCGAGCGGCCCGATCGGGCCGAGACACAATAGATTTTCTATTGTGTCTGTGATCCGAGGACTGACGGATTAATTAAAATGTCAAGGAGTTATATTTATTGACTGCTTAATCACTACATAGTATAAAAGAAAATGTAAGATGAATGCTTGGAACTTGGGTATGAACAAAACAGTCCAAATGCGACGGAGCGGCAACGTCGCGTCAGCCGCTCGTCATGCGTTCGTTGTGCGGTGCGGCAACAAACTCATACAACTTGTGCTAGTTGGAAGAAAACAGATATTTTGTCGCGTGACTTACGAATTACGATTGCATGAAGCAGCGTGGATTTGGCAAAATGCAAAATACACCTATTGGCATTTTCAGTTTAAACAATTTAGAGCTAGCGCGCACCACGACTTTATGCAGCGTGATTATTTTATCGCAGAAATACAGCGTATGAGTTACTATGACAATGCGCGCACATGCGAATAAATAATCGCAGCGATTTTAAAATTGTGATTTGTCACATTTTGCTGCGACTGCACGCGACGCGATTGTCGCGAAAATGAAATGCAGAATATGAAATTGTATGGTACCGCGCGCACTGCGATCATAAAATCGCACACTAGGGCCCGGCCGGCACTTCACTTGTGTTTCGTCTGTCCAACAGTAAACATCATAGTGTTATAGGCAAGTTATAGGTATTGTTTGGTAAACATAAACTCAGTAATCTGTCAAAAGTTTGAATTTATTTATTTATTTATTTAACACTTTATTGTGCAAGAAACAAAATATACATAAAGGTTACAATAATAAAAAAAATAAAAAAGCACAAAGGGTGGCCTTTTGGCGGAATTTTCATTCTATAATAGCCAAAGAATTTTTTGGGATACATCCATATCAGAAATATATACCATACATGGAAGTTCATTGTATTTCTGATAAAAGAAACCTTTGACAATTTTATCTGCTGTAAAAGGATGAGTCTAATATTGACGAATTTTCTTTTTTTTTTTCTTCTTATCCTCCGAAGTAGTAAATAAAGACAAGCATCTTGTACGAAATCCATGATGAAAGTGAGTAATGATCACTATTAAATTATCGCTGTGCGCGCACCGTACTCTCTGCGATTTTCTACAGCGCGATATTGAAATCGTGTCGCAAAAATTAAAATCGTGGTGCGCGCTTGGCCTTAAACAATTTGATTATTTTAATTAATTTAGTATCTTCTATTACCAAGTTACTAAAAAGATTGACGGAAAAAATATTGGAATCAAAAATATGTTCACACTACATACTCATGAAGTACCAAGCTACGTCCTATAAGTCCATAGGAATTTTCTAAAGCGCGTGCATTTATTCTTTACTAGCTTTCCGCCCGCGTTTTCAAAGAAAAACCCGTTCCCGTAGGATTTCCGGGATAAAACCTATCCTATGTCCTTTTTCAGGGATCAAAATATCTCTATACCAAATTTCATGCAAATTGGTTCAGTAGTTAAGGCGTGATTGAGTAACAGACAGACAGACAGAGTTACTTTCGCATTTATAATATTAGTATGGATTCTTTATTTCATTTTAGTGTTTTTCATTTTTAATTAATTAATTAATTAATTTAATTATCAAAATAGCACAGATTAAAAGAAATGTTTGAAAATGGAAACGTTTTTGTTATTTTTTTACCCGTTTTTCATTATTTTTTCACTATATTTAGTGCCACAAAGTACCAGGCGCACATAGACTCACAGGAGCGCGCTCTCGGGCACGTGCCGCTTGCTGAGCTTCATGTGGTTGTTGTAGCAGTCGCGGCTCGAGAACGTCTTCCCGCACTCGCGGCACTGGTGCGTGCTGGTTATTGTACCTTTATACTTGTTAGTTAGGTCGATGTTTTAAATGTATTTTCTATTAGTTTGGTCACTTTTTATACGGGATATTTTTTCTTTGTTTATTAACGAAATTTCTTAGTTATTGTTATTAAATAGGAAAGAGAACGAAACTTTCTCTAACCATTTTTGTCAAAAAACGTCACACTATATGAACTCAAAGTACCAGGCGATCATAACTTCATAGGAGTGTTCTAAAGCGAGCGTCCCTATCTTGGTCCCTATAAATATAATATTAGTTATTTATTGTCACAATTTTTTTTCTAATGCGAAATAGCACAGATTAACAAGAAATATTTGAAAATGGAACATTTTTGTTATTTTTTACCCGTTTTTAGGGTTCCGTAGCCAAAATGGCAAAAACGGAACCCTTATAGTTTCGTCATGTCCGTCTGTCCGTCTGTCCGTCTGTCACAGCCGATTTACTCGGAAACTATAAGTACTACAGTGATGAAATTTGATGGGAATATGTGTTGTATGAACCGCTACAAAAATATGACACTAAATAGTAAAAAAAAGAATTGGGGGTGGGGCCCCCCATACATGTAACTGAGGGATGAAATTTTTTTTTTCGATGTACATACCCGTGTGGGGTATCAATGGAAAGGTCTTTTAAAATGATATAAAGTTTTCTAAAAAACATTTTTCTTAAAGTGAACGGTTTTTGAGATATCAGCTCTCAAAGTCGTAAAAAGTATGTCCCCCCCCCTCTATTTTTATAACTACGGGGTATAAAATTCTAAAAAAAATAGAGGTGATGCATGCTAATTAACTCTTTCAACGATTTTTGGTTTGATCAAAGTATCTCTTATAGTTTTTGAGATAGGTTGATTTAACTGTAATTTATTATATTTGCTGCTACGGAACCCTTTGTGCGCGAGCCCGACTCGCACTTGGCCGGTTTTTTTTATTATCTTTTCTGTATATTTAGTGCCACAAAGTACCAGGCGCACATAGACTCACAGGAGCGCGCTCTCGGGCACGTGCCGCTTGCTGAGCTTCATGTGGTTGTTGTAGCAGTCGCGGCTCGAGAACGTCTTCCCGCACTCGCGGCACTGGTGCGTGGTGGTTATTGTACCTTTATACTTGTTGAAGTAAAACTTCTTTAGGCGCGACTAGGGAGTAACTCAGATTTTTTTTCTGACGGAAGTAACGCTGTGTAGTTTCCGCCATTTAAAAATAATAATTCTGATTGGTTGTAAGTATATGTCATATACTACACGCTTCTTGACTTATACGCCAGCTAGTGGCAAATATCATAAATCATAATCAATTAGGATTATTTATTTTCAAATTTTCAAACGGATCAATTGTGAATAGCAAAGTGAATGAAAAATTCAACAGTTTTAAAAACATTATTTTAAATTGCAAAATTTTTTGAAAATCTCTAAATATACTTGTTTATTTATTACTTTTAAAATAAGTAAATTAAAAATAAATTTTCTGACAATTGCGACCACAGAACAGTAAAAACATATAGAAGTGCTTTAATGTCATAATTAGTATGAAAACCAGTGTCGCCAAACCCACACATTTAAACAGATAGTTATACAGTACACTACAAGTAAACTATGTCTTTGATTGGACAGCTTAATTTGAGTAGAAACTGAATTAGGTTATAAATTTAGCATTTAAATATGTACCCTAACGCACCATGTTACGGTTTATTTTAGTATAACACCCCTAGGTATATTAGCTGTTTTGTTTCTCATTGCTCAGAAATTCCAAATTCGAAAACATTCAGCTACTCCACAACAGAGGGCGTTAATTTTCGATAGATATAACTTTGAACCTCAACACATAGAGATAAGGTTGAAATTTGTGTCACTCAACATTAATGACATTAACTTGATATTTATCTGATGCTATGCTCTAAGGGATGTCAGGCGTCAGCCTTGTTAACGATAATAATTCACAAATAAATATTTTTTTGTGCATTTTTTTTTCTTTCTATTATATGAGTATAGTATAATGCGTCACATTTTGGAGTATGTTTATTACTACTAAGTACGTCTTTTCATATTATTATTATTAAATAAAAAACGGAATAGAATAGTATAAATCTATATTTACAAAATACAAACAGAAAATATGCATTATTTTAAATCTTGGAACTGCTGTAGGTTTGATGTATCGGTGGCCTTTGTTAGACTGCTTAGTGCTGTTCGACATCCAGTTAACTCGTCACGTTGCATTTATCCATTTCTCTTTTAAATAAGCCTCTTTGGGAAATCTATAAATAAATTGGTCAAATGAAAGCTAAGGAAAAATAAAATAAAATTTAATATTTATAATGTTTGTCTTTTCTAAAGTATCGATACTATCGATATGCGCCACAATCATCACTAAACCGACATTCGTTTGTTTATTGCAATAATATTCCAGAAAGTCTTGTTTTCTGTTCAATCTATAAAAGTACTAATTTCTTATAACATAAGGTTCATTTTGACTAGATATTTGTATACAATTTTGACAAATTACGACAAGCGAAGTTATAACATAAAATATAATTAAAATAAATAAAAATAAGACTTACCGATGGTATGAAATGCCTCCGTTGCTGATATTATTTCGTCTGCTATCATTTTTGCACTCTAATACCGAACAACACGTCCTAATTAATGAATAAATATGGAAAAAAGATTTGACAGCTGACAACCGACTCGAATATTTTTCTGCGCATAACTGAGAGCAAGTTAGGTGATCTTACCTTACCAGTGACACGTGGGCCACGCCCACATCGCACTTCTATCTACTTTACTGTTCTGTGATTGCGACATTTTATAATATTCAATAACAAGGTTATATTGACATGTGCGTTTTACTTCAATCGCGCGTAAAGGTTACGCACACACTTTTTTAGTTAGGTCGATGTTGTTTAAATGTATTTTCTATTAGTTTGGTCACTTTTTATACGGGAAATTTTTTCTTTGTTAATTAACGAAATTTCTTAGTTTGCATTGTTATTAAATATGAAAGAGAAAGAAACATTCTCCTACCCATTTTTGTCAAAAAACGTCACACTAAATGAACTCAAAGTACCAGGCGATCATAACTTCATAGGAGTGTTCTAAAGCGAGCGTCCCTATCTTGGTCCCTATAAATATAATATTAGTTATTTATTTATTGTCACAATTTTTTTTCTAATGCGAAATAGCACAGATTAACAAGAAATATTTGAAAATGGAACATTTTTGTTATTTTTTACCCGTTTTTTATTATCTTTTCTGTATATTTAGTGACACAAAGTACCAGGCGCACATAGACTCACAGGAGCGCGCTCTCGGGCACGTGCCGCTTGCTGAGCTTCATGTGGTTGTTGTAGCAGTCGCGGCTCGAGAACGTCTTCCCGCACTCGCGGCACTGGTGCGTGGTGCCCGTCTCTCGGTCGCGGTGGTTGCGCGCGTGACGGGCGAGGTTTCGTTTCCATTGGAATAGTTTTCCGCATATCGGGCACGGGTAGGATAGGCCGTCGTGGATTACGCTGGAACGAAATGTTGAGTATTAAGTAAGGATTTATTTATTAAGGCTCATTAGCAGCTATACATCGATGAAATTACATACAAAATACACAAAAAATATAGAACATGATGGACAACCAATAAAAAATGAGCACTGCATGCACTATAAAAAATATGTTACAACACGTTCAATACATTCCAAAATTAGGATAGTTTTATAGACATTCGAATATCTTTTAAAAATGTAGTTTTAAAAAAAGATGATATTTGAACAAATATCTGTCAAATATAGTGATACTTTGTGCGTGAAACCTAACACTTTGTTAGTGACAATGAGCAAGTTTTTAGTATTACCACACCCCGGACACTCCATACAAAATTATCGTTTTATCGAAATATGTACATATCCGTAAACAGCACAATATCTAACCATTTTCTACGAAAAACGATAATCACAAATCCAAAATAATAAAAATACTTTAAGTCAATTTGATTAATGTTGTCAATTCTTCGTTGCGTATCGTCCTTTCAGAAAAATGCGGGCCATCTATAGCGTGATCGTGCGGGGTGAGGTAAGTGTTTAATTTTGGCGGGAGGCGGAGAGTGTCCGTTCTGTAGCGTTTAGCTACTATTATGTATTCTGTCGTATTACTAGCATAAAATATAAGTCACTAGCCGTTACCCGCAGTTTCGATCGTGTGTTCTAAGGCGAATTATGTATTTGGCTGCGGTAAAAAGTAGCCCATATATATCTCTACCCTCCTGTCTACATGCACATATAAATCATACGCTGCCGCGTAGCGAAGTGAAATAGACAAACAAACATACACTATCACATTCATTATATTAATAATGCTGTAAATATTTGACTAACAACATGTACCTGTGTTACTAATAATTAAAAGAAAAAATGTGTGCGTGTACTAGTGTACACACGTAAGTAGTGAAACTTCTTTATTTTTCAAAAAATAATTTACTATATGCAACTTTACAGATATACGTCGAATCACGCGTGGTAAGGATAAGAAAAAGATGGCGCGTAACGGAAAAGTGTCACGCGTAACGAAAAAATGTTACACTAAATTTTTTTCCAACCACGATAAAGAAGTTTCACTTCAAAAATATAATACTCACACATGTGCTCTGTAACTCTTCTGCGAGTGAAACACTTTGTCGCACCCCTTGCACGGTATATACAACATTTCCTTTGGCTTTTCATCCTTTTTGGCGGGTAAAACTCTGAAAAAAGTTATTAATTTTATCAAAAAAACTGAACCGCCATAATTTAAATAAAATCACACGTTAAGCAGTAGCTTTCTAACTTCTGCTTTTATCTAACTATACAAGGTGTCCCTGGTCCCACTGTTGGTATACTAAGCTCAAAGGAGGTTATAGTTTTGCATACGGTGAGTACGTAAAAAATACTTATAAAATTCCAGACGCATTTTTTTTTCAAATAGATGAATTATTAAAACTCTATGTGTACACCCATAACAAGCAACCCACCCAACTTTGCCACCAGCACGTGAGCTATCGTTTAAGATTATGTTTTCATAGACAAAATGCTCACATTAGAGAAGCGATATATGCCGGCTGCGCGAAGCTAGAGAAGAAAACATGGATTTTCAGGAAAAATTTAGCAAAAAATTTTTGACGTAATTTTGTTATTTAAGTATTTTTTACGTGATCAGTGTATGCAAAACTACAAGTCCTTTCGCGCTTAGTATACCAATAGTGGGACACCCTGTATACACACGATCCAGTCGCAACTACTATCTCTTACTATCTCTTACCAACTCTATCTCCTCCTAACTCTTACTCTACTCAATACTCACTTCAAATGGTACTTCAGTCATTTTATTAGCGAATACTTTGCCACAACAGTCGAACTGCGGCTTCTCTTACTATCTCTTACCAACTCTATCTCCTCCTAACTCTTACTCTACTCAATACTCACTTCAAATGGTACTTCAGAGTCATTTTATTCGCGAATACTTTTCCACAACAGTCGAACTGCGGCTTCTCTTACTATCTCTTACCAACTCTATCTCCTCCTAACTCTTACTCTATTCAATACTCACTTCAAATGGTACTTCAGAGTCATTTTATTCGCGAATACTTTTCCACAACAATCACACTGCGGCTTCTCTTCGTGGCATACGTTTTTGTGGTACGCTAGTTTTGATTTAGAACTGAAAAATAACATAATACATATATGAAAGAATACAAACAATTTGATCGCTTCTTTAAGGGTACATAAGACTTTTTGTTTTAAATTGCACGACTCATAATACGAAACAATAGAAAATAGAGAGTACACTACTATCAAAAAATTTGCGTTTGTCTCAGGTTTTCTGCGTTAGTTCAAAATGTTCCACAATCTTGATACAATACTTAAAAAAATAAAATTATCCTAATATTGTCATATTATATTGTACGCCTTTCATTTTTCAAAGTCAAACTCAAAGATTTATTTATTCACTTTTGAAACGTCATTACATATTTTAAACATTTACCACCGATTCGGAAAGCAGTATTTAGTAACTGTTATGACTATTCAAAAGTGCTCCTAGAAGAAGTCTATTTGAATAAATAATGTTTGAGTTTGAGTTCTGAGTAAAATTTTGTTATTAAACTACACTTACCAAAAAGTCTTATCACATTCGGTACAGGAATATCGTTCTATACGTTTAGCGCACTCATGCCTCAGCATTATTCTTTTCAATGTTGTTATTAGACCACATTCTTTACATCTGAAATGAAATAAAAATAAATAAATAAATATTATCTGTATAAAGTCAACAAATTGAAATGTGGGGATAAATAATATTATAACGAATATAATAAATACAATAAAAAAATTACACAAACATACTGATATTATTAAGCTATTGCATAGCTTATATCGCAGGCCTTGAGCGCGGGGACCGAATCCAGAAATTCCGTAACGAAAAAACCTCACGCTCCTCACGGGGACGGGCGCGGAGGTGTGGCTTGAAGGCATAGCATGCAATAGCTTTACCGCGGCAGTCCCCGAGTGTCACACGTCTTTTTTGTATTTTCACTTATCCTTGATAATATTATTATAAAGCTGAAGAGTTTGTTTGTTTGTTTGTTTGTTTGTTTGTTTGTTTGAACGCGCTAATCTCGGGAACTACTGGTCCGATTTGAAAAATTCTTTCGGTGTTAGATAGCTCATTTATCGAGGAAGGCTATAGGCTATATACCATCACGCTACGACTAACAGGAGAGGAGCCACGGGGGTGAAACCGCGCGGAGCGGCTAGTCCTTGATAACTGTACAAAGTTTGAATTAAATCTGTCCGCTAAGTGGGTCAAAATCGAGTCTCTCAAATATGTTACATGTGAGTTTGTTTGTTTGAACGCGCTAACCTCAGGAACTACTGGTGCGATTTGAAAAATTATTTCGGTGTTAGATAGCCTATTTATTGAGGAAGGCTATAGGCTATATATCATCACGCTAAGACCAAGAAGAGCGGAGCCACGCGGGTAAAACCGCGGGGCATAGCTAGTTTACAATATAAGTATGAAATAAATGGAATATTATTACAATCTAGATAAGAAGTGGAATACTCACCGGAATGCTCTTAAATGTCGATTTTTATGTTTCGTTAGGTTTTCCTTATTTATAAAATAACCTTTGCACACGTCGCATTGGTGGGACTTTGCGTCTTTCTGAAAGAAAAAATTTAAAACATAATTTCATTTTCAAAGAGAATAAATTATAGGTAAATTTGTGATTTGTTTTGTCTTCCAAATTGATAAAAAAGAGCAACTATGGAGTTTCTTGCCAGTTCTTCTCCATAGATACTTCTTTCCGAATCGGTGGTAAACATTGAAAATGTGTTATGACGATTTAAAATTCAAATTTGAATTTGAATTTGAATATTCAATGTACAGTTTCGACTTTTACGATTTTACTATATGTATATGTTACCGGAAATGTATGAAATCAAGGAATTGTTAGGAAATGTTTAAAATATTGTTTAATAAACTATTTAATGTATAGATTTCCTAGTTTCCGTGTTTATAATAATTTATTTCACACATTTCTTGCGATTTTAGGAATTACATACATTTCCTAGGAATTTTATAAAATGACGGATTACATACATTTCCGTTAACATAATATAGATAGATATTAAGCTTGTCACTCACCTGACAATGTTTCCCGTTCAAATGTCCATCTAACAACTTCTTAGAATTAAACTCCCGCACACAATCACTACACTTATGTTTCAAACTCGCGAACTCTGCGCTCGATACATCTCTTTCTCTTACCGACTGCATCTCTTCCTCTGTCATAGAGAACTCTTCTACCAGATCTTCCGGTAGGTTATTTTGTCTGCGCGATTTTGTCTGTCATGAATAAATGTCAAAAAATCTTTTTAATCTGTTAAAAATATACTTGAATTAAAACTAACTGACTAAGGGCCGATTTTTCAATGCTTTGTTAAAAGTTATCCGTCCAATAAATTATTACACGATAATATCAAAATGTCACGTAAGCTGTCAAATACAGGCAATTAGGATACGTTTTTAAAATGGTAGTTTTATACATTATTCGACGAATAAGTTTTAACCA
This sequence comes from Colias eurytheme, assembly GCF_061535395.1. NCBI lineage: Eukaryota > Metazoa > Arthropoda > Insecta > Lepidoptera > Pieridae > Colias > Colias eurytheme. Next base: position 1,018,669 of record NC_143010.1, on the reverse strand, counting down.
AGGATTGAAAAATCAGTCCTAAATTGTGTTTATCTACGAAAAAATTGACAGCCAAACATTTTTTTTAATATAAAAAATATCAGTCAAAACTGGTCCCTGAATATTTGTAAATAAAAAAAATCAATCTGTCAATTGAATGTCGAATTGAAGAATTATTTTCGTGTTAGATAGTCCATTTATCCAGGAAGGCTATAGACTATAGAGTATAGGCTATAAATGCGGGTGAAACCGCAGGACACAGCTAGTTACTATAAATTAGAACAACATGACACACTAGCATAAACAATATACTCATCGCTGCACATTATAATTACATACCTTTTTTCTTTTCCTCTTCTCCGGTTTCTCCTTCTCTTTCTTACTCTTACTATCTCCATCATCTCTTACTAAAACCGATAAGAAAGTATTTTCGTCAGAAGACTGCGTGTCTATTGCCCCTAAATCAAATGTATCTTCGTCTTTTATGAATGTTTCTGAAAATAAAGAAAATTATAAAAATAGGAAAAATATGTAACAATAAAAAAAGTTGTAATACATATTATAAAGAGTTTGTATGTTCGCACTAATCTCAGGAACTACTGGTCCGATTTGAAAAATTGTTTCGGTGTTACATAGCCCATTTATCGTGAAAGGCTATAAGCTATATATCATACTAGCGACCCGCCCCGGCTTCGCACGGGTGCAATGCTGATACTAAATACACTACAGAAAAACTGTGAACGTTGTATATAAAAACATAGCGGCCCGCTCCGGCTTCGCACGGGTATAAAATAGATAGCCGGGCGGCCGGCCGGTACCACCGCAAACGCTACGTCCCGCAATTTTTAAATCTGTAATATCTTCGAAAATATTCACTTAAATCATACGGTGTAAAAGGCCATATAGATCTATATTAAATGAACATTGTATTCAAGGTATTTAATTAGTTAAGGATTAATGCTGTATTGGTTAAAATCGCATCGAAAATCAGCCATTATTTGTCGTAAAAAGTAAATGACAAAAAAAAGTTATTGTGGGTTATCCATAATAGATAGACATATACCATCGCGGACTTTTCTGTAGACCTTTTCAATGTGTATAATACTTAGTACATTATTTTGATAAAACTCGTAGGGTTCAGCCTGCGTTTGCAATGTAAGCGGAAAAAATGTAATTTTTTACGATATCACATTAGAAACCTCAAAAATAACAGTACTTCTCCACAATTTAATGGATGTTATTATACATATAAACCTTCCTCTTGAATTACTCTATCTATTAAAAAAAACCGCATCAAAATCCGTTGCGTAGTTTCAAAGATTTAAGCGTACAAAGGGACATAGGGACATAGGGAATCAAACATATTTTCAACAATTACCACCGATTCAGAAAGCAGTATCTATTGAGAAGAACCGGCAAGAAACTAGTTGCTCTTTTAAAATCATGTCAATATTACAATTTAATTTTACATAGGTAATAATATGTAGCTACATATAACATAATATGCCAAAGAACTGTCCTGTGGTAATTGGGACTATAATACTACATATTACAATAATAATTACCCCCAAAAACATCCACATCAACATCAAATTCCTCCTTCACGTCTGCTACCGACTCAAACTTTTCTTGTTTAATTTCTTCCAAAGCACTGTCTCTACTTGTGTAGCCGATTAGTTTAGTGGTGATTAGATTTGTGGTAGCGTGTTGTGAAAGATCGTAGGGGGAGTTCAGGAAGGTATGCTGTAAGAGATTTTTATTTTATTTTTAGGATAATTTCAAGATGTGTTAAAAAAAAGGCTGGAACTCTATACAATTTAACATTTTAATATTACATCTATATTTAATATTATAATGGTGAAAAGTTTGTTTGTTTAACACGCTAATCTCAGGAACTGGTCCGATTTGAAAAATCCTTTCGGTGTTAGATAGCCCATGTATCGAGGAAGGCTATATCATCACGCTTTGGCCTTGGCCACGGCGACGACGGCGCGACGGGCGGCGCGGCAATTCGCGCGGCGCGGTAAGCACGCCACGGGCAGTTGCGTTCGCCGCCGCGACCAGTGTAGACGAGGAGACGAGATGGCTTTATCAAAGTTAGCTCGACGTTGTTTGGAGAGTAGCAGCTTTTTTGCTCAAGATTTAATGTTTGGAAGATATAGTGGAGTACACGAATTAAATAGAAATCGTGTTACAAACGGAGAATTCCACCAAAAATATGAAAAATATAGGCATGATGAAAAATTATGTTGCGGGTGGCTAGACTTCCAAATAGCTGGTCTAGCTAGAATTTCTGCAATAAAAGCTTCCGTCTCCATTTTCGCGAAAAAAAAACAAACTATTTTTAAATTAAGTTCGCTCCGGGAGTAGTCGCCGCGTCTGCCGCTCGACTCCGTGGCCTGCGCCGTAATAACTCATACATTTGTTTCGATCGCTAGTCGTGCCGCGCGATTCGCTCGGGGAAATTCGCCGGTCGTCTCGCTGGTCGCCGCTGCGCGTGGCATGCCCAGTACATTTCCATACATTTGATTCATTCGCAAGACGCGCCGCCGGTCGCGCCGCGCGAATTTTCGCTATAGCGAATTGTCCGTGGCCAGCACGTAAGACCAACAGGAGCGGAGTACTGTGGGTAATTATTAATTACATAGCCCAATTAAATACATAGGCTATGTGTAGTAAAAACTTAAACTTGACTTACTTTTCTTGAGTAATTTATAAGTATATCATATGACTTTAATATTTGTTTCTGAAACTGCATGATGTTTTTTATACGAGCTAAACACTCCCAACAAACTTGTATTGAAAGGCCATCTGGTACCTGAAAATTGTAGTTGTTAATAAGTAGCATTTCATCCAAATATGTCCAGCAGTTTTTCAGGTGATTTAATTATAAAGGGGAACATCTATTCTCGATGTTACAGCATTGTTATAAGTGTGAAAGTTTTAAATTTAATCATTATACAATTCATGACTAAAAAAAGACTTTTGTAAACTTGCATTACCACATTTTAAAACCAAAAATTAAAGTTTCACCATACTACAAAATTTGCTTTTTAATTTTTATAATAATTAGGCCTTAAAATTTTTGAAAATTATTTTATTCTTAGTTGTTCTGCATCATAATTTAAAAAATATCCAATTTTCCTTGTTCTAAACTACTGCGAATTTAATTAAAATTGAGGCGTAATGGCGGCTCTAAAGATTTCTGTTCCATTCTATTTCAATGTTTCTAAAGATTTCTAACATATACAGTAAATACTAAGTAACTTTTAGCGTTTTTCAAGTCAATTTAAAAACAAAAAAGTATTCCAAATACAAGTATTTATTTACTTACATCGATATCAGCTAATGTTTTAAAACATTCTTTAATTTCGTTTCTGTAAAACATATTCCGATTGTAGTTCAAACAACCAACACATATGCCGTTCACATTATATCCCTCTATATTTATGTCTATTTCCTTCATTTTCGATGTTTTTATTTTGGCTAATTAAATAATATAATTACGAACAAAGGAAGCTTCATTCCTTTCCTTCGGCCATTTTGATAATTTGACAGATACAAACAAAATAGCATAGCCCTGACAAATGACAGATGATTGTCAAACCTTTGGTATTGCAAGATGTAACGTATGTAATTTCACCTAAAATAGTTACAAAATGTGCAAATTATTAACAGGACATTTAAAAATACAATAGTGATTGTTCCTTTGCTGTAATTTGCTATTTGATGACATCGTTGGGATTATTTAACGCATCTGCAGGAAATTCTATTAAAATGTAAGACACATACATAGTTTTTTTTTATTATTTAAACCTTGTTTAAATTCGCTTTTCATTGTCAACTATTATTTGGGTTAAATACTCATAGTATTGATTATTATTTAAATCAATTAGTGGTTACGGTAGCTAGCTACTAGTTACTATTCTGTGGTTTAACGGTAAGAGTACTCATAATTCGTTTGCAAATACCCTCTTACTGTTTCAAACAGATTTAAACGATGTTGACCAATGTTCACTTGAGAACTGCATCGAGTCGAGCTGTATAGACGTGTATATTTGACAGTTCTTATTGTAATTTGAATTGCTTAAATAATAACTATATGCAAACAGTGGATCAATAAATTTGAAAGTGATTATGAAGCATGACGTTGTATTATTTTTTCGGTGTAGGTAGTAATTTAAAAGCTTGAGTTCAAATTTTGTCAACAACTGCAGGTAAGTATGTGAAAATAAAACTAAGTTAATTGTAGATAACAAATTGATTTATTTCAAAAATTCATTTGATATACTTAAATAAAAGTAGAAAAAAGCTTCCATGATTTACATATCAGTCACAATTAACAGTTTTCTATCTATTATTACCATGTAAGTATATTTTAGTGCTTCTAACGCCTTACTAAACCTTGCCCTTAACCTTTTAATCTTTCTTATTCTTATAATGCACTAAATGATCGCATTCTCTCAGTTTCTCAGCCGCTTGTTCTGGTGTAAGATCCCGTTGTGGTTGTGCTAACATTTCGTAACCAACCATGAACTTTTTCACACTAGCGGAACGTAAGAGAGGAGGGAGATAGATTCCGTGAAATATCCAGTGCGGGGAATCCCCTGGGGATGTAGAGGGGCCTGTTGGAGCACCTATAATAGATAAGAAACAATTTACAAATACTAAAAAAGTGTAAGATGAGGAGCACATAGTATAAATACCTACCTACCTATGTAAGAATAAACGTGTGTCTTACTTTTCTATATAATCAATACAAAAGTAAGCTACAACTACAGGAACAACACTACATTATAAACAGTTCAGCAATTTTGGTTTGAATAGAATTATATTTTATTTAGTTGACGAATCACGTTAACACTAAATTAAAAAAGCGGAAACATGTTGATACTGAATGCAAGTGACTTTTTATGTGAGCCAATACAATGTTTACTAGTATTAATTATAACGACTAATGAGTAACGACTAATTTCATCGAAAGCATATGTCTATATTATTATCATGAATACAAGTATCAAAACTAACCATGCCATCCCATGCTATACGGAAAGCTGCAATTGAACAAATTATCAAACTTCGTGTTCAATTGTTTCATTATTTCCGCCAGCGCCGTCTTTTGATTCTCGTTTATATCTGTCATTCTCTGAGGTCTTCCTTTTAGTGGTAACAGCATCGTTTCGTAGGGCCAAGATGCCCAGTATGGGATAACTGCTACCCACTCTTCGTTTTGGATTATTATACGTTCCTTTAACATCGGAAAAATTATTAGTTATTAGTTATTACTGTACTTTTCTATTTTATTTTTATTGTTGTTGAAAGAAATAGTGCAACTAACATTAAATGCCCGACATGCTAATGCTCAAAATAGATATAATAAGATAAAACATACCTTTTTCAATATTTCTTGTTCTACATAATCTGCAAGTAAAGGCTTTCCGTATTTTATGTAGTATTCTTTTTGACACCTGAAAGAAAATACAATAAATTGAATTGTATATTTTAAATAAAATTCTTTTAAAACTGAAATTTCTACATTTTATACAATTTATTGGTTTCTTCGGTATGTTTATAACTCAACAAATTCGTGAATTTTATTTGTATCAAGAATAATAACATAATAAAATTACTTATAGATAGGTAAATACATGCATATTTTTATAACACAGTTGATTGTTTATCAGAAATATTACTCATTCCGAACACAATAATTAATAGTTACAGTATCAGAAGTAGGTGCTGAAATAACTATAAGATACATACGTCCGTATTTTAATAGTACAATTGATATTTTTCAGAAGTATGTACCTACTTATTTTCACTAATTCGAGAATGTAGATGAAAGCCGAAACTACTCACCTTTCCTTAACCCTAGGTTCATTGGGTAAGAAACTAGACGCCCATATCTGACAGTGGGGATGGGGGTTAGAGCACCCCATCACAGCCCCCTTGTTCTCGAATATCTGAACCCAAGTGAACCGCCGACCTAATTCTGTCATTTGGTTGATCCATCTGTAAATAAATTATTTATTTTATTAAGCCACAATTAAAGAAAATTTAATAATTGGTGACTTGAGCTGAAGACCGAGCTCTATGGCGTGCCCTAAGAGAGGCCTATATCCAACAGTAGATGGAAAAAGGCTGAAGAGAGACTTAATGAAAATATAAATAACATAATTTTCATATCAGCGCATGCTAAGTGTACCTACGTGAAGCAAGAAAATTTACCATTTATAGAAAAGCAAAAGTATTTATAGAAACTCTTCTTTGAAATTCAGCCTATTTATAACCGTTTACACATACAATAAATATAGCTATTTGGCTATTTCAGATAAATGTAATATCCATTTAAATAATATGTAATAATTGTTAGTAAGTATGATGAAATGATGACCTTAAAATTATGTTAATACATATTATAGTTATACAACTAATAAACAATTATGGTACTTATGTCTATTGTGTATATTTAATGTATAACTTTCTACTGTGATAAATATTATAAACACTCACTCATCAATCACTGCTCGTATTTCTTTTACAGACATCAGAGGAATCGTCATAGAAGAATCTGGGTGGAAACACATTACCCTGAAAATAAAATTCATATAATAAAACTAGCTTACGCCCACGACTTTGTACGTGCATCCCCGTTTTTCCCCGTTCCCGCAAGAATTTCGGGAAATCCTTTCTTAGCGGATGCCTACGTCCTAACATCTACCTGCATGCCAAATTTCAGCCCAATAAGTCCAGTGGTTTGGGCTGTGCGTTGATAGATCACTATATCAGTCACCTTTGAGTTTTATATATGTATATATATATAGACTAGCGGTCCGCCCCGGCTTCGCCCGTGGTACATATGAAAAATAGATGTTGGCCGATTCTCAGACTTACCCGATATGCACAGAAAATTTCATGAGAATCGGTCCACCCGTTTCACGCGTTTCATTCGGAGTATGCAGACTAACATTGTGACACGAGAATTTTATATATAAGATTATGTTCATAAACATAGTTTCCATTTAAGAAACTACTATTGATAAATAAGACAACGGACGCTTTAAGGAAAGTACATAAATAAATATTTTTAATTATTAAAATAATGTGTTAACCGTTTTTATTGGCGTGTGATTGGCTTATACCTTTAAGATTTTTAGTAGTAAATAGTAGAAGTATTTTTTGCTATTAATTCTTATTAATAAACTAACCTGCAAGTGCCTTTAGCCTGTGACGACACAAATAAGGGATGCTCGGACTCTGGAGGTTCAGGCACTCGTTCCAGAAGCGCGGGAAAATCATTTGGAAATACGTAAGTCGATGTGTAGTTGGGATTTTTCTGCAATCATATACATTTTAAAAGTTATTACTGTTCAATAAACTTACCATTTTGCACAAACCTTTTGAACAGTTTATTTTGTTATTATTGAACTGTAGCTCAGTCTCGAAATGCTTAACTGTTACAAAATTATTTTACAACAAATATATGACAAAACAAACACGTTAATATTAACATGTTATTTTAAATGGCAGTTACCTGGCCATTAGCCCTTGTAGCACCCGCTCTCAACGGGTTATTAGGGTCTGGTGCCTGTTCTTCCGGCGGGTCTTCTGTTTGACCGCTCCACGGGCGCTTGCACCGATGCGGCGACACAAGAATCCACTCATCCTTTAGTGGATTGTAGCGGACGTGTTGGTGATCTGAAATAATATGTTGCTTGATTAATTATTAATTTAACAAATTCAAAAGAAAATATTTAAAGCAGCAATATTAAGAAAAAAGTAAAATAAAAATGCAATTACATATGAGAAGTGTGCTGCAATGAAAAACTGGTACTTAATCAGCATAAATTAAAAAACCTATCCTAATCCTTAAGTCCTAAACCTACGTCTATCGATTATACTTAATTCTATAAACAAAGGAATAATTCATAACAAACAATATCATAAAAATAAACAGAGCATTTTGGATGCAAAACTAAAATATCTATTTCATCAAATTTTACCAAAATATCTGGTAAATCAATGAGAATAGCAACCCTTATTATAGTGATGACCTCTTGACATTGTCAATCAATACCTTAACCTTGTCGCACATTATACATATTATAAATAACATTCGATTTAATTTCAATGCAAATTAAAAATATTAATAAACTTATAAATATAATTAAACTTCCGCCATCTTGTTCAGTTGTTCAAAATTATTGTTCATCTGTGCTATTAATAGATGGCGCCAAAAAGTTTTTTTAAACATGAAAGAAAATGTTAAAGATGAAGGCATTTATCTTGTTCTACATAAGTTATGACAAAATTATAGAATGTATTGTTAGTTTTAATTAAATATTGTTATATAAATATACATAATTTTTATTTACCAGTAGATATAAATTTCTTCATTTTACGAACGTCCCCGCGTCCTACACCGCGTTTACTGATTAGATGATTACAAAATATAATAGTGATGTTGTTAATAGGGAAGTAGTAAAAAACGTCGATACTTTTAATAGCGATAGTTTTGAAAAAGAATCGTTTTATGCGGATATTATTGAATTAAAATAAAAATAATAGTCCCACAACACATTAAAATTCTCTAAAGAGCCTCTGCGTGTTGGACCTGTGTCCCCACGTAAGTTTCCCAAAGGAATTAATAATACTAGTGGTCCGCCCTGGCTTCGCCCGTGGTACATATTTCACAATAAAAGGTAGCCTATGTTCTGCCTCAGGGTCTAAAGATTATCTGTGCCAAATTTCATCAAAATCGGTCCAGTAGTTTATGCGTGAAAAGTGAAAACCATACATACATACATACATACATACAAACCTTTCCTCTTTATAATATTAGTATAGATTATGAATAATTTATTATTAAGTTTATTTTTACTTTACAATTTAGACATACATAGTGTGTGAATTCATTCAAATTAATTAAAATCTCATTTATCGATAACACATTCACCGCACTACGTGTTAGCAATTTACAACACTAATATAACATAGTATAAACGTAGTGATAACCAGAGCAATAAAGTTATCTTTAAAATTGTAAATAATATCGCCGAAAATTGTTTTAGTTCCTTTTATTTTGTATATGTAGGTACACCGTACATACTATATTTTAGACACTTCTATTATAATACCACAGTAGTTATAAATATTATTTTCATAGGTTTTAGTAGACTGTGATAATACTATAAATAATAATCCGTATCTTAAATACCTACTTAAATATAAAAAAAAGTTTCTTACAAAAATTACCTAGACAGCATTTTTGTTTATAAAGTTGGATATTATAATATTATTAAAGTGAAACTTTTATTACATCGTCTCAAACTTTTTGGTCTGTGTAGCGCATGTCGCGTGTATCGCGGCTGCCGAGTAGGTATACCTACTCGGCAGCCGACCGTCACGCGACATGCGCTACACAAAGCAGTGTTCGGAACCCTTCGAACAGTTTCACTTTTACCGTGGTTTCATAAAACCACACAACATTTTTTTTTTCTTTCTTTTTCATTTTGTTGGTATTTGTGAACCTCATTTAAATAGGTACATTATACATTTTTATTTCGAAAAACGATATAGGTGCGGTTAAACTACAAAATATATGTATAATATTTTCACAAAGGTTTTTTACTAAGGCATATTTTATAGTCTTATTTAACTTTTTTTGCTGTTTTGGGCTACTACTAAAATTAAACAGTTCTCATGTAATAATTAAATAGCGCCATCTCGTAGATATGTGCAAAACTACGACGCATATTAAACATACAATGTTTGTAAACGTTAAAATTGTATTAGTTCTAAGATAAATTGTCAGATGGCGCTATTACAAATGACGGTTTCCTAAAATAATCACAGATGGCGCTGTTATTTTGACGAACTTTTTTGGTAAATAATTTTTAATTTCTCAATCTGTTATTTTAGAGCTCTATTAAGTAGACGATTTTTTTTATTAATAAGTCTTTAGTTTCATAATGATTTTTGTAAATAGGGCATTATAGAACATTAATTTGTTACCATAATTTTATAAGTCTACTGGTTAGATCATGGATGTGGAGTGAATTTTATTTTCAGATTTTAATTATTTTACATTGATTCATGCAAGATTCATGCACTCAATTCGATCCTATTAATAATGTTGCTTTTTATCAAGACAAAAATCGCCAACATCTCACAACGCCATCTAGTGTCGAACTAAGGAAAGCTTATAAACTTATAAGGAGTTATTACATAAAAATAGCATAGACTAATATAAATATATTTATTAGTCCATGAAAATAGTAAAAATATATTAAATATCATAACTAATTCTATAATTAATATTCTATACCTTACATAATTTACTTACCTACCTTAAAATTAACAAGTATTCAATTTGTATATTGTAATATAGTGGTACTGCCAGCTGCCAGCTGCCTACTATTGCGAATGAGAGGGAAGTCCGCTTAAAACTTGATTTGACCCATTTAACATTAAAACAGACTTATTTATTTAAAACTTTGTAGGTTTACTTATCAAGTGATATTTGATACTAGGTAGTTACTAGTTTGTGATTATCTGTGATTATATTAATGAAAATTGTTATTATATCAGAGAGTATAACTAATGTTTATGTATTTTACTATTTTTTTTACACACAAAATTCATACTGTTTGTATCTACATCTAGACACCATATACCATATTAACTATCAATTTGTAGTATAAATATTATATTTGTGTATCGAACTTACTGTTCATTCTATAGAACCTTTCTATATTATATTATCATAAACTAGCCGTGCCCTGCGGTTTGTACCTGCCTAGCTTCGTTCCTATTTGTAAAGTTAATGTTTTTGGCAAAATAAATTTTATTTATTTATTACTTAGCGAGATGATATAATATAGCCTATATCCTTCCTCTATTAATCCATCAGTCCTCGGAATCACAGACACAATAGAAAATCTATTGTGTCGCGCCCCGATCGGGCCTTACGGTGGTCAATGGGTTAATGGCCTAAATGCTAAATGGCTAATGGATCTAAAGGCTACCCAATATTCAAAATCGGCTTCGTAGTTCCTGAGATTAGCGCGTTGATCTAACAAACAAACAAACTCTTTCAGGTTTATTATATTTTATTAGATGCGTCTTTTTGTATATCTATACAAAATAATGAAATCGGTCAATATGAGACCAATAAGTTTGCGTTATCTATACTTCTATACTAATACTATAAAGCTGAAGAGTTCGTTTGTTTGAACGCGCTAATCTCAGGAACTACTGGTCCGATTTGAAAAAAAATTTCGGTGTTAGATAGCCCGTTTATCGAGGAATGCTATATCGTTAAGACAAACAGGAGCGGGGCATTGCGGATAAAACCGCGGGGCATAGCTATCCAATAATACTCCTGACAGTTCACAGATCTTCACGCGGACGAAGCCGCGGGCAACAACTAGTCTTATAATTGCAAATAATCCTAGTTCTTAAGGTACACTAAATAATCATAAATAGACGAGAGTTCTCATAGATATAGACTATAGCACCTTAGCGCATTATGCCGCAGCAGTTCCCCGCAGCAAGGTTTGCAGATATCCGCATACACTTATATAATAATCATTATTGCTTATAAACAACTAGCGGTCCGCCCCGGCTTCGCCCGTGGTACATATTTACGTTTTCTCTACATAAGAACCATCCTCGTACTTCAAGGAATATAATAAAAAAAAATTAACGAAATCGGTTCAGCCGTTCTCAAGTTATGCGCTTACCAACACATTTTGGGATTCATTTTTATATTATAGAAGATATAGATATACTAGGTAGCGAAGGAATTAAAGGTTTTATCCAATTTTTGTGTATTTATGTCATATAATCCATACTAATATTATAAATGCGAAAGTAACTCTGTCTGTCTGTCTGTTACTCAATCACGCCTAAACTACTGAACCAATTTGTATGAAATTTGGTATGGATATATTTTGATACCCGAGAAAGGACATAGGCTGCCTTTTATTGCGAAATATGTACCACGGGCGAAGCCGGGGCGGACCTCTAGTATGACATAAATACACAAAAATTGGATAAAATAGGGAAATAAAACAAAATAAACTTATTCCATATCTTTATTCAACTCTAGCATTATTATATGATATATCTTCATGCTTTTATTAATATAACACACTAGCGGTCCGCCCCGGCTTCGCCCGTGGTACATATTTACGTTTTCTCTACATAAAAACCATCCTCGTACTTCAAGGAATATAATAAAAAAAGAATTATCGAAATCGGTTCAGCCGTTCTCGAGTTATGCGCTTACCAACACATTTTGCGATTCATTTTTATATATAAGACTAGCGGTCCGCCCCGGCTTCGCCCGTGGTAAATAATATTTACGTTTTCTCTACATAAGAACCATCCTCGTACTTCAAGGAATATAATAAAAAAAGAATTATCGAAATCGGTTCAGCCGTTCTCGAGTTATGCGCTTACCAACACATTTTGCGATTCATTTTTATATATAAGACTAGCGGTCCGCCCCGGCTTCGCCCGTGGTACATGTTTACGTTTTCTCTACATAAGAACCATCCTCGTACTTCAAGGAATATAATAAAAAAAGAATTATCGAAATCGGTTCAGCCGTTCTCGAGTTATGCGCTTACCAACACATTTTGCGATTCATTTTTATATATAAGAAAGATAAGAGAATACTAATTATAGTTTTTTCAGTATGATTTTTTACATAATAATACATCTAAATTGCATAAATGGATGAAAAATACGACTCTACTATAATCTTAAAATTATTATAAAGGCGAAAGTTTGTATGGATGTTTGTTAATCTTTCACGTAAAAACTACTGAACCGATTACAATGAAATTTAGCACACATATAGAGGGTAACTTGGATTAACACATAGGATAGGTTTTATCCCGGAAATCCCACGGGAACGGGAACTATGCGGGTTTTCCTTTGAAAACGCGGGCGAAGCCGCGGGCGGAAATCTAGTATTACATAATATATCAGTATACATAATCTATAGCTGATGAGTTTGTTTGTTTGAACGCGATAATCTCAGGGACTACTGGTCCGATTTGAAAAATTTTTTCAGTGTTAGATAGCCCATTCATCGAGGAAGGCTATAGCCTATATATCATCACGTTGAGACTAACAGGATCGGAGCCACGCGGGTGAAACCGCGGAGCGCAGCTAGTATATACAAAAAACTGTTATAGATGATAGATGGCGTGGATGTAGATGTGGACTTAGTCATTTAAAGTGGCATAAAATAAATTCTATCACTGAATTGGATTTGTAGGGCGGTTGGTCAAAATATTATACGTTAGAATATAGATCATGGAGAATGTACAAATCAGAAGGACTCTACATTTTTCACTTTTTGTACATTTTAAACTAGTTTTGACTGTGTATGGTATTTAATATTTTTAACGTATGAATATGTATGAAGTTTTCTTATTGAGCAGGTATTTTTTTAGATTAAAAATAAATCATTAATTTGCACGCCTTTTGTCTTCATAATGTTGAAGAATCAAAATGGCTTTCTCTATAGATACTGCTTTCGAAATCGGTGGTAAATGTTTAAAATATGTTATGACGATTCGAAAGTGCTTCTAGAAGAAGTATAATTGAATAAATAAATGTTTGAATTTGATTCGAATTTAAAAATGAATATGGTTGTACAGAATATATACTTCTGTAGAGCCAAGTCGTTTTGATTTTTTTTAATTAGCATATTTTCACATAAGTAGTAAGTTCGCTTTTATAAGCTTGCTGGTTTAACTCGCTTAGCCCTACATTTAGTTTTTGTGTTCATTGATTGATATAACTAGGCCAAATCTATAAATAATGGATACAAAATATGCCAAAGAATAGTTACATATTCGTAACGTTAATTACCAAATGTATTTGAAAAGTTTAAGCTGTAATAAAAATCGCCATGTATGCAGATAAGAGTAAAACTCGAGAACGGCTCTACCAAATACTATAATTTTAACGTTAAGGCAAAAGAAAGGTTCTTATGGAACACGAAAAAGAACTCATAGGGCAGAACAACGTCTACTGGGGCCACCAGTACATTACAATAACTATAATATCTACACAACATACTCTAAATTTTGCTTTTAAACCAAAAAACGCAAAACATAACTGTTATCACACGAATTTTCAATTCAAACGTCACGCCACTAGCGCCGCGGCGTTTCCCTGAACTAAACGTACTTACAACAGATAAAAAATCGGTAACCAAGTTGTGCCGTGTTGAAAATGCGCGCGCAGTCGATCGACCCTTTAGCTCTTATCGTCAGTCGTGATCCGACCACACTGTAGGTCGGACGCATAGCACGCTTGCATGGGTGAATTACAATATCCCGGCGCGCCGGGCGTCGCTGATGATGAACGGCAGTACAGGGCTCCGTTCCGTAGGGCGCCACAGTACAGGTGGCCGACGCCGCAGCCCCCGCAGCCCTCGGCCTTCGCCCCGTGGCGGAGGGCACCAGCGCCACCTAGACCTCCAGATTACAGACGCAGCGCCTCGTACCCAGGCAAACCAGATGAGCCCTTTCAGGTGATGATAAGTTGTGAAAATAATCGATTTTTTTCTATTTCCCGTGAATAATCGTTGATAATAATTTAATGCGTAGTTTTGATTCGAAACATAATACTGAAAGACAACATTTTTTTACTATAATAGTATGTAATACAATTCATAATCGATTTAGGGTAACAATTTGGTACAATAAGTCACGAAAATACTGAAATCACAATTCTAAGTAAATTTCACTTAAACATAACTTACACAGCGCTTATCAGATCCACTTGAACGTTTATTTTTCATTATGTAAGGTTATATTTTACGACTGTTGTAACTTAAATTGTTTTTAAGTTATTTTCGAAGTACATATTTTTCTTTTTATATTGATAAGTATTTTCATGTACTTACTATATGCATTAACCTATTCAAAACATATTTATTACGCAGATAACAAAAATAACTCTATATATATCGTAATACATTTTTTATATAAGTATATTTGATTTTTTTAAAGTCTAAGTATTTGTATGGAAATGGAAACAACACAAAAAAAGTCAAAAATGTTAAAAAACAAACTACTGTGTTGAACTAAATGTAGAGTCGTAAACAATTAGGAAAATTGTTTCAAAATAACTTTCTTAAAAAAATTGTTTACGCAGGTAAAACATCCATATTATATTAAAATGCGAATTTAATTGACCTATTTCTATTTCGTATTTAAATGTAATATAATTTTTACTTATGTTAAATATGGCATTATATCATAAACGCACAAACTCTACTAAACATTTTTAACTGTCTGTATTATTTTGTCATAACTTATAATAACGTAGAATTGCGGTTTTATCTGCATTTCTCCGCTACTGTTAGTCTTAGCGTGATGATATATACCCTATAACCTTCCTCAATAAATGGGCTATCTATCATCGAATGAATTTTTATATTCAGACCAGTAGTTCCTGAGATTAGCGCGTTTAAACAAACAAACTCTTCAGCTTTATAATATTACTTTAGATACAGGGACAACACATTCTGAAATATGTTACAGAAGATGATAGATTACATATTAATATGTAGATTACAATTTTTTCTTGCTCTGAGATACCTCCGCCCTTGATGTAAAAGAAGCAGAAAATAAATCTATTTTCATGAACATCAAGTCAAATTTATATGTTCTATAGTGAAATAGAGACAAAATAAGCAACATTCTAATATTAATGACTAGTAGATATAATTATTATCAATACCTTTAACACTTTTTATGCTGAAAAGCTACAATATAAATTTAATACATATTTATAGCGGAAGGAAGAGTCTACAAATCTTAATTTTTATATAATAAAATCAACTTTGCCCATGGAAAATCGCATGGATACAGATAATAATTATTTATTTAAAAGTGAAGTCCCGTGTCCCCGTAGTGGGGTAAGGGGCAGATGCTTTATGCATGCATCTTTTTCACTGATCGATTTTCTTTAGGGACAAGTAGGTGATCAGCCTTCTGTGTCCTACCAGACAGAGACATTTTTTTTTCTCTTCGTCTCCACCGGGAATCGAACCCAGGGCCCCTCGGTTCTACGCTCACGCGTCAACCACTATACCAAGGAGGCGGTCAAATAATTATTTATTAATTAGTAATAATTACTCGTGACTCTACATTAAATATGCAAGATCATAAATGTTTAGCCAAATCGGAAGTGACTTCCAAATTGTTAGGATTTAGCAAGGCTTGTAATTGCCGCATTGACTTCACATAACTCAAAAATATTTAGGGCCGATTTTTCAATCCTTGGTTAAAATGTATCCGTCTAAAAAAGTATTACACGAACATATTAAAATGTCACCTGTAAACTGTCAAATACGGACCATTAGAATACATTTTTGAAATGGTAGTTTAATACGTTATTCGACGAATGAGTTTTAACCAAGGATTGAAAAGTCAGCCTTTAACCTGATTAGTTACCAAATTGTTTAGCTGCAATGGCGGTCACCCATCAACTGCCTGACCGTACCATAGTCTGCTTAACTTAGGGATCGAGATTTCGTAATTGAACGCCATTAGCATTGTGTTGTGCTGGCATGGATGGCAAATATTATTAGTTTTGAAGTTATATTATAGATACATGCATATTTAAAGTGAAACTTCTTTATCGGGGTTGGAAAAAAATTTAATATAACATTTTTTCGTTAAGCGACATCTTTTTCTTATACCAACCACGCGTGATTCGACGTATTTCTGTAAAGTTGCATATAGTAAATTATTTTTTGAAAAATAAGGTCATAAAGAAGTTTCACTTCTTACGTATGTACACTAGTACACACACACATTTTTTTTCTTTAATTCATTCATTCATATTCCTTACTTCTTCTATGTTTAGAATCTATATTCTGTTATTGAATACTATTATTCACACACACAGGCAATATAAACATACATCTAAAATACAGCCACTAAAACATATAGGCAAGTAATAGTCCTATTTTGAAAAGTATTCTAGTTCTTTCTTTTTTATAAAAAAAGTAGTAAAGTACATATCTTTAATTTTTATCATTCATAAATTTCTTATTTTAGAGCCAACGCCTACGGGTTGACTCGTAATGAAAACAGGAATCATTCCTGGCAAAGACTATAGAAGGCTTTTAGTAGCTTTATATAAATAAAACAAAATGGTATTCATTTTTACTTTTTCCATTAAGTACAAATATATATAACTAGCGGTCCGCCCCAGCTTCGCCCGTGGTACATATGAAAAATAGATGTTGGCCGATTCTCAGACTTACCCGATATGCACAGAAAATTTCATGAGAATCGGTCCACCCGTTTCGGAGGAGTATGCAGACTAACATTGTGACACGAGAATTTTATATATAAGAAGATAATATGCTTAAAAATTTTCTTCTATATTTATTAATAACTAGCGGTCCGCCCCAGCTTCGTCCGTAGTACATGTTTATGTTTTCTCCCCGTAAAAACTATCATATAATTAACGAAATCGGTTCAGCAGTTCTCGAGTTTTGCGCTTTAACACATTTGGCGATACATTTTTATTATATTTGCTTAAAAAATATCAATTTCTTCTCCTTATATTATTATTATCTTCTAGATAATTTGTACGTAAAGACACGGGTATAGCTTGTTAAAATAAATATTCATCCTCAATAATATAATTAGAAACTGCACCAGTTTTCAGCTCTTTATATAAATTAGGTCAAAGTACGAATCCAGCTACGCCGTAGCAGCCTCTACGCTGCTACGCGGCGTAGTCGGTCAGTGGTACAGGAGAATGTTTCGGATTCTTTTCAATTACATGCACTAGCTTTATACCTTGGTTTTACTTGTAGTTAATTTAATTTTACATATGAATAATATAATTTTAATCCATCAGTCCTCGGAATCACAGACACAATAGAAAATCTATTGTGTCGCGCCCCGATCGGGCCTTACGGTGGTCAATGGGTTAATATATAATCTATCTATCGCATTTCATCAAGATTAGTGCAGCCGTTTTTGAATGAATTCGTAATTTGTTACTTTTATTAAAAAATACCAATTTATGCTTTTCGGTTGAAAATATAAGTATGATAATATTTAGAAAATTAGGAGATTACTAGGAATTAGGATATACTAGTAGGAAGAAAGTACGATGTAAGACATTGGTTTTACATTTAGGTGTGTCAAAAAATCTTGCTCGTGTTGACTTTGTTTTGTTATACAATATATAATATAAAATAATATAAAATATATATATATATAATATAAAATACTAGATTTCCGCCCGCGGCTTCGCCCGCGTTTTCAAAGGAAAACCCGCATAGTTCCCGTTCCCGTGGGATTTCCGGGATAAAACCTATCCTATGTGTTACAAGTTACCCTCTATATGTGTGCTAAATTTCATTGTAATCGGTTCAGTAGTTTTTACGTGAAAGAGTAACAAACATCCATACATCCATACATCCATACAAACTTTCGCCTTTATAATAGTATTAAGATATACCTAGTTTAAAAACACGCTTAAACTCATGAAATTATTGTATTGTCCCCGATCCTTGATAAGTGTAGAAAGTTTGAATTAAATCTGTCCGGTTAAAGGAGTCGGTTTCATACAAATATGTCGGTTACATATAAACATACAGGTGAAGCTGACAATAGCGTGTTAAAAACATTAATTTATTAATTCATTCAACAGTCTTCTGCTTATATCAGTCGCTTAGGATCCACATTATTATGTTAAACTAGCGGACCGCCCCGGCTTCGCCCGTGGTACATATTTACGTTTTCTCTCCATAAGAACCATCCTCGTACTTCAAGGAATATAATAAAAAAAGAATTAACGAAATCTGTTCAGCCGTCCTCGGGTTTTGCGCTTACCAATACATTTAGCGATGCATTTTTATTATATAAAGATTATTAAGCAAAATTGTCATGATTTTAAGAAGTAACTGTGTAACTTTTCGAAGTGGTAAATGATAAAAGTATGTATGTTACCGTCTCTTTTACAGTCATACTCAAACTAAAACATTTATTTACTCAATTAGACTTCTTCTAGAAGCACTTTTGAAACGTCATTACATATTTTTTACATTTACCACCGATTCGGAAAGCAGTATCTACGGAGAAGAACCGGCAAGAAACTCCATAGTTGCTCTTATAAATCAAGTCAGTATTAAAACTATTACACACTACTTACTATCTCCATCTCACTTTTATTTTCTCCGTTTAAATTGGTCATCACGGCCTAAATTCAAATGTATTTTTTGGAGTAAAAACAACATATTCCATAAGAAACGAGATAATATTATTATTTGAATCATGCTATCTTCTAGCGTTATCTAAAAGATAAGAAATATCTTAAAAATATTGATGTTAATATATTTCGTCTTCGAATATGTTTTTACGACGTTATAAGGTAGACAAATAAACATAACATGAAAAATAGGACAGATATATAAAAAATATAGTGCTCCGCGGTTTCACCCGCATTGCTCCACTCCTGTTGGTCTTAGCGTGATGATGTGCCTATATAGCCTATCAATAAATGGGCTATCCAACAGTGAATCATTTTTCAAATCGGACCAGTAGTTCCTGAGATTAGCGCGTTCAATAATATTAGGTATAAATAGTAGTTTAGGTTGGTTATAATTGACGAAATTTTTAATTTATTACAAATAGCTTAAAAATTATCGATAATTTTACATAAAATTATTCTGAAACACAATCTCAAGCTGGCGCGGCGTCTCGATAAATCGATACAGTCGCATTTCCAGTGTTGAATGAAAAACAAACATAATATTATGGGATTGTTTGAATGCCTCGAAGTGCATTGTATCCGTTGTTGCAAAAAACAATGTGTACTTGAAATTAAGAAAAGAGTATCTTTGCTATTTAGAAGGTGAAAAAATATTTTTTCGTGCTATGAATTAAGTCTAAAACTAATGTTGTTTGTCCTATCCTACTAATATAATGCGAAAGTTTGTGAGGATGGATGTATGTCTATGTGTATGTATGTGTATGTTTGTTACTCTTTCACGCAAATACTACTGAACCGATTACAAAGAAATTTTGCACACATATAGAGGGTAACTTGGATTAACACATAGGATAGGTTTTATCCCGGAAATCCCACAAAAAAATGTTCTACGGTATTATAGAATGGATCAATATCTATAAGAAAGTCCGCGATACCATGTCCATCTTCAGTAGTTATGTTACTACAACAACTTTTTTACGTTTTCAAAGTAAATAGAAGTGCCGACAGTAATCAAACCATGTTATCCATACACTATATGTGTATGATAATCCTTATCCCATTAAATGATGTTTTATTATAGACTGTTTCAATATTAAAAATTAAACCTATAGTCCGACCTATAATAGACTTTTCACTGTCACGATATCGCTATCTATGCGGGTGAAACCGCAGGGCATTGCTAGTTATTTATAAAAACATACACCCATAGTCTTATATTATCTATAGCATCATAGCATCATATGGAACAAAATAAAATACATGAAAAAATGTTGTGTGGTTTTATGAAACCACGGTAAAAGTGAAACTGTTCGAACGGTTCCGAACACTGCTTTGTGTAGCGCATGTCGCGTGACGGTCGATACACGCGACATGCGCTACACAGACCAAAAAGTTTGAGACGATGTAATAAATGTTTCACTTTAAAAAACTGTGTATCTACTTGGTGGTAGCTACAGTGCACTTCGTTAATTATAAAAAAAAGTGAATATAATAAATGAAACACCAATAAAATTAAAATGTTCATAAGGTAGAGCCATAGGATATATGGATAGTAGAGTCCTCTTGCATCTGCTGTGCGAAAAACACTATGTGAAAATCAGTGAAAATGAATGTCGTCAATTTAATATCATTTCTTTAACAGAGTTCTGTCTGCAATAGTTTTTTTTTATAATAAAGTGGAAAGATTAAAACTTTTGACAGGGCCTAGTCAAAAGTTAGATAGAGATAAACTACGATAACATGGCGCGCCCCTCCAAAATTCAAAACGTTTGAAAGTATTTGTGAAAGTATATAGTTTTTCCTGATTTCACTGAAGCTATTTCAAAAATTATTTTGCGAGAAAAATGCTACATTATTAATTTACAATGATAATATGTATATTATAATAAATATCATTGATCGATGATATATATGTATGTATGACCTAAGTTTTCCGGGCGGAGTCGGGGCTTGTAACTAGTCTAAAGCAAAGATATAGTTTGTCCCGGGTATCTTTCATATCGCAACAATGAATGTGACGTAAGGCTATCGATCCGGTAAACTGGGTCAGCCGGTCGGCCGGGGGTAAGCGCTGATGCGCGCGGCCAGCAACTGGATGGGTAGAGTTTTTCATAATGTTTATGGTTGTTTTATGTATTTAGGAATTGATAATGTAAAGAGGGAGTAATATAGTAGAATATGTTGTTTGTTTCTAAGTTATTGGTTGTAGGTATGTAGGTCGTCAAGTTAGGTGGGTAATATTAAAAGTTATTTTATAAGCATTAAATTAAGAGCCTGTGATATTCGTTTTAGTAGACGTGTGATTTGTTAAATTCCTTTGCCTATAGTTTTTTTTTAATATAAACATTTAACGTACATCGAATTTAAAACTCTACATCAAACTTAGATCAATACCCGAACATTTAATTTACTTTTTTTAATGAAATTCAATTTCTTTAATGATATGCATTTTTTATTGAATGAATCATAAGTGAATCATAAATAAAATAAATAATGTTTGAAATATAGCATGTAATAGACAAGATGCACCATTGACATTGCACAGAAAAATTAATCTTCCCCCAATTTAAAAAAGCATAAAAATACCTAACCTGCCTGCATGATGTTTCTTTAAATTATAAATAGATTACTTGATAGATAACCAAAAGTCGTACAGATAACTAAAAAATCTTCGAAAACTAAACTGTTAAAACTCTTTGACAGTTCCCGCCAAAATGTGACATCTGTCAGGTCAGGTAAAAAAAAAAGTTAAAAAATAAATGCATTATTAAAAAACCTCTTTGCTACAAACGGAACACGTGTAACTAAGATGGCCGCAATCCGCCGCAACGCGTAACCTAGATTCTCCAGCGGCAATGCGACGCGATTGGCTGAACGGAGCCGCCATGTTTGACTTTAGAATTTTCGAATTTCAAATTTTTGAGTTTGAAAATGGAATGTGGGCTCGAGTTTTAAACTTTAAAGCAATATTCAGATACTTTAACGAATTGAGTGGAATTGATTTGAAATTATTTAGATGTACATAAATATATTATATACAGTCACAGTTTATATCCTATCCTATTAATATTATAAATGTGAAAGTTTGTATGGATGTATGGATGTTTGTTACTCTTTCATGCAAAAACTACTGAACCGATTACAATGAATTTTAGCACACATATAGAGGGTAACTTGGATTAACACATAGGATAGGTTTTATCCCGGAAATCCCACGAGAACAGGAACTATGCGGGTTTATCTTTGAGCGGGTTTTCAGCCGCGGGCGGAAAGCTAGTCGGGTATAATTTCATCTATTCCCGTTGTTTGTCTAATGTCTATTCCTTTTATGTCTGATGATTCTTTTATACGTAGTACCTTTTTTATTATTAAAATTCGCGTGGGATATAAATATGTATTAAAATCAAAATATTTATAGCATGTTTATATCTTATCAATACTTGTTGATAATTAGATCGTGTGAATTTCACAGATAATAAATGGATAACCCAATGATTCAGTTAATACCTATGTCTAATCGAATGGACATAGTTTTTTATTTTACAAGTTTACGCGTATCCGCGGGCAAAAGCATGTATGTTTGTACTTTGTAGCTTTTTTTAAAAGAGCAACTATGGAGTTTCTTGCTGGTTCTTCTCCATAGATACTATGCTTTCCGAATCGGTGCCCGGTGGTAAATGTTTAAACTGTTATAACGATTCAAAAGTGCTTTTGTGTGTGTTTGTGTTATTCTGGTACGTAAGCTACTTCACTGTTAAGTAGCTATCATCAAAATTAATTCAATGGACTTTGCGTAAAAAATAACAAACACATAGAAATTCAAACAATATTCATGTTTATAATTAGTAAGTTTCTCCTGTCACAGTTTTAGTTGGCTCCACGAAAACTGGCTGTTTACTAAATTAGTTGCTTCGCCTGGTTTTGCTCATGTAGAGCTTGGGAAAAATTAGATGTAGGTAAATTGTGAAATATTTTTTTTTAAATCAGTCGCGTAATATTTAAATTAAATTGAAAACAAAATCTTACCCCTTCTGTAAAATTGAAATAGATTTATGTAAGTACATAGAAACAAATCTCAATGTATCTCTATTTTATCGGTAATTTTACCGGGCTATATGATAGAAAAACAGAATCAAATTCTTTATTTTTTTCAGCTTGTCTGTCTGCCATAAACATACGTACAACAAAGAAAAAATCGATTATAATCCGACCAGCCATTCTTGAGCATTTATTATAAAAATAATGTGTGCGTGTGCTAGTGTACACACGTAAGAAGTGAAACTTCTGTATGACCTTATTTTTCAAAAAATAATTTACTATATGCAACTTTACAGAAATACGTCGAATCACGCGTGGTAGGGATAAGAAAAAGATGGCGCGTAACGGAAAAATGTCACGCGTAACGAAAAAATGTTACACCAAATTTTTTTCCAACCCCGATTAAGAAGTTTCACTTCAATAATAATAGACGGTTAACATTTTCAAATAAGAAGTTTGTATAGGTCATTAAATTGGCTAGGTTTTGATAAAGTCCAATGAACTCACGAAATAATTGGTCATACATGTTATCAGTCGTTCTGATTTGTTGATAAACTTTTATAGTAATTGATAAAACGACAATACCGTGATTTTTATGTATTTATGGCCTTTTGAAAGAAGATTATAGTTAACTAGCTCACCGCCCGCGGCTTCGCCCGCTTTCTCTAAAACCTAATAAATTATATTATACTAAAACCTTCCTCTTAAATCACTCTATCTATATAAAAAACGCATCAAAATCCGTTGCGTAGTTTAAAAGATTTAAGCATACATCGCATTTAGAATTTTAAGTAACTATGGATTCTCAAGAGAAGGTTGTTGTTTTAGTAAGGTAAAAATAAATTGCGCGGAAGAATCGACAATTCAAAACATTTTACGACTATTTTATCTCCACGCATTTTTAATTCACGCAAGACTGTTTATAACTCCTGTTGGTCTTAGCGTGATGATATTATATACATATAGCCTTACTCGATAAATGGGCTATCTAACACCAATAAGCACAAGCACATAAGAATTTTTCAAATCGGACCAGTAGATCCTGAGATTAGCGCGCTCAAACCAACAAACAAACACTTCAGAATTATAATATTAGTATAGAAAAGTCGTGTTTTCAACAAAAAAATCTAAAATTTTGAAATAATGTGAAATGTATCCAGGTTCTATTACTTACTGATAGTTTACAAAAATTTTCAACTGGCGTTCTTATCAATATTGTTTTGTTCAAGGCTGCGCCGCCATTACGTGACGTCATATGTCGTGTTTCAGACGTGCTCTGTCTCGTTCTGACGTATCGAGTGTGAAAGGGACAGCGTGTCGCGTTGAAGCGTGAAAATGGTATTATTTTAGTTGTTGAAAAACAGTTATATTATGCCTATTTTTATGTTTTCAAAGTATTGTTTGTTATTTTTATTTTTGTATGGCTTTACAAAATTGAATTAATTAAGTTCAATAAAATATTTAAAAATGAGA
Organism: Colias eurytheme; assembly: GCF_061535395.1. Classification (NCBI taxonomy): domain Eukaryota; kingdom Metazoa; phylum Arthropoda; class Insecta; order Lepidoptera; family Pieridae; genus Colias; species Colias eurytheme. The sequence continues at coordinate 993,907 of NC_143010.1, read as the reverse complement.
AGAATGATTTTTGAAGAAAATATCAATATTTTTTAATTATCATTCTTTGGCATATTATGATATATTATGTAGTTAGATATAAGTTACTGTATATTGTAAAATTGAATTGAAATTTTGACATGATTTTAAAAGAGCAACTATGGAGTTTCTTGCCGGTTCTTCTTCTTCTCCATAGATACTGCTTTCCGAATCGGTGGTAAGTAAATGTTAAAAATATGTAATGACGATTCGAAAGTGCTTCTAAAAGTAGTCTAATTGAATACATACATGTTTGAGTTTTAGAATAAACCTACCAAACTAAACATATTATAATCAAAATTTGTAATTATCAACTTTAATGTTAGAGTGCTAGCCTTATCCCGTATCTTACGGGGTCGGCTGCCTAGAAAGGAGAATATTTTCTCTGTCATTTTTTATTACTTAACAAAAAAATATTTTCGTTTTTGACAGTCAGGTATGCCAACATAACGGCAGGGGAACTCTTTCGTGAAACGCACTCTAGCATGTCCTGAAACAAGTTTTTATGACAGCTGAATATCTTGTAGACCACTGTTCCGGTTAAGAAAAATCTAATATAGAGATTATCGGTTAAATAAAACCAGAGTCAAATCGACACATCCGTTTGGGAGCTACGATGCATAATACTAAGATTAAAACATTTTCTTCTTGCAGTTAAAAATAGGTACATGTTAACTTTACCTAATTCTATAAAAATTTTTTGGTATTAATCCATACTAATATTATAAATGCGAAAGTAACTCTGTCTGTCTGTCTGTTACTTAATCACGCCTAAACTACTGAACCAATTTGCATGAAATTTGGTATGGAGATATTTTGATACCCGAGAAAGGACTTAGGCTACCTTTTATTGCGAAATATGAACCTACCACGGGCGAAGCCGGGGCGGACCACTAGTTTCCCATACTTTACACCTTGCTCTACACTCAATTAGAGTTGACTCTTTTATTTGAAATAAATCAATCGTGGTTCTTAATGTAACCAAAATAATTATCCTATCCTAGTAATATTATAAATGCGATAGTTTGTGAGGATGGATGTATGTGTATGTGTAGGTGTGTAATGTGTATGTTTGTTACTCTTTCACGCAAATACTACTGAACCGATATTGAAAACGCGGACGAGGCGCGGACGGAAAGCTAGTAATAAATAAATTTAGTTTATAACACGCTTTAATTGAGTTCACCTGTATGTTTTGACTAAAATTATTTGGCTCCGTGTAACCATACCATAATTATATTATGTGCCCTGTGTATCGGAACCATTTGCAATAATAATTTTAAAAGAACATCTCCAAATGATTGATGACTGATAAGATTGATAAGAAAAATTGATAAAATGTTACGCGAGATAAATAAGGTAAAACGTGGTGAAGTTTTTTAGTGGGTAATATTATAATAGAAGAATGATTTGCTATTTTTATTTATTTATAACTAGCAAATTGCCCGCGGATTCACCCGCTTTGTCTAAAACCGAATAAATTATATACTAAAACCTTCCTCTTGAATCGCTCTATCTATTAAAATAACCGCATCAATGATCAAAATCCGTTGCGTAGTTTTAAAGATTCACGCATACAAAGGGACATAGGGACAGAGAAAGCGACTTTGTTTTATACTATGTAGTGATAACCTTACAGCTAGTGATACAATTTTTTAAATGAATAAATACTAAGATTATTTTTGAAAGGATTTAATTCAGAAGTACTTGATCGATTCGAAAAGATCCTTTAACATTAAGAAGCTACAGTTTTACAGTTATTCAGTCTCTATTTTTGATACCGAAGTGATCTAGCCGAGATAAGTAGATAGTCCATACTAATATTATAAATGCGAAAGTAACTCTGTCTGTCTGTCTGTTACTCAATCACGCCTAAATTACTGAACCAATTTGCATGAAATTTGGTATGGAGATATTTTGATACCTGAGAAAGGACATAGGCATACCTTTTATTGCGAAATATGTACCACGGGCGAAGCCGGGGCGGACCACTTGTTTTATATAAATCTACTATCGCGGTTTTCACTCACATAGCCTTCCTCGATATGTATATTTAAATGTGTTTGGCAAAATAAATTATTCTTTCTCTCTTCTTTCTAAAATTAACACGTAGTTACCAAAAAGTACTGTGTACAAATATTGATAAGCACACAACGATAACCTACTTATAAGATTATTATCTGTTTATATTGCCCTGTGGTGTAGTGGTTAGAACTTAGAGCCATTGAATACTGGACCTAGGTTCGAGTAAGACCTAGTTTAATATTATACATAAAAAAAATATATTTGGCAATTCAGAAGTGATTAAATATGCATAGACCAGTAGTTTAAAATATAAACTACTAGATTTCCGCCCGCGGCTTCGCCCGCGTTTTCAAAGAAAAACTCGCATAGTTCCCGTTCCGTGGGATTTCCGGGATAAAACCTATCCTATATGTTAATCCGAGTTACCCTCTACGTGTGTGCTTAATTTCATTGTAATCGGTTCAGTAGTATTTGCGTGAAAGAGTAACAAACACACACACACACACACACACATCCTCACAAACTTTCGCATTTATAATATTAGTAGGACTTGATCGGTTTCACTTTTATTTTTTCGTATAAGTTAGGTACTCTGATAGATTAGAATCTCGCAGGAATTTACGAACAAGTTTGCTCAAAACGTCGTGATTACAGTAAAAGGATATGAAATTCTAGTGAACCAAAAAATAACGCTCACGACTGTAGGAAGACTACATAGCGTAATTCGTGTCGTGACCAACATAATATTCGACCACAACTTGTTTTCAAAATTACATTTATCATATAAATATAGCAGGTTGTAAATGAAAATAAGATTGCTTTTAATATTAAATAGAATTATAATACTATGGGCGTATTCAGAAAGAAAGCTTGAAACTTATAAGCGCTTATCGGCGCTTGTCATGTTCATATATTTTCCTGTCAGTGCTGGTAACCCGCGCAGGAAAATATATGAACATGACAAGCGCCGATAAGCGCTTATAAGTTTCAAGCTTTCTTTCTGAATACGCCCTAACATAGTTTTTTAAGGCCATTTTACTAACAAATATATGGATTTAAATTAATCTGAAACAAATGAAATAAATAAATAAATAAAATATAAGCGTGCTCGATTTTTGTGTTAAGCGAAACCTCGCACTGAATCGCGCAAGCGAAATGTTTTCGCTACAGGGGCTGTATTATGACCACTTATTGCCAGACAGTTTACGCTGTGAATTGAACTAACTGGCAAATTCATATTATGAAAGCAATAACCAGCCATGGTTAATTATGGTATAACTTATAGCTTTCCACCTGCGGCTTCGCCCGCGCAATCAAAGAAAAACCCGCATAGTTCCCGTTCCCGTGGGATTTCCGGGATATAACCTATCCTATGTCCCGGGGTAAAAAGTAGCCTATGTCCTTTCTCGGGTATCAAAATATCTCTATACCAAATTTCATGCAAATTGGTTCAGTAGTTAAGGCGTGATTGAGTAACAGACAAACAGACAGACAGACAGAGTTACTTTCGCATTTATAATATTAAAATTAATTAGTGTGGATATGATTTTGGAGGTTTTAATATATAATTTATTATGTTTTAAACAAAGCGGGCGAAGCCGCGGGCGGAAAGCTAGTTCATATTAAAACACACTACTTACTACGTAGTACGTTAGCCAAACTTTGTACGTAACATCTTAATATGATATATAAATATCGTGTCACAATGTTTGTCCTCAATGGACTCCTAAACCACTTAACCGATTATAATAAAATTCGCACACCATGTGCAGTTCGATCCAACTTGAGAGATAGGATAGTAAAACATGTAGGTACCACGGGCGAAGCCGGGGCGGACCGCTAGTACTTACATAAATAGATTATCGTTATCAAAAATGCTTGTATGGAACAGCACATGGCCCTTATCAACTAATCAAACAACGACAGGTCCGTTATCAATAGTTGTTAAAATTTTATAAGTTCATACTAGCTGGTTCGCGTTATGATTATGCGTTTATGTGAAAGTTTGGGTAATATATTTACTTAGAAAGAAACGAAAAGCTCTATTTTGTTGGTTAATATGTACATCTATATATTATATAAAAAGTGGAACGATTTCAACAATTCTTTTTTATATTATATTCCTTGAATTACGAGGATGGTTTTTATGTAGAGCAAACGTAAATATGTATACCACGGGCGAAGCCTGTAATATAAACTGATATAATAGATCATAATATATAAACTGAGTTTTGGATGGAAGAGGTAATCTAAACGTTTTTTTGTATTCATGGTTCATAATCTGTATTTTAATGCTTACTTGTTACCTTAGAAATATGTATCTAATGTAATACAGTTACTACGCTAAAACTATGTTATTAGCATCATTTTATATTTACTTTCATATCGCATAAACAAATTGTCCCTTTTCTGGGTTGCTTGAAAGGAAGCGCTTATATGCGATTAAGCCGCTTATTATCACTTTTTATAAGTAAGCAAGGATTTTTAAATTTTTTGTGCTGTAATGTTATTTGATTAAATATTTTAAACGGTTGCCCCTGCGCTGAAAATATGTTTTCTTTATAATAGATGAAAGCATCTATATGTTTGTATTTTGGCCTTATGCTTACATATTCATAAGCATATTCGTTTTGTGTAAATTAGGTTAATTAATAGCAAACACGAATTTACGTGTATCTTAAAAAGTGTTATTTTTTATTGACAGGCGCCAAAGTTTTAAAATTGTTATTTTTATTCAACTTGAAATAGGAAATAAGATTGTTGATATAATAAACAAAATAGTTTCGGTGTTTCTTATTAAGTTTAAAATGTTAAATCATGTACTTCTATGCTTAAAAAATGTAAACAATCCGTTTTCAAAAATGGGACGCATTATAGAATAGTTTTGTAAATTCGCATTGCAGCTCTGACCCCTTGACCTTTTCGCGCATACAAACTCCAAACAATACTGAACTCTATTTTTTTAAGAACGAATTTTAATTTCGAACATCAGAGTTTTCTATAGCGCGCTGCAACCGAGTCTACACTCTATTACCAAACAGCTTGTTCCATTTCAAATAACATAGTATGGAGGTGCGCCGTGCCATTAATTCTGAGCTTTATGCGCTGGCATTAAGGCACGTTTTACAGTATTTGCTGGTCATAGCGCAATGCTGTAGTGACGTCACACTGCGTAAGCGAAAATGGGTCAGTAGGTGGCTGGTTTACGATGACACCTGGATCATTGAGGGCTCGTACGGGACGAGGGGTCATGTAACTGGTCGATTATACGCAGGATCCGTGATGTTGGCATTACGTGTAGTTCCATACTGAGTTTATGAGGAAGTTGTTATTTGAATGTTGGCATTAATTTGTTTGAATAAAACCTCTATGTTGGGTTTAATCTACTTTCTATTGGTTTAGTTTTACATGTTATCTGAATAAACAATATTACTTTAATAAGACTTAGATTCAGAATATAACTCATCAATTGTATTGATAATAATAAGAAGAGATAATCATAGAAATTTTAACCAAAATTATTTACTGTACAAACTATAGCCTTCTTATATTTTTTTAAATGTAAATTAATTTAGTTAATTTTATTTGTTACAGGAAAGAGGAGGCCTAGACAATATGAGATCATTAGAACACTATTTAACAGACATTATGAGAGCTGACACATCTGAACACATGAAAGGTAAGATATAAAAAGAAAACAAAAAATGTTGTGTGGTTTTATGAAACCACGGTAAAAGTGAAACCGTTCGAACGGTTCCGAACACTGCTTTGTGTAGCGCATGTCCCGTGACGGTCGGCTGCCGAGTAGGTATACCTACTCGGCAGCCGCGATACACGCGACATGCGCTACACAGACCAAAAAGTTTGAGACGATGTAATAAAAGTTTCACTTTAATAAAACATATTTTATTTTATAACAAAATAAATAGGAATGTCTAAATGTTCTTAACTCTGTGAGTATACATGCATGCGTCTATTGTTGTGTGCAATTCACAAATTCGAATTTGGAATTGTGACGAAACGCATGGATATGTGCAATGAGTTCATAAGTTTTAGACAGGACATGTTAAATAAATCAATGTCAATAGAATATATTGTATTTAATTAATGTGTATATTTAAGGATTATGCCGTATTATTTACTACGTAATCAATAAAGTACGATAAACACATAAAAATAAAAAGAGTGTGATGATATTGAGAAATCTAAAATCTCGTTTTAGGCGCAGATAATTTTAGATTTGAATTTAAATTTAATTAATAATTAAATAACGACCTATTAAGTGAAGTTCCATGTCCCCAAGTGGGGTAAGGGGCAGATGCATTATGCATACATCTGTTTCACTGATCGATTTTCTTAAGGGACAAGTAGGTGATCAGCCTTCTGTGTCCTACCAGACCAAGAAATTTGTTTTTCTTCGTCTCCACCGGGCATCGAACCCAGGACCCCTCGGTGTTACGCTCACGCGTCAACCACTGTACCGAGGGGCGAGGAGGCGGTCAGTTAACGACCTATGATATAAATAAAAATTACGCAACGAAAATCTAGATCTATAAACCTAATTTTGACACATATTTAGAATACCAATAAATTTAATTTAAATACATAATAAATAAATTATTTTTATTGGTTCAAATGTATCCTTGAATAAAACCTAGACATTTGTCTTTCAATGAGAATTTTAAAGGTTATTAGATCATAATATTTTAAATCAAACGGTCTCAAACGGTATACGCATCAGAGGTTTGAAATTTTATTTAGGGCCGATTTTTCAATGCTTGGATAAAACTTATCCGTCCAATAAAGTATTACACGATAATATTAAAATGTCACGCAAACTGTCAAATACGGACAATTAGAATACGTTTTTAAAATGGTAGTTTTGCACATTATTCGACGAATAAGTTTTATCCCAGTATTGTAAAATCGGCCCTTAATATGAAATAAGAGGCCTGATCGAAAAAGCGTAAGACGGATGTTTTTTTTTTAGCCCTTATATTCCATGCGTAAGACGGATACCATTCCAAAATATCAAACATGCTGAACGTTAATAATCAAGTTTTCACTTCTGCCGGCACTCCCCCAGTGCAACCCGTCTTTTTTGTTTAAATTTATATATGCGTAACAAAGAAAATGGAAACAGTATCTGTATCAGCATTTAATAAAGAGCTTATTTCTTACAAAAATATTAAAATATCGTATCGATTTTATGACGTTCAAATAGACAAACACTTAGACAAACATATAAAATAATCTAGTCATCAAGGTTTGCCATAAAGTTGTAAAATATAATGCAGAAATTATGTAAAATGCAATTTTGATAAGATTTAAATAATATTTACATAATACTTATTATGTGACACACTTTTGCATGTCAACTGTTTAACGATACAAAATGGCGGACACGTGCATGTCTTTGTGACTGGATGTGGCTCAATAAAATAAAATATTTGATAATATTTTATTTTACAGCATTCAAATATAAAATTTTAACTTTCTATATGCGATAAAATTAATATGAATGCAAAATATTGTTTGTCGATGTAATTACACTTGCATGCTGAACGACATCGATTTGGATGAAAATTTAAATGACTGCTGTAGACTCTGGACAATAAGTCAACGAAATAAGCTATGCTACTATTTTAAGAACATTAACTTCTCACTTATTGAAATTTCCCTTATAGGATTAGATGTTGAGAGAGAAGAATTTCAGTTATTCTTAAATGATAAATCTAAAATAGGTTCGTGGACATCAATTTTTTTTTAAATAAACTGAAACAATTTTACCACGCTTCACTATGAAACATTCAAACATATGAACATAGTTAGTTACATAGTTAGTAGCACGAGGTATGAGAATATAATAAAATATTAACAAACTTTTAGAACACTAAATAATTATTAAATACGGAGCTTATACAACGACCGTGTTAACGATTTGACCGAGGCGTCAAAGATGTTGTGTGGTTTTATGAAACCACGGTAAAAGTGAAACTGTTCGAACGGTTCCGAACACTGCTTTGTGTAGCGCATGTCGCGTGACGGTCGGCTGCCGAGTAGATACCTACTCGGCAGCCGCGATATGTACGCGACATGCGCTACACAGACCAAAAAGTTTGAGACGATGTAATAAAAGTTTCACTTTAATAAATAATCTGATAAATCGTAACGTTAATCTAAACGTATGAAATTTTAAGACCCGTCAATGCAGGATTTTATTGAGTGAAAACAAAATTTCCTTATATGTATATTATAAATACTATTTTATCAAAAATAAGTATTAATTTGTCACATCTAGTTTCTACTATCTGTGGAAATTACGTAAGTGTGTTTAGTACGTCCTTGTGTATGTTGTCGCTCCAAAACTGAAAATAGGTGATATTTCATAGAATTAGTGTAAAATTATATTGTTTTGCACGCCTCATAAGCGAAGCGTTGAGGTGGGTACTACTGTCACTTCGCGCAAAACATCTGATTTTTCAAACTTAAAATGTCTTTATGTATCATACATTGCACTTGCAAGATAATACATACACACACATATTAAGAAAAAACACTATTTTTAACGTTCATGATATTTTTGATGTCATTTTTGTTATTTAAACTAGTTAAAAAACAGTTTAAAAAAGTTCTGTCTTGGACGTCCGTGTGTCTGTATGTGCGGATCCTTTTTCTTGTTAACACGATAGCACAGTATTACAATATTATTTCCTACAGTAAGGAATCGCCTTTGATGTCGCGCGATGCCGCCGCCAGCGTAGGTACTTACGCTGCCACACGAAAATACGCTAGGGTTGCAACAAATGGGAAATAAAACAATTGTGATTATTAATATTATGATGAAATCTTTCATATGTACATTCAAAATACTTAATTGCGATTATTAAATCTGATGTAATTATTTGTTCATAAATATATAATTACAGATATTGCACTGCTAAATATTATTTACGTGGACACTTTATTTTTGGATGTTCTTAATTGTATATTATAACATTTAACTAAGTAATGCATTCGCATTGGGATGTACAATCTGATTAGAAAATAATGAGGACAACATATACATAGCTTTGATTTTAATTAAACAGATACAATTAATACAATCTTTCTGAAATATTGTTTCCTTCTGGGATTTCAATGTAGATTTACATCCGTAAACCGAACAGTTTGTGCGCGCCATAATAGAATATGTAAGTACCTATGTATAATAAAATTATTACACAAAAAATACGACTGCGTCATCCTTTCGCGCTAGGTAAAGCAAACTAAGCGTGTTTGCTTTACGCGGCCCGCGTCGCCCGACCCCCGCCAGTTCCCCTCCGTTTCTCTGCACAAGTACATTCGTCGCACTACTGTAGGAAATAATGGTAATACTGTGACGATAGCGACCGAAATACTTTACTAATCGAGTCTTTTTTTTTCTCTTACGCTTGAGTATGCTCAGGAATAGAACCCTTTCATTTTTCAGGGTCTGATTCGATGTGGTTTAATTGTTATTAAATAAACAAAAATAATAATTAATAAATATTTATTAAAAAAAAATTATGAGGCGTGCACTTTTGGATTTTCCAAATTATTTCTTTATTATATCGAAAAAAATTGATACTTAACGGTTTAAAAACACGTTTTGTTCATATTTTAACTACTTTTATTGGTCGTTGTGTGTCGATAGAAGTGCGAAGATTTGTGACGCATCATTTAGTTATTTTTTGTTGGTACACTAATTTACTAATAATTTGAAATACCTAGTCAACTTTCAATCATAATATAAAACATTATGAATCTAATTATTAGATATCGTGTATTTAGTATTTTCCTGAGTTTCCTTTCTAGAATACATAGGTATTATACATTTACTTATTATTATACACTAGGTTTCCGCCCGCGGCTTCGCCCGCGCAGTCAAAGAAAAACCCGCATAGTTCCCGTTCCCGTGGGATTTCCGGGATTGCATCATTTTCCCAGGATAAAAAGTAGCTATGTCCTTTCTCGGGTATCAAAATATCTCCATACCAAATTTCATTAAAATTGGTTCAGTAGTTTAGGCGTGATTGAGTAACAGACAGACAGAGTTACTTTCGCATTTATAATATTAGTATGGATACTGGATAGCGTTAAATGCAATTTATAAATATTTGAATCCTATCCTACAAATATTATAAATGCGAATGCTTGTGAGGATGGATGTATGTTTTGTTGATGGATGTGTCTTTTATTGCGAAATATGTACCACGGGCGAAGCCGGGGCGGACCTCTAGTAATATATAATATTAATATTATACAGCTGAAGAGCAAAAGAGAAGAGCTAATCTCAGCAACTACTGGTCCGATTAGAAAAATTATTTCGGTGTTAGATTGCCTATTCATCGAGGAAGGCTATAGGCTATATTATATCATCTCGATAAGATCATAATAGGAGCGGAGCAATGCGGGTGAAACCGCAGGGAACAGCTAGTAAAAAAATGAATGCTTTCTTGACTCTATATTTCTTGGTTCTAACATATTTTTATTAGCGTAAGTCGAACTAGTATAATAATATATATCTATACTAATATTACAAAGAGGAAAAGTTTGTATGTATGTATGTATGTATGTATGGTTTTAACGCATAAACTACTGGACCGATTTTGATGAAATTTGGCAGTGATAATCTTTAGACCCTGAGAAAGAACATAGGCTACCTTTTATCGCGAAATATGTACCACGGGCGAAGCCGGGGCGGACCGCTAGTTAGGTATAAATCAAATTGAAATAATGGTAGGTATAAGAAAAACAATATAATAAAAATTTTCAACCCTCTTTATTGTTAATAGAGTAAAGAAACGTGTTTTGTAAACACAAATAAAAAAGCTACGATGCGGTAAGATTTCATTCATAAACGTTATATTCATCAATGCGCAAAAATGTTGGTAGCTTTTCAGACACACAAAAATAAACTCTTATAAAAACATAACATTAATAAAACAAGCAGTTATTATTACACAAAAACAAAAGCTTTGGCTTTTGACATTTTCAGTTCGGCTGCAGCATAGCTAGTTAAAAATAACCAGACCATGGTGGCATAGACAAGATACCTCGTGATCTATTCGAACAATACGGCGGATTTTAATATTCATCGTTTTATACTAGCTTACGAAATTAGAACAGACATTTGAATTTACCTGCATAATATTCAACGTATAAACCGACTCAGTTGTATAGTCAAGGTGCTAATAGGACGCGAGAGGGATTCGAAACATTTGAAAATGGCCGCGTAATTGATAAGAACGAATCTCTTCAGTATTTGGCGGCAACTGCTACTAGCGCGCGCATCGCGTATTTCAGAACGCGCTCGGTCTATTTTTAAAAATTTGGAGTGCAGTGAACTTTTTTAATCTGTGTTTACGATACTGGGAAAATTGATTAGGTATTTTGACGTTTATTTTTTTTTGCCGCGCATTTTGTCAAGGCGATGGCCCGTGCGTCGATTTTTACATAATGATAATAAAAATACATCGTACATAAATTAAACAGTAATACATAACTATTTTGCATGTGTATTGTGTAGTCGTAAAATCATTGTTATGAATATTACAATGCGTTATTTTTCATAGCTCGAAACAATTTATTTTTACAATGGCATTGAGAAGAACAAACATTGACAAATTATAAAAGAACTAGCTCATTATAATTTTGATAAAATTAAAAATATTGAAGAAAGATGCAATATAAGTTTAAATTCTAAAATATTAAACATGTCTCCTATCTTGAATCGTAAATGTCTATTATTATCTATTCGTGCGACCCTGATTGTTCCACCGGAATACTCTATTTTATTGATTTCCTAAAAGGGGAAGTGTTAAATATTGCTCAATCTGTATTTTAACTGTGTCAGATATTTTGTTCTATATATACTAACTTCAGTTCGCAGTTTCACTCTGATAGATAATAATATTAGAACAAATACAATACAATCTACATAATATATTTAGATCATAGTATCATCATAATCCATACTACATAATATTATAAATGCGAAAGTAACTCTGTCTGTCTGTCTGTTACTCAATCACGTCTTAACTACTGAACCAATTTGCATGAAATTTGGTATAGAGATATTTTGATACCCGAGAAAGGACATAGGCTACCTTTTATTGTGAAATATGTACCACGGGCGAAGCCGGGGCGGACCTCTAGTAAATTATATACTGAAACCTTCCTCGAGAATAACTCTATCTATTAAAAAAACCGCATCAAAATCCGTTGCGTAGTTTTAAAGATTTAAGCATACATAGAGACGGACAGACAGCAACAGCGACTTTATGTACTAGGTATTCTTATTGTATTGTTATCGCATCGACTCTACCCGGTTTGAACCTGAGTAAAACCGACCATTACACAATCATTATGCTTAAATAAGTTATAATATTACAGATTAATGTACCTTTCTAATAAAATAATTATCAAAATTGATTCAGTAGTTTTTGAGCTTATCCACTATAAACTTACAAAATGCTACTAATATTATAAATGCGATCGTTGCTGAGGAATGAGGATGGATGTTTGTTACTACTGAACTTATTACAATGAAATTTGGTTTGTAGGTAGCTGAAGACCTAGAATACATACGCTACTTTTTATCCCACAGGCACGGGAACAATGCGGATTTTTCTTTGAAAATGCGGGCGAAGTCGCGGGTGGAAATCTAGTATTCAATATTAGTGTAACTATAGATAAAGTAATAAAAACCTCTATTGAATTGAAATAAAACAGTCGCCCTTATTTTTTCTATGTTTTTGTACGCTTTACCTCAACCTACAAGTTTTTAATAGAACCTTGGTATATAACCTCGTTCTAAGGCTGTATTTACTTAAATAATTATCTGTAATTTAGAAGTTATTGTGTACAAGTACTGCTAAATCTCTATATTATACATGTTCCGGGCAAAGTGGTTAACTGGGCATTATTAATAAAACCGGCCATTATTAATAAGGCCCGACAGACAGAAGTCCATATGGTGGTCCTATTTCTGAGTAGGTATTTAAAAAAATAAACTGGAAACCTAATCCATCTCAACAAACTTATCCTATATTGTATATATGCACTTATTTTATTACTTTGCCCTAAAAAGGTGGGCATGATTCATAATGACCAGGAAAAGTGGGCACTATGAATACAGACCAGGCATTATAAATAGTGGCCGGCTAACATATATTTTCGACAACTTCTAGTACAAGTATCATAGATAGAGCAAGAAATACAGATATTACTTAGTTAGAAAGAAACAGAAGATTGCGATATATACATAAAAGTTACGCGAAAATGCGTAAAAAGTATTAGCTTACGTCAAGAAGGCTTACGTCAGAAAAAGATAGGTATGAACTGGTATGAATTAAAAACTATTGAATGGCATAATTTAATACTGTCTTTGAAGGCTACAGTAAACATGTTGATAAAGAGAAAAACGGCTAAAATATTGATAACTTTTAAATACAAATTTGAAAGTAGAAGTACATAACAAATGCAATGAAACATAAAATTTATACGAAAAACAAACAAACGAAGAAATTGATCATGAAATTGTTAAAAATATTTATAAATTATTCACAATAATTTTGATTTGAACTTTTAGCACAAAAATATCCTAGTAATCCACTTACTGACCGCGGCTACCGTTGCTTAACCTGTCTATTTATTATTTACATAGAGAATTAACTCTAACACCTTGGCCACGGACACCGGCGGCGCGACCGACGGCGCGACGGGCGGCGCGGCAATTCGCGCGGCGCGGTAAGCATGCCACGGGCAGTTGCGTTCGCCGCCGCGACCAGTGTAGACGAGGAGACGAGATGGCTTTATCAAAGTTAGCTCGACGTATTGTTTAGAGAGTAGCAGCTTTTTTACTCAAGATTTAATGTTTGGAAGATATAGTGGAGTACACGAATTAAATAGAAATCGTGTTACAGACGGAGAATTCCACCAAAAATATGAAAAATATAGGCATGATGAAAAATTATGTTGCGGGTGGCTAGACTTCCAAATAGCTGGTCTAGCTAGAATTTCTGCAATAAAAGCTTCCGTCTCCATTTTCGCAAAAAAAAAACAAACTATTTTAAATTAAGTTCGCTCCGGGAGTAGTCGCCGCGTCTGCCGCTCGACTCCGTGGCCTGAGCCGTAATAACTCATACATTTGTTTCGATCGCTAGTCGTGCCGCGCGATTCGCTCGGGGAAATTCGCCGGTCGTCTCGCTGGTCGCCGCTGCGCGTGGCATGCCCAGTACATTTCCATACATTTGATTCATTCGCAAGACGCGCCGCCAGTCGCGCCGCGCGAATTTTCGCTATAGCGAATTGTCCGTGGCCAGCACGTCAATACCTGTTCACCAATAATGCTATTGTAGCAAAATACGACCTTGAGCGTGCATCTTGCGTAACGCCAGTGATGTAGAGTTTGTCATTGTCGATAAAAAATTATCGATATTATTTTATTTGTTGACAAATTTGTTACGCTCGTGAAGACTACAATCACTTAATAGTAAATAGTATAAAGCAATGCCTGTCTGTATGTATGTATGTATACTTAGACAACGGATTTGGATTTGGTTGTTTTAATAGATATACTGATTCAAGTGGTAGGTTTCAGACAAAGCGGGTGATACAGTGGGCCGAAAGCTAGCAATTTACTAAAACCTTCATCGAGAACCACCCTATCAATTGGTGAAAACAAAATTGAAATCGCTCTAGTTTTTTTTGAGTCTATCGCAAACAGACGGCGGAATTTGATTATACTATGTAGTGATTTTGTGATATTATTTTAGAGGCCAATCAATTAGGATCTTAATGTATATATTATACGCTTATATTCAATATTTTGATTATAGTACTTTTAATGTTCAACAAAACTTCGATTAACAATCTTCGCAGTCATTTATTTATAGTTTAATTTTCAATAGGATTAAACAATGAGTAATAAAGATATTCATCACGTTAAAGAGAGAATCGCAAGTAAATACATCAACATTAATTGTTTATAATATAACATGATTAAAACCGAAAAGTAAACTCTTTAGTTTTGATGAGTCTTATTGCACCGTATGCTGTGATTTTACCATATTAATTAAAGTTATAACATGAGTAGAGTCAGGTCGAACAGCTAGTAATATCATAAACCAATCAAAACAAGGCCTATCAACTATCGACATTAGCAATTAAAATCTGAGCACATTTAATTATTAATTACCTTGAAAAAGAGTCGTCTTAGAAAGTGCAAAGTGCCATTGTGCCGAGCATGTTAATGACGACCTTGACACGGTTACAGTATAAATTCGTCTAGTGTTTAACTTTTAATGTTCTGCGAGTGTCGCGTGGTAATTGTACTGGACGTTGCTAGTCTGTGACGTGGTGACGTTTGGTTTGAGATACTTCTATTTTGTTGTATAATTATATGTATATACTTCTATACTTCTATTGTGGGAAATTGCTAAAATTTTTTTGTACATACACAAGCTTTCTGAGAGCAGCTTCGCCTGCGTAGCCTAAAACTTAATAATTAAAACTTTCGAGAACTACGTTTTCTATTTGTGAAAACAGAATGAAAATTGGTGCAGTAGTTTTGACTTTATTAACAGAAAGATGCGACGGAGGAATTTATTTTATAACATTAACATAATATACAAACACTAGCGGTCCGCCCCGGCTTCGCCCGTGGTAAATATGAAAAATAGATGTTGGCCGATTCTCAGACTTACCCGATATGCACAGAAAATTTCATGAGAATCGGTCCACCCGTTTCGGAGGAGTATGCAGACTAACATTGTGACACGAGAATTTTATATATAAGACTAGCGGTCCGCCCCGGCTTCGCCCGTGGTACATATGAAAAATAGATGTTGGCCGATTCTCAGACTTACCCGATATGCACAGAAAATTTCATGAGAATCGGTCCACCCGTTTCGGAGGAGTATGCAGACTAACATTGTGATACGAGAATTTTATATATAAGAAGATATAAGACTAGCGGTCCGCCCCGGCCTCGCCCGTGGTACATATGAAAAATAGATGTTGGCCGATTCTCAGACTTACCCGATATGCACAGAAAATTTCATGAGAATCGGTCCACCCGTTTGGGAGGAGTATGCAGACTAACTTGTGACACGAGAATTTTATATATAAGATTTATTTGTACAGAAACTTAATCGATACTACCCATTCCAAGTTCTAAATATGTTAATGTCAATCTATTTTAATCATACTAATGGCTGAGTGGAGCACGAAACAGATAGATTACTTAATAATTTACTGTTTTAATCAAATACATCGATACTTATAATTTATTATTAGAAAAGTATACTTAAGTTACCTACTAGCGGATTCACCCACGGACGTAACCCTATATGTATAACCTCTTTACTGTAAATGTTCATCTAAATACGTGCAGTATTTGTTCGTGAAAGAGTAACAAATGAACATACATCAATCCATAATCACAAACTTTCGCATTTATAATACCTACTAGCTTTCCGCCCGCGGCTTCGCCCGCGCTTTCAAAAAAAAACCCGCATAGTTCCCGTTCCCGTGGGATTTCCGGGCCTATGTCACTCAAAACTAAAACCTAGCCTATGTCACTCAGAAATGATGTAGCTTTCCAACAGTGAAAGAATTTTTCAAATCTGCCAAGTAGTTTCGGAGCCTATTCAATTCATACAAACAAACAAACAAAAAATCAAACCTTTCCTCTTTATAATATTTGTATAGATGTATAGATTACTAGGATAGGATAAGTACATCTATAAAGCTGAAGAGTTTGTTTGTTTGTTTAAACGCGCTAATCTCGGGAACTACTGGTCCGATTTGAAAAATTCATTCGGTGTTAGATAGCCCATTTATCGAGGAAGGTTATAAGCTATATGTCATCACGCTAAGACCAACAGGAGCGGAGAAATGCGGGTAAAGCCGCGCGAAACAGCTAGTTATAAATAATCAAATTGAGTTAGAATCATAAAATGATATATGTATATATGCAGCTCATGATAAGAACTGCGCAGTAGTTTTTATATTTATATGTTAATTTATTATTTGAAATGATTCTTCTCACGTATACTCATTTTAATATCTGCTAGATAAATTACCATTAAACTTTATAAACAGTTACATTTAGTATTTCTTTTGTATAGATGTATCAAAGATCAAAATATATTAAAAATGCTTCTAGTGATAAAAAATATATCATCACTACATCGTTAAAAACAAAGTAGTTTTATCCTATATCCCTATGTATGCTTAAAAGTTAAATCTTTAAAACTATGAAACGGATTTTGATGTTTTTTTTTATAGACAGAGTCATAGACAATACATATTATACTACAGGAAATCTGAGTGATTCAAGAATCAAGATAAAGGTTTGGTGTATAATTCAATAAGTTTTAGACAAAGCGGGCGAAGCTGCGGTCGGAAAGCTAGTTCACAATTCGAATTACAATCATTAGGCTCATAACTCAGGCCCCGGAACCACAGACACAATAGAAAATCTATTGTGTCTGAGACCGATCGGGCCGCTTGGGGCTCAATGGGTCAAGCATTTACAGAATATATAAAAATTAATTTTATTAAGTCAAAACTAGTTTGAAATATTTAAATTGTGAAATATATTTTTATTTAATGTTTCATATTAGCATATATTAGCATATGTGAATTTATCGCATTTATGGATATTTTAATAGAAATCCTATGACCTAGTTATAACATCCATATTAAATCGATAAAATTTCAAGAAAACGAGTAAACTTTTATCGATAAATCTGAACAGTAGCACGTCACTAGCGTGGTGATTTTCACAAAACGTTGTAAATATACTAAACGCTTTCAAGGCTTGACTAGACTATGCACTTGACTTTATTTGTTATAGATATTTATATATTACTAGCGGTCCGCCCCGGCTTCGCCCGTGGTACATGTTTACGTTTTCTCTACATGAAAACCATCCTCGTACTTCAAGAAATATAATAAAAAAGAATTATCGAAATCGGTTCAGCCGTTCTCGAGTTATCCGCTTACCAACACATTTTGCGATTCATTTTTATATATAAAGAAGATTAGACTTCTTCTAGAAGCACTTTTAAAACGTCAATAAGTACATATTTTTAACATTTAGTCTTATTGTGATATAATATAGCCTCGATAAATGGACTAAGTATCTAACAGTGAAATTTTTCAAATCGGACCCATGGTTCCCTAGATATAGTGCGTTCAAGCAAACAAACAAATAAACTCTTCTGCTTTAGCAGATTTTCAATCAATTCAAGGGATGCATGTTTTGTTTGTGGTTTTGTTCGCGAGTTACACGGCGTACACCTTGTTTTATATATTTTACACTAGCAACTTTGTCTGCTCTTAAAATGAATATTTGTACCCATTTTTACAATATTTTCCATAGCTGCTCCGCTAGTTGTAGCGTGGTCTTATATGGTACTAGATTTCCGCCCGCGGCTTCGCCCGCGTTTGCAAAGGAAAACCCGCATAGTTCCCGTTCTCGTGGGATTTCCGGGATAAAAACTATCCTATGCGTTAATCCAAGTTACCCTCTATATGTGTGCTAAATTTTATTGTAATCGGTTCAGTAGTTTTTACGTGAAAGAGTAACAAACATCCATACATCCATATATCCTTACAAACTTTCGCCTTTATAATAGTATTAAGAATTAAGATTAAGATTTAATTGTAGCCTTATAATTTTCTTCGCTAAATTCTGGGAATTATTGAACACAAAAATAGGTAATTCTTCAATTCGAAACAAACAAACTCTACAGCTTTACTATATTGGCATTTATGATAGGATCATAATTCATAGGACACAACTTACTACACTTTCTGCAATTTCCTAATTCATTGTACTAAATCAATTTTCCCACTATTTTTAGTGTCAATATTTTACAGTGATACAGTGAAATGTATTAGTGTTAAGTGAAGAGTGGTTATGATAAACGAAAGAATGATCACCAATATGCCATATTACGGTAAGTTTTATTTATTGCACGCCTCATAAGCGAAGCGTTGAGGTGGGTACTACTGTCACTTCGCGCAAAACATCTGATTTTTCAAACTTAAAATGTCTTTATGTATCATACATTGCACTTGTAAGATAATACATACACACACATATTAAGAAAAAACACTATTTTTAACGTTCATGATATTTTTGATGTCATTTTTGTTATTTAAACTAGTTAAAAAACAGTTTAAAAAAGTTCTGTCTTGGACGTCCGTGTGTCTGTATGTGCGGATCCTTTTTCTTGTTAACACGATAGCGACCGAAATACTTTACTAATCGAGTCTTTTTTTTTTTCTCTTACGCTTGAGTATGCTCAGGAATAGAACCCTTTCATTTTTCAGGGTCTGATTCGATGTGGTTTAATTGTTATTAAATAAACAAAAATAATAATTAATAAATATTTATTAAAAAAAAATTATGAGGCGTGCACTTTTGGATTTTCCAAATTATTTTTATGTATTATGGGAACGATTTTCAATCAAAACCTGCTTCCAATAAAGTTAATTCTTAAAAAATTGAAATGTCATCTGATAAATGTCAACGATGGGGAATAAGGAACATTGTTGAGATTATAGGTTTACGCAAATATCACGCGAGAGACGCTGCGGGTTCTAGCTAGTTTCTTATATAAGCATATAAGTATAATCCAGAAATAATTTTATACTGGTCGATTGTTTCGGCTATGTCCGGGTTGACCTGGTTTTAGGGTATAGTCTATGCTCAGAATAGTCTATACTCTATGGGCGTATTCAGAAAGAAAGCTTGAAACTTTTTTTTAAGCGCTTATCGGCGCTTGTCAGCGCTGGTAACCCGCGCAGGAAAATATATGAACATGACAAGCGCCGATAAGCGCTTATAAGTTTCAAGCTTTCTTTCTGAATACGCCCTATGTTAATACTTAATATTCAGTAAAAATAGAGCCTTCCAATGACATGACAATTCAAATTGTTTAAAGGAGGCCGTTTCTATATTTGTATGGGTTTTAGGTTTGAATGTGAATAGAAAATAATAATGTTTATTCTATGTTCATTGAATGAGATTAAATTTATTTTTTTACATGAATTCCTCCGGCATAGATACTTTTTGACACTAACAACAGATTAAAAAGGAAATCTCTATTAATACGTAAACTTATTTAAGCTTTTATGGGTGCCATCGTTCATGAAGTTTTTGTAATGTGTGTTTTTATTTTTTATTGTTCCAAAAAAACAATTTTGAATAAAAAAAAACCTTTGGAAACGAATATCAAATGTTGTGTAGGTATAGGTAACTGCATAGAGCATTTTCTATACAGCTTTTTAAACGAAGCACTCATTTTCTTCAGCTACCTGTGAAAATGACGCAGTGGTCGTTGTTTTTTAATTTAAATTCTGAAGAAGAAAACGTCATCCTTTCCTCCCAGGTTTTCCATTCTCCTTATAAAGATACCAAAAACTATCTTTCCCTAGTTATATAATACATGCATTTGGTTCAATAACTCAAACAATGCCGTACATAAAACACAGAAATAGGTCACCTGAGCCTGTTCCACTTACCCGTTGCCATAGTGACGCGGCCATGTTGGCGTTGCCATGGTTACGCGCGTGCGCGGTCCCGGAAGGCGTGGTGTGTTGATACTGCATTTAATAAAATTATTAATTGATTATAGCGTATGTGTGCTAGTGGAACGCGGGGATGTTCTCTCCCTTTTTATTTATTACGTAAATGTATGTCTTTCTCTTTCTGTGTAGGTTCTTTTTGCAAAATAGGTCAATTTATTGTGGAAGTTTATAATGTTTGTTGCATTTTATGCTAAATAGAGAATCGATTTCATTACGACCTTCATTAAGTTAGAGGCTAATTTGATCGTGTATCTATTGAATTAAATATGGCTTGCAGTTAGTAATTATCTACAAAATATTAATCATTTAATTAATACCTTGAAGTACAGTGAATAGATGGGGCTTTCATAATTAGTAATATATTTTTGGCTTCTGTAAAATGAATATCGATAAATCGTTATTCTTTTGTTTAGGTTAGAAACAGCTGATTTTAGAACCCGTTATATTTTCACTAGCTGTGACCCGCGGTTTTACCCGCATTGCTCCGCTCCTGTTGGTCTTAGCGTGGTGATATATTATAGCCTTCATCGATGCTATCTAACACCGAAAGAATTTTTTAAATCAGACTAGTAGTTCCTGAGTTTAGCACGTTCAAACAAACAAACAAGCTCTTCAGCTTTATAATATTAGTATAGATTGCTATTAATTATAATAGAGTCTGCTTATAAAACAAAAATGTGTTAATAAATGATTAGCGTAAATATATTGCTTGCTTTTTGTGAAATATTTTTCTAACGAGCTTGGTGATGATGTGCCTGCTATTTGACATCTTTTGACGTAAATTTTCATTCATTATATTATAAGCTCATTATAACTGACAGATAAGCTAAACAGAACATATCGGGAAGGTGTGAAAACGCCCATTATTGTGTTTTGTTTTTATCAGTTTGTTATCAGTTTGAATGTAATTACACAACAAACACATGCTTTTTAATTATTTTAGTTTTAGGACCGATTTTTAGGGTTCCGTAGCCAAAATGGCAAAAACGGAACCCTTATAGTTTCGTCATGTCCGTCTGTCCGTCTGTCCGTCTGTCCGTCTGTCACAGCCGATTTACTCGGAAACTATAAGTACTACAGTGATGAAATTTGATGGGAATATGTGTTGTATGAACCGCTACAAAAATATGACACTAAATAGTAAAAAAAAGAATTGGGGGTGGGGCCCCCCATACATGTAACTGAGGGATGAAATTTTTTTTTTCGATGTACATACCCGTGTGGGGTATCAATGGAAAGGTCTTTTAAAATGATATAAAGTTTTCTAAAAAACATTTTTCTTAAAGTGAACGGTTTTTGAGATATCAGCTCTCAAAGTCGTAAAAAGTATGTCCCCCCCCTCTATTTTTATAACTACGGGGTATAAAATTCTAAAAAAAATAGAGGTGATGCATGCTAATTAACTCTTTCAACGATTTTTGGTTTGATCAAAGTATCTCTTATAGTTTTTGAGATAGGTTGATTTAACTGTAATTTATTATATTTGCTGCTACGGAACCCTTTGTGCGCGAGCCCGACTCGCACTTGGCCGGTTTATTAATTCTTGGTTATATTCGTCGATTATCGAATAATACCTACAACTTTTTCAAAAATGTGTTACTATCCTATATTTTGACAGTTTACAAGAGACATTTTAAGGCAAATAGGTTTAGTATACTATTATACTTGTACTAGCTTTCCGCCCGCGGCTTCGCCCGCGTTTTCAAAGGAAAACCCGTTCCCGTAGGATTTCCGGGATAAAACCTATCCTATGTCCTTTCTCGGGTATCAAAATATCTCTATACCAAATTTCATGCAAATTGGTTCAGTAGTTAAGGCGTGATTGAGTAACAGACAGACAGACAGAGTTACTTTCGCATTTATAATATTAGTATGGATGGTTCTTGGTATATGTAGCTTTCTTATGGTGAAATCATTTTTAAATACGATCCAGTTGTTTTTGATTAATATCGTAACAATCAAACAAAAACAGTTTATAAAATTTGTCACTTACATACAATTTTATGCAGCGTTTTAACGTACCTACATATCAGATTAACATACGTACTTTTCAAAATTAAATATATAAATCAACTCTTAATATTGATTCATTCTGTTTAAAAATGGCTAGCGTTTAGCTGCACTATATTTTGTCAGTATATTTTTATTTTTGTTAATATAATATTTGATTTGACTAGTGTTTTACTTGCATTGTCATGTTTTTTGTCCTCTCTAATAGAATCAAATAAATGTTTCTTTCTATCATCTAGTAAGTATATGAATCAACCTGCTTTACTCATTCAAAAAACATCACGTAATGGCAGAGTAAGCCCTAAAAGCGGTCTAGCCTAGATATCTAGTGCTCAGATGCGCTTACTTCTCCCGGATCTGGGTCATTTAGCAATCGGGTCGCATATAACGAGTGTCATTATATAACCGCTTTGTTTATCTGCATCTGGTGGTTCTTGTATTGAAAAATATTTGGTGGTGGTTCTTGTATTGAAAGGTATTTGGGGGTGGTTCTTGTATTGAAAAGTATTTGTTGGTGATTCTTGTATTGCAAAGTATCTGGTGGATGTTCTTGTATCGAAAAATATCTGAAAGTGGTTCTTGTTTCTGCGGTGGCTCTGCAGGACTAGTTCTATCGCTCATGTATTATCCTTGATATGACTAGCTGTTCCCCGCGGTTTCACCCGCATTGCTCCGCTCCTGTTGGTCGTAGCGTGATGATATATAGCCTATAGCCTTCCTCGATAAATGGGATTTCTAACACCGAAATAATTTTTCAAATCGGACTAGTAGTTCCTGAGTTTAGCACGTTCAAACAAACAAACACATAAACTTTTCAGCTTTATAATATTAGAATAGATTTATGTGTCTAGAGATAGTTAGGAGGCTAGAGAGCTAGCCTATTAATTAAACTAAACTCAAACTCAAACATTTATTTATTCAATTAGACTTCTTCTAGAAGCACTTGAACCGTCATAACATATTTTTAACATTTACCACCGATTCGGAAAACAGTATCTATGGAGAAGAACCGGCAAGAAACTGCATGGGTAGGTAGTTGCTCTTTTAAAATCATGTCAATATTACAATGCTACTTTTTAAAATATCTCATTGGTATTTTCCTTTTACTATTTCTACTATTAGGAAGCCGTGTAGAGATTAGTAACATAATAAGTATAGGGTAATAGGTGGTAATAGGGCACCAAAATTGTGTACTGTCACACGCATGCGCTAGCACGTGCTGGTTCATTGACCTTGTCAAGTTTTCGTCATGATGTGAACTGGGTACCCTGGAAATTATGACCTAGAGTTTTATACTGGTTTTATAGGGTTGGTTTTTTAAAGATTAAATGTTGATTATTTATATTTTTCAGAGTTTCTTGTCAGGTCTTCTCTGTAGAAACTGCTTTTTGAACCTGTGGTAAATAATTTATATGTATATAACTAGTCTGGTCATAAGTTCTGTCATTATGTTAGATTTTCAAATTTTTAATGTTTACCGCAAATTTCTTTTTCACGTTCGATTTTTGATTATTTTACGCGTTAAAAAACGACACACTTTATTAGAATAACGAATTTGTTACAATGTAGTGGACGCAAAAAGAAGACAGAGTCGCTGTTCTCGCTCTGCATCGTAGCGGTTACGCGCCAAGAGAAATTTTCAGTTTGATTTAAAATTTACAAATAACACAGAGATTTTTTTATTGCACTATAAATCGATTTAAGTAAGATTCAAGAGTAGAAGATAGGAATAGAAGTGGTCTTTGTCGTACGATTTGGACGACAGCAGTGATAAATGCAGTAAAGGTGCGAATAAGGAAAAGTCCGGTCCGAAATCGCAAACAGTTAGCACTGCTGATGGGCCTTAGCAGTACCACAGTTAAAAGGGTGTTGAACGAGGACCTAGGACTATGGGCTTATTGTAGAAAAACATCGCATCTTCTTAACACACGCCTGAAGAAATTAAGACTGGATAAATGTCGCGCTTTACTTAAACGATACGCGAGAAAAATGTATCGTGAAATCCTATTTTCAGATGAAAAAATTTTTACAGTGGAGGAGTGATGCAACAAAAAGAATATCAAAGTGTATACCCACAGTA
Source organism: Colias eurytheme (assembly GCF_061535395.1). Lineage (NCBI taxonomy): Eukaryota > Metazoa > Arthropoda > Insecta > Lepidoptera > Pieridae > Colias > Colias eurytheme. The sequence continues at coordinate 969,144 of NC_143010.1, read as the reverse complement.
GTGAAGAAGCGTATCAACGTGTATTTCGAGTCCAACGCGGCCATCACCCCTTATCAGTAATGGTTTTCCTGGGAGTGTCTTATTTTAGCCTAACAGAGGTATTTTTCTGTGAAAAGGGTGTGAAAATAAGTTCCAATGTTTACTAAAATACGGTCCTAACAAACCTCGTAAAACCTCCTGACCTGACCATGTTAAAAAATCAGCACTGGGTATTCCAGCAGGACTCAGCACCTGCCCACAAAGCCAAGGGTATCCAAAATTGGCTGGCCACCCATCAGATTGACATCATTCGTCATGAAGATTGGTCATCTTCTAGCCCGGACCTGAATCCTCTGGATTATAAAATCTGGTAATATTTAGAGGAGAGAACCTGCGCTAAATCCTACCCAAATTTGGAGTCACTCAAAGCATCCATTATTAAAGTAGCTGCTAAAATAAACATGGACATGGTTCGTGCTGCGATAGACGACTGGCCGCGGAGGTTGAAAGCTTGTATCGCAAAACATGGATGCCATTTTGAATAATTTTTATACGAAATTATTAAGTAATATGTAAGCTTTATTGCCACATATAAAACAATAAATATATAAAAGTAACTTTTTGTTTATTCAATAATACATATGTGACAGAACTTACGACCAGACTAGGTAGTTATGTATGATTATGAAAAGCTGATCTGTCGATACCTAATAAGACTAGTTGAATAAATAAATGTTTGAGTTTGAGATTGTAACGTGAATACTCTATCACACAAAAACAGCTGATCTGATATGTATGAAATTTGGTACAGAGATAGATTAAAGTCTGGAAAAACACGTCATAGCATATTATGCTTCATTATTGTTATTCCCGTGCAATTTAAATGAAATATTGATGTCCAACTTGTATAATATTAAATAAATAACACAAAACTATGTTCTATTGTATATAGATATAATTTTCACACTTAATTAAGTGGTTCAAATAATAAAAAAAACGTTTTTTTTCATACTAAGATAAGTGTAAATTATTGAGAATGTTCACAGCAAGTAACCTAAATCAAAATATAATGTTGTATTCCAATAAGAAACAAAGTAGAAAAACACTTTTATATGCAAATAAAGTAACGTAGCAAATTAGCAATATGTTGGAAAAATCTTATCGAGTAACATTGGCAGTGTAGACGTCTAAATAGCCTGCCACAGACTAAAAATATACAGTATATAATATACAGTGTATTGGATCGGTCAGTATGGGTACTTGTAAACTATTTTATTAACTGTGGTATGAGTAAGTCTGTAAGCCTGCAGAGTAGTTATGAGATATATGGATCTGTACTTAGGAACCATGTTATCGATTTTAGTGACAGAAAATAAAAAGAAAGAAAGATGAAGAGAAGAGAGAAGAGAAAATACGTTTAATCATAAATATATAATTACAAATAATTTTCATTTACAACCAACTTATAACTAATACATTTTTACGTACAATAAACATTTATGAATTACTATGAATGAATGAATGAATAAATACTTTATTTGCACCAGAAACAAAATAATAACAAAAAACACAGACAATAGAAAAACGTACAAAAAGGCGGCCTTATCGCTAATACAGCGATCTCTTCCAGGCAACCTTAGGTCAAGGATCATGAGAATTAAGTCATATATTGAGGTCGATGGTGCACAACACTATTTATAATAAATTATATATACATGGAGATACAATACATAATTAAATAGATGAGTATACTACATAATAAAATAATATACATATACACACAAACATACATTTCATAAAGATAAATAGTAATTATGTACTTGCTTTTTGAACTCATTCATCATACTATCTTCCCTCCCACGGCAAAGAAAAACCCGCATAGTTTCCGTTCCCGTGAGATTTCCGGGATAAAATCTATCCTATGTGTTAATCCAAGTTACCCTCTATATGTGTGCTAAATTTCATTGTAATCGGTTCAGTAGTATTTGCGAGAAAGAGTAACAAACATACATCCATCCTCATAAACTTTCGCATTTATAATATTAATAGGATAGGATAGGATTGGTGACAAAACAACAATATTTGCATTAGTATAAGTAGTCTTATACTAACCGTGTTTTTTTGTTCTTAATTGTATTTATTACATTTGTATAGACAATGTAATAAATTATGAATGTCACGTGAATTGTCGGACAGGGTCGAGTTAAGTAGGTCAGTGTAAAAATCAATAGTTTTAACAAGTAGGGTAGCATTTGTGTAGTATGTATAATAAAATATGTGTACTCTACCCTTGCTCTACCTTGCTTTTGTACTCTAAAATTGAATAAATTTCACAGATTATAGATACAATAAAAATGTTGTGTGGTTTTATGAAACCACGGTAAAAGTGAAACTGTTCGAACGGTTCAGAACACTGCTTTATACCTACTCGGCAGCCGACCGTCACGCGACATGCGCTACACAGACCAAAAAGTTTGAGACGATGTAATAAAAGTTTCACTTTAAAAATCAAATCTGACCATCATTTTTATTTTTGTCATTGCGTACCTACTAAGACCCCTATAGAACCTACCATACTGTTACAAATGACTCGAAATTTTGTGTCAGTATCTCCCGGCCTATAACAAACACACACACATCCTCACAAACTTTCGCATTTATATAATAATATATTCCAACTACCTACTATAAAACTAAGTACAGTTTTGAACCTACATCCTTCTAGTTAACCATTGAACCTATAGTATGAAATTAAACCAACGTGTTGAAACGTTGAGGCCGAGTATAATGAAACACATCCTGTAATATATGAGGACATGTGAAATACTAGTTATAAACTCGGTTTTGTTCGTGTTTTTGTATGAACTTTGAATAATACCAACATTTCGAATAGTAGTGTATTTTTATTTAGATTTTAAAATTCTATATATTACTAGCGGTCCGCCCCGGCTTCGCACGTGGTACATATTTACGTTTTCTCTACATAAAAACCATCCTCGTACTTCAAGGAATATAATAAAAAAAGAAATATCGAAATCGGTTCAGCCGTTCTCGAGTTATGCGCATACCAACACATTTTGCGATTCATTTTTATATATAAGACTAGCTATGCCCCGTGGTTTTATCCACATTGCTTCGATTCTATTGGAAGTCTTCTTCGATAAATGGACAATCTGATAATGAAATATTTTTTCTAGTTAGACTTGTAGTTCCTGAGATTAGCGCGTTCAAACAAACAAACTCTTCAACTTTATATTATTATCATTAATAAAAATGTGTTTAAATGAATAATTACCGTTTTAAATGCACTCTATGTAAAGGTCATACGAATTAAACAATTGAATGTATGATTTTATCTATTGCTCTTTTGTCTCTTTCACTCTGTAATTTGATTAAATATAGAGCGAGATGCAGCATTGAGTAGTGTCACGAAATGTAAGGAAATTATCACTTCTCTACTAATAATTATAAGAAGTAATACAAAATATAATATTAAGCTCAAGAGTTTGTTTGTATGCGCTAATCTCAGGAACTGCTGTAGCAATTTTTTTTAATTCTTTTACCGGTGGAAATGAAATTGATTCCTATGTTCCTATAGGCTGTATAATATTATGTACCACGGGCGAAGCAATGAAATAAATTTCTGTATGTTCCGTTTTCACGGTAAAATCGCTAGCCCAGAGTTGATGGTTTTTAGCTCAGAAATACTACTCGTATTTATCGTAGGAGAATGAAGTACCTAAGCTTAGAAGTAAGCTACATAATTGCTACGAATACAATACTTATAATATGTTTATTGTTTATCATGAATTTTAAAACCTAATAAATAACATACTTAAAACCTTCCTCTTGAGTTTCTCTATCTATTAAATAAACCGCATCAAAATCCGTTGCTGTTTTGAAGATTTCAGCATACATAGGGATACAGGCACAGAGAAAGCGACTTTTGTTTATAGTTTATACCATGCAGTGATGACTTTCATCACTCTAGAGAATTAAACCATAAGTGATGATGATGGATGTAAAAAATGTATTGTTTTAATAATTTCTTACTATTTATATATTTATCCCTTAAATAGCACAAGAGCGAGCTGGATAAACCACTTATTAAACAAAAACTAATTAGTAACCAACACACGCTTGACCGCGGCTCATCCGATTACGACACGATGCCGCAACGACATTGGCGCAATACGTTATCCGACCTGCAGTCAAGGATTTGTAGTCAGAGAGCCAGTTGGCAAGAGCTCTTGGTTATTTGATATTTTGTTTTATAATATAAAAAGTTTATTTTATATTTATTTATTTAAGGGACTTAGTTGTAGGAGCTGTTGTCTAAGGTAATTTTATTGTCAGAGAGGCAGGTAAAAATGTTTGGTTGTTTTGTTTTTAGTATATATATACGTATAGTTTGAAATATTATACCTACACATGTTTATTTTTAAAACATTTATAGAAGGTAAAAAGTGGCATATAAATACAGGTTACTGAATAGTGACTACGTAAATAGAATATAAGAATTAACTCTATTTTTTTAATTAAATCCATTGTATTTTCAATGTTATTCTGTCAATATGTTCATGATTATAATATTATAGCATATTTTTATTTCGACTACTTACTACTTAGTACTTCTCCCCGTGACCATGCTCGCTGTAAAGTGTTCGAAACGTCGGGAAAATAATATAATGAATAAATCGCGTTTAAAATCCGTTAAAAACTCTTTAATTTCTAAATACTTACTACTTATTTATTATTGTTTATGGTACGACTACTACTATTTTTTCTTTTTTTAAACCCTAAATAAAATTATCTTGTCGCACAACAGGAATATGAATGAAACCGCGTTAAAAAATTAAGATAAGATCGGAAAATAAACAGAGTAGGGACCCCCATAAAATATTTTAACAAACATTAACTCGCACTACTAAAGTATTTATTAGAAAACACATAGATCAATATCGGCTTTCCAACGACAATTATGTATTATAAAATATCGCTTAAAATCTCATTAGCTGTTTATTTCTGTCACAATACAGCAATGTTCTATGCTTCAACGTAAAAAAAAAGTTGGACTAAATAAATCACACGAATCTTTGAAAGTTATTTTTGTAAGCGAGTTGAGACATCGTTCCCTAATTTCAGTTTTCGGGAAACGGTATACCGTTACTGCACGTTATGCGTTAGTTATTTTATATTTCGTTTTTAAAAACGGTATTTTTTTAAACTGGCCACTAGAATAAAAAAAAAATTAAAAATAAAATTGCATTCGAGTTTGGAACGCGCGCGTCAATTTTTTCATTACGAATTTTCGTCTACGAGGGGTGCTTGTGTCTGTGACATTTTTCTGTGTTTTTACGATTCTTTGAGTGAAAAATATTATGTCCGTGCACACGATTCCTTTAATTACGCCGTTTATTCGTGGACCGAGATTCCCGTATAGAAAGAGTGAGTAAATTTTTAAAACATTTTTAGTAGGTACTTATACTTGGATGAAAACTTAACTTTACGCAAGTTCAAATAAACTTTTTATTTCTATCATAATAAACAAGCAATTAAAATAACATTAGATTTAAATAAGACACAGAAATATTTTTCATAGAAAATTACTATTGAGATGAAATTATCGTGTTGCCTAGCAACGCGTAAATATTTAAAAAGTACGTGTGACTGATAATGCAATGAAAAATGCTAAAAATATAATAAAATAATCATTTCCACGATTAGTTTTACATAATATTTAAATATTTCATCTAGTATATACATATAAAGTATAAACATTAGTTTCATCAGTTGCATAGCCATCTAGACGACGAGTTCATGAACCTTATTATTTCTTTGATCATAGTTTGTATGAAAATTTACATGTATTAAAAAAATTGTGAATATCATCGCATAAAGAATTAACAATTATTCAATTACTAATTATATTAATATGTACTTTATATGAAGATTTGTAAAAGGGATATTGACCCTACGACACTGACCTAGGGTCATTGCACTTTTTAATAAAAAGTCAAAAATGCAGATAACAAATAATTTATTCATGTCTTAACATAGGCTCATAAGTAAAGTATACGGGCGATTCGTTTCTTTTTTATTTAGTAGAAATTGTCAAATTTAACCTAGGTATTTTGTTTATGATGTAGCTGTGCCCCGCGGTTTTACCCACGTTGGTCTGCTCCTGTAGGTCTTAGCGTGATGATAAGCCTTCCTAGATAAATGGGCTATATAACACAGAAATAATTTTTTAAATCGCACCAGTAGTTCCTGAGATTAGTGCGTACAAACAAACAAACTCGGCTCTATTATATTAGAAAAGATTTGGTCACGGCATCACGCGTGAACGGGTGGACCGATTTCGATATTTTTTTTTAATTATATTCCTTGAAGTACGAGGATGGTTCTTATGTAGAGAAAACGTAAATATGTACCACGGAGAAGCCGGGGCGGACCGCTAGTATTAGTATAGTTTTGTTATACTTTCCTTGTTAAGATGGTCTACGGTAGCTAGACTCTAGCTTATAGCATTGGTGACATTTGCCGATTGGCAGCCTTCCAATGCATGTCGTTGACTCCTGTCACACGTTGGTTTATGTTTTAATCGTTTTCATCTTGTGATAGAAGATGCAAAAAGATGTCAAAAAGTGGGCTGAATCGAGAGAAATGCAGCTGTTATCTAAAAAAAAGCTCTATCTACTTCTACGACAATAACAACTACTTATATTTTTAACTAGATTTCCACACGCGGCTTATTTCTTATTAAAACTTTGTATTTTGCTTATTTAAACCCGCATATTTCCCGTTCCTGGGGGATTTCCGGGATAAAAAGTAGCGTAGGTCTTCAGCTACCTACATACCAAATTTAATTGTAATCGGTTGTGTAGTATTTGCGTGAAAGAGTAACAAACATCCATTCATTCTCACAAACTTTCGCATTTATATATCCAGAGATGAATAATGGGTGCTACATAGGTCATCTACTAGCTCTATCACATTCCCACATTGGTTTCATACTGCTTTGAGACATCATGGTAACTTTCTGGAAGCATGTATTGTAGTTAGGTTAAACTAATGGTGCGGTAATTCGTAAAAAGATTCTACAGATTACAAAATTATTATAATAAGTATTGTTTTTATTATTTGCTTCCATTTTTTGAACATGCACTGTACACTTTATGACGGACTAGCTGTGCCCTGCGGTTTTACCCGCAGTGCTCCACTCCTGTTGGTCTGAGCGTCTTCGTTAGCCTTCCTCGATAAATGGGCTATCTAACACGAATAAAATGAAGAATGGATTTTTCAAATTGGACCAGTAGTTCCTGAGATTAGCGCGTTCAAACAAACAAACTATTCAGCTATATAATATTAGTATAGATTCTAATCGTATTAAAATAGTATTATTATTTGTCTCAGTTTGTTTTACATTTTATTCGCAAATTTCATTCTATTTATGTAATATTTACACTGAAAAAGATAATATTGAGGTGCCATAACACCCTCGTTTTGGCTTTTATATTTTCCGCCCGGTTAGGATACTTACTGACCGGATATGCCTTTCAGAATTAAGGGCGGTGTTATTTTTAAACATTTTTATAATACCCTTAAAATCATATAATGTTCTTTTACATTTGAATGAAAATAATTCTATAAAGAAAATATTAATTGATAAGATGTACCTACCTAACTCAAAAAACTACTCTATTGATTTTAAAGATCTACCAAGCTAGTCCTATTATAATAGGCTATCATGTATGTTTCATACCGCGTCGAATTCGGAATGCTAACATTTTATATTTAATTGCATTTCTATAATATTGAAAAATGCGAAAGCAAATTTACTTCCTCGACGTGTATAACTAGTTTCAAGGTCAGGGTCTATGAAATGACATTGTGTGCAATTTGCAATAGTATATTTATTTATTATAATTAATTTGAAAGGTTGTTGTGATTATGCGACTCTTTACATGTTTTGTTATAGAATTGTTAGGTATTATTAGGTTTCTATGCTGTATTCGTTTTACGATGATAAAAGTATTTTAGCCTACCTACCATCAACTTACTGCGTTATACTTTCAATAACTTTGCCTAAACACACCTATCACGAAAAAAATTTTCCTATACATGCGAACATCTATCAGGCAAAAGTTGCCTACACACATACATTTGAGAGGCAAAATTTGCCACATATTTGTTCAACGATACAATATATATGAAAAAGTTGCCCACAAACACATCTATGACGAAAAATTTGCCGACAGGTATTTCTCTACCAGACTCTACCAATACCAGGCAATATTTGCCCACACATACATCTCTAGCACCACATATTTGCCCATAAGCGCTCTATTGGACTCTACATTTAATTACATTCTCTTATACATCAGTATATTATATGAACGTCTCTTGCAGGCAAGTCGCTATTTTTGAAAGTAAAGTAAAAAATATTTATTCAAAAATCAACGGTCTTACTAATAAAATGTTACCCATTCGCTATGCAATGGATTAGTTATTGCAATAACCTGTCTTGTTTTTATGATTGACGTTTCATGTGAGCGAGAGCAGGACACAGCTATGGTAGAAAATGGTAGAAATTTATCCATTGTTTAACTTTTTATTAGTAAGACCGCAAGTATACAATCTCGTTGAGTATCAACAGTAATGGCAATAAGGCTGTTAACACAGTAAATTTCATTTTTTCCCCTCCAAACAAGCATTGTCTACGATAGCCCTTATTCAAAATGACCGTCTCTTGCAGGCAAGTCGCCGTTCTTCCCCGGCGTGGAGGAGGCGAGCGTGGCGAGCGCGGCGGGCGCGGGATCGCCCTCTGGCCCCGGCGACCAGACGCAGGACGTCGTGTCGAGGCTCAGTGCTGCAGGTTAGTCTAAGTACTAGTAAATGGCTCTTGAATTATAGTTAACGTCTGTATAACAAATAAAAATGTCCTTAACATTGTAAATTGGAAAATCTACGTGATTAGTTTGTATAATAAGGAATTGTAGAGCATTTTATCTCTACAAAATATCTTTTTAAAATATCTTCTTAAAATATGCATATTATATTACACTTTTTTTATGTTTATTTGATTGATTAAATGTCTCAATCCATCGATTGATTGATATCCCAATCGATTGATTGTTGTCCCAATCGATTGATCCGCGGTGTCTATATATCGAATTGATTACTGTTCCCCGTATATCGAGTCTGTGAAAGCAACTACGGCGCGAATCAGCTCGATCTATATGCATGTAGCTCGACCTAGGAATATCTCCAGCTACTTTGCGATTCTGTTCGCTCTATGTGAACCCGCCTAATCAATCGATAGATACACCAATCAATCGACTGAGACACCAATCAATCAATCGATACATAAACCAATCAATAGCCTAATCGATTGGTTAAGGACATAGTGTTAATATTAGAATTAAGTTTGGTGTATACCGTAAATGAATAAACGAAGGCTCGTGGGTTCCAGGGCTATCGATGTGCGTGAGCGCGCTCGGTTCGCCGGCGCGCTCGTCGCCCGTGTCGGCCGGCTCGGAGCACGGCGAGCGGTTCAGCCGGAAGGTGTTTGTGGGAGGCTTGCCGCCCGATATTGATGAAGGTGGGTGTGTTTACATGCACATACACACATATATATTTAGATTGATGAAGGTGGGTGTTTGGGCAGGGGCAGATACCTACACATTTACACGTATACACACACATATACACATTTGTATTATACATTGATGATTGAAACGTAAAATATATTGCGGTAAATGTAGGTAACAGTAAAAATAAACATGTTTAAATATAAAATTGAGCTCGTTTAGAAGCTTGGAAATTTAATGATATTCAAAATATAAATAATTTTTATGGCGTGATTTATTAACACAAAATTGTGAAAGGTTTTTTTAAGCCTATTTGCCTTCGGCATGTACTGGCTCTTCCCGTTTTAAAAAGTAGGTCTATCAATCAGTTGAATACTATATGATTCGATTATAATAATCGATACACAAAAACAAACATTGAATTCAAGTGTTTGCAAAAAGGCTCTACCTATCATATTTATCACAACAAATACGCAAAAATTTTATTTGCGTTCTGCAATGGCGTTCTGTTTGATTTTTTGTTTTCTTACGTGACGTGAACTTTATTTCGTGAAATAAATCTTTTTCTATCCATCTATTTAATTTACTTTAGTCTGAGTAGGTAAGTACTCTTTCCATATCTTCTTCACCACTTTACAGTCTTTTTTAAACATAACATAGTAAATGCGGTGGCCACTTGCGATCGTCATGGGGTCGACTAGTAATCATTGTGTTAGGGTAATGGCTCAATTGACGAGGCGCACCCAGTGTTGTTTGTAGGTACTTCCGCGCTTACAACAATTTGTGTGTTATTTTATTAACTAAGATAAACAAGTAGCTGGTTCATTTTAGTCGGAGATAAAATGTCTAATATGTTAACTTAATATTAAAGACGAATAGCTTTTCGTTTTTCGTGACAGCCAGTAATTTATATAAAACTAGCGGTCCGCCCCGGCTTCGCCCGTGGTATTTACGTTTTCTCTACATAAAAACCATCCTCGTACTTCAAGGAATATAATAAAAAAAGAATTATAAAAATCGGTTCAGCCGTTCTCGAGTTATGCGCTTACCAACACATTTTGCGATTCATTTTTATATATAAGAGAAGATTAGACATGACTAAAAAAATATAGCCTTAATATTACTCGGTAAATATGAAATCGTTATATATCGATATTATATCTTACGTAGCTTTCTATTAGTTTAAATATTTGTATGGCAGTCACGCAAAAACTGCAAAAGCTATTTGGATACAAAAGCAATGGTTCATAATCTAGATTCGTTCGGAAACCAAACATTCCTTTGAAATAGCACAACTCGGCAATTAAATGTAAGCGAATTATTATTTTCCAATAAGCGACTGTTTAGCTCTTCCAAGTAGTATACGGTCAGCAGGTAAAGCCTGTTAACAATGTTAGTAAATATTACTAAGTATAATACTTTGTACAAAAAATTGTTCGAAAAAGTAATAGTTTACATAGAGCCTTTCCTATTTCCTATTCCTTTTATCTTATTGTCACGGATGAGCGATTTCAAATAACTTTTAAATAAAAAAATAGAACAAATAATAAAACATTTAGTTTCTGTAATGCGTCTGTTTTCCAAATTGAATATTTATACTGCCTAAAACATTAACTTCAAATAACTAGAAAAAATAAACGCATTTAGTATTATAAATATGTATAAATAAATCTTTCACACAGTTTATTTTTATGAGCCGTCTTTACCATATCGATTGTTTAAACATAAATATGCAAAGAAGTCGCACCTTGGCCATCTGGGTCAGCCATTGTATCCTACATAATCTCTTTAGATCTACACAGATTAGGTATTGTGGGCCGACCTAGAAACTGCGAGCCTAGACAAAGGCTACAGTCGAGCGAAATGGGAAATAATTCGCTCGGGTTACGTAGATGAATAAAATTGAATGAAAAGAGACTGTATTATGTGTATGTTTCTATTTCTATAGTCGCTCTTGGATAATAGTTTTAATTACGATCGCTTGGCACGAAATTTGACAGTTTTACCACGTTTTACCATGTTTTACTAAAGATTTAATACGTTTTACTATAAAGTCTTGTGTGTGTTTTTCTATTTCTGAAGTCTTTTGGTTGGATAATATTTTTAATTTTGTTCGCTTGGTGGTCTAAATTTGACAGTTTTACCACGTTTTACCATATTCTACTAAGGAGTTAATACGTTTTACTGTAAGAGCGTATACGCACTATGCGGGTAGCCGCATTGCGGGTAGCCGTCCGGCTGACCGCAAGCACAATTATGTACGTAATATTCATTTCTGTGCGCACTGCGATGCGGCTACCGCAGACCGCACAGTGCGCATAGACTACCCGCAATGCGGTTACCCGCATAATGCGTATACGCTCTAAGAGCGTAGACGCACTATGCGGGTAGCCGCATTGCGGGTAGCCGTCCGGCTGACCGCAAGCACAATTATGTACGTAATATTCATTTCTATGCGCACTGTGCGGTCTGCGGTTACGTACATAATTGTGCTTGCGGTCAGCCGGACGGCTAACCGCAATGCGGCTACCCGCATAATGCGTATACGCTCTTACACCTCTCACTCGCGTTCCACTGCTCGTATCGAGATGAAAATTTGAAGTACCTACGGGAAAATGTTTTTGTTGTCTTAGAATTATAACTTTGATATGATGTTCTACACCTTGAAAATGACTGCTCAACAATTTAATGAATTTCCTATTGGATAAGAAACTTCTTTCGGCCATTGGAATTTACAGTATTTGTGATTATTATCAGAACATGTCAAATTAAATTAATGCCGTAGTACTGCTTCCGTACTTTATACGTCACGAAGTTATTTTCTTTTTATTAGTGTAAGGGCCAGTTTCACGATTAGTTAGAGCCACTACTTTGTCGTAAATTTTCTTAACTGATGGATAACCTAAACAGTACCTACCTACAAATTCAGAAAAACTACGAAATAATAACACAAAACAAATAATTTATTTGTTAAATACTGTATAATACTGAATACACAACATTTTATTCTATTTTTGTAAAAAAAAACCGATCTATTCTAACAAATGGTATCTAATCGTTATTTCAAATATCATTTATCATAAATCGACTTTAAAACTCGGACAGTCGTTAATTTCTATACATACAATATTCGCGTTAAATCAAACACAAGGCAATACAATGTACCATTTATTTATTCTAAATGTATAAAAACTGAATTTCAGACGAGATCACGTCGTCGTTCCGCCGCTTTGGACCCCTTGTGGTGGACTGGCCGCACAAAGCGGAGAGCAAGAGCTACTTCCCGCCCAAGGGATACGCTTTCTTACTGTTCCAGGTAAACACAGATACATATAAACACAAACGGACAGACATATCAGTACAGGGAGATAGATACACAGAAAGAATCATATTATTATAAGCGACTGTGTAGCTCTTTCGAGTAGTGTACGGTCAGCAGGTCAAGCCTTTTAACAATGTTAGCAAATATTACTACAATAATTTTGTAAAATAAACTGTTTTTAAGCAACACAACAAATAGTACAAATAGAAATTGTCTTATCGAAATAGACACAAGTTTTTAATTCTGGAAAAGGCTGAAGGAGAAAATGAAAGAAAATTTGTTAAGAATTTTTCCTTTTTCGTTAGTAGCCTGCCAGTCTTTTATTTAAGCGTTTCATTATAATATTAACATTTTATTTTAGGTAAGACTCAGCGGTTGTTTTTAATGTTTTTTCCCAGTTAAATTTAAAAAAATCGATTAATATTAATATTAATACTTTAATTTATCGACATCTTAAACTTCTCAGATCGAGTCAAATTCAAATCAAATTGTCTTTGACTGACTAGATTATTGATGACACAGTATTGTCCTTAACTTTCTACTATTAGCACTAGATCCCACCGCAGGTTTAGTGCGTTCATAGTTTTTTTGATGAAACCAAAATTTTATGTTTATTTATAATTAGGAGAAAATATGTCGTCTAAATTTCCAGTTAAAATTTGGCCGCGGTGGGATCTTAGACTATATTCATTCCACGTTCCCAGGACGAGAGCTCTGTCGCCGCGCTCATGGAGGCTTGCATCACAGACGATGATAAGCTCTACTTGTGTGTATCATCTCCCACCATCCGCGACAAGCCCGTGCAGATCCGACCGTGGAGGCTCGCTGACGCGGACTTTGTGCTCGACGCGTCCATGCCTCTCGACCCGCGCAAGACTGTGTTTGTTGGGGGAGTTCCCCGCCCGCTGAAGGCTGGTGAGTGTGTACAGACAGACAGATACACTACATACACATACAGACACATTGCACATACAAACAGATAGACTATAGACAGACAGATGTAGACACACACATGACGCGCTGACGCGGACTTTGTGCTCGACGCGTCCATGCCTCTCGACCCGCGCAAGACTGTGTTTGTTGGGGGAGTTCCCCGCCCGCTGAAGGCTGGTGAGTGTGTACAGACAGACAGATACACTACATACACATACAGACACATTGCACATACAAACAGATAGACTATAGACAGACAGATGTAGACACACACATGACGCGCTGACGCGGACTTTGTGCTCGACGCGTCTATGCCGCTCGACCCGCGCAAGACTGTGTTTGTTGGGGGTGTTCCCCGCCCGCTGAAGGCTGGTGAGTGTGTACAGACATACATACACACTACATACACATACAGACACATTGCACATACAAACAGATAGACGACAGACAGACAGATGTAGACACATACACATGACGCGCTGACGCGGACTTTGTGCTCGACGCGTCTATGCCGCTCGACCCGCGCAAGACTGTGTTTGTGGGGGGTGTTCCCCGCCCGCTGAAGGCTGGTGAGTGTACACAGACAGACTGCAGACAGACAGACAGATACACTACATATTATATACAGATACATGGCACATACACAAAGATAGACAGATACACTATATACACATATAGACAAAAGTAAATACATACACAAACGACCGTACACGGACCGCTTCAAGCAGTTGAGACCGACTGCTTGAAGCCGCGACCGCGCCGTGAACTATAGACATTCATTCACTGCCGTACACATGACTGCTCGAGCAGTAGCGACAGCTTCCAGCCGTCTAATGCGCGGTTTGTAGCGATAGCTCGAGCAGTCAACGATCGACCGCTCGAGCAGTCCGTGTACGTCACTCAGCCGTTAACTGCTCGAGCTGCACGTGTACGGCCGCCTTAATACCTACGTACACGTGCAGACGTGCATACACACGCATACGTGTGAGGATTGTTTTAACTGGATTCATTATCAAATCATTTTGCTTTAATCTGAACCGGCCGGCCGTTATTAATAAATAAATACTTCACCAAATTTCTTTGACCTGGTCCACATTGTCTATTTTTCCAATAATTATTAAGGTTGCTCTCTTATGTTATATTAAATTAAAACAATTGAATGTAATATCTCGTTAAGTGCTCCGTAAATTTTTACCAGATTCAGCTAGATTACAGCCTTTTCCTTATCTATTAGGTAAAATTTGTCTAATAGTCATATCCCGTATTCCCAGTGGAGCTGGCGATGATAATGGACCGGCTGTACGGCGGCGTATGCTACGCCGGCATCGACACCGACCCCGAGCTCAAGTATCCCAAGGTGAGTGTATAGTTCTAACGCAAATACCAAATTATTATAAACTATTGTGTATATGAATAGGTATTCTTTGCTTTTTAAGCTATTGCATAGCTTCTATCGCGGGCCTTGAGCGCGGGGACCGAATCGAGAAATTCCGTAACGAAAAAACCTCACGCTCCCCACTCCGACGGGCTCGGAGGTGTGGCTTGAAGGCATAGCATGCAATAGCTTTACCGCGGCAGTCCCCGAGTGCCACACGTCTTTTTTATGAATAGGCATTTTTTACTACATTTTTTGCATGTGTTCTAGCAAAGAAGAAATCAAACATAAGCACATATTACTTTTTAGATTCATTTATCTGTTGTTGCGCTAAAATAATGGCGGAACAAGTCATCAATGAAATCTTTCACAGCTCTTGAGTTTATTCCTTACCTATTTGACCAATGACTAAATATTATTCTTACCTATTTGACCAATAAATTCGCTATATATTTGACCAATGACTAAATTGTTAATCCTTACCTATTTTACCAATGACTAAATTTTATTTCTTACCTATTTGACCAATAACTAAATATTTTCCCTTACCTATATTTTGACCAATAACTAAATATTATTTCTTACCTACTTGACCAATGACTAAATATTATTCTTTACCTATTTGACCAATTACTAAATATTATTCCTCACCTATTTGACCAATTACTAAATATTATTCCTTACCCATTTGACCAATAGTAGGGGAGCCCAGGATGCTAAATGTGGATTTACTCGAGCGTCACGGGAACCTATTAGAATTGGTAGATTAGACCATAGCCAGAAAAAAAGGTCCTATAATGTTTTCACTTTTAGCGGTGGGGAAGGGTTTTTTGATTTTTTTTAATTTAAAAAAGAAAAAAATTGGCTTGGAAATACTCAAGCGCGTTAGATATTGATATTTTGCATGCTCCAGGACGTCACTGAAAAAAAGTATACGTTAATCTGACGATTTAAGTGGCGATTTAATCGCTATGAAGAAAGGGTAAAAAATTAAAGTAATATTATTCGAGCGCGTCAGATTAATATATGGGGGGGTTAATTACAATATAAGAAGTCCCCATTTCGCTAATCTGACGATTCGAGCTCAACCTTAGGGAATTATGGATTATTCAAATTTTCCAGCGGGGCCCCTGAGCGCACCCACCAACCATAACTGCTCATATTGACTAGAGGTACTAATGAATAGCTAAGGTACCGTCCCTTATAGTAATCTGACGCGCTCGAGTAAATCCCAAAATCCCCCTCTTGGCCTCCCCTACTACAATGAATAAATATTCTTCCTTATTTGACCAATGAATAAATGTTCTTCCTTACTTATTTGACCAATGACTAAATATGAGTCTCCTTTATTAAAATATATTCCCGTACATTTCAGGGCGCCGGTCGAGTGGCGTTCTCTAACCAGCAGTCTTACATCGCGGCGATCTCTGCGCGCTTCGTGCAACTGCAGCATGGCGATATCGACAAGCGGGTCGAGGTGAGTTTGGAATATATAAAAAAAAATAATAATAATTTATTTTCTAATAAAAACTTATACTAATTTACAAATTGCCAGACCATTTTTTTATACGTACACAAAAGATTTAACTGAACTGAAATCCCTGTATACTATATCTCCTGAGTATTTATAGATTACTAGCCGCTCCACGCGGTTTCACCCCCGTGGCTCCTCTCCTGTTGGTTGTAGCGTGATGGTATATAGCCTATAGCCTTCCTCGATACATGGGCTATCTAACACCGAAAGAATTTTACAAATCGGACCAGTAGTTCCCGAGATTAGCGCGTTCAAACAATTAGGCGAAGAAAAAAAAATGTCTCAGACTGGTAGGACACAGAAGGCTGATCACCTACTTGTCCCTAAAGAAAATCGATCAGTGAAACAGATGTATATTGTAGCTGCCCCTTACCCCACTAGGGGACATGGGGCTTCACTATACAAACAAACAAACATACAAACAAAAAAAATTGTTTGTTTGTAAAGTAGGTTTACGATCGAGATGTTTAGATACGTGATAACATAATGCAGTGGCAGCGCTCGCGATGAGACGGGAGATCGGTCCGTCTCTCTCTCGTTATACCTGCGATCGCGCTCGTGAGGTTTTGGTGTGACACAAGTTTCTGAACATGTCACCCGATTAAAACGATTTTAAAGACGTTATCACGTCAATAATACATGTACGGTGTACAGGTGAAGCCGTACGTGTTGGACGACCAGATGTGCGACGAGTGCGCCGGCGCGCGCTGCGGCTCCAAGTTCGCGCCCTTCTTCTGCGCCAACGTTACGTGCCTGCAGGTATACATACATACATATATACTACTAGCAGTCCGCCCCGGCTTCGCCCGTGGTACATATTTACGTTTTCTCTACGTAAGAACCATCCTCGTACTTCAAGGAATATAATAAAAAAAGAATTAACGAAATCGGTTCAGCCGTTCTCAAGTTATGCGCTTACCAACACATTTTGCGATTCATTTTTATATATAAGAAGAAGATATGTATAGATATATACACTCAACACAAGCTTGACATGTACACACGCATACACACACACACGTACACAACCGTGACGAATAATATGCGGTAGGCACACACACTATAAATAATAAATATATTATACACATGCAACATAGCACGCACATGTGCATGTTATCAGGAAATATACACTCAGAAGCATGTACGCATAAGCTGATATTAAAAAAATAAATACTTTGTCATAAAAAATAGGTACAGCTTATATTATATGAATATGGATTCATAAATAAGCTGTTAGGCTCCTGAATTAGTAAAATACTGTGTCTCAGGAACCAGTGAGCCATATAGAAAAGCATACGCACGTAAGTACTCACACGTAAATATTCAAGCGAGATGCTATAACACATGCATAATATTATTATGTAGTACATTACATTTGCATTAGGTACACTAGACAGTTTGTCCAAACCTGATAAATTTATCAGTGTCCTAATTTTGTTTTTTTTTTGTATGTATATCTATTTTTATGTTACTTTATTTTTATTTAGACATACCAACAGAATACACATACAAATTATAACAATGGAATGTCACTCTACTTGCAGTACTACTGCGAGCACTGCTGGGCGACGATCCACTCCCGTCCCGGCCGCGAGTTCCACAAGCCGCTCGTCAAGGAGGGCGCCGACCGACCGCGCGCTGTGCCCTTCCGATGGTGCTAGGGGGGAGGGGGGGTAGTGCGGGGAGGGGGAGGCTCGGGATTCTTTGGGGGGAGGGGTGTAGCTATTGTGGGGGGGAAGTAGAGAGTAAAGATTGTGGGGGGATATGACATGTTACTAGGGGGAGGATAAAGGGGATAGTGTTTGCAAGTGGGTGGGTATGTGTGGGGGGGAGTAGTATGGAGGAGATGGGGGGAGAGAGTAAAGATTGTAGGGGGTGGAGATATGACGTGTTACCAGAGAGAGGATAGAGGGGATAGTGTGTGCAAGTAAAGGGGGGTGGATATTGTGGGGGATATGGCTATTGGATATGGGGGGGGGATTTGTAAGCTATGGGGGATGTGCGTATGTGGAATTGTGAAGGGGGGAGGTTGTAGCATTGTTGATGTATGAGATGGTTTGTGGGGGGGGAGATGTAGAACAGGAATGGCTGATAAGTTGCTGAGCTATGATGATTGTGGGGGGGCATTATAGGGGGGGATAGCTTTGAAAGTCATGAATTTTAACGAAATGGAATGTTTTGCTTGGGATTAGAACTTCTGACTTTGATAGGGGGGTTAGCGAAATGTATAGATAGTGGGAGGGGGGAAGTTAATGGTATTGTGCCAGGATTGACTTTAAACTGTACAAGTAGATGATGCGTTTGAAGTTGAGGATTGTATTTACCTGTCGATTTATCCAGGAATTAGATAACTTAGATGAAACTTTTAGCACTATTATTAGCTCTAAACTTGCAAATGCATCAGTCTACTTACCAGAGGCTTGAACTATTCTCAAACGGTTTGTGATTAATCAACATTTTGGCTTCAATATTGATGATTTTGTTTCGAAATAGTAACGCGAGAGATTTAATATTGAAGCTTGGAATGTTGATTGAATAGAGAAAGTTTGTTGTAGCTAAATAAAATTATATTATCTATGCAAGTTAGCGGAATGCCTCCCCCTCGTTTGAATTAGAAACTTGTATGGTCTTACCACAAAACAATTTAAACACAGTCTAACTTTAAACCAGGGATCTGTCACTTTAACAGTTGTCTGTGAAATACGACAAAACCAGATTAAAGAGAACCCGTGCTTAAAGTTAAACCCTGTTTAAAGTTTTTTTTTTGTGGTTAGACAGGTAGTGTCCATAGACTGATGGCCGCCATCTTGTTTCTATACCTACACCTTTTGACAGTTACACATTTAGATTATCGATCACGGCTTTTAGTACCGCGTGTTTGAAGTGAGATAAGATGGCGGCCGTTTCTTTGGATTTATCGTCGATTAACGACTTTTGCCGGTTTTGCAATTTTTGGCTTTTGACGTTTCATAGATTATCTGTGCCACAGATAATGTATGGAGGCTAGTGTCAATGTCAAGTGGCTGTCTGTTGTGGGACTGGCGCGTAGACTAATGATGGCAACATTATCCAAAGTTTAATGTAATTTTAAGCAAAATATATTAGTATTCAAGTGCGGGTTTCGCGTTTTTCTCTTGCGTTTTTTCATCAAGGAGCGCAAATTTGAAACGCGACAACCCAATAAGCGAAATATATCCAAAATACTTAGTTGTCTGGTTGATAAGGTATCTATATATTAGGCTGTGTTGCGGCTAAACTGCGGTTTGCCCACGCGCCCGTATATTAAGGTTAAATAAAACTAAGTAATAAGTGGAATGTCATTTCTCGGAATAATTGTACCTGTGTAGCTAGAGTGAATTTTCCCATTTTTCCCCCACGTAAGTACCTTTTTAGTCGGTTTTGTCCCCATTTTGGATATTGTTGTCGATTTCGATATTTTTGTCGATTTTCGATATTGTTGTCGATTTCCGACAATTGTTGTCGATTCGATAATTCTTGTCGATTTTCGATAATTGTTGTCGATTCGATAATTCTTGTCGATTTTCGATATTGGTGTCGATTTCCGACAATTGTTGTCGATTCGATAATTCTTGTCGATTTTCGACAATAGTTGTCGATGTTCGATATCGACGCGTCGTTTTTCGTTTTTTCGTTGTGATACTCGATGGATCGTTGGACGTTTCGTTCAGGAATGTGTTCGATGGTTTTGTTCCTAAGTCGCTGCCGTGTTTTTAGTTGGGAGGCGGTATGGACTGGTGTTAGTACAAAAATGTATAAGACGTTACCATTTTTGGCTGTAGTACTCGCGGTTATTGATTCTTCTTATATTTTTAGTCTCGTAGTATCTATCTATGTATGTATTCTATCAAGAAGCTTATATCTAATACACTGGAGATTTCAGTATGAACATTAACTTGTAACAAGAAAATATGACCGTGAATGACGCCAGTGTATTAGATATAAGCTTCTTGTATTCTATATATTATTATTGATAAAAGAAATATTTTTGATCCGCCGGGATAGTGCAATAGATGGTAGTTTAGATTTATAATCAATTTGTAGGGTTTTATTCATGCCCTATAGCCTCGAACATCTGGGGCTCGAAGTGCGGTGCTTTGCGTATATCAAGTCGTTGATCGTCAAAGTGCAAATTGTCGAGATCTAATTGGATATTATTAGACGAAATATAATAATTACGGACAGTAAACTATAAGTCTTATCGTCGTTGTGGTCTATTGAAATTGTGAACGTACGATTATTAATCGATTTTTAAAGGAATTTTAGACTAGGATTATTATCGTAATATTTACTTACCGATAATAATTGTGCTGCATTCTTTTGTATTACATTGGAACGGTTTTAATGGTATAAATGGAGTACATGATATGGAACATCTGTATGTAGCTGTGGATAGTCTTTGGTCCACTTTTTGCATGGAAGATTTGAAATCTTTTCAAGAGTAAAGATATGTACTTAATTCGGATACAGATTTCGTATCCCGACCGACCACGGAAGTTTATAGACTGTAGATAAGACTATGACGTGTTTTCGATGATTTTTTTCATGGTTTTTGTAAAAGTTTTTTCGTGTCGTGTTCTCTCTGTAGTGAGGCGAAGTGCCTTGTGCGGCGAACGAATTGGTGTACCCCTCCCGTTACCGTTTAGTTGGCAATACACACGATTATTAAGAAAAAAATGTTTTTTTTTTTGTCACATAGTTTGAAACTATACTGTCCTAACTATCCCAATATTAACGTCCCTTGTTTTCATCTCAATACAGTTTTACGTAGCGAGTTTTCAAATCTATTTTTAAATAGCGGTTAGATATTGAGATGAAACTGATCGACTATTAAATTTAAGTAGACAATCTATGATTAGACGATTTAGCGAAATTTCCGCCGCGATAGGTGCCTCTACTGTTGTCCTACAGGCGTGTGATATTGTTTCAAGTATTAACTAGATGAAATATAATTGGAATGTACCTATTTTTAGTTTAGCCGTAACACGCTCTGTGGGATATCGGTGAAGGCGTGAGAGTTTAAAAATGCACACACGTGCGAATGGCTCTTCTTAGTGATACGATATTAGTGGAATTCTGCACAGAATAACGTTTCCCTCTATTAGACTATTAGGATATTTTTATAGCACTAACGTCCCGATCACTTATCTCTTCACACTATCCATTTTGTCTTTTCGTTTTGCACGTTACTCTTCTTCTTCTGTAGGTAATTCTAATCTGTTTTTTTTTGGATCTAGTAACATTAAAATAACGAATTCTGTCCAAATGTTTTCGCTACTGCGGCATCTTATTGCTCCGGTCGGTGTGTGTGCATTTTCCAGTTAAAAAATTCCCCGATTATTGTTATTTTTTGGTAAAATTGCTCAATACTTTAAAATCGTTTGAAGTGCCCCCTAACCTCGTAGTTGGTACGGCAGGTCGCGTGTATGTCAGAGAGTGGTGTGGTCGCACTGTCCCATTTTGTATTTTTATATTTTTATAAAAAAAAAAACGATTAATGTGAATTCGGACGTGATTTTTTTACTTTGCGCGCAACGTTGTAGCTGACGCTCGCGTTTAGACGTTTCTACTTTATAAATAAAATGGCCGATGGATGGGTTTCCCACCGCAAGGCCTTAAATGATCGGCGGTAGATTATAAACCGAGGTGTTTGGATGGGATATGTAGTCTGTGGCGAGTGGTTCCTTGGCACGTGACGTCACTAGTTGGCGCGAGACTTTGAACGATTTGACTGCACTAGTAGATGGGAGGAAGTTCTTGGCTTTTTCAATTTTGATTGTATTATTATTATTGTGTTTATCTTAATTATTGCGAAGTTTAGCTCGTTTGTTTGAGGATCGTATCGCCCCGGGGTTTCGGTTTCGATTGTCGTTTAATTTCTACTCGATGTACGCGTTTTTTGTTTAAGTTTTAGTTTAGTTGTTTTGAGCAGTTTATCCGCGGGGCGCTTTCGGTTGTAGTTTGTAGGACGTTTTGCTCGGTTCCTTGTTTACGGCCGCTTCGGGCTATTTGTTCTTGTTGTAAGTTGTCTGTTTTTCTAATGATAGTAGCTGTTTCAATGCTATATTTTCCATTTTTTAGATAGTAATTTTGTCGCATTAGCATATCACGTGAGGTACACGGCGCGGGGGGCATAGCGAATCTTTTCTTATACATTTTTTGAAATGGAATTTGTACTTTTTTGATAACTTAGTAGCTAATGTTTGGATTAACGAAATTATTGTTGTTATACGATTTTTGTCCCCTCGTCTCGTCCTGTGTGTTTTTTTGCACATTCACTTGCATGTACATAGTATCGTACGTTGTTTCTTAGTAAAAAAAGGAAAAAATCCGCAAAAAAATGTTTTTATATCGACTTATCGGAGGCGGACCGAAATTAGAAAATTTTTACTTAGCATTATTCGCCTAAGCGAACAGGCTTGTGAATTTCAAGTGAATAGAAATTTTAGTGAAATTATTACATAATTATAAATAAAATAGTGAAAGTAGCGCAATTCATTACCTAACCTAGTTGAAGTATAATAAAACATAGTACCTTATACCTTATAATGTTGCTAGACAATATATTATGTTTGTATAAATATTTCTTGCACTGTCGTTTAAGTATTTTTCTAATTGACACATAGTTTGGGAATTTCGACAGGCCGGGAAGGTGCATAGCAAAATATTTTTTTAGTAAATTTTAAATGAACCGACTCCAAAACGTGTGTAATTAAAAATATACGTACCATAGACAATATTTTTTTCGTATAGCAATTCAGATGTGAATTTATTTAAATAATTAGGTTGCTTGATTAGCCGTAAATGGAGCGGGTCGGTTTTAACTATTATTTCAAATTAGAATCATATATTTTTATAGACGGTTATTTCATTAACTTGTTGTAAACTACAATCAATTTTGTTAATTTCGCTTTTGGCGCCAACTGGAGTGTCGACTCTTTGGTGAAGAGTTTGAAGCACGGCAACACTGGAGCCGTCAGAGTTGACGTTTCGTTTGGCGCCGGATTCGAACTCTAGCTAAATAATTTGAAGGTATTATCAATGTTTATAATGTAAAATTTTTAATTGTATTTTTTTTTCTATACTCTCGATGTATCGGTTGAGGTCGTTTTGTCCAATTTTGTCGAATAAAAATTTCCCACTTTAAAATGTATGTTTTATCGAAACGATCAGTATTAATGAAATTTTGTTATTATTAAATAGTGCTTAATTACATTTTGCTCCCCGTTTGTTTCGTGCGATTAATTATTTTAGACAATTGTGGAGATATTAAAATGAATTTGAAACTTTTATTGCGTTTTATACTGTAGTTGTGCAGACTCGACTGTAGTGTGGGACTGGGTCTTATTGAACCTATTTATAACTACCTATAACAACATTTACCATAATATAATATAGTGCTTTATAAATGCACTAATTTTCTCTATATAGACTCAGTGTCACATTAAAATCAAGCATAGCCTTGCTGTGCCTCACACCGGTGACCGGTCAGCCTCTGTGTTGTCATTTTTATTTTTTTATAAGTACATTTTCGCGCCACTTTTCTCCACTGAACGACCAAAGACAATGTCCCAAAGACAAAGACAAGCGGGGCATGTTGCCATTCCCAAATATTCCTTTTTACTTTCCCCGGAGACTCTGTGGTATGCTTTTAGATAGATTCCCGCTTGTTTTGATATATTTTTGAATTCCTATTTATTTATTTTTTACAGTTTTTTTTGTATTACGATTTTTTTTGTATTATCGATTTATTTAGAGTAAGTAGGTACCTAGTATCGTTTGAGTTTTTTTTAGTATTTTTATTATAATTATCATAAATATAAATAGTGTAAGCTTTGCATATTGCACATTGGCCGTAATTAAGTATTTGAATATGTAAAACGATTCCCTTTTCGGTGACGCGTCGCGTACAGTTGGTGACGAGTTTTCAGGTGAGGCGCAGTCGTGAGACGCTAAATAAATTATTAAAATTTAATCTCTTTGTACTATTTAAAATGTTTAATTGCAGTATATAGTTAAAGATACGAGTAGATATAGTGCGATCTTTTTCGAGCGAGATTATAGGAATAGTATGGAGATTGCAGCTATAGGTTTTGCATTAAACATTGAAATAATAGAGATAAGATTTTAATGGATTATAATTGCGTGAAGTGCCATTTGAGAACTCGTAGTCAATAGCACGCTATTTGCGTCTACGACAAGTACGTTTTTATCAATATAATAGATTAAAAATATGTAGTTTGAAAGTTTCAGAGCTTTACAGATAATTTAAATTTCTATCAAATTATGCAATACTGTTTTTTATATATTTATAATTAATTATGTATGTAAACCATTATGTAGTTTTAGTCTTGAGTTCTTTTTTTATTATTTTATTTAAGAGTGATTATTTTTTGTTGTTTGAATAGTATTATCTTAGAATTAATTGACTTGTTGGGGAAAACGATTGCGGGTACTCTTGCATTATTGATACTGGCAGCATTTGTTTCTGGCAATTTTTTTGACGGTCTGTGTATTTCTCATGACGAAAAAATATACGAAAATTTATTTAGAAAATCAATGCTGCTTTGTCTTTAAAAAATTGACGTTACAAAGTGAATGTTGCCAGTATTTTTATAAAAATCACAATTTGGCTGTTTAAAAACCTTTTTTTTTATCTATGCCCCGGCAAGTCTTAGTAGGTATTGTTTAAAACTGAAATACTTGAATTTTTATATGAATTTTATTATAATATGGTATTTTACTAAATATTAGTCCAATATTAAATCTTTGATATGTTTGTTTTATTTTACCCTATATTCCTATATATTATAATAATTATCTAAGTATGAATATTGAAATTCCGTTATTTTATTGAATGAATACATAAGTAATATACATATTATAGGCTATAATATTCATGTATATTGTGTAGTATGCAACTTTTTATATTAAATGCTTAGCAAAGGACATACCTATTATTAATTATTATTAACACAATAATTATATTATCATCAAATATACAGGGTGTAATTTTTATGTGTGCACAGGCGATTTTATTAAAGACTAGCGGTCCGCCCCGGCTTCGCCCGTGGTACATATTTACGTTTTCTCTACATAAAAACCATCTTCGTACTTCAAGGAATATAATAAAAAAAGAATTATCGAAATCGGTTCAGCCGTTCCCGAGTTATGCGCTTACCAACACATTTTGCGATTCATTTTTATATATAAGAGAAGAAGAAGAAGAAGATTAACACAATATATTATCATCAAATATACAGGGTGTAAATTTTTAAGTGTGCACAGGCGATTATTCCGTATTTATTAAAGATATCAAAAAACTTTAAACTGGTATCGACAGTACTCTTACCTAATGAGTACCTAAATAAAATAACGATCAAAAAGTTAAAGTGTAGGTATGTAAGTATACTGAACAACACTGAAAACGAGTATTCGTTTACACTAAAGGAGGTCACGAAAGAATGCTCTTGCTCTAGCTCTATTTGATCTAAATGCACAGTAATGATAAAATGAAATGCGTTGAATAAAACAAGAATAAAACGCACGACTATTTACTTATTTAGACACACATTACACTGAAAGGATCTCATCACTTCTACGATGGAAAATTATAATTATTACGCAGGTATTTTTTAAGTCGCAATTACAGATGAAAGAATATGAAATAGCAAATAGGTAGTTTATGAAGTCCTACTTCCTACTAATATTATAAATGCGAAAGTTTGTGAGGATGTATGTATGTTTCACGCAAATACTTCTGAACCAATTACAATGTTTAGCACTCGTATAGAGGGTAAGTTGGATTAACACATAGGATAATTTTATCCTGGAAATCCCACGGGAACGGGAAATATGCCGGTTTTTCTTTGAAAACGCGGGCGAAGCCGCGGGTAGAAAGCTAGTATTATATCGTTCCTCCATGGCTGGATTAACTCAAGGTCTGAGACTAGTAAACTACCTGTATCCTACAAATTTGAGCAATAGTGCTATCTACAGAATGGTCTCTGATGTTCGTGTTGGTGTAGAAATAAGCAAGCAGTTATTGGAAACGAGTGGTTCGCCCCGGCTTTGCCCGTTGTAGGTATATACATATTTACGTTTTCTCTCTTTTGGAACCTTAAAATTAGCCGAAATGGTCGAACCATTCTCGAGTTTTACGCTTAGCAACACATTTGCGATTCATTTTTTTATATAGCTAGAGGTAGAATACATAATAAGATATTTCTTTTAATATAAAAAGTACGTGTCACATGTTTGTCCGCGATGGACTCTAAGTACTTACCTGAACCGATTTTAAAATTGATTTGCACCTCGTGTGCAGTTTGATCTAACTTGAAAGATAGGATAGGTTTCAGTTTATAGTCGCAAAATAATTTGTGACCTAGACAGGACAACGTCTGTCGGGTCAGCTAGTAATTAATAAATCGAGAAATAGTAATTTTTAAAAAATTTTGTCTGTCTGTCTGTTTGTTCCCACTAATCGAAACAACATATAAAAACAGTACAGGTATTTTCTGCAGGCTAAATAACATATAAGTAATGTTTTAGGATCAATTTAGAATATACCTACAGTTAAAAATAAGATGTCAGTATTCCCAGACAATTCCTGAACACAGTTCATTTTGCTTAACAGACGCCATAAAGGTCTCAAAATAATTAAAAAGTCATCGAGATAAATGAAATTCCATCAACATGATTCCCAGTAAAAGTAATAACTTTAGCAGGCTTTTATTCTCTTACGAATGTCAAAATTACGGCATAACCAAGCAATAACTAATATAATTAGCATAAACGGCTGTACACTATCTTAAGGGACCATAGAATATATGAATTTCAGCTTGATACCTCCACAAAGCCTCCGTTTTCTAGAGAAAAAGGGACTTGACAGTCGGACAACAAAGTGCTCCTATAATGGTTCCGTAATTCGTTTTTTTTTCCTTTTGACTAGAAAGTTATGTACATGTACGCGTGGAAAGAAATAAAGGATTGTACTTAATTTATTTGTTTTATTTAATTAACCTAGCTATTATAAATTAACAAGCTGTGTCCCGCGGTTTTACCCGCATTGACCGATGATATTAGGTATATACCTAGCCTTCCTCGATAAAATATGAGCTTTCTAACACCGAAAGCATTTTTCAAATCGGACCAGTAGTTAGTTCCTGAGATTAGCGCGTTCAAACAAACACATAAAATCTTCAGCTTTATAATAGCCTATAGCCTTCCTCGATAAAATATGAGCTTTCTAACACCGAAAGCATTTTTCAAATAGGACCAGTAGTTCCTGAGATTAGCGCGTTCAAACAAACACACAAACTCTTCAGCTTTATAATACCTATAGATGTATGTACCTATAGATTAGTATGTGGCAAATACACAAAAACAAAAGAAGTAACTACTTATTGTAACTATGATTATTATTTATTTTAATATCATTTATTAATTTTGTTTTGAGTACAATTTTAATTCCTCTATGTTGTACCAAAGCTCTGCATGATATAAAGCAGCAGTTTCCACTTCCATTTCCGCAGCAGTTACTGAAAATTAATCGAAATTGTTATTACCTATGCGTATAACATTATTGCATCATCACTACATAGTATAAAACAAAGTCGTTGTCGCAATCTGTCCGTTCCAGAACTTTAAATACCTACTATGGTTCCTATGTAGGTATTGTTAAATCTTTAAAACTACGCAATGCAACGGTGCAACGGATTATAAAGCGTTATATAATAGTGATAGTGATTCAAGAAGAAGGTTTTAGTATAATTTGTTGAACTTTCCAGAACGCAAGCGAAGTCGCGTTAGCATACCTAGGTATAAAATATAAAAAAAATGTTGGTAGGAACAACTACACTAAAATAACAGCATACAATTAATTAACATGAATAAACTTACGTCGTAAATCAGTTATTATCGTGACATTCTTTTTCAGCCGTGCTAAATCAGAGTCAATTTCTTCTTGCAATTTATCGTAAAACTCATTATTGTTAACATCAATGTATTGTAGTGAAGATGCTAGTTGCACATTATCCATTTTGATTTATTTTTTAAACCAACTTTTACAAATCAATCAGTAATTAATATTACTTCAGTAAAATTAAGAGAAAACAGTAATTACACATTTAAAATTTGAATTACCGAATTTTGTTTCTTTTTTTTTGCTTCTAGAACAGATTATAATAATTAAAAAAAGCATAGATAATAAATAATTATTATTTTTAAAGAAGATTTAAACAATAGAACAGATTAAAATTAAATAATTATTAAAAATAAAAACAGATAACTATTAATACCTGAAACCATAAAAAACATGGTTAACATTTTTTTATTAATACTGTAAAATGGCTGGTTTTTATAGGAAAAGTGTAAGTACTTTTCTTTTTTGCGAAATTTTCGCATCGTCTAGTATGATAAAAACTTATATATCTGTAATTTACTATGTAATTATGTAATACATTCTTTTTACACCAGAATGTAGGCATTTCAACAAAAAAAAGGCTACCAATTAATATTTTCATAATTTTCATTAAGCTTTACTAGACATTTATAAAAAGTATTTGGTAAACAAAATATTATAAAAAAAACTGGCAACACAAACGAATGACTGTCACTTGAGGTTGAATATTATTAATCCATTTGTTAATTATAGTGCTTTTCCACCAATAATCTGCGAGGATGTGAAGTGAGGAATGTGTTTCTAAATAAATAATAAATAAATAAATATTTCAGGACAATTTTCACACAAGGCACAATCTGATCCCCATCTGATCCCATACTAAGCTTTCGCTTGTGTTATGGAAACCAGATGGCTGATAAACATACATAGTTATATAATTTTTTAAATAAATACTTATATAGATAATTAACACCCAGACACAGAGCAAACATCTATGTTCATCACACAAATATTTGCCCCGGGTGGGAATCGAACCCACGACCTCTGGCTTGAAAGGCAGGGCCACTACTAACCAAGCCAACCGGTCAGTCGAATAACCAATCATATCGCTTCATTTAGTTTGAAGTCTGAAGCTTTTAGCGTTTGTAGCGATACTATTGGTTATTTACAAATACATTCCTCGCTATAATCGCGTACATTTTTATGGAAAAGCACCTTTAAAATAAAAAAAACACATCCTTACAAAAACTTTATTAGACTAATCTACTTCTTATTCTTATTCTGCGGTCGTCCCGTGCCCCCGCCGCGCAGTGGGGCAGGTCTGCCCCTATTCCCGAATGCCCCACGACTGCCCCCTCGCCCCGTTCTAAGGTTTTGACCCCCGCGGCCTTTAGATACTTCGTTACGACTCCTAGCCTTGACCTGAGTTTCTTCTTTCACCATGTCGATGACTTCATCTGGTATACGTAGGTACTGAAAGGATAGAACATAGAACAATCTTCTTATATATAAAAATGAATCACAAAATGTGTTGGTAAGCGCATAACTCGAGAACGTCTGAACCGATTTCGATAATTCTTTTTTTATTATATTCCTTGAAGTACGAGGATGGTTATTATGTAGAGAAAACGTAAATATGTACCACGGGCGAAGCCGGGGCGGACCGCTAGTATTAAATAAATAAATAGTGATAAAAACACGATTTAATAAGATAAAATCACGATTGTGGCATTGTAACCGATCCTTAATCTATATATTCTATGTATAAGCATATTATAATATGGATACACAAATATCCATACTTAATATTATAAATGCAAAGTAACTCTGTCTGTCTGTCTGTTACTCAATCACGCCTAAAGGTATGGAGATATTTTGATACCCGAGAAAGGACATAGGCTACCTTTTATTGCGAAATAATAATATGTACCACGGGCGAAGCCGAATCAATTTCCAGATGCACTAAAACCAAATTTTTAATATTATATTTATTTTATTGCCAGATTTCCATAATTATTTGCTTCCTATGCATTTTTGCATGTTTTTATCTTAACTATATATTGCATCGTCTGTAAGTTATAAAAACTGCCAGTATGTGAATTTGTTGTTTTTACTTGCCCATTACAGAAAGGTTAAAGTGAAAAATTCGACTCAGTGGGTTGGGTTAGTACTGCGATAGCCTGGAAGGATTTAGTTTTTCTGGATATTATTTATTTGAATTTAAAATATCTGGATATTGTTAGTCTGGATATCAATTAACTGTATTTAAAAAAAATGTGTTTTAAGAATCTGGCTTTCGTGTATATAGATTTCGTGTGCCTTGAACTCATTCGTCTGGATTGTAAAACGTCGTACAATTGAAGGAATGGCCCAGTGAAATTTGGAGTTGGGATTATATGGCAAATAAAACTTTGGAATTAAAAAAAAAATATAAAAAAATGTCTAAACGTTTTCGGGATTTGGAATATTAAAATTCGAGATGAAATACTTAACACTACCCAAGCGTCCACATTTCATTCGTCAGAAAAAAGGAGAGGTCTGACAGCCCTGGGATCTTGCTCTAATGTACCAAAAGCGATTTTTAATATTTTCCGCATTAAATGAATTTCTGGCTAACTACAAGCAATATTTATCCATTTATTAGTCACTAGCTGTTCCGCGCGGTTTCACCCCCGTGGCTCCACTTCTGTTGGTCGTAGCGTGATGATATATAGCCTATAGCCTTCCTCGATAAATGAGCTATCTAACACCGAAAGAATTTTTAAAATCGACCGACCGACCGACCAGTAGTTCCCGAGATTAGCGCTTTCAAACAAACAGTTTTATTGAGATAAAATTTTTCAAAAGATAAGCATATATTTTCATAGAAATGATCATTGAAACAGTAAAAGGGTTACAAATAATGAACTGCACTTTTTAATAAATTTTGTAAGAAACAAAGAAGCTCGAATTATGGAATATTGTAGTATATACCGGAAGATTATAATCGGGCGGGAAGGAAACAATACTTCGATAAATATGAGATTCTAATCATTACCTTGATTGTGCTCCCGCGAATATAGCATTCTGGCATCCTCCAGAACTTGTCACCATCCCTTGATGTGCAAATAACTTCTCTTAAATTAATATTCATCCAGTTATCGCAACTCACTAAATGTCCGTTGTAAGTTTCGCCATTCTTTAATTCCACCAGCATTGGATGGTTCTGCGCAGTACGTAGCAACGATAGGGGTAACATATTTGCTGATTTAAATTAATTTTGAGTAAAAGCGGTCCTTATTTATTAAATATTTGTCAATATTCGTACCGTAGTCGTACCCAATATATTATTATACTCTTTGGTCGTACCTATTCGAGGTTATGATGAAATTTGTTTTGTTATTTGTCAAATGTCAAGTCACCACAGATTATTTAGAAGCAATGTCACTTGTTATGACTAGAGCTATAGCGACAAGGCTTTTGATCGAAAAATATATACCTTGTTTCGAATAAATAAAAATCAATAGTTGAATGGACTAAGTTGTAAAAAATAATTAAAAGGAAAGTTCACTTAGCAATCTTTCCAAACCACCTGCTTCTAACAAAATATATTTTCCATATTGTCATTTACAGACGAAAATTCTTTGTTTACAATATTGACATTGACATTGATTGATACTCAGTTTTTTTCGAGAAGATAAATTAAGATAAACGCTGGTAAGTTTTATTTATCAAAAAAATCTAGACTTACAAGTGCATATACTTTCGTCAGGTATACGTACAGGTGAGAACATTTACTTCCCTTGTACACTTACTATATAGGTAAGGGTAACAAAGATAACATAATTTTTGGTTAAAACGCATGGGCCTGCGGTTACCGGACGAATTAGGTTCTTAGGTCTTCTTTGCCGTCTAGACTGCAGTGTAGGGTCGTTGAACCTCCCGCAGGCCGTATCTTACCTGAGGAGAGAGGTGGGTATGGACCGCATGGTCTCTAACACATAAATGTATTCTTTACTTACCGGCGATTTTCTAAACTGCACTTTTGCGTATTATAAAACTTACGTATAGTTTCAATAGAAATTAATTTCTGTGTTTGTAAGAAAACCCGCGTGTTTAATTTAGTTAGGTTAACGTAAGTGGGAATAATTGTCTTAATGCAGTTAACTATGTATGATTCATAAAATTCTTCATACAGTATGAGTTTTTTTATATATGAATTTATAACCAACATGGGTCATTGTATAATTAGCTGCTATTTATTTCAATTTATATTCAATTATTAAGTAGGTGCATATTTTCTTATGTTAAATGTAAGTAAACAAATGCTATTTTAGTGAAATTATTCTTATAGATTTTTAATGTGTTATTGTTATTATATATTTTTTAAATTAGAATGTTGGATTTCGGAAAAAATACATTTAATTTAAATATATTTTTGCTATATGTTGCAGCAATAATATGTTTAATTTCCCATAATATAATATTTAAATCAAATAAAAAAATTAGAATAGGTAGTATGTAGTAAGTGCTTAGTAGATAATTTGGTTTAACAAAAAATATTTTTTAGAGTGAAAGACACCATGCCGCAAGCAAGAAGGAAGACTCCCTTTAGCGGGAAGGCAAAAAAGCAGCAGTTGCAATCAAAGAAACAGAATAAAACATTGCTGTTGTCATGTGAGTACTTAATATTATGATTTCTAAGTTATTAAAAGTTTTAAGATCTAGTTGGCAAGGAAATTCAAGTAATAAAAATAATTAATATACATTCAGTCTTTGTGCGTAACTCGTAAGCCACTTACTTAAATATTTAGTCATTTTTTTTTAATTTTAAAGTGAAAATTTTAGTGTGTTGAGAGTATACTTTCATGGTCGCGGTCGGCGGCGGTCGGTCATGGCAATACAATCACATCCTGGAGTAGGCGACGATTTTGGTGTATTTGTATCTTGCCAAAGAAGTTTCACTTCTGACAAGTGTGCTCACGCTCTTACAAAAATGTATTGGAATTGCCCATCGTTTAATATTTTACAGGTGGCATTATTATATCAATGTGTCATCATTATTACACAGATAAGTTTTAACAAATGATTGAAAATTAGGTCTTAAAATATATATAATACTAGATTTCCATATAGTTCCCGTTCCTGTGGGATTTCTGGGATAAAAAATATACATATAAAAATAGCCTATATTCTGGGTCCTCAGCTACTATACTTGGTATGTAGGAAAATTTCATTGTAATCGACTCAGTAGTATTTGCCTGAAAGAGTAACAAACATCCAATGTATTTTGCATCATCACTACATAATATTATAGTATAAAACAAAATCGCTTTCTCTGTCCCTATGTCCCTTTGTATGCTTAAATCTTTAAAACTACGCAACGGATTTCGATGCGATTTTGTTTATAGATAGAGTGATTCAAGATGAAGGTTTTAGTATATAATTTATTAGGTTTTATACTAAGCGGGCGAAGCCGCGGGCGGAAAGCTAGTTTATAATATAATATTAGTATGATATATCATTTTTGAAGTGAAAACTTCTTTAGCGGCGTTGAGCACTTTTTCTGTATGGGTATAAAATCTTAAACTCGCGTCAGGACACGTGACCTGATCGAAAAAGCGTAAGACGGATACCATTCCAAAATATCAAACATGCTCAACGTTAATAATAATCAAGTTTTTACTTCTGCCGGCACTCCCGGAGTGCAACCCGTCTTTTTTTATTACAGCGTCGTCAAACACAAGCAATTATGACGTCCTATCAATGAACTACCAGCCGAATAGATCGCGGGGTCGTGGCGACGCGAACAGATATGCGTTGAAATTCTATAGAGAGAGTGACGAAGAGCTAAGGCTAAAGAAGGAGGAGGCTCTGTGAGTATTATGCACTTGATATGTTAAATTGTGTTCTCTTTGTCGTTGTGTTCTGTCGCGTCGCGCGCGTCGCGGGCGGAAATCTAGTGTTTTATATTGTTAAAGTATCTATTTTTACACATTAAGTCATAAACTCATATTTACATCTATTCATTACTAGTTGTGCTCCGCGGTTTCACCCGGAGTGCTCCGTTCTTGTTGGTCTTAGTGTGATGATATACATATAGCCTATACCTATAGCCTTCCTCGATAAACGGGCTATCTAATACCGAAATCATTTTTCAAAACGGACCAGTAGTTCCTGAGAATAGCGCATTCAAACAAACAAACTCTTCAGCTTTATAATATTAGTATAGATTAATTGTATTTTTAGTTACAAAACTCATTCTATATTATATATTACCTTTAAACCTCTGTCTATCTCTTTCAGCAAAGCCCTAAACCACGTGAGCGAGAAAGAGATGGAAATAGATCCGATAGATTTCTTTCCATCTGAATTGACGTTTCCAAAAAGACCTCCATGGGACTTTAACATGACACCAGCACAGTTGGACGCGCAAGAACAGAAGTATTTTAGGGTATGTAACTATAAAAAATATCTAGATTAAAATGTTAGACGTAATTTTTGATTTAATATTTTTGTGGATGAATAGTTGTCACTATTTTCTGTCCGAACATGCTTAGCTGTCGAATACTATAAATTGCCGCTTTCCTTTCAATCGTGGCGCATTTGTACGAATCGTGCCTGGGGGGGGCTCAGATGTTGTTTATACGACATTTGACCCAACTACCCTCACTTTATTAATAGTCGTTGACTTGCTGCGATTTGTTATCAACTACCTACATCAATTAGGCAGCTGTGTAGAATCGCAGTACATTTTTATTATATTCAAACTAATATTTAACACGGCCTCGCGTGTAATTTCTAACAATAATATTTTTTTGTATATATTCTTTATTATTCACAAAAGAAAAAAAATTAAGACTGAGTGAATATCGGTTTAAATAAATACAGAATGTCTTATAAATAAAAGCCATTTCTACCAGGCAACCGTTAATTTCACTACCAGAATTAATAATTTAATAGACTATTATTACATAATAACTATTTACCAATATATTTAATGTGCTTGTATGTTTGAAAGAAAGAAAGAAAGAAAGAAAGAAAAAAAGCTTTATTGCCAACAAAAACTTAGACTAACTTAACTTAAAAGTAAACACGTATTAGGCAATCGGAACAGACTCAGCCATGCTGTGGGCTAACACCCGAACAGCGCTGATTTTCAGTCTGCCCGCGTATTTCCGAGGTCCTACATTTATATAAATACTAATAATAAAATAAAATTACATCTATAACTGTTCCTATCAATAAAGGTAAAAAATTTATAAATACGTCTACATATTGTGTACATGATATAATATGCATATATATATTATAAAACAAAATAAACAGTATTATTATACTTACATAGATATTTAAATAAATCAGATAGATAGGGCGTATATATTATATATGAATGAAAATATATATGTATGTGTATATGGATGGGAATATTTGTAATAAGAATTGTTTTACCTGTGTGTTGATTCTGCTGTCTGTTTGTTCAAGAGTATCCTTTTGTATTTATACTTGAATGATACATAAGACATACTAAGCTTTAAGGGTGGTGGAAGGTCGTTCCAGATCTTTGAAGCAGAATACTTGAATCCACCCTTAAAACCTGACGTGTGGTGTTTCGGTATGATTAAGGCATTGTTGCTTCTACCTCGTGTATCTTTCGTATGGTACTCTTGAGTCCATGTTAGTTTTTTATAGAGGTAGACAGGAGCCCCCGTGTGCACCAGCCTATGTACCAGACCTGCTAAATGTAACTGCCTACGACCCGCCATCTTGAGGATTTTTTGACTATTCAGGTAAGGTGTGATATGCGCACGTTTTGGTATGGCGAAGCAGAAACGAGCGCATGCGTTCTGCACTCGCTGAATTGCTCGCTCGGTTTTGGCGTATAGGCGGGGGCCATAGACGGTATCGCAGTAGTTAAAATGTGACAAAACTAATGATTCTGTCAGCATTACTTTAACGCTCTCTGATAGATCCTGCCTAAGACCATACAGTACTTTCAGTCTGTAGAAGGCATTTCTGATTGTGATGTTTATGTGATCCTCATATTTAAGCTGCCCATCCAAAATCAAGCCGAGATTCCTAACCTTATCCACTCCAACTAATGGTGCATTATTAATTTTTATATTAAAATTAAGATTTTTTATTTTTTGAATTTGATTTTTTGTACCTAGGATTATGTATTGAGATTTGGACGCGTTAAGTACCAGGGCGTTTTGTTTAGACCATAACGACACTTGTTCTAAATCCTCGTTAATGTGGCGTTCTGTGACTGTAGAATTATTGGAATCTATAGGATAATATAGCTGTGTATCGTCGGCATATAAGTGTACCTTACCGTATTTAATGTGTTCAATGAGATCGGCAGTATACAACGTGAACAAAACCGGGCTGAGTATAGAACCCTGAGGACAACCACGCGGAGTCGGTTCCGTTCGCGAGTATTTCAAACAACCCTCATTTTCGGTAACGACAAACTGTTTCCTCTCCGACAGATACGATTTGAACCAATCACAAGAATTTGAATTGACCCCGTAGTATTTTAATTTAGCTAATAAAAGTTCTTTATCGATGGAGTCAAACGCACGAGTGAAATCCAGTAAAATCATAATATTACCCATTCCGTTGTCACTATCTGATATGATGTCATCCGTTACGTGTGCCAAAGCTGTAGCTGTGCCATGCTTCGCTCGAAAACCAGACTGAACATTTGGTAAAATTTTTTCACACTCTATAAATTTGACTAATTGGTTACATACAACTCGCTCAATTATTTTTGATAGTACAGGTAGTATACTGACTGCGCGTAAATCTTTCAGTTCCTTAACCACAGATTTTTTTGGCAGAGGTTTTATTTTAGCGATCTTCCAAGCATCCGGAAATGTTTGGGTAAAAATAGAAGTGTTCACCATTAGCGTAATAATTGGAAGAGTTACCGATAGAGTCATCTGTATCATATCAACAGTAATTGTGTCATGACCAGCCGCGTTAGTTTGAATACCTGCTATTATTTTTTTAACTTGATCTATTGTACATGGTTTAATATCAAATTTATTGAGGCCAAAACTGTTATGTTCATAAAATTTTATTAAATTTTTATCTATAGTTGGATTTCCGGGTACTTCTAGAAAGAAATTATTGATTGCATTGGCGTCGTTTAGATGTTGCGGCACATTATCTGCTTCCCTATTTTTACCAGTAATCGAAATTTGACGAAGGAAATTCCACATTGCTTGTGGATTACGTTTATTATTATTTACATACTCAGTGAAGAAAGCCGTTTTTTCTCGTCTCATTGCGCTAATGACGGAATTACGTAAATCTTGGTAATAGCGATAGTGTGTGGGATTTTTTGTCTTTCGCGCTTTTATTAGAGCTCTGTCTCGCAGTAACATCATTGACCTGACCGTATTTGTGACCCAAGGACGCGGCGATGAATTTATCTTAAGTTTCTTCAATGGAGCATGTTTATCGAACAACCTATTTAACAGTTGGTTAAATATGTTTGTCATATCGTTCACATCTTTCGCATATTGTACAGAGTTCCAAGGTAAAGTAACTAGATCTTTATTAAAATCATCTAAATTTATATTTTTTAACAATCTCGTATATTTATATTTGATTGGTGGTTTTATTTTTTTTATTTTACATTTAAAGAAAATGAAAGCATGGTCACTGAGGTCCTGATTGTGTACAATGTTAATACTTTCACAGATGTCTGGGCTGTCGGTAATAATGAGGTCCAAGAGGGTTTGAGAAGTTTTTGAAATCCGAGTGGGTTCCTTAACTAGTTGATATAAGTTTTGCTGTGTCAAAAAAGAGAGGAACTCACTCGCTGCTCCCTTATCTATTCTCGCTAAATCAACATTAAAGTCGGTCAGCAAAAAAATGTGAGTGCAATATCCAAAAGAGCTCACAGATTCACTCAGAGCATCGATAGCAGCTGCAACTCTCACGCTCTCAGGTCTGTAAGCAGTACCAATTGCGATTCGCCCCACGCCAGCTACCGTCAGCTCGACCCACATCTGTTCCAACACAGCCGGAGGGTGTGCTCGAGTTCGTACACGCAAGCCTTCACGGATATAGAAACCCACCCCTCCCCCTCGGCCTCCGAGGGGACGGGGTGTGTTTAAGAATTTGTATCCAGGCATGGTGGGAGCAAACTTCTCCATTCCCTCCTTGGTCCATGTCTCATTGAGAGCTAAGATGTCCAGACCATGAGCTTCGAGCATCACCTGTAATTCCTCACAGCCGGTAAAAAGAGACTGCACATTCAGTAGTCCCAAGATCAAATTAGTGTTCCGTTTATTATTCATAATAACAATAACAATAACATGTTTGTCTACAGGAATACATAAACACTCTGCAATCATCGCCCCGTTGGAAGGAAATGTCTTATTTTGAACTCAATTTAGAAACTTGGAGACAGTTATGGAGGGTATTAGAAATGTGTGATATTTTGCTGTTGATCGTGGATGTCAGGTTTGCGGTGAGTTTTTGACGGTTTTAAATCCGGTTTTTATTCGAAATTGTAATCATAATCATTACCAAAATTATTTCAAATCTTTTCAAAATTATTACCAAGTTTTTCAAGCTTTTTCAAGTTACAAATACCTCTATGTTTATGGGATTGGTATTGAATTTTGATACTAAATACAATAAACCCCTCTAACCCCTCAATAAATACTTATAAACCCCTCTTTTTGCGTTGGGGGTTAAAAATCAGTTTCTTTTTTTTTACAAACCCGTGAGGCAAAAGACGCTGGTTCGAATCCCGCCTCTAGATCGAAATTTTCTATTCTTTAAGCAATGCTTATTTATAAAGCAATTTAAATGCTATATAACTAAATATTTATTGTAATAACTATTTTTTTAATATCGCCTGTTGTAAATACAATCATTTCAATCTGAACTCCTTTATCATAAGAGCACACACATTTATTTTTGTCTAATTAATTGTAAAGATATATTGTGTATAGATATCGCCTAATGTGAATGTTGTGTTCATCTGTAATTGTTGTAAATCCATTTTGTAATAATCCATACTAATATTATAAATGCGAAAGTAACTCTGTCTGTCTGTCTGTTACTCAATCACGCCTAAACTACTGAACCAATTTTCATGAAATTTGGTATGGAGATATTTTGATACCCGAGAAAGGACATAGGCTACTTCTTATCCCGGGAAAATGACGAAATCCCGGCAATCCCACGGGAACGGGAACTATGCGGGTTTTTCTTTGACTGAGCGGGCGAAGCCGCGGGCGGAAAGCTAGTAAGTTATAAATCCAGTTTTAACTGTTTAACGCGAAAGATACGTATGTAACAACTATTGATGAGCCTTTTTTAATAAATAAAAATAAATAAAATAAATATCTAATTCATACTTTAAATTATTAGTTTTTATACAATTAAAAAAAATTTAAATCCTAAATTTCAGGGTATGATGTTCCCCCCCTCCCTCTACGAATACGTAGTGAAAGAGCAAAAGAAAGACATGATTCTAGTGCTCAATAAAATAGACCTAGTGCCTGCACCCGTCGTTGCTGCGTGGAAAGATTATTTGACGAAAACTTGCCCCGGTTTAAAAGTGGTATACTTTACGTCGTGCCCCGGGTATAATTTGCAAGGGGCAAATTGCGATAAGGCTGGTAAGTGTGGAGCATTTTTTATATTAAGGGCTGATTTTTCAATCCTTGGTTAAAACTTATTCATCGAATAACGTATTAAACTACCATTTCAAAAATATATTATATTTGTCCGTATTTGACAATTTACAGGTGACATTTTAAAATGTTCGTTTAAAACTTTATTGGACGGATAAATTTTAACCAACGATTGAAAAATCGGCCCTAAGAGCCTATACGCACTATGCGGGTAGCCTATACGCACTATGCGGGTATGCGCACTGCGATGCGGCTACCGCAGACCGCACAGTGCGCATAGAAATGAATATTCCGTACATAATTGTGCTTGCGGTCAGCCGGACGGCTACCCGCAATGCGGCTACCCGCATAGTGCGTATACGCTCTTAATGTAATCTAATGATTAGATTTCTTTTATATGTATTTGATTCTTTTTTTTGCTTTATTTAGTTTTCTAATACAAGTTTAGTTCTGCTATGTTTAGGGCTTTTTTTAAGGAAATTCCCATGAGAATAAGATGTTTTACCGTGGTAGAAAGTATTGTACGTAACTCTATAGTCTTCTAACTATATTCATACATAAAAATCATGTGATAATGTCGCTCTGTTACGACGTGAAAGAAAGACAAACAAATAAACAAACACTTTAGTATCTTTAATATTCAGTCAGTAAGTAAAAGAAAGTTTCTGCCGCTGTCTGTTCGTTCCTATGTATGTTTGAATCTTTGAAACTACCTATAAGATTTTGAAGAGGTTTTTTTTTATAGATACGAGTGATTCAAGAGGAAGGTTTTAGTATATAATTTGTTAAGTTTTAGACAAAGCGGGCGAAGCCGCGGGCGAAAAAGCTATTATATATGACGGAAGAAGGGCCCAAAGGCTATTTTTAAAAAGAGTGACGTCAGCAATTCTGACGTCACCATCATCAGGGCAAGCGCTCATACTCGAAGTAGAACGCCCGTAGGTATTTTTACTGCCTTTTTAATCTACGTCGAAATTAATATGTCTGGGATCTATACAATATACATATATCAGAAGTCAGATTTAGGTCCGCTATTTTTGCAAACGAACATCTCCTTGGAGCCTGCTCTATGAATCAACCACTTATTTAAAAAGATCAAAGTAAACTTTAGCTTGTTATAATTATTTAGTAATTTGAGGGTAGTCGTTTTTCGTCGTTGCGCCGACATATACATATTTTTTTTAAGTGAAATGTCTTTAGGCGCGTCGATAGTAAAATTTCTAGGTGATACCGTCACGTCATGGAGTAAGGCGATGATTTTTGGTATCTTTTAAGCTTGCCAAGAATTTGGATGAAATTTCCTCAATGGACTCCTAAACCACTTAACCGATTATAATAAAATTCGCACACCATGTGCAGTTCGATCCAACTTGAGAGATAGGATAGTTTAAACATGTAGGTACCACGGGCGAAGCCGGGGCGGACCGCTAGTTAGTTAGTTAGTATATAAATAAATATATTCTTTATTCACAGGTCTTCAAGTTCGTCGTCGTAAAGGTAGACAGCGTATGTGCGCAGAAGGTGCTTCGAAACTTCTAGAAGCTTGCAAGGATATAGTGAAGGGAGAAGTCGATCTCACTTCGTGGGAGAAGAAGATAGGAGAAGAGAGTGGAGTGGAGTTTGATGATGAGGAGACGGAAGTTGGTAAGAGATGGAAAATAACACGTGTGACGTCACAAATCATAAAATGGCGCTGAATTGATCCTATAATTTTTTTGGTCGCAAAGTGTACACAATTATTTTCTCATGCTTAAATCGCGTTCAAAACAAGCATAAATTAAGCGGATATCACAAGGATTGTAAATTCATTATTTTTTATTCAAATGACCTATAAGAACATCATAAATGGGAACATTTGTCTGCCTGTTTATTTCGCTTATAAGTGAAATATATTGATTGTGCGCTAAAAATTATTACATACTCAAAATCCAGAAACTCTGTATGTCCTATCTCTTTCCCTCTCACGTAAAATCTTATGAATTTATGTGTATCTCTTTCTTGTCGCTTTTTCGTTTCATCGACTTGAAGATATAATATAGATGATACAGGCAAAAGAAGTATTCCTTCCAACAAAAATAAACGCTTTTAAAATATATTTCTTTATTCACAGGCGAAACGATACTCCAACAAGCGGATACGACGTTCTACACGCACGAAAAATATAAAAATGGCGTCCTAACCATCGGCTGTGTTGGACAACCCAATGTGGGGAAAAGTTCCCTTATGAACGCTATAATGGGGAAAAAAGTGGTCTCTGTGTCGAGGACTCCGGGACATACTAAACATTTTCAGACTATTTTCCTAACACCGCAGGTGAGTTTGAACCTTATTGCAATGTGTTTAGGTACTATATTTGCAGTTTCTAAACATTTAGACTACTTTTTTGACGACATAAGTGAGTTTGAACCTTATTTCCTAGCAAATAAGACTTATTTTACGTTGAATATTAGGAAAAGATTCATTTAGCAATAATAACCTTTATGTCTAGAAGAATAGATTGTATATTTGCTTGTTTAAATTGTT
Source organism: Colias eurytheme (assembly GCF_061535395.1). NCBI lineage: Eukaryota > Metazoa > Arthropoda > Insecta > Lepidoptera > Pieridae > Colias > Colias eurytheme. The sequence goes on along the minus strand of NC_143010.1, from coordinate 926,323 downwards.
ATGAACGCTATAATGGGGAAAAAAGTTATATGTGTATCGAGGACTCCGGGACATACTAAACATTTTCAGACTATTTTTTTGACGCCTCAAGTGAGTTTGAACCTTATTGCAATGTATTTAGGTACTATATTTGCAGTTTCTAAACATTTAGACTACTCTTTTGACGACATAAGTGAGTTTGAATCTTATTTCTTAGTTTATAAGATTTATTTTTCATTGAATATTAGGAAAAGATTGATTTAGAAATTATTATAACCTCTATGTCTAGAAAAATAGATTGTATTTTAGCTTGTCTTTTAAATTGTTATGATTGCTAAAATGGGGAGAAAAGTCTCTGTATCGAGGGCTCTGGGACATACTAAGCATTTTCAGACTATTATCCTAACACCGCAAGTGAGTTTGAACCTTATCTATACTGATAATATAAAGCTGAAGAGTTTGTTTGTTTGAACGCGCTAATCTCGGGAACTTCTGGTCCGATTTGAAAAATTATTTCGGTGTTAGATAGCCCATTTATCGAAGAAGGCTATAGGCTATATATCATCTCGCTAAAACCAACAGGAGCAAAGCAATACGGGTAAAACCGCGGAACATAGCTAGTTTGTATATATTTAGGTGTTATATTCCCTTGTTTTAGCGCAATATTGGATGACGAACAATTTAAGACTATTTTATTTACGCTGAATATGACTTTGAACCTTATTTCTTAGCAAATAAGACTTATTTTTCATCTAAGAATAGGAAAAGATTTATTTCGCAATAACATAATATAAGCTTTATACCTAGCAGCATAAGATGTATTTTCGCTTGTTAATGTATGGTAATATGGTTTAAAATCCGTTAAAAGTATATAATTTTGAAACAATATGTTTGTGTGTTTATATTGTATTTTTATAGCATTCAAATGCTTATCTTCTTGTATATAAAAATGAATCGCAAAATGTGTTGGTAAGCGCATAACTCGAGAACGGCTAAACCGATTTCGATAATTCTTTTTTTATTATATTCCTTGAAGTACGAGGATGGTTTTTACGTAGAGAAAACGTAAATATGTACCACGGGCGAAGCCGGGGCGGACCGCTAGTCTTCTTATATATAAAAATGAATCGCAAAATGTGTTGGTAAGCGCATAACTCGAGAACGGCTGAACCGATTTCGATAATTCTTATTTTATTATATTCCTTGAAGTACGAGGATGGTTTTTATGTAGAGAAGCCGGGGCGGACCGCTAGTGCTTAATAAAAATAAATAATCGAAAAATTATCTCTATTCCACTCTAGAATGGCAAAAGACGCGGGTTCAAATCCCGCCTCGTGATCGATTTTTTTCTATTCTTTAAAAAATAAAATGTTTGTGTGTTTGTCCGTAGGTACGTCTGTGTGACTGTCCCGGGTTAGTGTTTCCATCTATGGTGCCCCGGTCTATACAAATATTGATGGGTTCATATCCCATAGCGCAGTTGAGAGAACCATATACTACTATTAGGTAAGAAATATTATCGTATGCATTTATTTATATTAAAAAAAATAATATATTAAATAAAATAAATAAATAAATCATTTTTTATTTGACCTGTTTTGCTTGCCAGCCGCTTTGCCTAAACCAAATAAATGATATACTAAAACCTTACTCGAGAATCATCTATTAAAAAACCGCATCAAAATCCGTTGCGTAGTTTTAAAGATTTGAGCATACATAGGGACAGAGAAAACGATTTTGTTTAATACTATGTAGTGATATATAAATAAATTAATGTAAATATTTCAGGACAATTTCACACACGGCACGATCTGATCCCATACTAAGCTTTCGCTTGTGTTATGGAAACCAGATGACTGATAAACATACATACATATATAATTTAAAATAAATACTTATATAGATAATTAACACCCAGACATAGAGCAAACATCTATGTTCATCACACAAATATTTTCTGAGTGGGAATCGAACCTACGACCTCTGGCTTGGAAGGCAGGGCCACTACCAACCAAGCCAACCGGTCAGTCTAATAAATTTAATTTATTCTTATTAGGGCCGATTTTTCAATCCTTGGTTAAAATTTATCCGTCCAATAAAGTATTACACGAACATTTTAAAATGTCACCTGTAAACTGTCATATACGGACAATTAGAATACATTTTTGAAATGGTAGTTTAATACGTTATTCGATGTATAAGTTTTAACCAAGGATTGAAAAATCAACCCTTATTCATACATAAAATAAATAAATAAATAAATAAATTTCCTAGATTCCTAGCCGAACGTCTAGATCTACCGAAACTCTTGCGCATGGATCATCCAGAGAACGACGACACGTGGTCGCCGAGGGATATATGTGATGGCTGGGCGAAGAAACGGGGATATCTCACCGCTAAGGCTGCTAGGTGAGTGAGTGTGAGTGAGTGAGTGAGTAGATCTTAATATATATAAATCTCGTGTCAAAATGTTTGTCCTCAATGGACTCCTAAACCACTTAACCGATTATAATAAAATTCGCACACCATGTGGAGTTCGATCCAACTTGAGAGATAGGATAGGTTTTATCCCGGAAATCCCACGGGAAGGGGAACTATGCGGGGTTTTCTCTGAAAACGCGGGCGAAGCCGCGGAAAGCTAATTATGTTATAAGAAATTACACGCGAGGCCGGGTTAAACATTCGTTTGTGTACAATGTAATAAGAATGTACTGCGATTATACACAGCTACCTAATTGATGTAGGTAGTTGATAACAAATCGCAGCGAGTCAACCACTATTAGCAAAGTGAGGGTAGTTGGGTCGAACGTCGTATAAACAACGTCCGAGGCCCCCCCCCCCCCCCCCCCCGGGCACGATTCGTACGAATGCGCCACGAGTCAAAGGAAAGCGGCAATTTATAGTATTCTACAGCTAGCATGTTTTGACAGGAAATAGTGACAACTATTCATAAACAAAAATATTAAATCAAAAGTTACATATAACAATATTATAAAAGGGACAGCCCACACTGAATTTTTATCGCGCTTACACCAAACTGAATGAATAAAATAAAATAAAACAGCATCAAAACACGGTTAACACAGACTGACGTTTAACTTACCAACGTTAAACCACTCTTGTATCTTAAACCACGTTTACTTAATTAAAAAATAATATTAATTTAGGCTGGACACATACCGAGCGGCTAACAGCATTCTAAGGATGGCGTTGGACGGGAAAATCTGCCTGTGGTTGCGACCGCCTAAATTTACTGAAGAAAGAGGTATAAAAATATAATAAAATATATGTTTTGAATTAAATTAAATTTTATTTATTTACATTGATGATTTGATATATTTTTGAAAAATCTTACGTTTAGTATTAATTCGAAATATTTATATGATGATCTAGAATTATCAAATTATGAAAGTAAAATTTATATTATGTAATTTTATTTTATTTTTATTTTTCTTATATTTTCCGCAGAAAAATATGGTTTCAAATGTACTTATTTATCTACTTTCAAATCTCTATTTTTTTATTTATTTTACAGAAAAATACGAAACCTGCGACGAGATAAAATACGTCAAGTGGGTGCAAGCTCTCACTAAAGACGTGCAAGAAATAGTCGTGACGTCATCGTCAGAGGGAGACGGAGATAGCGACGGTGATGAGAGCGAGGGAGACAGCGATAGTGACGGGGAAACAGCCAGTATGGCTAATAAGTTTGCGGCTTTGGCTAATGAATAAATATATAAAATTGTAAAAAAAGGCGTGTGTGCCGAGCTTACGTGTCAGAAGAGAAACTTCTTTGGCGAGATTCAAAGACACAAAAATCGTCACCTTACTCCATGACGTGACGGTATTGCCATGACGCGATGTTGAAATTATACTCTCAACGCGCCTAAAGAAGTTTCACTTCAATAATAAGACGTTTTTGGATGAAAATGTTATTATAATATTTTGTAATGGAAAAAATTTCAGTATCTTTATTTATTACACAGAAAATGTGAAAAATAAATTCATTTTATTTGTTATAACAGTGCATTCCTTTTCGTTCAAATCCAATAAAATAGATACGCGATTAGCGTCTCTATAATATATTTCGTAAGAGATATAATCGCGTGCCATCGGGATACCGCTGTTGTTTAAATAGGCCTTGATATTTTTATTATCTCTTTATAGTCTAAGGGCCGATTTTTCAATGCTTGGATAAAACTTATTCGTCGAATAATGTATAAAACTACCATTTTAAAAACGTATTCTAATTGCCCGTATTCGACAGTTTACGTGACATTTTAATATTATCGTGTAATACTTTATTGGACGGATAAGTTTTATCCAAGCATTGAAAAATCGGCCCTAAGAGATGATTGACATTCGGCTTAATTTACGCTTATTTTATTATAGTTTAAGAGCTGGCTATGTTTAATGCACGTTATTAATTTATTATTAGAAATTACTTTTCGATAAACACCAGTAATATCCGGTTTAACTGAACTTTATGTTCATTATATTTTTAATTTTTGCTACTTTCAAATTATGTAGTTTTAAAAATTAATATAAATGAAAATTTAAAAACGTAATTGGCCATCCATACTAATATTATAAATGCGAAAGTAACTCTGTCTGTCTGTCTGTTACTCAATCACGCCTTAACTACTGAACCTATTTGCATGAGATTTGGTATAGAGATATTTTGATACCCGAGAAAGGACATAGGATAGGTTTTATCCCGGAAATCCTAAAAGGAACGGGTTTTTCTTTGAAAACGCGGACGACGCCGCGGGCGGAAAGCTAGATAAATCTAAATAAAAATTAGAGTTAAAAATATTATGTAGCTACATCACATTGAACAAGAATATAAAATAAAGATAAAATTATTGTATTGTCACAGATCCTTGATATATCTATACTTAATATTATAAAGCTGAAGAGTTAGTTTGTTTGAACGCGCTAATCTCAGGAACTACTGGTCCAATTTGAAAAATTATTTCGGTGTTAGATAGCCCATTTATCGAGGAAGGCTATAGGCTATATATCATCACGCTAAGACCAACAGGAGCGGAGCAACGCGGGTAAAACCGCGGGACACAGCTTCTTATATAATAGTATTACACTTATGTAGCTAAAAAACTATATTTTTAATACTACTCCATATGAAAATCATTAAACTGTGTCGTTAACTCGTTACTCTAATCTTCTTATATATAAAAATGAATCGCAAAATGTGTTGGTAAGCGCATAACTCGAGAACGGCTGAACCGATTTCGATAATTCTTTTTTTATTATATTCCTTGAAGTACGAGGATGGTTCTTATGTAGAGAAAACGTAAACATGTACCACGGGCGAAGCCGGGGCGGACCGCTAGTAAAATATATATATATCGCAGCTTAACAACTATGTAGGTAATAGTTTTAAATTGTTAACTTATTAAGAATTGTATTTTTTAATAAATTATTAACTTGAGATTGTGTTTTATTTTATAATTAATGAACCTTTAGAAATAATCAGCATTTATATTATGTTTTAGCCTTGTTTTAGAAAAATGGTATCCATACTAATATTATAAAGCTGAAGAGTTTGTTTGAACGCGCTAATCTCGGGAACTACTGGTCCGATTTGAAAAATTCTTTCGGTGTTAGATAGCTCATTTATCGAGGAAGGCTATAGGCTATATTATATTATCACGCTACGACCAACAGGAGTGGAGCCACGGGGGTGAAACCGCGTGGAGCAGCTAGTTATAAAATATGAAGAGATATTATTATGTGCGTTCTCTGATTACTTATTAACTTCTAATTAAAGAAAATAGTTTTGAACAATAAATACATTCACTGCTAGATAGTCTATTTATCGAGGAAGACTATATAATATTATATCATCAAGCTAATATAACAATATAAATAAAAATAATATAAATAATGCAGGTAAAACGACGGGGCACAGCTAGTATGTATGTATAATGTTAATTTATTATCTTAGTTTGATATATTATATTCATTGAAGAATACAATAGGATTGTCATGAAATAATTTAACGGCTATGTAAAATCTTTGGATCAAAACCGAACCCCTTTAACAGGGCCGTACTCACGGCCTTTATGACTAACTTTGTAGCCCCAAAACTGACTTTAATGACATTAGGCTAAAAATGTCAAAATATAAACTCAAACTCAAACTTTTATTTATTCAATTAAACTTCTTATATAAGCACTTTTGTCTTTGATTTGATTGTAGATTGTTTCATAACATTTTTTATCATATACTTAACCGATATACAGGGTGTCCCACTATTGGTATACTAAGCGCGCAGAAACTTGTAGTTTTGCATACACTGATCACGAAAAAAATACTTAATGCCTCAGCCCCCGGAATCACAGACACAATAGAAAATCTATTGTGTCGTGGCCCGATCGGGCCGCTCGGTGGTCAAGGGGTGATACAACAAAATTACGTCAAAATTTTTTTGCTAAATTTTTCCTGAAAATCCATGTTTTCTTCTCTAGCTTCGCGCAGCCGTCATGTACCGCTTCTCTAATGTGAGCATTTTGTCTATGAAAACATAATCTTAAACGATAGCTCACGTGCTGGTGGCAAACTTGGATGGGTTGCTTGTTATGGGTGTACACATAGAGTTTTAACAATTCATCTATTTGAAAAAAAATGCGTCTGGAATTTTATAAGTATTTTTTACGTACTCAGCGTATGCAAAACTATAACCTCCTTTGAGCTTAGTATATCAACAGTGGGACACCCTGTATAGAAAAAGGTTTTATTTTTCACTGAATATGCTCAAGGGATATTGGTTTCATTACTTATGTTTTTATTTGTGAAGTAAACTGTGAAAGCATCGTGTTGTAAAATTAATAAAGAAAACGTGAATTTGCAACGATTAAAGGTGCAACAAATATTGAAACTATAATTGTTTTACAAAGAAGATCTCTACGTTTTATAATAAACGCTCAAGGCTCCGAAATTCCTTTTACAATGCTGGATTCCTGATTGTATCGACACATTAAGTAGATTATATTATTATGATATGAGTGCTTTGTAACACCAACTTACATACGAGAATAACGTGAAGAAAAAAATACAATTTAAATGTACTGTTTTCCGACATTCTAAAGTTAATAATTCATTTTTCAGATAGTAAAGCTAAAGTAGGCAAGAATGAACTGTATAAAAATTGAGTTTGATTTATTTATTGAAATTTACAAATGTTAAGATAAAATTCGAATAAAATTTTATACGTTACTACATGTGGCATTTTCTCGTCGTTGCAACACGTTGTGACTTGTGAGGTAATTTTCGGTATTTGAGCCTTATATTACACAGCACGGCTAGTTATAAAATTCAAGTTTTGAGTGCAATAAATATAATAGTTAAACATATAATAATTGAAGTGAAACTTCTTTATCGGGGTTGGAAAAAAATTTAGTGTAACATTTTTTCGTTACGCGTGACATTTTTCCGTTACGCGCCATCTTTTTCTTATCCCTACCACGCGTGATTCGACGTATTTCTGTAAAGTTGCATATAGTAAATTATTTTTTGAAAAATAAGGTCATAAAGAAGTTTCACTTCTTACGTGTGTACACTAGTACACGCACACATTTTTTTTATATTATCTGTGTCTAAACTAATAGTTTAGATCACTGCTAAATGATCGCCACCTAATCAACAATTATGTTTATTTATGGTAAATAAATGGAACCAAATTTCCTTTATGTATGTTATATTGAAGAGTTAATTAAATAAATAGCTAAGAGATAGCCAAGAAGCTTATATCTAATACACTGGAGATTGCACTATGACCATTAACTTGTAACAAGAAAATATGACGTTGAATGACGTTTTTTTATCCCTTTCACACCTAACTTGGCAAGTTGGTGTGAAAGGGATAAGGGATAACATTCTTGTTACAAGTTAATGGTCATAGTGCAATCTCCAGTGTATTAGATATAAGCTTCTTGGAGATAGCCCTTAACACGGGGCCCCACATTCCCCTAGCCCTTACAATCCAGCCCTGTTTCAAAGGGCCCGTATATCAGGGCTGTCACACACAGACCACACGATGGACATTATCTAAAGTTTTGTGTTATCTGTGAGAGGGTAAGATTGAAAAGTTTTTAGTTGGAATGTTTTGGAATAGTATTATGAATGTTTTATGAGTATTGGAATGTGGGAACTTAATAGTGGAGATAAATTAATACTAAAGTAATATAATATACCTACTTATTAATCAATTAGTAGATAGGTACCTACCTACTACATAGTGAAATACTTAATTCACAGCGAAAACTTTTCAAAACAATATTGAAACAACTAATGAGTGACGATCTTATTCTGTTGTTTCAAATTCAATTATTTTTGTATTTCGCATAATGTATACATTCACAAGTATATTCACATGCACAAGAATATTTCACAAAAAATAAAATAAAAAGTAAGCATAGGTATTATCCAATATGCGCAGAAATTATACATCCCTGGGTGTTGTTTTTAATTAATTATTCAAATAACAACTCTTTATATTAAAATATATTGTGTTATCTTATTATAAATAGTTATCACGAATGATCCACGTACACACATACGTTATAATATATTGTGTACGTACTACACAATATATTGTACCGTGTTCCCGCAGCACATTCCTATAGGTACGCGGAGCGCGGGTGAGGCGGTAGAGACAGTCGAATTATGATCGTACTTGCTGCTGCTTTTACTTGTATCTACCTATCGTTGCAGTACATGAAATAAACACATTGAAAAATACGCTATTGATATAGAGAACTCCCTTTTTGGCAAGATCGCTTAAAAATAGATACAAGAGCACGACTTTCACGTACCTATACCTTCTTGGTTATTCGCTCTTGCTTTTAATACATTTGCGAACTACTGAATCATTCCCATTATCCATTCCTAATCGACGCGAAAAGATTATTTTACCTCTACAATTCTTTAAAAACATAACTGCATTCCCCTACAGGTCAAAATAACACAATAAGTTTGTATTACTCCAAAATTAACACTGTTAATCCAAAACCCTACTAATATAGTAATACAGTACATTAATTTGCAGTTTAATCTCTATTTAACCCTGCGATTCGGACGTGCCCTCTCGTAAAACTAAATGACCGAGAGGGGTAAGATGTTAAGTTACCTGTAGGTACTTGTAAAGTAGAATAATTTGTCTGATACATTTGTATGTGAAAAGCGATTTAACAGCTTCCTGATATGTTGTTAGAAAATCTATCTATACTAATATTATAAAGAGGAAAAGTTTGTAATTATGTATACGTATGTATGTATGTATGGATTTCACGCATAAACCTCTCAACCGATTTTGATTAAATTTGGCACAGGCAATCTTTAGAGTTTAGACCCTGAGAAAGAACATAGGCTACCTTTTATTGCGATATGTACCACGGACGAAGCCGGGGCGGACCGCTAGTCTATAATATAAAAATGAATCGCAAAATGTGTTGGTAAGCGCATAACTCGAGAACGGCTGAACCGATTTCGATAATTCTTTTTTATTATATTCCTTGAAGTACGAGGATGGTTCTTATGGAGAGAAAACTTAAACATGTAAGGTATAATATTATCTGAAAGTAAACGAGTAATTTTTATTCGTCTGTTACGATCTACCTCAAAAACAGCTGAATCGATTTCAAATGAACATTAAAATACCTTACTCAATCTTTATTTTTTTTAAACACAATTATACGTTTAAATTTTAAATGATTATGTAAATCCTTGAGGCCGTAAGACGTTAGTTCAACAACGTTTAATAAAGAGCCTAGTCTTTTAATAAAACGGCTAATTAAAATTGCGACAAATACGTAACGCTACGACACTATATTCAACAGACAATCCCACAATTATACAACGAAAAAACTCCTACAAATTACATAAAAAGTTAAAACAAAGAACCTATAATTTCCTTACAAATTGATAAGGAAAAATCCAAAAAACTCGATTACTATTCAAGCGTGATACTGTAAAACCAACAGCGCTAACGAATTCATTGTTTTACTCGTCTTGGAGACATGAAGGTGAACATTGATTTATCAACCGACTTAAAAAGGAGGCTCTATAGAAAGTATAAATTGTTTTGCGGTGGTATTTAATGTTCTGTATATGATTACTCAAAAGGGATGCAATTATTGTTTTCTGAATGAACTGAATGTTGAACGGTTTTGTTTGAGTTTGGAGTACCTAGGTACTCAATATCGTAGGTGATATTTGAGGTAAGTGTTTTTACGCATGTATCTATAGCGGTCCACCCCGTGGTACCTACATGTTTACGTTTTTTTTTCATAAAAACCATCCTCGTACTTCAAGGAATAGATTCCGCAGCGCACACGATGACAGAATTTTTATTAAGGATTTTTATACACCTTGGGTTACATTATTGCATTTTTGGTAAGAATCTCTAATTTTTTGAAAATGCAATATAGCCTATGTTGCTCAGTGAAGATGCAGCTTTCTAATGGTTAAAGAATTTTTGAAATCGGTCCAGTATTTTATGCGTGCATACATACACACATACATAATTACAAATCTTTCCTCTTTATAATAATATAAATAGTATAGAAGTATAGATTAGTATAGAAATATAGATTAAGATGTTCTTTATTTATACTTATAGTTTAAAGTATAAAGTTGAAAAGTCTTTTTATATCGTTTTTTATAAGCAAAATTTATTTAAGTCAAGATTGAAATGTAAATTTTGTAGCAATAATAGCTGGACAAAGCTTCAGGTAGAAGTCATGAAATTACATTTTATAGAGTACTTTCCGCCCGCGGCTTCACCCGCGTTTTCAAAGAAAAACCCGCATAGTTCCCGTTCCCGAGGGAATTCCGCGATAAAACCTATCCTATCTCTCAAGTTGGATCGAACTGCACATGGTGTGCGAATTTTATTATAATCGGTTAAGTCATAAGTGGTTTAGGAGTAGGTACATTGTGACACGAGATTTATTATATTAAGACTAGCGGTCCGCCCCGGCTTCGCCCGTGGTACATATTTACGTTTTCTCTACATAAGAACCATCCTCGTACTTCAAGGAATATAATAAAAAAAGAATTATCGAAATCGGTCCACCCGTTCACACGTGATGCCGTGACAACGCGAAACGGTAACACGTAAACGGTTTCATCCATACTATTAATATTATAAATGCGAAAGTAACTCTGTCTGTCTGTCTGTTACTCAATCACGCCTAAACTACTGAACCAATTTTCATGAAATTTGGTATGGAGATATTTTGATACCCGAGAAAGGACATAGGCTACTTTTTATCCCGGGAAAGTGACGCAATCCCGGAAATCCCACGGGAACGGGAACTATGCGGGTTTTTCTTTGACTGCGCGGGCGAAGCCGCGGACGGAAACCTAGTTTTTATATAAATATACATGCTCTATCAAGTGTTTTAAGCTGAGTATCTTCTTTGGTGATTTGAAAAAAAAACATATTAATTTGTGCCATTCACGAGACAATTAGAATCCTCGCATTTTGTTTCACAAATTTTAACAACTTGTTAGTTAAGATCTAAATAATATAATAATATCTATTTTTCGACCCTTTTGTGTAATGAAAATGTAATAATGTGTCATCCTACTAAAATAAATGCGAAAGTTTGTGAGGATGTGTGTGTGTGTGTGTGTTTGTTAATCTTTCACGCAAATGCTACTGAACCGATTACAATGAAATTTAGCACAAATATAGAGGATAACTTGGATTAACACATAGGATAGGTTTTATCCCGGATATCCGACGGGAACAGGAACTATTTCTTTGAAAACGCGGGCGAAGCCGCGGGCGGAAAGCTAGTGTTATAAAAAAGTATTGAATATAACTTTAAGAAAATATTAATTGTAATGGTTTAATTACGGAGCTTTCTGTCATCGATATTTTACATAAACCACCGTGCAGCCTCTCCCACAGTAGAAAAAAATTAAGCTATTTGCGATAGTATTACGTTTAAATCTTGTCATCGAAAACTCTAACTACTCGAAGTACTCTACGTAGAGAATATAATTAGACCTCTGTTATTTTAAAATAATAGCAATATACAATGTAGAGTTTTAAGATTGATAGAGTCAAGTTACAAACCTCTTTTTTAATAAGGAAAGGTATACGATTTTATTCCTCTACTAGCTTCCGCCCACGACTTTGTACGTGCATCCCCGTTTTTCCCCGTTCCCGCAAGAATTTCGGGAAATCCTTTCTTAGCGGATGCCAACGTCCTAACATCTACCTGCATGCCAAATTTCAGCCCGATACGTCCAGTGGTTTGGGCTGTGCGTTGATAGATCACTATATCAGTCACCTTTGAGTATAGATAGATATACACAATCACAACAATATTACTTTTTCCTTCCACTTTCGCTTATAGATACCAAAATAATTAATTAATCCCAGGACCTAGGTTAATAAAATATGAGAATTATGATAGAGTTTAAAGAAATGTATTCATGCCTCTTTATATTCAGTTTTGATTAAAGAAGATTGAATTTCTTAAACTATACTTTTATTGTATTTTTATGTCTTCAACAATGCTTAACTCAATTTTTTTTTAATTTTCATCACTTTCTCTAGCATTAAAGTTTGTTTGATAGAGATTGCTCACAGTAAAGCCCGACTTTTACACCCACCAAATTTTCTTCCTTATACATACGATAAAAAGATTTTCAATGAATTTATTATTTTAAATGCTATGATAAGTAATTGTTAAGGTAATATAAACGTTATAGAGTAATTTTAAGGTCAGAAAATTGCTAAGTCTTGACGTGTTGAAAGTAGAGCACAATCACCAACGCTTCACGTTATGAGGCGTGCAAAACACAACGTTAAAAGAGTCAGACACACAAAGTTTTATACCTATTTAATTTTTGACACAGTCAGCCATCTTGGCAAGTCTAGACTAGATATTAGACGATCATTTATAATGCAGTGGGCGTATCCAACACTCCTTAAGCCACGCCTACCCTATCCCACTACGGTTTATTCAGTAGAGCTCTAGATCTCAAGGATAGAGGACGTGCGTCTGTTCCCATAAAATAATTTAAAATAATACATTCTATTCTTCAAAAAATCAGCCAGTAAAACGATTTTTTAATTTGGAATACAGTGTTCGATTGTTGGACAGTGTAATACAAAGATGCTCTTTGTATTTAGGATTGTTTTCGCGTTGTTTACTATGTTTGTTTGTCAACAATAACACGTGTGGGTGAAGGTCATTTGATTTGTGACTTATTGACATAGTTTGAATGAATTGTTTATGTGAATAATTCAGTGTATTATACAATTTGTGAACGTTAATAGATTGTGTTTCTGAACGAAGTGTTTTATGACATTTAATAAAAACTAATAACAATTTTATTCTTAAGAAAGGTGGAATAAATCAATCAAATTGGATTCTAAAGCAACTCCTGACCCCCACGGGGGTCAAAAAACAGGCAAGCAAACAAAGACGCTACTAGTACATCCATTTGAGCCTAGAAATACTGAAAAACAGAATAAATACCTTTTAGAAACACCAAGTGATTTAAAGAGAAAGACACCATTATTAGAATTGCCAAAAGATTTTAAGAAACCCAGGCTCTACAACAAGGAGGTTTCAAACGAAGTAAATGACGGTGAAATGAAAACAACGTCAATACAAACATCAGAATCTCAGAACTGTCAGAATCATCAGAATCGAAACTGTCAGAATATAAATAAAGAGAGTTCTATTCAAAATTCGAATTGCGAAAACGTACCACACGGAATAGACGCGCAGAATTCTAGTCACAGTCAGAATTCGAATTCTAGTCATTGTCAGAATCAGACCTGTCAGAGTTGTCAGCCGAAGTGTCACCATTGTTGCTGTCAAAGTGTGACTGAACATAAGTGCACTTGTCAGAATCAAGCTGTGAAAGTGATATTTGCACCAGCTATGATGCCCTCGATTTTCAACCCGGTACCAGGGTTGCCGTATATTTTAAAACCACCTATGAAGCAAGATAAGGTATGTGGATTTATTTAGTTGTAATGCTTTTAAAACTTAAAAGTAAAAATTAACTTAAAAAAACAATATTAAACACGTTATATCTTATAAATTAAATAAAATATTCTTCGCTCTACATAACAAGCTCTACATAAAATAAATAATAGCATGATTGTTTGTTTGAACGCGCTAATCTCAGGAACTACTGTCCGAATTGAAAAATTCTTTCGGTGTTGGATAGCCCATTTATCGAGGAAGGCTATAGGCTTATATTATATGATTACGCTAAGACCAACAGGACCGGAGCCACGCGGGTGAAACCGCGAAGCGCAGCTAGTTATTAATAATTACTAGCTTTCCGCCCCCGGTTCGACTTCGTACACTTAACAGCCAAGCTTAACAACAAGCCAAATTAACAGCCACACATATTTCCACCACCTTTTTCGTTTGTAAAAGTAGCATTTGTTCTAAATAATATTAAAATAGATATATATATATATATATTATTTTTTAATTTTTAATAACTTTATGCAGTTTTGAGCAAAAAAACCTCCACTGTCAACAGGGCATTCTAAGGCAACCACTGAAAATCAGTGTATTGCACTGAGTGGGAGGCCTTTTGTGGCATGCATAGATTTAAATTAGATTTAAGTTTCTTTGTTTTATTTTATTTGTATTTTTTTTATGTATCCACAATAAACATATTTCATTTCAAAAAACATATTTATCAAGGTTCAATCTATTTCCATTTCAAATTTCATTAAAATTGGGTGAGTATTTTTCGCGTAAAAGCATAACAGACAAATAGAATTACTTTTGCATTTAAGCTACTTGCTGGAGTTTTTGATTCCATTCTTGTACCCAGCAAGTTTATGATATTATTAAGTACATAAGTCTCTACTTCTATTATTAAATAAGAGATAGACAAGACTATTAGGATACCTATCCGATAGGCTATTTTATCCCAATCCGTTCAGTTTTTCCAGCGTAACAGGGTAACAAACATCCATGAAAACGATATAATACAAGTAGGATAAGCTTGCAATAAAATGAAATAGAAATGACCCGTTTTACAATTCAAACGGAATGTTTGAGAAATGTATTCATAGACGCACTATTGTTATTTTATTCATAGAGTTTCCGAGGGAGGTATAAGGACTTATAGTGTTTTATTGTCTTTGATTTTAGAGTATTTTAATATGTATTGAATAGAATGGATAAAAAAATGTGTGCGTGTACCTACTAGTGTGCACACGTAAGAAGTGAAACTTCTTTATGACCTTATTTTTCAAAAAATAATTTACTATATGCAACTTTACAGAAATACGTCGAATCACGCGTGGTAGGGATAAGAAAAAGAAGGCGCGTAACGGAAAAATGTCACGCGTAACAAAAAAATGTTATACTAAATTTTTTTCCAATCCCGATAAAGAAGTTTCACTTCAATAGACTTGCTTTTAACATGTACTCTTTGGTATATGTTTCATCTATAATTTAACAATGAAAAAAAAAACAATGAAACGTTAAATTTGTTGCTGAGCGCAAATCTCAAAACAGCTAAACCGATTTCGTTAATTTTTTTTTATAATATCCCTTGAAGTACGAGGGTGGTTCTTATGGAAAAAGTAAACATGAACGGGCGAAGCAGGGACGGACCGCTAGTATTTTTATGATAATAAAGTGTTGCTTTAAAAAGTCAGTTACACTACTTATAACTCAATTTCATTAGGAAAGCTAGGCGAAGAGAAAATACCCATTTGACAAAAACTACGAACATAGAAACAACAATTTAATAGTAGTTTCACAAATATATTATTATCTATTACTTGCTACGTCGTAGTAACTTACATTCTACGCCGTAGTACTACAATTACTTGTAGTACTCGCTACGGCAAAGTTGTTTACGAATAACTATGACGTCATACACTTAAATACAAATGCTTGTAGCTTTAACTAAAGCGTAGTACTTTCGTAGAAGCAGCTTTTCGCTCGGGAATTAATAATCTAAAATTTGTTAACAGTGCTAATTAGAACGATTTATTGTTTCGTGTGATAATTGGCCAATTTTATTTTATTATCACTTAGATATCACGTACCTTGATTAGATTATGATTAATAGTAAAATACGGTGTAAACATTTAACACACATCAACAAGTGAGGAGAAACCAAAACAAACAAAATTTATAACACAATCAACATATTGCATCGCTTTTATATTATGTAGTTTTCTCTTTATAATATTACTTAAACAAACTAGCATATATACATATTTTACACTTGTTAAAGTTTTCTTGAGCGATTTATGCGACCGGAGGCTTAGTGTGACGAATTTACGGCGCGTCTTAAGCCTTCAGATAAACCGGATAAATTAAATAGTAGGATAAGTAAGGGTGGGATAGGCTTCTTAGCTTTATAATACCATTTACTTTTATTTATTCATTTTTGAATTGAATATTATTTAGACGCGTGTTAAATTTCAAGGTCGCGTCATAGCAATACCGTAACGTCATGGAGAAATGCGACGATTTTGGTATCTTTGAATCTTGCCAAAGAAGTTTCAGTTCTGACGCGTGTGCTCCCCACACACGCTCTTTTTTATTTACCCGTATGCGAAAGGAGAGTTGTATTTTTAGAGTGTGTATATTGTATGTTTCTTTTTAAGTTATTTTACTGTGGTGCTACGAAGTGCTACGATATTTGCTACGCACAGATTTATGGTACGCAGAACAAGATTTTTTCACCGAATCTAAGAAATAGGTTATATTTCGACGCATATTACATTCGACGGGAGTTTATGTAATATTATTGGTGCGACGTGTTCGCATGATAACAAACTATAAGGGTTTCTAAAGGAAAGTAGGTACAAAAGTTTATTGTTTCTCCTATCATATTGTTTTTCAGATTTTAATACGGGTTTACATTAAAAAAAAAACTATGTATGTTTTATTAAATTTTCTATTTTTTTCATCATGATTAGGCAAGCATTTGACCATCGGTTGGCCTGGAAAGCGACAAGCGTGGACTAAGATGGAGCAAGCGGACCTAATAAATACCTATTCATTTTTCGTTTGAACAAAAAAATTATTTACTTCCCTAATTAGATGCACATTATTTTGACTTTACTCTTTCTCGCAAAATTTCTCTGAACTGATTTTGATAATACTTTGTACATAAACATAACTTTTGTTGTATACTTATCAAAATAAGCTATGGAAGTACAGGTCTAACATAAAAAAATAATTAATACATAAATTTACACTTACAAAAAACCCACAAATTTATGAACACCATATACATTTATTCATACAACAAACGTTTACATAAAACACGAAATAATAAAATAAACTCCGCAAAATTTATTCTTACCTAATATTATAAAGCTGAAGAGTTTGTTTGTTTGAACGCTCTTATCTCGGGAACTTCTGGTCCAATTTGAAAAATTCATTCGATGTTAGATAGCCCAGTCATCGAGGAAGGCTATAGGCTACATATCATCATGCTAAGACTAACAGGAGCGGAGCAATGCGGGTAAAACCGTGGAGCACAGCTAGTAAAAAATAAATACATAAATTTACACATACATAAAACCTCCCAATTTATGAACACCATGTATACCTATTCATACAAAAAATGTATGCGTGTACTAGAGTACACAAGCAAGAAGTGAAACTTCTTTATGACCTTAAAAATGTCACGAGTATGGCGTAACGCAAAAATGTCACGCGTACGGCGTAACGCAAAAATGTCACGCGTACGGCGTAACGCAAAAATGTTACACTAAATTTTTGTCCAACCCCGATAAAGAAGTTTCACTTCAAAAAAACTTACATAAAACACGATAATAATATAATAAACTCCGCAAATCGTATAATAAATGTGTACAGCGTGAGAATCAAACCGGCTCACCTCACTTCCTCACGTAACGCCCATAAAAGTCAAAACTCACTTTATTATGGAGGTATCAAGTTATACAGGCTGTTCTGACACTAGTATCTCGAAAGTATGTTATTTGAATCTATTTGTTAAATATTTAATGCATATTATTAGAATCAGAATTATCTTGTATGCACATAATTTTAGTAGATAAAAAATTTATTTTATTACCTAAAAATTTATACATTCTAGATATGTACTACACTACTCGCTTGACCCGGATTGTCTTGTTGAATTAGTAATAAAACTCTATGTTATTTTGCATTAAAGAATCTTAGATTCCTCAATACAAATTTCGTATAAAATTAAAACAAAAAAACTACATACATAAATAATTAGCGTTTTATCCGCGGCTTTGTTATCATGTACTTTCCACTATTTTGAGATAGGCGTAAATAATACAAATTTCCAGCAACATTTTATTAAACACTAGCTTCCGCCCACGACTTTGTTCGTGCATCCCCGTTTTTCCCCGTTCCCGCAAGAATTTCGGGAAATCCTTTCTTAGCGGATGCCTACGTCCTAACATCTACCTGCATGCCAAATTTCAGCCCGATACGTCCAGTGGTTTGGGCTGTGCGTTGATAGATCACTATATCAGTCACCTTTGAGTTTTATATATATTATATAGATTCATTGTGAACACCCTGTATAACATAAAAGTGCACCCTTTACGCCTTAACTTCGTGCTATGAATATGTTATTGTATATTACGATTTATTTCCAAAACTAACAGTGCAAAAGTAAGTTTTTCATATTCAGGTTATTATGTAAAATGTACGAAAATCTTGACAATAACTTAGCATGCAATAGTAGCTGTGCCCGCGAAGCTGTTTCCTCGAAAAGATAAATATATAATTTAAGTACAATAATTGTTTATTAAACTAATAATAATCTGAAATAAAAAAAATGTTGTGTGGTTTTATGAAACCACGGTAAAAGTGAAACTTAGGCACAAAATTATCGTATTTGTACGATAATTATCGTACGGTTCCGAACACTGCTTTATACCTACTCGGCAGCCGACCGTCACGCGACATGCGCTACACAGACCAAAAAGTTTGAGACGATGTAATAAAAGTTTCACTTTTATTCCTATTCAAAAAATAAACTACACGTGTCTTCGCCCGCTTTGTCTATAACCTAATAAATTATATAAGTACTAAAACCTTCCTCGAGAAACACTATCTATTAAAAAAAACTGCATCAAAATTGCGTGGTTTTATTAGACATACACAGACAGATATGGACAGAAAAAGCGACTGTTTCAAAATCCGTTGCGTAGTTTTAAAGATTTAAGCATACATAGGAATATAGAGACAGAGAAAGCAACTTTGTTTTATACTATGTAGTGATAAATACCATAAAAATAAATAAAGTAGTACTGTGCCTAAATATAAATCTTGTTTATCCTACGACTGACCAAATGTACCGGTAAGTGAAAGTAAAGAAGGTACAGTGGAGAGGAAAAGCCGGTAAGTGCTTATCACCGGTCAAGGGGACGGATGGGTACAGTCGCGTACAAACAACCTTTGAAGTTTATGATTCTTTTTTTTTGATAAAGAAAAATAATCCGGTTTATTTTTTTATTTGAAGAAATTAGATTACATAGATCTATTAATGTTAGTAAATATTATAATTGTCATGCATAATGATCTCTAATACAGCTAAGAAGCTATCTGCCTTACATAAAAAACGCAATATGAAATTGTACATTAAGTAACATGGCATAGCTTATGTTAAGGATAACTATATATTAATTATCCATGTCAGTACGCTATACCCAACCTTAAACGTGTTTATATTTCCACAACGATATACACTGTGTCCGGACATGACATACCGATATTTGAAGGGGCTATTCTCCAGGTATTTTTATCGACAATTCAACCCCTCTACGGTCCCCTACCTCACCCCCCTCAAAATGGATTTTCGAATTTTTTAAAGTATGTTTCATCACTCTTATCAATTAAATTTGTTTAGTGGTCCCTAGAATAACTTGTTATTGTTCAAATAAAACCAAATTTAGTATTTTGTGACACTCACTTTCGAAGTTATTACAATTTTCATAAATTCACTATCCGAATTGAAAGGTTTGCCATTTTGAGGGGGGTGAGGTAGGGGACTGTAGAGGGGTTGAATTGTCGATAAAAATACCTGGAGAATAGCCCCTTCAAATATCGGTATTTCATGTCCGTAAAAAAACACTGTATATTTATTAACCGATATTCGTTAGTGACACTCTATTACGTATTAAATCATTCGTCAATCTTATTATTGCTTTTAAAATCGACTTCACAACATTCTGTGAAGGAATATTATTTTCCTATTATTTCAATTTCCGCTTCCATTCACGACTGTACACAAACACTAGGTAGCTATCGGTCAGCCGCAGGGCAGAGATAACGGACATCGTTCGCTAATCCCCTCGGATGTTATTCTTAGCTAGTGTTTCTTTTTCGCGAATTACTTGGGTAGTTGAATGTGTTATACCTAAGTGTGTATATGTATAACTAGTTTCCGCCCGCGGCTTCGCCTGCGTTTTCAAAGAAAAACCCGTTCCCGTAGGAATTCCGGGATAAAACCTATCCTATGTCCTTTATCGGGTATCAAAATATCTCCATACCAAATTTCATGCAAATTGGTTCAGTTGTTTAGGCGTGATTGAGTAACAGACAGACAGACAGAGTTACTTTCGCATTTATAATATTAGTAGGGATGTATAATGTATATCCTACTAGTCCTATCCTTCCTACTAATAATATTATAAATGCGAAAGTTTGTGAGGATGGATGTATGTGTATGTTTGTTACTCTTTCACGCAAATACTAAAGAACCGATTACAATTAAATTTAGCACACATATAGAAGGTAACTTGGATTAACACATAAAATAAGTTTTATCACGGAAATCCCATGAGGGAATTTTCTTTGAAAACGTGGGCGAAACCGCGGCTGGAAAGCTAGTATTATATAAGTCGTGCATTGATAAAATATTCTGCTTTAAAATAAATTACTTGTAGTTTATTAAGCATTAAAATTATAATATACTAGCTTTCCGTCCGCGGCTTCGCCCGCGCAGTCAAAGAAAAATCCGCATAGTTCCCGTTCCCGTGGGATTTCCGGCATTTGCCCGGGATAAAAAGTAGCCTATGTCCTTCCTCGGGTATCAAAATATCTCCATACCAAATTTCATGAAAATTGGTTCAGTAGTTTAGGCGTGATTGAGTAACAGACAGACAGACAGAGTTACTTTCGCATTTATAATATTTTTACCCGACTACGGCAAAGCAAAAGGAGGGTTATGATTTTGACAGGCTATGTATGTATGTATGTATGTATGTATGTTCATCTGTTCCCTCGTAACTTCTAAACTACTTATCAGAATTCGACAAATGACATATCATTAGAAGCGTCTTAATTGTCCGCTGGTTATAGGCTATATGGGGTTTCACAAAATCTAATGTGGCGCCCTCTAGCGGACAAAACATACAGAGTAAAAAAAATAAAGTTAAGATAAATATGCCGTGTTTGGTATCATTTGAAAGCTTTTTACTTGCACATTTTGAATATATATATATTACTAGCATTTGCTTGTGACTTTACCTGTATTCATGGGCTGATTGCATATAATTCACATCTTTTCGTTCATAGCTTCTTTATTAGTTCATCAATTTAACTTTTGTTTTATACTTTTTCAGCGTCGTTTTTTGTCGTAGTTGGGTTTTAGTTGTTTTACTTTTTATCTTGGTATGGATTATTTTTATGGTACAAACAAAAAACTTCTTAATAATTCAATAACTTCCGTACTCGACTGTACAAACACAGGCTATCGGTCAGCCGCAGAACGATAATATTAGTTCTACACCCGTAATTCCTTCGGGTTTCTTCATTGTTGTTTGAGTTCGAAAGATAGTTTGAAAAAGGGTAAGGTATACTTGGAAGGGTAACTTTTTAAATGTGTATATTTGCGGTATATAATATGAATGGTAAAGTGTATTTCTAAGTATAATTTTTAAACATGTGTGTAAACTGTAAAGGCAGTATATAAGATGAATTTAAGAGTGGATTTTTATTCTAAAATACGAAAAGTATCCCTAACTTCAAATTGTATGTAATTAAATAATGTAATGGATGTAGGTATGTCTGTACTCTTTTATGCTAAACTACTGAACAGATTTTGTTGATAGTTATCAGTGATGTAGCTTAAATACCAGAATTTAATACATACGCTATAGAAATACTTATATTTGGAGAACAAATTAAAACAACATTATTATTATGAGTAAATTTTTTGACTTTATGAATGAATACCTACTGCCTATTTATATGCCTGTTTTTAAATTTTATCATACTATATCAGAATACATCAACTAAAGTAATAACAATATAGTTAGTGTAAAACATACTGCATGAATTCAGTTTGTGATATTTTTTAAATAGGTACTTGTTACAAAAAAAGTTTTCAAAAACCAATTCCGTATGTATTTTACTAGCTGTCCGCCCCGGCTTCGCCCGTGGTACATATTTCGCAATAAAAGGTAGCCTTTCTCAGGGTCTAAAGGTTATCTGTGCCAAATTTCAGTAAAATCGGTCCAGTAGTTTATGCGTGAAAACCATACATACATACATACAAACAAACCTTTCCTCTTTATAATATTAGTATAGATGATAACTTAATATTAAGTAATGTGTTTTTTATCCTCTTTTAAAGGCATAACATAATAACTATAAAAAGCTTTAAGTCCCCTATAATGGTTAAGCTCATAACCTAACTTTTTACAAGTCGGGAGAGCCCCTAATCGTTGTAGCTATAAAATTTTTCTTATAATTAGAGTTTCTTTAAAGTTTTTTTTCATGTTACAACCGAATTGGGCCGCAAGTTATAGGTAAAAGCGATTTTTAAGCATATTTCCATGTTTACTGTAGTTATGGTAACCTGGGGCCTTAGACAAAGTAACAATTAAAAAACGATAACGAAGTTAGAAAAGCAAAAATGTATGGGATTGACATACGCCGCGTTAGATCACGTGGTCTATCTAATGTAAATAAAAATTTAATTTTACAAATTTCATAAGTAACATAATATTATAGTAATATGCCAAAGAACTGTCCTGTGGTTTTTACGCGACAACCCTCCATGGGTTTTTATCGTCCATATAAGTCACATTTTTACATATAAGTTTTAAAATTTGAACTACTAAACTCTTTAATATTATGAGGAATTCTGTTGTAAAAGCGAAAAAACCTTGACCCATAAATGAATTTTTAACTTTAGCTAGCCGGAAAAATGGCATTTCAATTTTATTTCTTACTAGCGGTCCGCCCCGGCTTCGCCCGTGGTACATGTTTACGTTTTCTCTACATAAGAACCATCCTCGTACTTCAAGGAATATAATAAAAAAAGAATTATCGAAATCGGTTCAGCCGTTCTCGAGTTATGCGCTTACCAACACATTTTGCGTTTCATTTTTATATTTAAGACTAGCGGTCCGCCCCGGCTTCGCCCGTGGTACATGTTTACGTTTTCTCTACATAAAAACCATCCTCGTACTTCAAGGAATATAATAAAAAAAGAATTATCGAAATCGGTTCAGCCGTTCTCAAGTTATGCGCTTACCAACACATTTTGGGATTCATTTTTATATTATAGACTAGCGGTCCGCCCCGGCTTCGCCCGTGGTACATATTTACGTTTTCTCTACGTAAAAACCATCCTCGTACTTCAAGGAATATAATAAAAAAAGAATTATCGAAATCAGTTCAGCCGTTCTCGAGTTATGCGCTTACCAACACATTTTGGGATTCATTTTTATATATAAGAGATAAGGATCGTAATTTTAACCTAACCTAACCTATTATATTATATTGTGCATGTATTCATATATTGTAAGTCTTCAGTTGCCTCAATACATAAATGAATAAGGAAATAAGGATATTATTAAGTACCTATTATAGGTACTTAATAGTTCGCTATTTCTCAAGACTTGTACCAATTTCAGGGCAAACTTTTGTCAAGTGTCCGCGCTAATAAGCATACAAATGGTTCTTCTGCTAATCACTGTTTTATCAAGCGAGGGAGAGAGAGGTGAGATTAGAGAGAGAGGGAATGATATCGAAGTGTTGTCGAAGTGATACGATTTGTGGGGGATGGTTAATTAACGTGTGTTAAGGTGTTTTAACTATTTTGAAGGCGATCTTTATATTAATCGAATTAGGTAAGCGTTTATTAAGATCAAAGGGTAATAAAATTAAATACGATGAACTGATCTGCGTTTAAATATAATCCTGCTGAGTTAAAATAGTATTTGCCACTGCGATTCAAATTATCATGAGGTTTAATATTTTTTTTTACATTTTCCGGACACCTAAAGATTTTTTTAACGATACTACGTGCGGCATATTTAAAGATTACATCTAATAAATCGGACCAGTAGTTCCTGAGATTAGCGCGATCAAACAAACAAACTCTTCAGCTTAATAATATTAATATAGTTACATGAAATGCTCTACAGTTCAAAATGCCTCACACCCGAAGAAGGAATTCCAGCAGAAATATAATATGTTAATCGGAAATGAAAAAATATATATTACACACGGACAGATGTGAATGTTAATATCAAATGTGTGATATATCGATGGGGGAGGCGTTATGAAGAGAGAACGGTTAAGCTACGTTCGGCGCGGTTGGGTTTTGGATGGGTCATATCTTTGGTTTTAGTTCATGTGAATTACGAAATAAAATTAAATATTGGTACGATATATTTACAGATTACATTAAACGTGTTTAAATGACATTTAAATAAAACAGGTTAGTTTTTAATTTAGTAATTTAAGTAGAGCTTTCTTAAAATAAAGCTACACTAATTTTTAAAACCGATCGTGTTGTTTTTAAGTTTAGTAAAGTTACTTTAGAACCTAAGTAACGTAAAAAATCGAATCATTCCACTTTATTACGGAATATATAATATCAGTTTGCATTTGCATACCTACGTACCTACCTCCAGTTTTCTACAAAATAATGTACTAGTACTCCACCAGATTGACCGCCTCCTTGGTACAGTGGTTGACGCGTGAGCGTAGAACCGAGGGTCCTGGGTTCGATTCCCGGTGGAGACGAAGAAAAAAAAATAACTCGGTCTGGTAGGACGTAGAAGGCTGATGACCTACTTGTCCCTAAAGAAAATCGATCAGTGAAACAGATGTATTCATAATGCATCTGCCCCTTACCCCACTACGGGGATACGGGACTTCACTCCACCAGATGGCGTTGCCAAAAACGTCAGGAAATATCTTTATTTACTTGATCTTAATCTTATGGATGTATGGATGTATGGATGAATGGATGTATGGATGTATGGATGTTTGTTACTCTTTCACGTAAAAACTACTGAACCGATTACAATGAAATTTAGCACATATATAGAGGGTAATTTGGATTAACACATAGGATAGCTTTTATCCCGGAAATCCCACGGGAACGGGAACTATGCGGGTTTTCCTTTGCAAACGCGGGCGAAGCCGCGGGCGGAAATCTAGTTTGATTATAAAAACATGGTAAAAATTCGATAAAACATACATTGAAGATGAAAGAATTGTAATTTCTTTCTCCCTTCGGTTTATTTAAGTTCACAATTTGCATCGAAAACGGTTCCGCACAAGATTGAAACATTTTTTAGGGTTCCGTTACAGTTGGCATTGTGTGGATATGCGCTTTTTTAATATTATTTTGCAATATTTGTTTGTACATATTAGAAAATTATTTCTTCGAGATAATATACACAGAGTTCTATACTTTCAGTTCTCAATATGCAGGTATGTTTAATCGTTAAAAATTAAACGTTACATAGATCAAGTTAATTAAAAAAATATATATGACATAACATGTACAATATGAAATTTATAATTATAAATTAACCAATACTATTTCCTCAGATCTTAAACATAATAATATCTTCCAACATTATGTCTGTTATACATATTTTCTCTTGCTGCTCCGCTCCTGTTGGTGAATTGGTAATAGCTTGATGTTCTAATATATTCTACACCTATAATGATCTCCATCGATAAATCCATACTAATATTATAAAT
The DNA here is from genome assembly GCF_061535395.1 of Colias eurytheme. NCBI lineage: Eukaryota > Metazoa > Arthropoda > Insecta > Lepidoptera > Pieridae > Colias > Colias eurytheme. Next base: position 900,335 of record NC_143010.1, on the reverse strand, counting down.
GCGAAAGTAACTCTGTCTGTCTGTCTGTTACTCAATCACGCCTTAACTACTGAACCAATTTGCATGAAATTTGGTATGGAGATATTTTGATACCCGAGAAAGGACATAGGATAGGTTTTATCCCAGAAATCCTACGGGAACGGGTTTTTCTTTGCAAACGCGGGCGAAGCCGCGGGCGGAGAGCTAGTTGATTATAAACAAAGCCTACTTTATTTTAAATTCGTACCATTAGTTCCTTAATTTACCGTGAAAAAACCAACAAAACAACAAAATCTACAGGTTCATAATATTAAATATCAGTAAATATCTTATCTATACCAATATTATAAAGCTAAAGAGTTTGTTTGTTTGTTTGAACGCGTTAATCTCGGGAACTACTGGTCCGATTTGAAAAATTCTTTCGATGTTAGATAGCTCATTTATCGAGGAGGGTTATAGGCTATATAATATCATCATCCTGAGACCAACAGGAGTGAAGCACTGGGGGTGAAACCGCCGAGGACAGCATAAAGTATTTGTAGATATCTTTTTAAAAGATATAGACATATCCATCGTCACCTTACGTCACCAACACCCGTGAAACAGAGACCACTGTAGCGCGTCTGTTTAACGACTCGACTGATTCAATGAATACGTTATAAAAGCTAAGAATGGGACATCTTTCTTTCTTTATTTTGTAAGAATGGTTTCTTGTGTTATTTGATTATAAGTAGGCGTTGAAACTCTGTATCTAAATTAAAATATCTGAGATAATAATGCCATTAAAAAAATTGGTTGTCTGTAAAGTCGGTTTACTGACGATAGTTGAATGTGACAACGTCCGATTGTGCTTCTTTGTCGCTCGGTCCGCGCTCTAGCTTGCACTATGGAACGCCTCAGAGCGAGGTAACGCCGCATGAGTCATGTTTTTTCGTGCGTGCAGTCGGCTCTATCGAATTATAAGACGTTGTCACGTCAAAAGAAAGGTTAATTAATATCTTATTATAGATTGATTTATAATAACAAGATCGATACATTCAAGTCTTTAAACGATTTTCCTTTAAAAGAAGTCAACTATCATTCATACTTTTTATAAGCGCTTCTTTTCAACTATTCTTCATTTAAAAGTGCTTAAATAAAAATAACTTACTACGTGAATGTTACTCAAACAAGTTAACACTAACCCAGCCAATTTTATAACAATCTTCAATATTATCCACATAACACGCTTCACGGATTGCCAGCACGAAAAAAGGCATAAAAATCTCCCTACTAGCCATCTGGTGTCAAACGAGGGAAAAATTATTCAGGGGTCTGGCGAACGTCAATTAGTCTGAATGTCCTGTGTTATTACTATAGCTTATATACTCTTTGCAATTGTGTATATGTGTATATAATATTAATGTTAATTTTATGTAAATATTAATTTTATGTATCTATAAAAGTATAAATTATAAATACACTAGCGGTTCGCCCCGGCTTCGCCCGTGGTACCTACATGTTTACATTTTTTTTTTCATAAAAACTATCCTATCTCTCAAGTTGGATCGAACTGCACATGGTGTGCGAATTTTATTATAAATCGGTTAAGTGGTTTAGAAGTCCATTGAGGATAAACATTGTGACACGAGATTTATATATATATATACTAGCGGTCCGCCCCGGCTTCTTCCGTGGTACATATGAAAAATAGATGTTGGCCGATTCTCAGACTTACCCGATATGCACAGAAAATTTCATGAGAATCGGTCCACCCGTTTCGGAGGAGTATGCAGACTAACATTGTGACACGAGAATTTTATATATAAGATTAATTTTATGTATCTATAAAAGTATAAATTATAAATACACTAGCGGTTCGCCCCGGCTTCGCCCGTGGTACCTACATGTTTACATTTTTTTTTCATAAAAACTATCCTATGACCTATCTCTCAAGTTGGATCGAACTGCACATGGTGTGCGAATTTTATTATAATAATTAATAATCGGTTAAGTGGTTTAGAAGTCCATTGAGGACAAACATTGTGACACGAGATTTATATATATCAAGATATACTCTTACATTGCAAGTTAAATACAAGCTTGTAATATAGATAAAAGATTTGTTTTTTTGTTAGCTCCTTTGAAAGAGACGAACACACAGTCTTCCGTTTCTAAATAATATAAAGGTGACATCACTGACGCTAACCTCTCGAACTACGGATCCGATTCATAAAATTACTTCACTGTTATATTTTATCGATGGTATATGTAATATTTCATCACTTTTAGACCGATAGGATTGTAGCAATGCAGGTAAAACCACGCAGCATAGCTAGTTTATAATATTAATATTGTATTCTACTGCTAATAGAGTCTAACAAGGATAAAAAACAATAACTAATTTAATACTTAGTAAGTTAAATACCTACCTAATTATTTCTGAAATAACATATATACCTACAGATAGTCCAAAAAGGTATGCATTTTAAATAAATTTATTGTTTAATCAACACATTTCACTTTTTTCCTTTCACAGCAATCTTATTTATTATTTTACCGTATTTTTCCCCAAAACATGGGAAATAAAACAATAATTGCTGACGAAGCGCGAGGGTGGCAATTCTGACCCTATATCCTTTATCCGACCTACAGATATTTCAATTAACAGACCAACGGTATGTGATCGATTTTTTATATATGGATGGTATTGGGTTCCGTGTTAAATAATAATTTTTTGATTTTTATATTTTATCATTACAAAAAATTATTACATATATATTAAATTTGGATCCTACTAATATTATAATTGCGAAAGTTTGTGAGGATTGATGGATGGATGTTTGTTACTCTTTCACGCAAATACTACTGAACCGATTACAATGAAATTTGGTATATAGGAAGCTGAAGACACAGAATAAGACATAGGCGAACGTAAATTAATATCAAATTTCATATAAAAATGTAGTTTTCTAGGAGCTTTACAAAATACTTAGTTATAAGAAAAATTGTATAACAATAAATAATAATTCATTACCTTAATCAACAATGTTTTATTTTTCAGTTTCGACTTCAGAGAAGCTTCATAAATTCATTAAAGTCACTTGCATAACTTGTAGAAAACAAATATTATATTTAATCAGCTAGGCCTCACGGTTTCACCCGCAGTGCTGCGCTCCTGTTGGTCTTAGCATGATGATATTTTATAGCCTATAGCCACAGACTAATAATAATATACTACGTATACAACTATAGCCTTGCTCGATAAATGGGCTATCTAACACCGAAAGAATTTTTCTAATCGGACGAGTAGTTCCCGAGATGAGCGCATTCAAACAAACAAACTTTTCAGCTTTTTAATATTAATATAGTACTTATAGATGATATTGTAGTTTCGATTCAAAATTTATTAAATTTAAACCTACGGAACCCCAATAGAAATGTTAATTAACGGCGCGCGAACTGTGGTATTTTTGGCACGTACGGTGATTTTTAGCTCTTTCAAAGGGTTAATTTTAATTTACCTTTAAAACGTTCAAGGGGCAAGGGGCAAAGCATTTGTCAAATTGCCTATCGATTGTATAAAATACTCATGCAAATGTATTGCTATAATACAATATTATTAATAACTAGCGGTCCGCCCCGGCTTCGCCCGTGGTACATATTTACGTTTTCTCTACGTAAAAACCATCCTGGTACTTCAAGGAATATAAAAAAAAAGAATTATCGAAATCGGTTCAGCCGTTCTCGAGTTATGCGCTTACCTAACACATTTTGCGATTCATTTTTATATGTAAGATATACAATATTCGTGTCGCGATGGCTTTAGTGAATCTACTCCGAAACGGCTGGACCGATTCTCATGATATTTTGTGTGCATATCGGTTAACTATTTTTTAGCCCTAAGTGATTTAAGAGAAAGGCAGAACAACGTTTGCTGGGGTAGCTGGTTGCTTATCTTCTTATATATAAAATTCTCGTGTCACAATGTTAGTCTGCATACTCCTCCGAAACGGGTGGACCGATTCTCATGAAATTTTCTGTGCATATCGGGTAAGTCTGAGAATCGGCCAACATCTATTTTTCATATGTACCACGGGCGAAGCCGGGGCGGACCGCTAGTATAAAATCTAATTTTTTGATAAAGTTAGCAAGAATGTACACCTAGATGTTTGTTACTATTTTACGCGAAAACCACTGAACGGATTTTGATGATACTTGGCAGTGGTGTAGCTTATATACCAGAGTAACTTGTAAGCTATATAAATACTGGCTTTTGCTGCTATCACTACAAACATAGTATAAAGTCGCTTCCAGCGACTGTTCTAATGTGTGTATGCTTAGATCTTTAAAACTAAGCAATGGATATTGATGCAGTTTTCTTTAATAGATAGAGGGATTCAAGAGGAAGGTTAGTATATAATTTATTACACTTTAGACAAAGCAGGTGAAGACTCGGATGGAAAGCTAGTACCTAGTATCATCATCACTACATAGTATAAAACAAAGTCGCTTTCTCTGTCCCTATTTCCCTATGTCCCTTTGTATGCTTAAATCTTTAAAACTACGCAACGCATTTGGATGCGGTTTTTTTTAATAGATGGAGTGACTCAAGAGGAAGGTTTTAGTATATAATATATTAGGTTTTAGTTAAAGCGGGCGAAGCCGCGGGCGGTAAGCTAGTATAGTATCAAGAGCAAAGATTATAATATTGTTTGTTTGTAACGACTTACCTATCTCAAAAATGACTGAACCGATTTAAAAAAATGTTCAATATCAGATAGGAAGATAGTATCTACTTAATTGTGATATTTTCAAATTCGGTTAAATAATTTCGGACAACTAATAAAATGTACTTAATGTGATAGGTATTATATACCCACAAGAAAACCCGCAGGGCATAGCTAGTAATTTTCTATCTTATGAAAAGATAATGATATTCTTTTAAGTTTTCAAAAGGAAAAGTTTAGACTGAGTATTTATATAATGTTACGGCTAAACTCAAAACTTTAATTTCCTGGACATAATAGTTAGTGATAGGTATACATTTCGTATCCAGTGATATATAGTTTTTTCATAAATTAATCATAAAGCGTTTTCTGACATTAATAAATATGTCCGGATGATTTACGTTTTGAGTTACTTATGTTTTATTACTAATTACGTAATTGTTATCTATCTTTACTCAAAACTTCATTCAAATCGGATTAGCCGTTTTAGCTTGCAAGAGTATGAAAAAAATAACAACAGAAAATCTACTAAAGTTTATTATCATTCTACTACTATTATTAAAAACCGTTTCTGTTTTATATTTTTTTACGCTCAAACGATATTATTTTTAATTTTTTTCCAGACGCTTCACTAACTGACCTATCTCCAAGGTTGTGCTGCATCCAAAACGCCCCATCCCTTCCGGCTTTGTTTGATTTTAATTTGAAACTCATTAATTATACATCGCTTACTTGTTGAGTGGCCTTTGTGATTTAAGAAAAAACATTTTTATCAGAAAATTTTCATTTGATATCTTTGTGACTTTGTTGCGAAAAGTATTTTTAAAAGTGAAAGAGAATAATATCAGAAACTACCTGTCCGCCCCGGCTTCGCCCGTGGTACATGTTTACGTTATCTCTCCATAAGAACCATCCTCGTACTTCAAGGAATGTTATAAAAAAGAATTAACGAAATCGGTTCAGCTGTTCTCGAGTTTTGCGCTTACAAACACATTTTGCCTTTTATTAAGCTATTGCATAGCTTCTATCGCGGGCCTTGAGCGCGGGGACCGAATCCAGAAATTTCGTAACGAAAAACCTCACCCCAATCCGACGGGCGCGGAGGTGTGGCTTGAAGGCATAGCATGCAATAGCTTTACCGCGGCAGTCCCCGAGTGCCACACGTCTTTTTTTTATTTTATAGACAAATCCCACCAAAACGTTTTCTTGTAAAATGTTGCCAAGACTCTTGCACTCTGAAGAATTAGATCTAATGTAGAGTCAAGCGCCTTAAATGCCCTTAGTAGGTGAAAACGGCAAAATGGACTGTTTTCTATGAGCTATAATTGAAAATATTGAAGTTTTTTCGCACTGAAATTTCTAATATGTATTACAGAACGTATGTGTGATGGGATGACGGTTCCCAAAACACGATTGGAAAAATTTTGCTCGATAAAATAAAATTCTGAAATTACCTCTAAAATCCATACTATAATATATTATTATAAATGCGAAAGTAACTCTGTCTGTCTGTCTGTTACTCAATCACGCCTTAACTACTGAACCATTTTGCATGAAATTTGGTATGGAGATATTTTGATACCCGAGAAAAGACATAGGATAGGTTTTATCCCGGAAATCCCACGGGAACGGGATTTCTTTGAAAACGCAGGCGAAGCCGCGGGCGGACAGCTAGTATCATATAAATGCTCATTACAACCGTATTCAACGATATAATTCGTATAAAATCACAAATACAGTACTCCCAAACTGATAATGCGCAAAAACTCAGATCCACTTTATTATTGGTATAGATAGATATTATATACTACAACTAGGTTGATCCAAAAGCAATGTCAGAGCATTTTGTGTAATTACTTTTAGTTTTGGTTTTATCTGCGATAAACCACTTTTGGCGCTCTTTTTTTCTCGAGATAAACGATAAAAGTGGTTTATCGCAGATAAAACCAAAACTAAAAATAATTACACAAAATGCTCTGATAAATATCTTGCAAATGTTTTAATATAATTGTTTATGAAAAAAAAATCATAATAAGTATTACCATGTCAAGTAGAAAACGTAAAAGTGTGAAAATTAGAGCTAACTTGGTGATTTTTTTTTATCGAGTAAATTTTAATATTTTATGTTTTTGATTAAACAGAATCGTTGAACATATCATCTAGTTTGATATATATTTTATTTTTTAGATTTGGTCTTGCATATTACACGTATCATCTAATAGAAGATTGGTTATTTTGCTTTATGCGCCCCCTTAAGATAAATATAACAAGAGTTATATATAAATACAGATATATAGGAATTAGGTGGCTCGCCGCAAACGGCGAGGAACGGTTGCGTCTGTGCCCACTGTTTGTCCTGGCTAATTGGACGCCTGCGGATACACTAGTGATGTGGAATGTCGATAGATTTTTATCGATATCGATGTTTTTTGAAAATTTGTAGGTATTATAGATCAAGTAGTAAGTATTATAATCTGTATGACATGATTATTTATAAAAAGACAGGAAAAAAATACTTATTATGCACCAATAGGTAAATATTACTTCTGTAAAGTAAATATACATAATATAGACACATAAGATCGAAATGAGGTAAGTTACTAGATAAAAAACTATATTGTTATATACGTAAAATGCATAAACTTTTCAAATTTTCATAAATAAATAATTTAATAGAACGAGATAAAGCTGCTTCTTCGACTATTTATTTATTCTACATAAAGATTCTGTGTACGTACGTGACGAAATAAAAGTGTGTATTTTTGTACTTCTCAACTTTATTTGCCCCAGTTAAATTAACTATAAAATAAATCATTGCCCACAAAGTTTTCGTACTTTCAAAACCAGCCTTCAGTTCGACTTTTAAATTTAATTAACATCAAAATAAACTTAAATTATTCGATAATCGATACGTTCCCATCACTAGCACTTGTTTAAATATTAATTCATACGACAAGGGGTTACCTTCGCTCCAGGCGGGGGTCGGGGAGTGTTCAGGTATTGTACTCTGTTTGATTTCGGTTTCGTTTGTGAGCTACCGAAATATAAGAGTTGTGTTAATATGGATATAGCAATGAATTGTGATGTGTACAGGTGTATGATGTTGTAGGTAAATAAATCAATGTTATTATAAAGCTGAAGAGTTTGTTTGTTTGTTTGAACGCGCTAATCTTAGGAACTACTGGTCCGATTTGAAAAATTCTTTCGGTGTTAGATAGCCCATTTATCGAGGAAGGCTATAGGCTATAATATGTCATCACGCTTAGACCAACAAGAGCGGAGCAACGCGGGTAAAACCGCGGGGCACAGCTAGTTCTAAATATAGGGAATATTAAATTGATTTTAATGAATATTTTGTACTAGATATCTGCTAGCGACTCGTACGTGTAAAGTTTAGTATATTTAATTAATTAAAAAGTTATGTATTAGTCAATTTAGAGCATCTAGGGACATAATTAAACGCCTGATTGGTTGCTACAGCTAAATGAAGGTGCATTTACGAGCGAATGCTCATTCCAACCCCACTTTATCAAATTATATCAGTGTCAACTGTCAACAAGCGTAGAGCATTCTTTCGTTGTTCTTAGTGCGTTCGAAAAGATTCTATGCAATGTTCTAATACTGAACAACACTGAATACGAGTTTTCGTTTACACTACAAGATCACGAAAGAATGCTCTTGCCACCTCTTGCTTTAGCTCTAGCTCTACGTTCGTTTGATGTAAATGCATGGTCACAAAAATAAGAGAAAGAAGAAATTTATTGAAATAGTGTTCGGTGCAATGACCACCGAACAGCCTAGTCAGCAAATACTAGGTATCGCGGGCGGCGTTTAACATAAATTAATGCAGTCCACAATATAACATATTACCGTCGCGACGCGTACATAAGATTAACATTAAACATATTATAACATAACATTTTTTTTATTTTTTTTATACTTGATAGGCAGGCGTTTGACCACTATCCCGCCTGATGTAAAGCGGTGATGCGATCTATGTAGGAGCACGTCTGCCTAGAAGAAGCCTATTCACTCTAGACTTGAAGAGCTGCAGATAGCATTAACAGTAAAACATTAGCAAGTAAAAGTATAACAGTGTTTTGTAACAAATAAGTAGAACAGTGATTTTAGTAATAAATTAATTAGTGTCAATTTTAGTTTAATTTTATAACAAATCCCTCCAACACTAGCCACGCAGCCCACCACTGGGTCTAACGCCCTACAAATAGTATAGGTATTAGGTATATATAGCTTTCATATTCGTGTACTATGGAGATTAGTGGATCTCATCAAAATCGATCCAATTATTTAGGATATGCTTATCAGTAGAATTAAGTTAAATAATATTAACTTAAGCGCTGAGTAAGTTTATCCTCACATAAGCACTTAACTTGAGATATTTACTTACATAACTTGACTCTTCATACTGAGAAATTTAAATAAATACATGACTTTTAATATATTATGTATTACATTTGGATTATAAGTTTAATTCCTGTGGTTTTACATAGGACAAAAATATTCAAGGGTTAATTTTTGAAAATTGAAGAAGCCTCGACTTCCATTAACTAGTTTCATTTCAATTTCATCGGAATCTGTGCAGTAGTTTTGCCCGTAAAGAGTAATGGATAATATAGAATAGATAAGCAGGCTTTCGCAGTTATAATATTACTAGGTTTCCGCCCGCGGCTTCGCCCGCGCAGTCAAAGAAAAGCCCGCATAGCTCCCGTTCCCGTGGGATTTCCGGGATTGCGTCATTTTCCCGGGATAAGGGCGTTTGTCCACTACAAGGAATTTTACGGTCCGGCATTCCGATTTTTTACGGTCCGGTATGGCACGCAATTAATCTAAATACTAGCTTGTGCACTATACGTAATTTTACTGTCCGACATTTTACTTTTCCCTATTCCGGATGGTTTTTTGAGTTTACGAGTCACTGTAGGTATAATTGTTTTCGAGTGCCCACTTGCTTGGATTTTACTCTTTTTATTGCATATGCCAATTGAAAGCAAGCTCTTGTTTTACTTTCTTTTAGCTGGCAATGAGATTTGAGAAGTCGGTATTGTTATTTTATATACATTGACCAAGCATTGACCTATAATTATTATCTAAGTAAGTGTTGGTAAGTTAAAGTTCAAGTGGGAATAGATTTAGCTCCTCGTCACCGATTAAAATAAATAAGTGAAACACGCATTTTAAATCTCTTACGGAACTTTACTTTTTATTATGTATAACGAAGTAATATAATATTTCACCTTCTATATTTTTACTCGTTTCTTGTAAAATGCGAAAACAATCATTTATGATAGCATTATACCGCCATACTTCCTTGAACTGTACCGCACTGATCCGAGTAAAGACGGACAGGTGCACAAGCAATTCATCGGTTTTTTCATGCCACACCGGACCGTAAAAAATCGGAATGCCGGACAGTAAAATTCCTTGTAGTGCACAAGCGCCCTAAGGGCGTTTGTCCACTACAAGGAATTTTACGGTCCGGCATTCCGATTTTTTACGGTCCGGTATGGCACGCCATTAATCTATATACTAGCTTGTGCACTATACGTAATTTTACTGTCCGACATTTTACTTTTCCCTATTCCGGATGGTTTTTTGTGTCTACGAGTCGCTGTAGGTATAATTGTTTTCGAATGCCCACTTGCTTGGATTTTACTGTTTTTACTGCATATGCCAATTAAAAGCAAGCTCTTGTTTTACTTTCTTTTAGTTGGCAATGAGATTTGAGAAGTCGGTATTGTTATTTTATATACATTGACCAAGCATTGACCTATAATTATTATCTAAGTAAGTGTTGGTAAGTTAAAGTTCAAGTGGGAATAGCTTTAGCTCCTCGTCACCGATTAAAATAAATAAGTGAAACACGCATTTTAAATCTCTTACGAAACTTTACTTTTTATTATAACGAAGTACATAATATAATATTTCACCTTCTATATTTTTTACTCGTTTCTTGTAAAATGCAAAAACAATCATTTATGATAGCATTATACCGCCAAACTTCCTTGAACTGTACCGCACTGATCCGAGTAAAGACGGACAGGTGCACAAGCAATTCATCGGTTTTTTCATGCTACACCGGACCGTAAAAAATCGGAATGCCGGACAGTAAAATTCCTTGTAGTGCACAAGCGCCCTAAGAAGTAGCCTATGTCCATTCTCGGGTATCAAAATATCTCCATACCAAATTTCATGAAAATTGGTTCAGTAGTTTAATAGGCGTGAATGCGTGATTGAGTAACAGACAGACAGACAGACAGAGTTACTTTCGCATATATAATATTAGTATGGATTTAATTGTAACTTAAATTTAGCATTTGAATGCTATAAAACTAAATATAAACAAAGATGTGTTTTGGTGAAATAATAGAGTTATATGAAGTTCATTAAAGTTGGTAAAACTTCTATTTCAATATCTTTTATACTAAAAACACAGAAATAATATAAATATAGAATACCATGTCGCACCATTCGCGACGGAAACGCTCCGCTTCAACTGTTAACAGCGTGTTAGGGAATGGATAGTCTTGATACTTTAACATATTTAAACGTCAACTTAACATTTGTTAAGCAAAGTTGATTAAAGTATTGTTGAGTTGCTCTCGATGTATGCGTGTTGCATCTTTCTGTTATCTAAAAAAAAATAGTTTCTACCACATAAGTAACTACTTATGTGGTTCATAACAACATTCTCGCCTATCGATAACAATTTTGCCCGCCAACTTAGTGCTTATTCTATATGACGTTTTTGATCAACCGTAGCTCAAAAAATGCTCGCCAGTTTAGGATTAAAATCGCGTATATAAGATTTGAAAAATTTACGTCGACAAAGCAAAGACATTACATTGAATTAGTTTATAAGTCAGACTTATTTTTGTATACCTACTGCAGTATTCTTTATTGTAAGTATTGGTATTTCTTTGCACGAATGTCATAGCTGAACGCGTAGTAATAATAATATTATGTACATTGATACATTTTGTATTATCATATTTTAAACAAGAAAATATTAACCGTCGTTTTATCGACTCGCAAACATATTATAATAAAAATATTTTCTATCAAGTATCAACACGATTCCGTCCCTTACAGTGAGGGCGCGCTATCGCGGCTTCTGCGATGAATTTAAATATTTAATTAAAACTTACGATAGGGTTGTGCTAAAGATTACAGAGGCAACCCTGAAAATTTGAAAAACAATGACATTCAGTTTAAGACGATACACAAAAAAAAATCTACTGCTTGGCGGGCGGAGTCTAATAGCTCGCTATCGCGAACGCGGGTGTGCGCGAAGTCATTCTTGCAAACTCGCCGCGGTGCCGCTGGCCGACTCGGGACAAACATGTATGGAGTCGTCATACAGTTATAATATTCTTATACATACAATATTTAATTGTTGATTTATTGGTTTTATTTTCTTGCTTATAAACAAATAATCTTCTTTTTAACAACTACTTAGACATTATTAATAATTATTATTATTTCGTAATTGTTTACTTTATTACAAAATAATACAGGTTATAAATAATCTTTAAAATAACAAAAAATATTGTTACTCTGAAAAAATGAAATGGTACTCAATAACGCGGACTACTGAATGGATTTAGATAGAATTTGATGCTGACGTAGATATTACGTCATGCCCAGAAATGAAAGGTAATATTTCTGAAAGAAGTTATAAACCCTAATTCTTCTCAGTCAAAGTCAAGAGTGGAAGATATCACTAATACAGTAAAACTGATGCGAAACTTTGGATGTTAATTTGTATATTTTTTTGTTAGTTGTTACTTAATCACGTCAAGACTACATTACCAATTTTGATAAAATATAGCTAATTGCCTGGATTTACACATAGGATACTTTTTATCCGAACTGAACACTTCTGTGGGATAAGACCAGAATCGTAGCGTGCCTTGGCGGGGCCCCGTATAAAAATTTGTTTGGGGGCCCTTAGAAGAAGTAAAGATTTCTCACAAAAGCGCACATTGGGGGCCCCCTTGGCGCGGGGGCCCCGTATAATTGATACGGCAGATACGGCGGTAGCTACGCCCCTGGATAAGACAGGATTCACGATATAATCTAATTCCACGCGGGCAAAGCCGCGGTTGGAATGATATTTTTTTAAATAAAAAAATTGTTTAAAAAAAACGCAAAATATATTGACGCATGTATTTATTTTTTGCACTCTATTATAATTGTAATTATTCATTACAAATAATCAAAATAAAATAGCCAGAACAAAGTTAGGCCCTGGTAGGGTAGGTAGGCAGGTACAGCAATGTGAGACGAACACTGGCTTATTTATACCAATAATAATGTATTATAAACATTAAATTAAGTTTACTTTCTAACAACAAAAATACATAATATTAGCTAATGTGAAAGCGAATCAACCAATCATCCCACAAAAATGAAATGTGCACACAAATATTCATCCAAATCGGTTCATGTCATTAGGAGGAGTGACTGCAGCGCCATCTTCCGGGCCCAATTGTGTTTCCAGATCACCCAGGAACTCAATTTAATATACTTACACAAAATTTTTCGAAATGAAAACTCACATTACTATGTAAATATGAATATAAACCTGTTTTATTACTAAGCAGTTTCCCGCACAGGTGTAGTAGGTATAAATGAAATAAATATCAACATCAAATTCTTTATACAACATACTTATCTACCACCTTCTAAAAAATGTAATTCTTGAAATTATTTCGTATTTTTTTTAAATATAATACTACTCCAATGAGCTCCTGTTCCATATTATGTCCGCCATACTTCCACTAAGTTCACCATGATTTTTTATTTCTTTGCACTTTGTTGCTTTTTGCTAAAAATGGAATCATACGATAAAACCAGTAGAGCTTTGATAACATACATTTTTGACTGAATAAAGGTACTTACGAAGGAGTGGATTCACATTGTGAACAATCAGTGGGTTTATTTTCCTTCTGGATTCCGGATTTCTGAACAGATTATTTATGCTATAAATGAAAAAATCTTACACATTCGTTATGTACTTAAAACAGGGGTACATATCAAACATCGTCTATAATACAATTATCATCAAATTTAAAATAAAACCAACTTACTTCATTAATTTGTTCCAATTGTAAGCATTCTTTTTCCTCCAACCTTTATGTTTCTTCTTCTTATTTTCTTTATTGTCCCCATTTGTCTCATTTTGTCTTATCGTGTTGTCACCCTTTTTTACGATTGCGCGAGCGACACAAGTTCCCCGTGTGACGGCCGTAGCGGGAATGACTCGTGCAGCGATCGGGGTAGGAAGGTACAGGGCGGCTCTCGCTATATTGGCTGGTCGCGCGCTAATTTCAAGTATTTCTTGTTTATTTCAAAACCATCGCATATTTCAAAATTCTAACACGGTAGACGTATAGGTTGTATATTTTATAGTCAATATCCAAAAAGTCGTAACTTTACGTTTGTTATTTTGAAGATGCCAGAGATTAAAAAAAAATAACAATGATAACTTTGTATTTTTTTTCTATCGAGAAAATATTATGGAATCATGTTTCTAAAACGGTAGACGTATTGTGTTACTATTGAACTTTCTTGTCAAGAATTTTCATCACGACAACTTTAATAATATAAAAATTACGAAGGTTTGAAAAGGGCCGTAAATGTTAGAAAAATTAATTCATCACCTTAAGCAGGATGATAGGACATATATTGTTAAATGACTTAGTTATTACTAGCTTCCCGCACACGGCTTCGCCCGCTTTATCTAAAATTTAACAAAATGTATACAAAAATCTTCCTCGAAACTTTCTACTAGAAAAAACAGCATCAAAATCTGTTGGGTAGTTTTAAGCATTTTAAGATACATAGATGGATGAAAATGACTTTACTTATATATTATGTAGTGATATTATTTATCCCAATTTATAATATAATATAGATCGTTTAAAAAAAAACAATAATTAACAAATATTTATTTATTATTTATGTAGTTGTGTACTTCTGACCTACCTCCTCCTTTATCACTTCACACAGTGGGTTGCCTGGAAGAGATCACTTTTTATTGATAAGGCCGCCCTCTGTGCTAGTTTAGCTATAAGTTTTAGTTTTAAGTAATTTGTATAACTAGCATAGTAAAGTGTAATAAATAAATAAAATAAATAAATAATTTTACAGTTACATATTTTGTAAAATTAAATTGTAATAGGACAATATTATATATTAAAAAGAGTTTCTTGCCGGTTCTTCTCCATAGATACTGCTTTCCGAATCGGTGGTAAATGTTAAAAATATGTAAAAATATGACGATTCAAAAGTGCTTCTCGAAGAAGTCTAATTGAATAAATAAATGTTTGAGTTTGAGTTTTGAGTTTTAATCCTTATTAAGAAACTACTTAACTATTATATTAGGTTCTACAACCATAAAACGTAACGTAAACGTTTACGTAAGCAAAAAAAAGCTATTTTTATTACACGCTTTATATTAGCTTCACCTGTATGTTTGTAACCGACTTCTTTGGGCGCGATTTTGACCCACTTTAAACGGCCAGATTTCGTTCAAACTTTGTAGTTTTATTGAGGACCGATGACAATACACTAATTTGATAAAATTTTCTATTTTTTAGTTCGGTTTTCTATAAAAAGCGTGTTTTTTAGTTTTTTTAAACTATTATTATTTTGCTTACGTTAAAAAGGAAAGTCGAGCTTAATATGTGTGTTTGTAGATTTGGTCTACATATACGTCGTTTATTATTTCAAAAAATAATTCAGGGTTGACATGATTATAAACATTGAAAACAGCTCAGTGACAGCCCTGTAATTAAACATCTTAATTAAAAATAAAGTCAAATTTGTCGAGCGATTGAAGCCGCGGGGAATAGCGGGTAATTTTGTGGAGGAACGTGATTTGTTGGGGCATTATTGTGCCCCAGGGTGGGGCAAGGGGTAAAATTATATGAAAAAATGAAAATATACCTAGTATGTAGTAATTGTTTGGATCACATCGTTGCTTATCATCAGCCCTAACATTCAGAATAATTATTTTTTACCAAAATACTAAAATTAAAGAACTGAACCGAATTTAAATGGATTAGTTATGTAAGACTAGCTGTGCTCCGCGGTTTCACCCGCATTGCTCCGCTCCTGTTGGTCTTAGCGTGATGATATATAGCCTATAGCCTTCCACGATAAATGGGCTATCTAAATGGATATGTGTATGTATATAATATCTAACACTCTCCCACTGTTCGCAAAATAAAATTAAGTTGCACATTATATTTTTTCTCTACTTAAGCTACATAAACACACTTTCATAATTATATGTATCATTTAATACTGAATCATTGCATCTGTACAGTCACGTGGTCTCCTCTGAAAATCAGTGCAGCAATACATTTTAAATAATGGTTGCTGCTTTGCTGACGGGGAGTCCTTTTTGCCTCCATTGCTATCTTTTTTTTTTCTGTTTTGTGTATTACATTACTAAGAGTTAGGTACATGGTGACAAATAAAACGCTTCCTATTTCTATTTCTATTTCTATCACCGAAAGAATTTTTCAAATCGGACCAGTAGTTCCTGAGATTAGCGCGTTCAATCAAAGAAACAAACAAACTCTTCAACTTTATAATATTAATATACCCAGATTGATATGACAAGTACCAGCTTTCAAATAAGAAAAGTATTATCTATATACTAGCTTTACGCCCGCGGCTTCGCCCGCGTTTTTAAAGAAAAACCCGTTCCCGTAGGATTTTCGGGATAAAACCTATCCTATGTCCTTTCTCGGGTATCAAAATATCTCTATACCAAATTTCATGCAAATTGGTTAAGCAGTTAAGGCGTGATTGAGTAACAGACAGACAGACAGAGTTACTTTCGCATTTATAATATTAGTATGGATTTGCATTGAACAGGAAAGTATAGGTACATTATACATATGGTTTCTGAAAATATTACTCCTTCAGTCTTCCATGTAAAAATTGCAATAAACCCGGTTTAAAACCGTCATAAATTATTTAAGTGACTCCACAGTAATCCTGTATTCGACATTAATGCACCATTTGAAATACCGCGGGGAAGTCCATTAATTTATGACTAGCAGAAGCCATTCACGAAGTTTATGATGATATGAATGATATTTTAAAAGAGCAACTATGGTTTCTTGCCGATTCTTCTCCGTAGATACTGCTTTCCGAATCGGTGGTAAATTTTAAAAATATGTAGATATTGACGTTTCAAAAGTGCTTCTCGAAGAAGTCTAATTGAATAAATAAATGTTTGAGTTTGAGTTTTGAGTTTGATACTCTTTGCGTTTATATTAACTTACTAGTTGTCCCGACTTCACCCGTGGTACATAGTACATACGTTTTCTCTCCATAAGAACCATCCTCGCACTTCAAGAAATATTATAAAAAAGGAATCGGTTATGCATCTCCAGTTTTCCACATAGCAACACATTTGTCAATTCATTTTTTTTATATAGAAGATAATAAATAGATACAGTATGTTTTAGTGTGTATATAATCCATACTAATATTATAAATGCGAAAGTAACTCTGTCTGTCTGTCTGTTACTCAATCACGCCTAAACTACAGAACCAATTTGCATGAAATTTTGTATGGAGATATTTTGATACCCGAGAAAGGACATAGGCTACCTTTTATTGCGAAATATGTACCACGGGCGAAGCCGGGGCGGACCTCTAGTATAGTATATAACAATCAGTACCAATACACTTTGGAATATAACAATAGGAACAAGCTTTTCGCCCGCAGCTTTGCCCGCGTCTTTAAAGAAAATCCTGCATAGTTCCCGTTCCTCAGGGATTTCCGGGACGAAAAGTAGCCTTAGTCTTATTCTGAGTCTGCAGCTATCTGCATACCCAATTTCATTGTAATCGGTTGAGCAGTATTTGTGTGAATGAGCATCCATCCATCCATAAACACTTTCGCAATTATAATATGAATGGGATGAACAAATAGAATACACAATATGTATATTGTGTAACTATTACTAGCTTTCCGCCTGTGGCTTCACTCCCTATCTCTTCAAGCATGATAGTCATAAATAATAAATATTTTCATCCCCTGTTTCACTCACATCCCGCATCGTTTCCTGTTAAAAATCCTACTACTTTCCCAAGACATAGTCTATGTCTATTTTAAATTTCATAAACATCGGTTCAGTGATTTAGGCGTGACATGTAGACAATAGTTATGTGACATCACATTTAAAATTCTATTTTCAATAGCATAATTGGATTAAAATAAACTAACACAAACAGTTATTAATATTTGTCTTCACCTAATTATTTTAAAGGTCAGCCATGTTTCATTTGTAATGATAGAGAAGTTAATTTATCTGATTAAAGATGTCGGAATAAAAGGTTAATTATACCTACATCTTCGCAGTCTTCAAACCTATTTAATTGATGACAGATTGAAGATCTTAAGATGTAGAAATAGCCTTCCTCGATAAATAGCTATCTAACACCGAAATAATTTTTCAAATCGGACCATTAGTTCCCGAGATTAGCGCGTTCAAACAAACAAACAAACTCTTCAGCTTTATAATATTAGTATAGATATTGTCTAGTTTATACCTACCTATAATAAATGATTATTAGCATAAGTTCTGTATTCAATGTATAATAACTTCTTATTCATTCCTAAACTCTAGTAACGTAATAAAAAAAGTTACAAAACCTTTCTCGCTTTGAAACAAGCCGTAAAAAGTGGAATAAATATTAATGAATTAATGAATATTCATGGGATTAAACGTCTGTTATCTTGTCGGTGAAAAAGTAAGACATTCTCATGCATAAATACATTTTTTATTACGTTGCATTGTGTGGAAAGAGGGGGAGCTCGATTAGAGTAATCCTAATTACTTTTTGTAATTAGGATTACTCTAATAACGTGAAAAGTTGATAAATAATAAATATGTTTAAAATTATACAATTTTAAGTAAAGGTTAAGATTGTTAGTAAATAATAATAGTTTAAAAAAACTAAAAAACACGCTTTTAGGTCGGTTTTCTATAAAAAGCGTGTTTTTTTTTAACTATTATTTATTTTATCAAATTAGTGTATTGTCATCGGTCCTCAATAAATCTACAAAGTTTGAACGAAATCTGGCCGTTTAAAGTGGGTCAAAATCGCGCCCAAAGAAGTCGGTTACAAACATACAAACGTACAGGTGAAGCTAATATAAAGCGTGTAAAAATATCTGTCTGTTTGTGCTGAATACCTAATATAC
Source organism: Colias eurytheme (assembly GCF_061535395.1). Taxonomy (NCBI): domain Eukaryota; kingdom Metazoa; phylum Arthropoda; class Insecta; order Lepidoptera; family Pieridae; genus Colias; species Colias eurytheme. The sequence goes on along the minus strand of NC_143010.1, from coordinate 881,393 downwards.
GAAATGACGGAATAATGTTTATTATTTGTAGAAAACTTAACAAATTATATATGTAGGTAGGTACTAAAACCTTCCTCAACAACCTCTTTATTTGTTAAAAACCTCATCAAAATCCGTCGCGTAGGTAGTTTTAAAGATTTCAGCATACACCAGAACGGACTAACAGCGACATTGTTTTAAGCTATACAGATAAGTTTTAGTTTTAATTATCAGTAGGTATCAGTGAATTTTTGAAAGAACGTTAAAATACAGTTAATACAATAAAAACTGCAGAACTATTAGTGGTTAAAAGCACAGGTCAAAATTCGTTAAAACCTGCAGACGATAATTCAATATCTAATATCTATTGCCTAGACTTTCGAGCTAAAAGCTTTTGTCTAGCCAGTTAGGTGCATTAGTGAAAATCCAAAAATAGTGTTAGTGTCATAAATGATAAATTTGGTGTCTTTTTTTACAGTAAAGGATATTACGGTCTCTATAAAAAATGTGTTTACGGCATTAATAATTAAAATATTTTAAGAAAGAAAGAAACGTTTATTTGACTCAACACACAAAACATACATATTCCTAAATTATGAAAACTAGGATTTCAAAAAAAAGTAAGTATTCAATAACATTACAAACCATAAGCATATTATGAACTAACGCCATCTATTGTAAATTTTCCAAATTCTGAATAATTTTATAATTATCGAAGTATCACGATTTTAATTTTTTTGTTACAGCGCCATCTATGCAATACTCATCGTACTACGATCATATTTGAAAACCATGTTTCTATTAGAATATTTTAGTTCTAGTAGTTCCAAAATTCAAACAGAGATGGCGCACAAACTAATATGAGAATATTTTAAATAGTTCCTTAATTTAAAAAGAGAGGGCGCAGAAATCAAAGTGGTATATAGTTACAAAATTTAAACAGAGAGGGCGCAGAAATCAATTAAGGTAAGCGTTACTCTTTAGACTACAAATTTTTTACCGAATTCAAAAAAGAGGCAGTTCTCAATCCAACTGTATTTTTTTGAGCTTGTTACATCGGACCTTTCAAGTTTGTGAACTAATTTTAATATTTTTTTTATATTAAAGCCGATGCCTTCCGTTCTTTTGAAGGAGATTTAGTATATTGTTAAAAATAATTATTTTAGAGTTATCTGGGGTAAAAGGAAAATAAAACTCCATGATCTTCAATAATTTTATTTATGATAAAACAAGTCGACCCCGTTTACCTACGATTCCGACGCGTTGTAACCATCCTATGAAGCCTCTGTTTTGTCGCATGTCTGCCTTTTTGCCACCAACACACTCGGAGAGGGGACGGCGATGCCATACTGAAAGAAATTGTTTAGTTTTTATTTCTAAACCAATAAGTAAAAGATAAAATGTAGGTATGTTTGTTAAACGTTATACAATATCTTCTCTTTATATATAAAAATGAATCGCAAAATGTGTTGGTAAGCGCATAACTCGAGAACGGCTGAACCGATTTCGATAATTATTTTTTTATTATATTCCTTGAAGTACGAGGATGGTTTTTATGTAGAGAAAACGTAAATATGTACCACGGGCGAAGCCGGGGCGGACCGCTAGTCTTATATATAAAAATGAATCGCAAAATGTGTTGGTAAGCGCATAACTCGAGAACGGCTGAACCGATTTCGATAATTCTTTTTTTATTATATTCCTTGAAGTACGAGGATGGTTTTTATGTAGAGAAAACGTAAATATGTACCACGGGCGAAGCCTGGACGGACGGCTAGTATCTAATATTACACGCATTAGCGTTGCGTCTGATTTTTATATGCAGTAAGTATAGGGTAAAAGTGGGATAGATGCCCCACTTTTTGAAATAGCCTCATAATTTAAAAAACATGAATCTTATACGAACACTTTGTATGAATATAGCTAGGTTAATTATCTGTTTTGAATTACTATATATATTTTTAATCCTATCATTTATAGATAATGTGTAATAAATATTTTTGTAGAACACCTTTTTTGAGGATAGATGCCTACCTAGTTGGATAGTTGCCCCACCATGAAAATACTAAGGAGGATAGATGCCTGCAGAGTGGGATAGATGCCTGACATACTCTATAAACGCGAAATCTAATAAAATTAATATGATAAGCCAGCAAATGTCAAGTTCACATAGTTGTTCTGTTGTCCAAGAATATACTTGCGCTCGCACTCCTTCTTTTCTTTTGTATTTTCGTGGCGTGGTTCTCCTACAATCAGTATAAGGGCAGATCATTAATAAGTAAGTAAACATAACAAAAAAAAAGCAAATTAAACGAGTAAAATCGGTTAACATAGAGAAAACCTCTGACGCAATCAGGTAAAAATATAAACAGTACCTGTGATTATCGATACTAACATGTACATATGTATTGAGGGATAGATGCCCTTAGAGGCCCCTAAGGGCATCTATCCCTCGAAAAAAAAGGGGCAACTATCCTTTTTGATAAGGATAGCTGCCCCAGTAGTTTTTTTATTAAATAAAAACAAAAGAGCCACTATTTTCACTTAGATTTGTACTTAATGAACCAGTGTATAGACATAATAAGAAATATAGTGAAATTTATTAATACTTATAAAGTTATGCAAAGGCAAATATCAACCTTTTTAAATTTTAACGTGTTCGTGAAGTTCGCCGCCGATATTATAACACGCACTAGCGAAACACGTCTTCACCAAACAACAGCTCATGCGTACACGAGGTGCGGGGTGATAGGAGCTCCTATTTAAATCATTAATTCGTAGTCAGGACTCTGGGAAGTGAGGTTTTTTGAAAATGGGGCATCTATCCTAGTGCGGCATCTATCCCACTTTTACCCTAATATTATAGGTACTCGCCTCGTTTTTAGTTCTTACCTGCTAAATTTTATTTTTAGTTTTAAGATTTGAACAATGGTAGGTAAGTACACTTTAGGTATATACGATATAGTGATGTTGGCATAAATGGAATTTAACTCCTTATGTAAAATAATTTATTTTGAAAATAACAAACATTTATTATTTTATTAATATACATTTGCTACAAATACTAACCAGCATTATAAAAACAAGATTCATAGTCCAGTTTACAATGGTTCAAAAACACTCGTCTGTCGCCGGTCGCGGACATAGCACATTGTGGGTCGTAATCTTCTGTGCAATGGAGAGGACAGGAGTGAGAGCAGAATGTACCGTCTAAAGCCATGTTTAGTGATCTATTTAATGGAGAAAATATAATATATTTATTAACAGATATACATATAATTCCAAAAAAAAACTTGAGCGATGTCAAGGGACTGATGATTTGGTTGTGGGACTAGACTTAAGTTATTGTAATAATTTGTAAGAATAATTTCAATAAATAATTCAAGTTCTCAACCCCAATAAGACCAAATATATGATACTCGGAACCCCCTCTACTGTCAAAATAATAAAAAATAAGCTGCCATCAGTATTTTTATGCATAGACGGGGTACCTATACAGCGTGTTGAGGAGGTTAGAAACCTGGGCATCATTTTTGATGAGAATCTGAGATTTGAGAAGTACATTAGCATTACAGCAGCTAATTGTTTCTATAGGCTTAAGGTTTTATATCGCATCAGACAATATATTGAACCCAGTCTCAGACTCAAATTATGTGATAGTCTAGTTCTATCAAAGTTCAATTATATGGATGTTATGTATGGACACCGGTTATTAGGTCGCACAAAACGTGTAATCCAGCGAGTGCAGAACGCATGTGCACGGTTCTGCTGGAATGTCCCACCGAGGGATCACATCACGCCCTATCTTAATAATGCGCGATGTCTAAACATGGAGCACCGCAGGCAATTGCACTTTGCATCCCTTCTCTTTGGTGTTGTCAAAACAGAATCGCCTCACTATCTGTTCGAAAAACTTATCTGGAGGAGTGAACAAAACACCAAATACAACACCAGGGATGCACACAAACTCCTCGTACCCAAACACCATTCCGCTTGTTTTAAGGGTAGCTTTAAATATAACGCCACTAAATGCTGGAACAACTTGCCACCACCGTTACGGAATCTACGAACACTATATACTTTCAAATCTAAATTTAAAAGTATATTATTAGCTCACCAAATCCAGTTTTAGTGGTATTTATATATATTAAATTTACGTGAAAATTGTCCTGAAATATTTATTATTTGTGTATTTATTCTATAAGTTATTATATCTCATTTATTTTATTTTTTTTTTGTGTATTTATGTATATATGTAAACCTAAGTTACTCCTTTCGTCCCAACTCGAAGCCTTCATAATTATAAAGGGGGGCACTGAAAAACAGCGCTGGCAATGTTCCAGAACGTTGCAGCATATGCTGAGCTGTCTCCTTTTTGTCAGGATCGTATGACACACCTTAATAATAATACTGATTGTCAATTTTATTTTCTCTACGTGCTTTTTTTTATGTTATTAATTTTAGTGTTATTGTTGCTATTTTCTTGTCGTGGTGCTTTCTTATTTATCTCTTACGGTTCTTTATGTTTTATATGTGTGTGTGTTGTGCTGTCCTTGATAAATAAATGTTTCTTTCTTTCTTTCAATAAATAAAAATTCGGATGGAACGAAGTGTGAAGTTAGAGAGAGACAGACAGAGAACCACGTGCACGCCGCATGGCTTACAACTCTAGCAAAAAGTGTCGTGACAACTTTTCGTAAGAATTTTTTCCGTCTAGCCCCCTTTCACAACGCGCGATAATGAACTTCGTTCCAAAAACATAATACAAAGATATAAAAACGTAACTTTAAGCACAGACTATTTAAGTAATAAAGATTGGTTTCATATACTCAAAAACGTAACTAATTGGTAACTGTAAGAGCGTATACGCACTATGCGGGTAGCCGCATTGCGGGTAGCCGTCCGGCTGACCGCAAGCACAATTATGTACGTAATATTCATTTCTATGCGCACTGTGCGGTCTGCGGTAGCCGCATCGCAGTGCGCATAGAAATGAATATTACGTACATAACTGTGCTTGCGGTCAGCCGGACGGCTACCCGCAATGCGGCTACCCGCATAGTGCGTATACGCTCTGACGTTCTCAAAGATGAAAGTATAAAAAATACGACAAATCATTTGAAAATTATGTTAAAAATTAAACTAGGAAATAGGAATACATGGGGTTATGTGTAGTCTATTCATTGTATAATATTACGGTTTACCTTCTAGACGAGAAAGTTCTTCGCGTTTCATTAATTCTACTGGCGACAGGTTGAGGAGCATACACAAATGGTCTACTTGAATACCGTCCACCAATGTTCTTACAACTCTCCATTGGCATTATTTTATATCCTGGAATGTGTTTAAAATACAATCATGTCATTAGTTTAAGTTTGTGTTTAGTTTTTTTAACTATATTAATTATTTCCCGATTTGAAACTTACCGTAGCACAATCGTAGCGTCGTAGCTACAACGTAGCCCACGATAAATCTATACTAATATTGAAAACTGAAGAGTTTGTTTGTTTGAACGCGCTTATCTCAGGAACGGCTGGTCCGATTTGAAAATTCTTTCGGTGTTAGATAGCCCTTTTATCGAGCTATCATCATCACGCTAAGACCAACAAGAGCGGAGCAATGCGGGTGAAACCGCGGAGCACAGCTAGTTACGAATATGTTAATTTAACACAAAAATAATTTCTACTGGCAACAGTAGTTCCTAAAATTAGCGCGTAAAACCAATAGGCCAGTAGAAATCGACACTAAAAAACCCTAAATTCGCAAAGCACGATGTAGTTCTGAATTTTTGGTACGTTGTTTGGATCAGATAAGGTGATGTAAATCCCAATTTGCAACTTCGAAAAAGTTGTGCTCGCTGCGCACCACGTGATAAACTGCGAAAATTTTTGACTTTTTTCACTTTTTGCTCTTAAAGTCATAAACTATGCGTTTCCGACAAGTATCATTCAGTACATAAATTAAGGTTATTAAATTTGCAACAATTTAAGCCTAATTACAGCTCTCTAAACCTTATAACGACTAAACTGTGGCCATTCGAAGATGGTTCATTTTTCCCGAAATATTGAAATTTTTAGTTTTGCTCCCGTTTGAAGCAAAATATTGGCAAAAACCGCTCGTTCTATGAGAAGGTCGTATAATAAAGTTGTAGTGCATTTAATTTTCTTTCATTAGAGCATAGAACAAAGTCTGTGAGACAAATAGTTCACTCACAATATCTGAAAAACAAAAAGAAGGTAGAAATAGATTTTTAAAGAATTGAAACTGAGGGCATATAAAATCATAAAAAGGATAATACTTTTTCATTTGCAGGATAGGTAATTAACAAAATTACAAAGCTAATTAAATTTGCAAGAATTTAAGCCTAACCGCAGCTCTCTAAACCTTATAACAACTAAGCTGTGGCCTTTCAAAGATAGTCAGTTTTTCCCGAAAATTTCAAATTTTTAGTTTTGCTCCCGTTTGAACCAAAATATTGGCAAAACCGCTCGTTCGTTTTGAGAAGGTCATAAAATAAGGTTGTAGAAAATTTAATTTTCTTTTAATGAAAAAGTATTATCCTTTTTATGATTTTATATGCCCTCAGTTTCAATTCTTTAAAAATCTATTTCTACCTTCTTTTTGTTTTTTAGATATTGTGTGTGAACTATTTGTCTCACAGACTTTGTTCTATGCTCTAATGAAAGAAAATTAAATGCACTACAACTTTATTATACGAACTTCTCATAGAACGAGCGGTTTTTGCCAATATTTTGCTTCAAACGGGAGCAAAACTAAAAATTTCAATATTTCGGGAAAAATGAACCATCTTCGAATGGCCACAGTTTAGTCGTTATAAGGTTTAGAGAGCTGTAATTAGGCTTTAATTGTCGCAAATTTAATAACCTTAATTTATGTACTGAATGATACTTGTCGGAAACGCATAGTTACTTTTAGAGCAAAAAGTGAAAAAAGTCAAAAATTTTCGCAGTTTATCACGTGGTGCGTAGCGAGCACAACTTTTTCGAAGTTGCAAATTGGGATTTACATCACCCTAACTGATCCAAACAACATACCAAAAATTCAGAACTACATCGTGCTTTGCGAATTTAATGTTAATTTCCACTGGCCTACAAGCAAAAAAAAATTTTTTTAAACCTTTTTAATATATTAGTGTAGACGACCTATAATAGTTTCCTATTTAATTTAATTTAAAATTTATTGAACTTCAATAAAGATCTTAAATCAACCGCATTGCAGCTCTACTACTTGGCGTGATGATATTATAGCATATAGCCTTTCTTGATAAATGGGCTAATTAACATTGAAAGAATACTTATTTCAAATCGGAGCAGTAATTCCTGACATTATCGCGTTCAAACAAACTCTTCAGATTCATAATATAAGTATTATAGATGTGCACGACTATTCGTAAAATGTGGCAAACACTACCTTCTGGTAAATGTTTAAAAGTGAAGTGAAGAAAGAACTAAAAAATCCTGTAATTATATTTTCAGGACAATTATAATATTTATATTTCAGGACAATTTTCACACACGGCACGATCTGATCCCATACTAATGAAATGAAATGAAATGAAATGAAATAAAATGAAATGACTAAGCTTTCGCTTGTGTTATGAAAACCAGATGGCTGATAAACATACATAGGTATATAATTTTAAATAAATACTTATATAGATAATTAACACCCAGACACAGAGCAAACATCAATGTTCATCACACAAATATTTGCCCCGGGTGGGAATCGAACCCACGACCTCTGGCTTGGAAGGCAGGGCCACTACCAACCAAGCCAACCGGTCAGACCCTCGAATTTGCATCCAATGGACCTTATAATGAAGTACTTACTATTACTAGCGTGTTTAAAACCGCAATTAACCTTCCTAAAGTAACATTCGTTCATGAATAAACGGTATTTCCACTTTCTCTCCTCTTCTTTCCCTCCACAAATAGTGTCCACTGTATTATTACAATCCAAGTTGTTACAATTCAATTTTACTTTCTTGCCCGTTTTCTGTTGTGTACTTGGTTTTTCTTTAACAGTTTTTTCGATGTTTTCATCGTTTTTACCAGATATGAATATTATGTCGTGGTTTGGTGATTCTGGAATTCATAAGTTCTTAGATAAATACAGTTTCAGATCTTACTTGTACTTTTTAATAATATGGTGTTCATTTAAACTAAATTTGGTCGAAATATTATATGAATTCTTGTTAAAATTGAGTCTTGTTATTGAAGACATGCTAGTCATGACGTCAAAGTGAGACGGCATGATTCAACTATCATGAGCGAAAAAGAGAACTGATGTAAACTGTGGCTAATTAGCCACATTTCAATTTACTTATACATCATAATATAATTGCGATCATACAGATATTATAATATTATTTAGTATCGCGAAGTTTAAGAGACACATAAATGCCGAAGCTTAAGAGACACATAAATGCGTAAAATAAGGCGAATGCGTATCATTACACAGATAAACACAATTTAAAAATCAATAGCTACACCTATAATAAATACAATACAATACATACCAGTTTCAACTTTCACATGCCTCATAATTCCATCAATATTGGTTTCACCAATCATATCCCTTACTACAATATTCTTGTAATCTTCATTCCTTAAAACCTCCTTATCATTTGGTATGAAAACTACATCACTGCTTTCAGTTTGATCACTCTGTTTATCTCTTTCTCTCTCATTTGTATCTGTTACTCTGTCCTCTACGTTTTGTTTTTGTTTTTCTAAATCTGAATGTATGTTTTCCTCGTTTTTATGTATAGCCTGTGGTATAGGATCCTTAACTTCGCTGTGACCAGTATAAGTTACAATAACATCTGAATTGTTTTTATCTATATGTGAGGAGAGAGTGTATATTGCCCAAAATGGTATTAAATATATTTGGTACTGCATATTGTTATAGAAATTAATAATCAGCAGTAACTCTTGCCTTATATTATTGCGTTCTACAAGGTTTGATTTCACTAAAACATTGATTGTATTCCATTATTTAGATAGGTATTATTACTTACTGTTGTTTTAACATTATATGTTCCCACTGCAGAGACACGGGCCTTCGATAGAGTGATAATAAAACATAATAGAAATATCTAAATAATGTGTTATAATAAATGGTTAAAAAATGCACAAAAATCACTCTATTAAACTCGCTGAAAATTTCTCACAAGCGTTTTGAATTTGATAAGCATGAACAATGAGTTTTGTTAGCAGAAACAATGAATTGAGATGAATTATACATATAGTAAAGTAGGTATGGAGTCGTATGGATAATGTTTTGTTTTACTAGTACATTACCTACTATGTAGGTATGCATTATGTAGTTTTTGTGAAATCGAATAAAAGGTAATATTATTTTTATTAATGAATTAAAAACATTGAAAATTCGGCAGACTTTTTTGTACTTATGTCTATTATAAGTAATATTCTTAAAACTTGTAACATAAATTAGTCTACTTACCTACGTTAAACTCAAACTCAAACATTCATTTATTCAATTAGACTACTATTTAGTAGCACTTTCGAATCGTCATTACATAGTATTTTTAACATTTACCACCGATTCGGAAAGCAGTATCTATGGAGAAGAATCGGCAAGAAACTCCATAGTTGCTCTTTTAAATAATGTCAATAAATTTACATAATATGTAACTTATATCTACCTAACTAAATATGTATATGCCAAAGAACTGTCCTGTGGTTTTTACGCGACAACCCTCCATGGGTCTTTATCGTCCATATATTCCTGAATACTGTAGTACGCTCTCTGAACTAGTACATTTTTTATGTAAGTTTTACATTTAGAACTACTAAACTCTTTAATATTGTGAGGAATTCTATTGTAAAAGCGTATACCTTGACCCATAAATGAATTTTTAACTTTAGCTAATCGGAAAAATGGCATTTCAATTCTATTCTTGTTCCTTGTGCCATAATCGTGTCTATCTCCTACTCTTGTGTGTAAGTCAGAGCTTTTGTGTACATGCAAAATATTATTAAATATATACTGTGATGGTACAGTAAGGATACCAGTATTCTTAAAATGATCTCTTAGTGAGTCCCGAGCACGTAAATTATATTATATAGAGCGAATGGCTCTTTTCTGTAAGATAAATATAGTTTCTATATCTGCAGCCCTGCCCCACAGTAGAATTCCATAGGACATAATGCTATGAAAGTAGCTGAAATAAACCAATCTAGCCGTATCTTCATCGGTGAGATGCCTTATTTTTCGGACTGCATATGCAGCAGAACTGAGCTTACCTGCAGCGGTGTTGACATGGGCTCCCCACTGTAGTTTCTCGTCCAATGTTAACCCTAGAAATACAGTAGACTCAGTAGGATGCAATACCTCCCCGTTCAAGGTAATATCTCTGTTCAACTTTTTTACATTAGGAAGTAAAAATTCAACACAAGTGGTTTTTTTGGCATTTAATAATAAATTATTGGCAGTAAACCATTTAATAGAAATAAATAAGTAAAGAATTTCGAGAAAGATAACATCTCGGAATATTGCTTATTACCTAATTGAACAGTCAATGCTGTAAATAAAACAACTGAATAAAATATCCAAAGTTCACTAATATGAGTTTTATTTCATTTTTAATTATACGAATATAGTTAACTGCCATGTATCGATAACGCTTTGTACTCTTACTAATACTAGCAAACCGTAGTCTAGCTAATGTTTTGAACATAAATAAACAGATGGCGCTTTTCTCAATTAGTAATAAATTAACATTAATAATAATAATTAGTTTTATTTGTATACCGTGTAGTACATAATATATTATTACTAGTCTGTGGTTTTATAATGTCTCAAAGTGATCCCAATTTTTGTAATATTAAAACACTCCTAATTTAAATACAAAAAGGTAAAACCTAATTTACATGGGTTGATCCAAAAGTAATGATAATCAATAATAAGCAAGGTCATTACAGTTAAAATAATTATGTATGTCTCTAGATAATCTTCTAACTAGATAATATACTTCGATATTTTTTTCCTAAACTTAAAAAAAAAAAAAAACTTTGACTTCATCAACAAAAACCCCTCTACTGCGGCCATCACTTCGCTGTCGTCTTAAAATTTCTTGCTAAGACGGTGTTTCTTGTGCCGAAGAAAGGGATAGAAATAACTAGGAGCTAGATCTAACAAACAGGGTGGGTGTTCAAACATTTGGAATGCCGATTTTTGAATGGCAGCCATTGCAACTGACGCTTTGTGATCTGGTGCGTTGTCTGGGTGAAACAGCATTCAAGCCCGAAATTTTACCATGTCTCTTTTCCTTATTAACCTACCGCAATCTTTTAATTTGGTCTGTGTAGTAAGAGCCTAATATAGTGGCTACCTTCTTATAATATTCCACCATAATTATTCCTTCAGTGTCCCAAAAAAACTAACGCTTTAATCTATCCCACTAATTTTCACTTTGAATTTCTTCATCGTCACTTTGGAAGCTCCCATTGCAGGCTATTGATTGTTTCTTGGTTTCAGCATAAACATGGTGAACCCGGGTAACATCCATGATCACAAATCATGACAAAAAAATTATCCTGATCTCATAAAAAATTTAGAAATTTCACCCTCTAAATGTCGAATCGCTGTTTCTTCTTTTCGTCGGGAAACATTCTGGCACCCACGGTTCACATTCAAATTAATATAAATACTTGGAAGCGTGGCCTATTGATATGATTTTTTTGTGATAACTTAGTGAGTACATGAGCAAGCAAAAAACATTTATTTTATATTTTTATGTGCACAGGAAATACCCAGTTATCATTACTTTTGGATCAACCTAGTAAATACAAAAATATAAAAGTTCATAGCAGCCTGTGATAGCAGTATTACGAAGTAACTATTCTCTAATCTGTGGCAGTATTAACGTAACGATTCGTCCTATTTTTAAGGTTTATGTTAAGCCACAAGGAAGGTTCCTATGGAGAAAAACATGAAAAAAGGGTAATACTAATATGTAGCTAGCTACTAGTTATTATTCTGTGTAATAGGGCAGAATAAATTCACGGGCAGATAGTAATTATAAAATTAAAAAACACACAAAAGGGTTCACTGTCCGATAAGGGATATAGAACAATTATTTAGGGTTGCTAGTTGAAGGGGGAAAAGAAACCACTTAAAAATGCAAACCATTTTTATTTGATATTTAAAAACTATAACAAATATAAAGTAATAAATAATAGTATGAGTAGGTATAACAAACAACAAGCCGCATAGTTCTCGTTCCCGTGAGATTAGCAAATTTCATCCAAATCGGTTCAGTGGTTGAAGCGTGAAGAAGAGACAGACAGACAGAGTTTCTTTTGCATTTATAGTGTACCTATAAATTTAGGTAATATTAATATTATAATATTAATATTAAATAAAATATATCAGTTAGGATTTTCCAACCAAACTTCAGATAAAGTACCTACCTATAGGTACTTGGCCGATTTTTATGGGGTTTTTCCTGCATGGGTAGATGGGTATGTGTCGTAAACTATTTTTATAGTGATTAGGGTGTCCTGGCATAACAATGTTTGCCGGGTCAACTAGTTATTTAATATTATGTATGAATTATACTTACGTAGTAACTAAGGGCCGGCGCCCACTGCCGGCACGGCACGGCATGGCACGGCAGAGCATCCCGCGGCGTGCAATGGCATCCCGCGGCGTGCAGTGGCATCCCGCGGCGTGCTGCGTGATCCCGCGGCATTCAGTGGCATCCTGCTAAAAGCCCCACTAATGCTGCATAAGTTTCAACCTTATTTCAACTAGCTAGCAATCATAATTCCTCGACCCCAAAGTGACGCATACGCCTCGCGGGATGCAATGGCGCGCCGCGGCATTCCTTGGAATGAAACAGCAAGACACGTCATGCCGCCGCATCCTGCGGCGTGCCGCGTCATGCTGCAGCATCCTGCGATACGTCGCGGCATCGTGGTATCGAAATAAAGTAACTTGAATTCTAAATTGATTGAAATAAGATTCAAAATAACTTCATTAGTAATAAAATCCTCTGCCCTGCCATGCCACGCCGTGCCGGCAGTGGGCGCCGGCCCTTACTAGTTCGTTATCACTACATAGTACCTATAAAACAAAGTCGCTTTCTCTTTCTCTATGTCCCAAATCTTTAAAACTACGCAACGGATTTTGATGCGGTTTTTTTTATTAGATAGAGTGATTCAAGAGGAAGGTTTTAGTATATAATTTATTATGTTTTAGACAGCGGGCGAAGCTGCGGGCTGAAAGCTAGTCCTACTAATATTATAAACGCGAAAGTTTGTAAGCATAGATGGATAGATTGATGAATGTACTATGTTTGTTATTCTTTCAGGGAAAAACTACTGAACCGATTACAATTTGGTATGTAGGAAGCTGCAGACCCAGAATAAGACATGGCTACTTTTTATCCCAGAAATCCCACAGGAACGGGAACTGCGGGGTTTTCCTTGAAAACGAGGGCGAAGCCGCGGGCGGAAATCTAGTTCAAAATATAAACACAAAAAAATTAAAACTTCCTTTTTAAATTAAATTCTCGTTATAATATAAGTTTAAAGCTCTAAAACCACTTGACCTATTTCCATGAAATTTGGCAGAGAAGTAGCTTTAAGGTGAAGGCAAGAACGGATTATGTGACAGGGCCGTATCAAAAGGTTGACTCGGCATTAGAATATCTTAGAAATTAGAATTTTAAATGAAATATATTTTTAATGGATTTCTAAGTCGAAATTTTAATATTTTTAATTTTACTGGTCTCTTTTTTATTTTAGAACGATTGGGGTTAATAGCAAAATTGACTGTGAGTTTGAGTTCAAATATACGAATAAATCGTGTTTAAAATCCGTTAAAATGACTGCCTACGAAACTATGAAGTAAAATATAACAATAAATTAATAAAGAAATATAAATTAACGAATTTGTATGTTAATACATAAATGCCCTATGTAAGTAAGAATATCAATAAATTTACAACACTGCTGAACCGATTTTTATGTAATTTTGTATACAGATAGTATACAATTTAAGGATTTAAATATAGAAAGTATTTAGGTACCCATGGTATTATAATATACTAGATTTCCGCCCGCGGCTTCGCCCGCGTTTTCAAAGGAAAACCCGCATAGTTCCTGTTCCCGTGGAATTTCCGGGATAAAACCTATCCTATGTGTTAATCCAAGTTACCCTCTACATGTGTGCTAAATTTCATTGTAATCGATTCAGAAGTTTTTCGTGAAAGAGTAACAAACATCCATGTACATCCATACAAACTTTCGCCTTTATAATAGTACTAGATTTCCGCCCGCGGCTTCGCCCGCGTTTTCAAAGGAAAACCCGCATAGTTCCCGTTCCCGTGGGATTTCCGGGATACAACCTATCCTATGTGTTAATCCAAGTTACCCTCTACATGTGTGCTAAATTTCATTGTAATCGATTCAGAAGTTTTTACGTGAAAGAGTAACAAACATCCATACATCCATACAAACTTTCGCCTTTATAATAGTATTAAGATTTTGTGCCCATGGTTTTATCCGTTGATCATAAGTCGGTATGTGAAGTGAAGTCCCGTATCCCCAAGTGGGGTAAGGGGCAGATGCATTATACATCTGTTTCACTGATAGATTTTCTTTAGATACAAGTAGGTGATCAGCCTTCTGTGTCCTGCTAGACCGAGTCTGTGTAGGTAGTAAGCACATGGTTTCATTCACGCTAATATATTTAAACTGGTAATCACTACTTAAGGCGTTACCCGGCAATTTCGACTATGTTCAACCTCTATAAAGTCTGGTACAACATAAAGCACAATACCGAAAAAAATATGTCCGTATTTATGCAAAATGGAACCACTCGACAAATTTCGTTTTTTACTTTTATTGAAGAATACTCATTCAAAAGTGGTCTAAATTCTTATACAAACAAGAACCACATGATTTTTACGTTGGAAACAAGGTATACTAAAAGCAGAAAGGAACCACCAGCAACAACGAATAATACCATATTAAGCAAAACCGAACCACAGCACCACGGGACTGCTTTGTTCAAACAAATAAACGATATTACTATCATGTCATTTTTTACAAAACAGATCCACACCTACTTGGTACCATTATACATTACACATATTTCTATTAATAACAATTATTTTTAATACACAAAATGGAACCAGGTTTCTGTGGTATGGTTATGCGTAAAAAAAATTCTTAATTTAATTGTAATTTTTTATTGCAAAATAAAACCACAAGCATTCGGTTCTATTATGCATAAATAAATATTGTAAACATTCTGAAACCCATCATCGCTATATGGAACCAAATGCCTTGACTTGTTACAATGCTTCTCATCTTTAAACAACGTATTTCATTACTTAAGTGCAAAACTCCAATTTTTTAAGTAAAACGTCGAACATCTGTCAATATAGGTGACATTCAGCGAAGTAGTTCGAATACGTGACGGTCAAAGAGTACTATAATAATACGGGTGACGGTGTTTTTTTCCTCCGCGAAGTAAGTTCTATTGTTTTTGTTAATTACCTTTAAAATTAAATGTGAAAATGTTTAGTAATAAATAAATAAGCAAGCAATTGGTAAGAAAAGCATTGGAGACGAACACCGAAGATAATAATGAAGATACAATGGGTAAGTAGTTTTATTTAATGCATTTAAGTACTTATTGAATCTGAGATGCAGGTACGCTTTATCCACTTTTGATTCATTCCCGATTGTGGTGTGATTTTAAGAAGATAGTTCATTAAGTAAGTACAAGAGGAATCCTCTGTGGATTTACGTATTTTAACGACAATGTCGTTGTTCACGAAGGCGCGGCGAGTCGAATTAAGAGATCATTTTGTTACGATTCATCTGTCATTGTGAGATGAAACTACTAAAGTCTAAACCCTGTTTTAAAAATAACTGTCGATGATCTAGGTACCTACCTACTATTTTGGTAAAATACGTTTAGATTCAGATTCAGTACAGTACATTCAGCCACATCATTCAGCGCATATAATTATTTGTTTGATTTTAAAACTCGCGCGGCTACTGTTTTGACCGGAACAAGGCTCTAGCCTGCGAAATTCAAAATTTTAACAAGTTTATTTAATTTTTTGCTAGGGTTGCCACTGTTGCGTATGATTTTTAGGGTTCCGTACCCAAAGGGTAAAACGAGACCCTATTACTAAGACTCCGCTGTCCGTCTGTCTAGTGTCTATCCCTCTGTCTCATGAACCGTGACAGTTAGATAGTCGAAATTTCATATGATGTATTTCTGATGCCGCTGTAACAACAGATACTAAAAAACAGAATAAAAAAAGACGTGTGGCACTCGGGGACTGCCACGGTAAAGCTATTGCATAGCATGCCTTCAAGCCACACCTCCGAGCCCGTCGGAGTGGAGAGCGTGAGGTTTTTTCGTAACGGAATTTCTCGATTCGGTCCCCGCGCTCAAGGCCCGCGATAGAAGCTATGCAATAGCTTAATAAATATTTAAGAAGCTCCCATACAATAAGCCGTGATTTTTTTGGCGTTTTTATAGATAATGGTACGGAACTCTTCGTTGCGCGAGTCCGACTCTCACTTAGCCAGTTTTTTGAACATGGCGCATGTACCTACATACAACATACTTAGTCGTCTAGTAGGGACACGGCTTTATAAGAACTAATAATATTTTGCTGTCGCCATATACCTACCTACGTATAAAAGCCACGCGGCTTTATTATTTTGATTTAAAGCTTTTTTCTATTTTTTACAGAAGATAACGAAGAAGTAAGAACCTTATACGTCGCTGCCTCTGGAGAAGCTTTTTTCACCTTCTAGCGATATTCAGTCCATATTACATCTCATTCCACAAGATGCACAGTTTTTATAACGGTCTCATTAGTGATGATGCAATAGAAGACCACATAGATGGACTAGACACGGTGGATTTCGAAATCCAATTTGATGATAACGTCGAATAAACGTCCTATATAAGTATTATTTTATATATTTTATTAATTAAAGCTTTAATTACGATATTATAAATACATAGTTTCATTTATATCATTAAATCCCTGGGATGTGGTTCCTTTTTGTATAAGAGAAAACCTATCAATTGATAAATGTTAAAAGGAACCACATGCACATTTTCTTAATTATCTAGAAAGTTTAAGAATATTCAGAGCAAATTTATATACACATACTTAAATAAGTAATTTATCAATGAATTTAAATAAAATAAATTTTAATTTTACTTCATCTAACAGAGCTGCAAATGTTTTTGTAAATCCTTTGATATCTCAGAAGTGCGTTTTTGCTGGGTGGTTCCTTTTTGCTTAAATACGGACATATATAAAATAGGATGGTCTTTGATCTTTAATTGCTCGCGAGGACTTTTTTCCAAAGTTCATATAATATATTTATTTATTTCATATATTCATATAGTTCATTTAGTTATCTTTTTAAATACAAAATGCGAGGAAAAAAGAAGGTGCAGCGGGAGAGGTTTGAGATCCGTCAAGTATGCTCAAGGTTATTAGCGCATGTAAAAGCCTTAATAATTACGTATTAACGTGAGCAAAGACAGATAACTTTACTAGTCTTAACATAACAATAGTAAGACGGCTCATAGCTAGAAGGCAACATCTAAGCTAATTACAGTCCCTCTTACAAACTTAGGTCGTGGGCACGTTTTCATTGTTGCACGGCACGATACGATATTATAATCATAAACCACTAGGTTGGGTTGAATGATAATAAATCTGGAGGTAGCGAACGTCTCAAAGAAACTCACCTAGTATTATAAACATGACTGTTTGTTATTCTTTCACGCTATAACAACTGAACAGATTATGATGATATCCGTGAAACTGCGCAGCAAAGCCACTGTTACAAATTACTAGATATCGTATACTTACCTACATGTAGGTACCTATACGCGCGAAATACATACTTACACATTTACAAGGAAAAGCTCGTTCCAATTATATATACAGAATCCACTGTACCAATGAAAATGTTGTCCTTTTCAATAATATCGAATTATATACCTGAAAATCAAGAAAAGCCGTAGTCCAGCTAAAAAAAAATACGTGTGTCACTCGAGGACTGCCGCGGTTGCGCTATTGCATAGCATCGCATCGCTGTGCCGGTTGGAGTGGGGGGTGTTACATTTTTTCTTTACGGAATTTTTACATTCGGTCGCCGCGCTCAAAGTCTGAGATAAAGGCTATGCAATAGCTTAATACTTACTTTCTCGTGCCGTCTCATACAATGGACACAAACCGCCGCAGGCTAACATATCCATCTATTGTTTAATTAAATTTAACGTCAGTTAATTTTCAAATAATGACCTAACGTGGACGTTGCCTTGTTATATTGGAGTAAATAATAAATGTATATTTGATATTTATAAAGGAGAAAGATTTTTTGTTTAACTCAAAACCTGAATGTTAATTTATTTTCAACTAGATTCCCACCCGCGGCTTCGCCCGCGTTTGCAAAGGAAAACCCGCATAGTTCCCGTTCCCGTGGGATTTCCGGGATAAAAACTATCCTATGTGTTAATCCAAGTTATATGTGTGCTAAATTTCATTGTAATTGTTCAGTAGTTTTTACGTGAAAGAGTAACAAACATCCATACATCCATACATCTTTACAAACTTTCGCCTTTATTACGTATTAAGATAAGATTAAGATTAAGAACTTAATTCGATACAGTGCATTTAGATCAAACGAACATAGAGCTAGAGCAAGAGCATTCTTTCGTGATCTTTTAGTGTAAACGAAAACTCGTATTCAGTGTTGTTCAGTTTTATAACATTGCATAGAATCTTTTCAAAAGCACTAAGAACAAGTGATAACTGCGTTAAAAACAACCGACTTCAAACTTGCACTTGCAACATTTACAAATATACAGACAAAAATGCTCATAAAATAAAAACTACTGGGCCTATCCGAATAAAATTTTTATGGGACCAAATCGACTCGACACCATCCCGCATCGAACAAAAAAAGAATCACGTAAATCGGTTCAGAAACCTCGGAGAAATCGGTGTACATACATAAAAAAAAAACATACCGGCCGAATTGATAACCTTCTCCTTTTTTTTGAAGTCGGTTAAAAACGAAAGAATTCTCTACGCCTGTTTATACAAAATAATTTTAAAGCGGTTAGAATCAGCATTCTCGCGTTTGATCTAAATGCACCAAGATATCCACGATTTTTAATTTTGATTTAGTTTGGGTACCTACTGTCATTTCTATATTTATAACTAGCGGTCCGCCCCGGCTTCGCCCGTGGTACATATTTCGCAATAAAAGGTAGCCTATGTTCTTTCTCGGGGTCTAAAGATTGTCTGTGCCAAATTTCATCAAAATCGGTTGAGAGGTTTAAGCGGGAAAGCGTAACAGACAGACAGACAGAGTTACTTTCGCATTTGTAATATTAGTAGGGATTAATATCACGATATAACCTGCAGTTAATAATTGTTATTATTGCTTCCAGTTGTCATCATCAGCAGCTGCGATGGCTTCATCACCACCCTGCATCACCAGCAAGGGTAAGCTTCATCATCTATAAAATATCTATACTTATAGATATTATTAATATGAAAGTCTGTTTGTAAAACCACAGTTTACCCATTTGATACTACGTATGTTAAGCCCTGTTTTTATGGTAATCATCGCTACATAGTATAAAACAAAGTCGCTTTCTCTGTCCCTATGTCCCTTTGTATGCTTAAATCTTTAAAACTACGCAACGGATTTTGATGCGGATTTTTTTAAATAGAAGGAGTGATTCAAGAGGAAGGTTTTAGTATTTAATTTATTAGGTTTTGGACAAAGCGGGCGAAGCCGCGGGCGGAAAGCTAGTTTGTTATATAACAAAGTTGAATCAACATGTTGCGGAGACGCTTTCAACATGTACCTATGCTGGCAACTGTATAAGAGTTGATAACGAATGTTGAAATGTCGTCCAAGGAGCGACAACTTTTAAACTTCCAGCAACATTGTTGATCAACTGTTGCTCAACAAATGTTTGTGTGGCTACGCTTTTATGGATAAACTACAGCACCGATCTAAATGAGCAATGTAAGAAGATGATGTCTTGTCATAATACAGATTAAATAATTTAATCTGTTTATGGTTTGAAATAGGTAGGTAGAGATTGTCTAATCTAAAAATGAACGCCCCTCCACTGTGTTTACGCTCACATTCAAAGTACGTGTATAGACGCAATACACACAAATTGGTCTGCCTCATTGGTCGTTCAGTCCTCCAGTCCCGTCCATGCCCGAACGACAGGACCAGTTGGCCAACTAGTGCATAAATGACGCGATGCACGACAGAACGGACGTGTCATTCCGTACATAGCGCGCTCTCCCCGCCATACAATGCTAGGCACCTGAACTGATCGCCCGATTAGTTGACAAATCAGTGCGCGAGTGTCAAAGTTTGCAGTAGAATCGACGCGCGCACACATATAAAGTGGTTCAATAATTATTTGTCCTCACACATTGAAACAATTAAGTTTAGTGGAGGGGCGTTCATTTTTAGATTAGACAATCTATACGTATTCTATTTTTTATCTATTTTTGTGGTGCTTAAAATGGCTTATAACCAGTTACCGTGAGTGAAATCCTGTGGCACAGGCAGTTATCTATATTTTTTTTATTTTTCATAAGGTAAAGCCGAGTGAAGTAATAAAGTAATATATGTAATTTGGATTTTCCCCTTTCAGCACGGAACCCTAAACGTCGAGCGAGGCACTGATTAAAAAATAACATTTTTATTACATTTGGTTGAAATAACGGCGCGGCGTTATAATTGCGTTAATTGCTTCTCTTCGGTTCAGTGGTTTCTGAAGAAATTAATTATTAGTGTATTATGTTTTTAATTTATTTTAGCATATATTATGTACTAGCTGACCCAGCAAATAGTTTTCTGCCATATCCTAATCATCTAGTTATATAAAAAAAGATTTAAACTGTAGGTTATCTATATAATATATAAAACTCAAAGGTGACTGATATATAGTGATCTATCAACGCACAGCCCAAACCACTGGACGTATCGGGCTGAAATTTGGCATGCAGGTAGATGTCATAACGTAGGCGTCCCCTAAGAAAGGATTTTAGAAAATTCATCCCCTAAAGGGGTAAAATAGGGGATGAAAGTTTGTACGCTGAAAATTTATTTTTTCCACGCAGGCGAAGCTGCGGGCAACAGCTAGTATTATATATTTCTTGATATTTTTAAAAACAAGTAAAATACTTTGTTTGTTTGTAGGTGGTAATCTGCGGAAGTACATATCAGATCATCGGAATTCTTTCGTAACAGGAAACTACACAGCGCAATAGGAATGAATTTTTTCACATCTACTATTACGAATCCTAATCCTAATCCTACAGCTAATATTATCACGATTAAAAACACGGGAACGGCAACTTTGTGGATCTTTCTATAAAAACACGAGTGGAAAGCTATTTTATTTTTTTATTTTATACTAGCTTTCCGCCCGCGGCTTCGCCCGCGTTATAAAAGAAAATCCCGCATAGTTCCCGTTCCTGTAGGATTTCCGGGATAAAACCTACCCTATGTGTTAATACAAGTTACCCTCTATATGTGTGCTAAATTTCATTGTAATCGGTTCAGTAGTTTTTACGTGAAAGAGTAACAAACATCCATACATCCATACAAACTTTCGCCTTTATAATATTAATAGGATAATAATTATAATAGGATTACGCGAACAAAATGTTTTACGTCTATGAAATGTCATTTTATCCTTTGTCATATGCATAAAAGCTGAAAAAACGAAATACACTTAAAACATACACAGTACACTAAATGTGGTATTTAATACTAATTTTACAGACGCTTCACGTTAAAAATCATATGTATAGCATCTGCCCATCTGCCCCATAATATGCCCCTTCATTTGCCCCTTGCCCCATTAGCGGCTCAGACTTGAGATACAGATATACAAGGATAATATAAATAGCAGAGGCCAGTGAAATGGAGTGTGAATATCTAATAGGGTGGGTTACACTGTTCTGTTAAACGACGATTTAACTGATGGTTTAATAGTATTTTCTAGTGTTTGATATTACGCGAGTATTATAGTATAATATTTAGAAATTAAAGATTTTAACAGATTTTAAACGCGATTTATTCATTAGATTATTTTAACGACATCCGACGAAGTGTTTGAAACATCGGTAAAATAATATAATGAATAAATCGCGTTTAAAATCCGTTTAAAAAATCTTTTATTTCTAACTAGCTTCCGCCCGCGGCTTCGCCCACGTGGTGTTTTGATAAAAGGTAGCCTATGTTCTTTCTCAGTGTCAAAAGATTGTCTGTGCCAAATTTCATCAAAATCGGTTGAGAGGTTTAAGCGGGAACAGACAGACAGAGTTACTTTCGCATTTATAATACATATTACTAGTAGGGACTAGTAGGGAAGGTTTATTATTAAACCGTCGCATGAGTAAATGTTAGTAAGATGAAAGTGAATAAAATGTGTCATCTTAAACTCGATTAATTAATTATACGTATATTTTATTTTATACCTCGTTGAGAAGGACGATAGTTTTTAAGTTGTACCTATCTATTGTTTTTCATTCAAGTCTATAGGTATTTAAAAAAACGGTAAGTACATTAAAATACATATTATTTACACCTGCGCAATGATGAACAGTACATTAATTACATATCCAAATATGTAATAATTGTAAATACATACATATATAATAAATCGTTAACAAGATTTTCCAATACATAAATTTATTTTCTATTTATAAAATTTTTTTGAATGAGCTAGCTTTTCGCCCTCCGGAAAAATGTTTACAAAATAATTTGGATAACATTCAACAAACAATGTTCGTTTTTGGCGGCTTATTATGAAATACATTTTTCCTTCTTTGCTATCATGATGAACGTGTTGTCTTGCCCATTGATCTAGTCAGTACCATTATTACGTATCAACTTATTAATCAAAATACCATCGATTAAGTTGTAGTTAAGTATTGCTCCAATTATAATAGGCATGACGACAGTATCCATAAATGATCGTATTAGTGTTTTTAAGGGAAAATGTATAATAAATAATTTAAATATAGTGACTTAGAAATCTTAAAAACATTAAGATTAATGAGATTATCAATAAAATAAAACATTGAAATTCTGCAGTTGGCCATTTTGACTAAAATACGCGTGACGTCACGCTTAAGTAAACAACTCACGTCAGATGTGTTTTGTTGTTATGAATATGTTGAGAATACGCATTTTATTTATTTTCTATTGTTTCACGTATGCTATAACGACTCAGAACAGAAATATAATTGCGAATTCACGAATACGTGGTTCGGGGTTCTCCGCGCCAACTATAGACAATCATTTCTTATTATTTTCTGGCTTGAAATAATTACTAACACACTTTTGAGCATTATTTTTATGTGGATTCACACTGCAATACTGCACACCACTTATAAACTTTGAAATTCGTTTCTATAACACATATTAAATAAATATTTTTTTAATTTTCTTCGCAATGCGTACAAATAATTACGTAGTTACATAAGAGTGACGTCACGTCTATGACATGATACCTGCGAGCTGTTTTGGCACAGTTAATAAATATTTTTTGAAAAGTGGCTTTTATCTTCGTTAAATTTAAGTATATTACCGAAATATAGGGTTTTTCTTGTATAGTAAACGTATACACACATTATGTAAGAGGATTTCAAAATCTTTCGTCATGCCTATTACCTAGTTGTGCTACTAATAACTTAGCCATCCACTATACATAACACTTATTCAATTATCTCTATCACTGACTATATGCTTGAATTGCTCAAGTTAACCGTCACAACATTTAAGTAACGATTAAGGTATTGTCCTGCCACCAATAACTCAAATAGTCAAATATCATAATATCGACAGTCGCTAACAACACAGTCACACTCAATACTTAAGTAAACCTTAGTTTAAGTTGCAGTTAAGTAACTATTATTTTCTTACCACCTCTCACTCAGATACAAAACATATCGCCTGCTGCTAACAACACACTAACTATAGTACGTTACTTAACCATGGTTTAAGGTGCAGTTAAGCATCGATTAAGTAACATTCGTGCCACCGATCCTATCATTAATTACAGTGCGCCGGTCCTGAATATTGTATTTAGCAATTAGTTAGCTAGAGACCTTGTAGCATTAAATATATATAGCATTTGCACGTGGCGTTGCTTGTACTAGCCTTTATTCAAATTCAAATTCAAATTATCTTTATTTGTGGAACGCAGTATAAAAGATATTCTGCTCGTAGTTGAGCGTGCAAAACTTTGTTTTTGTTATGCTTTATATATAGAGGTTGTATAGATTCATTTATCCATTTACTGGCTAGCGTTATTCAATGAAGGCGCTAGCCTTTCAATCAAATAGCAGATTCAACCAGATGACTGCGACATAAACAATTGAAATGTTGTCGTTTTGCATAAGAGTCCCCTTCAGTAGTTTTAAATTTAGTAATAATTATTTTTTAACTAATTAAAAACAAATTACTTAAATAATATATAAGTACTAAATTCAAAAATAATTTCAGTTCTGCTGATAAGTAGGAGAGGATTTTTAAACCATGTTTTTAATCAGTACTAATCTTTATTTAGGTTCCATATATTATGTATTAATAAACAATAATGACAAGATAACATAATAGTTTATATACTAGCGGTCCGCCCTGGCTTCGCCCGTGGTACCTACATGTTTAAACTATCCTATCTCTCAAGTTGGATCGAACTGCACATGGTGTGCGAATTTTATTATAATCGGTTAAGTGGTTTAGGAGTCCATTGAGGACAAACATTGTGACACGAGATTTATATATATTAAGATATAGACCATCTTGCGTAGTTCAGTTCAGTTCCTTTCTAATTCACTATTTTCTGCCCTTGCGACTGCAAGGCAATGTAATCAGATCAATGATCAATGTGAAATCTATTAAAATTATCCTTGTTACAAGAAAATGCAATGAACGACGTTTCGAAGAATGTCAAACGTTTAAAAAGTAAAATCTTGATAACAACAAGCTTTATTATATCTTTAGCTAGCTTTCTGCACGCGGCTTCGACTACTTTGTATAAAACCTAATAAATTATATACTAAAACCTTCCTCTTCAATCACTCTATTAAAACAAGACGGGTTGCACTCCGGGAGTGCCGGCAGAAGTGAAAACTTGATTATTAACGTTGAGCATGTTTGATATCCATCCGTCTTACGCTTTTTCGATCAGGTCACGTGTCCTGACGCGAGTTTAAGATTTTATACCTAACGCCGATAAGGAAGTTTTCACTTCAAAAACCGCATCAAAATCCGTTGCGTAGTTTCAAAGATTAAAGCATACATAGGGATATAATAGGGACTTTGTTTTATACTAACTAGTATACAGATAAATATACGATTGAAATAAAATAAAAGAGAAATTAAATATGACATTACGGAGGGAAAAATGTCAGAGTGCAGAGTACTTATAGGTTGAAATTAGTGTTGTAGTGTGTGGTACAATATATTGGATAGAAGATTGAAAGCTAATAATATAGGTAAATACCACATTACTTTTATAAGCACGAATTGAGGATGGGTGTTTGTCACTCTTTCATGCAAAAATAGCTTATATTTAAAACTCAACTAGCTAACTCAGCTAGCTGCGCTTCGCGGTTTCACCCGCGTGGCTCCGCTCCTGTTCGTCTTAGCCTATAGCCTTCCTCGATAAATGAGCTATCTAACACCGAAAGAATTTTTCAAATCGGACCATTCGGATCGGATCGGATCGTTCCTGAGATTAGCGCGTTCAAACAAACAAACTCTTCAGCTTTATAATATTATAGTATAGATTAGTAAAGATGAAATTTTGAATAGACATAGATTTTTGTCAGAACAGGTAACCTTGTACTTATAGGTATTATAGATACCTACTACAGAAGCGAAGGCGCGACCACCAAATATATACATAGTATAAACGGGAAAGAAAATACTACCTATTGAGAAAGTTTGTCTGGATGTATGTTTGTTAATCTTTCGTGTAAAAATAGCTGTTTGGATAATTATTTATATGACCTACTTATGCTATTTTAATCTGTCATAGCTTTTAGAACAGAAACTTATAAAATAAAGGTTAAAAAAATCATATCAATTAGGTACTACTCTTTCCAAATATTAAAAAAACAGAAAAATGAAATACGTTAATTCCTTCTTAAGTTCATAACTTGAGTATAACTTAAACCACGCTTAGTACACCGTTCAGCAAACATGCTTGATTTCCCAGCAGGCAGGGGTCCGCGTTATGCAACTTAGTCCAACCAATAAGTTAGCTATAACTTAGTTGTAACTTAGGTTGTAACTTACGTACTATTGTCTTGTATTGGAAGTTATAATTATGACGATGTTTTGTTAGTGTAGGAAATCTAAGTTGGGAATCATATACTGGTTGTGCGCTTGGCTTCGCTCTTATTCAGTTTGTAGAAATAAAATAATAATTCTATTATATAATATTGATAAATGATAACTTAACTAACTTAACCAAAACCATTATGCCACTAATTTTATATATGTAACTGTATGTTTCTCAATCGCTAAATCAGCTGAATAAATAAGAATGAACTTTGGTAAACAGATAGTTTAAAGAATGTGTGTGTAATGTGTATATGTTTGTGTGCATTTTCTTCTCTACAAATGATCTGATTTTGACAGTTTTTAGGGTTCCGTACCTCAAAAGGAAAAAACGGAACCCTTATAGGATCACTTTGTTGTCCGTCTGTCCGTCCGTCCGTCCGTCCGTCCGTCCGTCCGTCCGTCCGTCTGTCAAGACCCTTTTTCTCAGGAACGCGTGGAGGTATGATGCTGAAATTTATATCAATTACTCAGGTCTACTGTCCGTAGAAGCTGTGAAAAAATCAAACTTCTAAGCCAACGCAATCAAAAGATACAGCCGTTTATGCCGCAAATTTTCGACACTTGCAAGGGAATCAAAACCTACAGGGTGCTTCCCGTGAACTCAGAATCTTGAAATTTGGTACGAAGCAACGTCTTATAGCATAAATAAAGGAAAAATTACGAAAACCATAAATTTTTAGTTACATCACATAATATATTTTTTTTAATAATTTTAAACTTACTACCCATTTCCTCATAAACGCGTAGAGGTATTAAATTGAAATTCATACCAAATACTCAGGTCTATAATACTTTTAAGCTGTAACAAAATCAAACTTCTATGTCAACGCAATCAAAAGAAACAGCAATTTAAGCTGCATATTTTGAAACTCCCAAGTACTCGCAAGGGAATCAAAACCTAAAGGGTACTTCCAGTCGACCTAGAATCTTGAAATTTGGCATGAAGCAACGTTTTATAGCACACATAAAGTAAAAATTCCGAAAACCTTAAATTTTTTGTTACATTACAAAATATATATTTATTTTTTAATAAATATAAACTTATTACTTTTTTCCTCATGAACGCGTAGAGCTATCAAGTTGAAATTCATATCAAATACTTAGATCTAATTGCCTTTAACCCGTGAAAAAAAAAATTGCAGGTTTATACGGAACCCTCGGTGCGCGAGTCCGACTCGCACTTGGCCGGTTTTATTTACTTAAATACATATAAGTTATTATAAGTAAACGTTACGTAATACGGTACAAATAATATCAAAACTATATATTTCGCAGTAGTTGAAAACATTAAAAGCACATACATAATTTCATACTGCAACATATAAATAGCTAGAAATTTGTGCGAATGAAGTTTCTATAGAATATTATTTGTTATGTTTACCTACAGAAACGGTTAGATCAGTTACTGAAGATAAACTACGTTTTAAATTAATCTTACTTTCGTTTAAGGTTAATGCTACGGTCTGTTCCCAGCCAATGTCCCGCTAGATGGCGCTGAATTCTACATTTCTAGTTTATTTGAGTTTTTGCGTAATTGGAAAGCCTTAAAGTCGTAGGAATAGTCATAACGGTTACTGAATATTATATTTTATTGAAATATGTGATATCATTGCCTTAAAATCCATCCAATTCGGTAAAATACCGCTTTTTAACATCTGTCATTGCATACAGGGTCGTTTACACACACAGACGTATACAAAAATGATAAAGATTGAACTCTAGATGGCGTGAATGTAAAACAAGTTTTCTTAACCATCGTTTACCATTTATTGATTGGCACACTCTCGCATAACGCTTGTCTACAATATAATAACATGTAACAATAGTATAATATGGTGTTATATGTTAGGTTTAATATTTAAACAATTGATTTATTCTAGGGCAGTGGGGTATGGGGCAATGGGGCAGATAATGAATAAATGACTAAATTTTGTTTTGTAAGTATCGCTTTAACGGTAATACGACTATACCGATTTTGATGGTTTGTTTTCTTGTAGTTTTTTTTACTGTACAATAGGGACACTTGGCCACGATCTCGCCTGATGGTAAGCTGAGATGTGGCCTAAGATGGAGCTCGCATCCCCAGAATGTACCTGTTCACTCTTTGAAGACCATGGAGATCTATATTAAGATATCATTGACACTTATAAAAATTATGAATTTATTATTAAATGAAAATACATCAAACAATATTATTCGTAACCTCATACCATACGACACGACACGATACGAGATACGAGACGATATGAAAAAGACGTGTCGTGCCGTGCCGTCAGAAATAAATAATAAATTAAATAAAACCTAATAAAAACAAAACATTTGATCAGATAAATCATAAGAAATAGCAAAATTATTCATAAATCAATCGAATTACATAATAATTATAGTATTATATTATTATCTGTGAAAAAATTATATTTGTAACTTCACACCGGTCTTTAATTAAGACAAAAAACAAGGCAAATCCATATTAAAAGCTTGTATTATAATTGGAAATACAGCGGACACAAAGATAAACAAATTACCGGGACTCGAACCCACGGTACTCATAAATAAGGCGAATAATACAACCTCCGTGGACTTTTATGGAGGGTCAGCAAAAATTGTGTATTTTCTTTTTATATTCAAACTCAAACTCAAACATTTATTTATTCAATTAGACTTCTTCTAGAAGCACTTTTGAAACGTCATTACATGTTTTTAACATTTACCACCGATTCGGAAAGCAGTATCTATGGAAAAGAACCGGCAAGAAACTCCATAGTTGCTCTTTTAAAGCAGGTCATTATTACAATTCTATTATTTCTAATATTTCTCTAGTATAGCAGTCTATATGAGGTAAATTGTCACCAATGTTGCGATAAATATGTAAACTGTGCCATGAAAAATCATATAAAAATAGTCGTAGAAATTAAGATAAATTAATGTCCTTCATAGTTTTGAACAAGACTTGTTTTCCCAAATTTAAAGTGTAAGTATGTGTTAAAATATTCCTTACGAAGGGTTTCGAAAGTTTCTTCAGAATTTTCTACGCCGTTTTGAAGTACAACTGAAACAAGTACATTAATATAAATGGTAAATACTATAGTTACATAAGTATAAAATATAATTTCACAAAATAATGTAGTATTTTAATGGGCCCTCTTCACAGAGGACATCGTTGGGCGCGTAGAGGCAATCACGATAGTGTAGAGGGCCTACATATCTATGATCGGCCGTTTGTAGACGTTTATTCATAATTGCCGTAATAGCGGCAAACATCGACGATCATTTGTTGGGCCAACGCTGCCCATTGTGAAGAGCCCGTGATAATTATGACTTATAGTATTGTAACAAAGAAAATTACATCACTACATAGTATAAAACCAAGTCGCTTTCTCTGTCCCTTTGTCCCTTTGTATGCTTAAATCTTTAAAACTACGCAACGGATTTTGATGCGGTTTTTAGGGTTCCGTAGCCAAAATGGCAAAAACGGAACCCTTATAGTTTCGTCATGTCCGTCTGTCCGTCTGTCCGTCTGTCCGTCTGTCACAGCCGATTTACTCGGAAACTATAAGTACTACAGTGATGAAATTTGATGGGAATATGTGTTGTATGAACCGCTACAAAAATATGACACTAAATAGTAAAAAAAAGAATTGGGGGTGGGGCCCCCCATACATGTAACTGAGGGATGAAATTTTTTTTTTCGATGTACATACCCGTGTGGGGTATCAATGGAAAGGTCTTTTAAAATGATATAAAGTTTTCTAAAAAACATTTTTCTTAAAGTGAACGGTTTTTGAGATATCAGCTCTCAAAGTCGTAAAAAGTATGTCCCCCCCCCTCTATTTTTATAACTACGGGGTATAAAATTCTAAAAAAAATAGAGGTGATGCATGCTAATTAACTCTTTCAACGATTTTTGGTTTGATCAAAGTATCTCTTATAGTTTTTGAGATAGGTTGATTTAACTGTAATTTATTATATTTGCTGCTACGGAACCCTTTGTGCGCGAGCCCGACTCGCACTTGGCCGGTTTTTTTTTTTAATAGATAGAGTAATTCAAGAGGAAGGTTTTAGTATATAATTTATTAGGTTTTAGACAAAGCGGGCGAAGCCGCGGGCGGTAAGCTAGTATAAAATAAATGAAAATTTAATTTGCTGACGCTACCATCACGTGCGGAGCTGGCAATCTGTTTGTTTGTCCATTATTAAATACGTCCCATTCTCAGCTATATACATACTTGATTACATATAACAATGGGGAAAAATAATGTGAATATCTTCGTAATTTCTATCATCTACCTCTATGTATTGGACGATTATAATGTACTAGATTTCCGCCCGCGGCTTCGCCCGCGTTTGCAAAGGAAAACCGGCATAGTTCCCGTTCTCGTGGGATTTCCGGGATAAAAACTATCCAAGTTACCCTCTATATGTGTGCTAAATTTCATTGTAATCGGTTCAGTAGTTTTTACGTGAAAGAGCAACAAACATCCATACATCCATACATCCATACATCCTTACAAACTTTCGCCTTTATAATATATATTAGAATATTAGACTAGCTGTGCTTCGCGGTTCTACCATAGAATATTAAGACCTATCCTATTATTTAAATTTAAATGACCGCCTCCTTGGTACAGTGGATGACGCGTGAGCGTAAAACCGAGGGGCCTGGGTTCGATTCCCGGTGGAGACGAAGAAAAAAAAGATGTCTCGGTCTGGCAGGCTCGACATGTGACATCCGGCAACCCACACTTGGCCAGCGTGGTGGATTATGGCATATTATTATAGGATATATTTTACTGAAGTTTTAGTTCAAAATTTAATGAAAATCGACATAGGAATTCGTAACTTACGTAAGTACGTATATTCTTCTGATAATTTACGAAATTTTAGTTTTAGTTTATGCATAAATATTTCCTCTGTGTGTTTTTGTAGAAATATAGATAATATTAATATGGATACAGTTATAAATTATATATTAATGTAGAATGTGGGATACAGATAAATTATATAGTAAAATTAATCCTACCACTTTATAGTTAATCTTACTGTTGTGGGTATAGTATTAAACTGGATTTTAACGATTTCTGACGTTTTGATGTTCTATATCTTTGAGTAAATAAATAATATTACAGTTTACATTTATAAGATTTGTATGTTGTGATAAGTAGCTGTTACCCGCGGCTTTACTCGTGTTCGAAGAAAATTCCAGTGTGTGTTATGTTATATCGTGCGTATTGTGTGTATTATGTTATGTTTTATCGTGGGAAAATAAGCTAATACTATTCTATCTAGACACAAAAATCATATCATAAATTGCATACGCGGTCCGTCGTATCATGAAATAAATACATACAAACAGCAGTTCATATTACCTCTATTAGGTACCTCTACAGATCCTTGTAATTTTATAAAACAACTAGCTGTGTAGATATACCCGCATTGCTCCGCTCCTGTTGGTCTTAGCGTGATGATATATATATAGCCTATAGCCTTCCTCGATAAATGGACTATCTAACAGTGAATGAATTTTTCAAATCGGACCAGTAGTTCCAAAGTTCAAAGTTAAACAGTGAAATAATTTTTCAAATCGGATCCGTGGTTCCCGATATTAGCATGTTCAAACAAACAAACTCTTCAGTTTTATAAAATAAGTAAAGACTAAAGATTAATATATAAAAAATACGTGTGTCACTCGAGGACTGCCGCGGTAAAGCTATTGCATAGCAGTGCTGTGCCGGTTGGAGTGGCGGTGTTAGGTTTTTTCGTTACGGAATTTTTAAATTCGGTCGCCGCGCTCAAAGTCTGAGATAAAAGCTATGCAATAGCTTAAAAATACTTACAAATACATAACTTGATTTTAGTCATGTGTAGCTGTACCACAATATAGCTTAAAAATACTTACAAATAAATTGATTTTAGCCATGGCTCTGTGTAGCTGTACCATAATTCCGGCTCAGTGTGGCCGACCCATTACCGAGAGGGCGGTATGCCCAAAGGATTTGCTCCTTATAATATAATCTACAGAGGTCTTACGGGTGTAATTTTTCAATAAACAACGTACTGTTGGCATTGAATTATAAATGATTTTGTATTAAAGTTGAGTTATTTGTTTATATTGTAAGTTTTTAATTTGAATTAAATATTTGCTTGTGATTTTAGTATGGGTGGTGTTATAAAAGGTGAAAATATAAATAAATAAATAAAACATTTATTGATAACAAACGAAAAAGTATACAAGCCACACAGAAACAGAAAAAATAAAAATAAAGTAAGAACAAAAACATGGTAAAAAAAACTTAAAACTAAAACAAAATATTACACAATCAAAAACTTACAATATCTATACTTTTTAATATTTATAAAGCTGAAGAGTTTGTTTGTTTGAACGCGCTAATCTCAGGAACTACTTTGGTAATTAATCGGCTAATTATTTCGTTATGAGATAGCCCACTTATCGAGAAAGGCTATGGGCTATATATCATCACGCTAAGACCAACAGGAGCGGAGCAATGCGTGTAAAACCGCGGGGCACAGCTAGTGTAGTATAAAAGGTAGTTGTAAAACCTTTCTACGAACCCTGAAAAGTACGTCTCTCGTCTCTATTATGACTAGCTTTTCGTCCGCGGTTCCGCCCGCATTTTAAAAGGAAAAACCCGCATCGTTCCCGTTTTCGTCACGATTTCCGAGATAAAACCTATCCTATGTGTTAATCCAAGTTAACCTCTATATGTGTGCTTTCATTGTAATCGGTTCAGCAGTATTTGCGTGAAAGAGTAACAAACATACATACACACCATCCTCACAAACTTGTGTAATCAATACAGATTACAACTAGCGGTCCACCCCGTCTTCGCCCGTGGTACCTACATGTTTACGATTTCTCTCCATAAGAACCATCCTCGTACTTCAAGGAATATTATAAAAAAGAATTAACGAAATCGGTTTATCCATACACGAGTTATGCACTTACCAACACATTTTGCGATTCATTTTAATATTATAGATTATAGAACGTTAAACAATAATTAGTTCAGTTTATTATTAGCATCATAACCAATAATAATTTTTGTTCCCGGGTTTAATCGTTAGGTTATATTTTAAAGGTAAAATGTACTTACCTAATCTATTTTGATATACTTTCACCAGTTTTTATTGATATTAATCTTGAGTAACGTAGATTTTTATTTCCTGTAGTTATTTTTCTGAAAGTGAACTGGTCTGGAACAAACAAATAATTGTTTAAATTTGGAACCACAGCCGCTAGTTTTTTTTTAACCCAGTGTTGCTATCATAATTAAAATAAACATCATTTTTTTAAGCCGTTAACGTGACAAAGCGTAGAAATATAATAATTATACATAATAAGTATACTTATTAGAATTTAAACTTCAATAATGTTAAAACATATCACGTACCAAATTTTTTAGTATAGGTTTAAAAAACTACACATGTATTAAAACATAAAATAGCCCTTTTAGCGCAGTCAGTTAAAAGCAATTTAAAAGCTAATTCAGTGAATAACAATTTAAAAAAATAGTACCACAGATAATAATATAATACATATTATCTACTGACTACTACGTACATATAGAACCCAATTTCAGAAAATTTAAAATTACTGATATCTAGGTATATTAAGAAGATGAAATAAAATATTCCATTAAAATCACGTTCCTTTTTTACTTACTGGCACGAAATAATCTTTCTTCAAATAAAAAAAAAGTGCGCCATAAACCGCGCTGTCATTCTAGAAAGTTCTAGAACAGCTGAAATGACGTCATCGCAAATTCAAAATGGCGCATTTAACGCGTAATAGTACATCCTAAATGTTGGGGCTTTGACGAAATTTGCTTTCGCGGTTTATGGGTGAAGTTAGGTAGTTAAGTTTTGGGCTACTTTTAAAGTTAGGGACATTGTTTATGGTAGATTTAATAATTGAAATATTTTCTTTAGTGTTATAATAATATGTGACTAGCGTGATGATGTACATAGCCTATATCCTTCCTCGATAAATGGGCTATCTAACACCGAAAGAATTGTTCAAAACGGACCAGTAGTTCCTGAGATAAGCGCGTTCAAACAAACAAACTCTTCAGCTTTATAATATTAGTATAGATATATATATAAAACTTTCATGTTTAAGATGGAAGTGGAACCTACAGAACCTACATTAAAAGTAACACCCTAACTATGTGTCAAAGGAGAATGGGCATTTTACTATGGAAGTTGGGCCTGAACCCTTGAGTTGGACCAATACACATGAGATATTGTTTTTATAATAGATCATAACACATAGATAACGGGAAAAATATATATAAAAAAATAATCACCCGGGTTTTTGTACAGTCACATCAAGTTTTATTTCTTTGTGTATAATATTTTTTTGCAATAAATAACTGTTATAAGACAATGATAATATCTTTATGTTACTCCAATTCACTTTCACTTACAAATACAATAAATCTTAAGCCTTCTAATAACCGAAATACACTAATATTATGTTTTGTAACAGGTACCTATACCGTGTTTATTATAATTCAACGTAGTTAGACTTTTTTGTGGTTATACTCAGTCACTCCAGTGACATTTAGATTTATATTTACTTCACTCGAATTAAAAACACCGTTATTGTGCGCAAAAAAATAGCCAAATAAATAAAACTTTTTGCCTTGACTGTACAAGAACCCGGTTGATTTATTTTTTATTTTATTTTTTTCGTAAGGTATATGTAATGATCTATCACAAAAACAATATTTCGTGTGTATTGGTCTTAGCCCAAGTTTCAGGCCCAATTTGCCCATTCTCCTTTCATCCCTATCTGGTCAGCCGTTATAGCGTGAATCAGTACCTATTAAACATCAATTTAAGCCTCACTAGTTTTTTCTTGTATCAGAAAATTTAAGAGAATGAAACTAGTAACTACCTACAACTTTATCCAAATTCAAAAATGGAGAAAGTTATAATTATGTTTCAAAAATGTAACAAATTTACGTTTAAGCTAGTTTTTTTGTATATATAGGTATGTTTGTGTGTATTTAATAAAAAAAGCTACATCTATCCAGCAGTCACATCATAATTAGCCTAGACCGTCTGTAGGGATCAGGGTGCCCATTAAAATGTGTAACAGTCAGCTTCATACGGTTCTCAAAGTATTTTTTCTACCTGATATTTATTTTTCATAATTTTCTTTTGGAAATTTTAAACGAAATAAATAATTTAATTGAAACCTGTTTTCTTGTAATATAAGTAATTAAATTCAAAATTTTCAATATATAACACGATTTTACATAAATCTGCGCTTATAAAAAACAAGTTCTTTTTCAACGCGGAAAAGAAAATAAAAGAAAATCCGCGGTTTGTTATTCAAAGTCGATAACCACTCACGAACTTACGATTCCGATAAGTATTTTTAACCCGTCATTTTTCTTTTTTAATAAGAACCTTTAAGAAAAAACAACACTTAACTTCTTGAAAAACAAAATACACATTTATTGCAAGATATAAAAAAACCCAAATTCCTTCACATATTTTTTTTATTCTGTATTAATTCATACTGTTTTTAAAATGATTTTATCATAACATAAATAAGTAAAATAAAATTGTTCAAGTCTAGTATGCATTACATCTTGTAATTAAATAAAAACACATCACACAAAAACTAGTAATTTCGCTGAATTTTCATCTGTGTATTGCTAAATATCTTTTAATTTAGAGGACTTATAAACAAATGTATTCACGAGTAGAATATTATTTTATTAAAATGCCAAATAAGTTAATTTATTTTCAAAGAACTATCAGCAATTAGCGCTTATTTTTTAAACTAACATAGTTTTATAACTCACCAATAATCCCCTTCTATAGTACTCATACTATAAAAGAACGTATGATATATAAATATCAATTTTCCAACCTTACTAGATAAAACTGTGCCTATCAATCTTTCTAATCTACTAAATTTGAACAGTACAAATCATACTCTATGTGTATGTCAATCTTTAGTAAAATCGTATTCATTTTTAAACTAAAAAAACTTTGAGAACCGCACCACATTCAGCAAGCCAAAATTCGTTGCTTTAGCGACTACACAACCGTGCGATAGAGACAGAGCGCACGCGTTAGAACGAGACAACCGTACATGTTCAGTTGCTATTAATCAATGCAACCTTCCTGAAACCTGCAGAGCCCTAGTGTGTCGCGGGCGCTCGTACGGGGTGGTACGTTATGTTCCGGAGATAAATAAAAAAAATTAAATACAATTAAAATTCTGTGGCTGTACGGTGGTTTATTAGGCAGTGTTTAAAAGTGTAGATAGGGATATTTTAGACTTTTTTTTTCGTAATAATTCTTCCTGGATACGGGGTGGGGGGCGTCCTTTGTTCGAATCTGCACCGCCCGCGGCTAGGCAAAACAGTAAGTACTATCGCCATTTTGTGTGGTATTTCTTCTTTTAAATACATATTTAAATGCCGACTGTTTGTTTTTTTATACGTTAAACGAAGCATTTTGCTTTGGTATACTACAATTGTTGTTTCAAAGGTTGCTTCGTATTGAATTTATATATCTTTTTGTGGCTGCGTAGTGAGCCTGCGTGGATTCACAAAGGAGTCGCGTTAATATGAAGCCTTTAAACTATTCATTTAGCCTGTGTGTTTGTTCGACTGGTTGGGACGAACTACTGTGCCGGTTTTGGTGAAACTTTTAAAACGGGTAGCTGATTTTTTATTTTATTATTGTTCATATGAATTAATTATGATGAGATAATGCGACTGTAATTTGCGTAATTTTTTATTGTGTAATTTGCGGTTGAATAGTTTTTGATAGAATTTTATACAAAGATAGTTGTTAACCTAGTTTGTAAGTAATGCAGGTTAGTTTGCGCTGCACCATTTTGGATGTAATTGCATATGAAAATAGGCCAGTGGATGTGTGAAAGTAGGATAACGGATAACAAAGAAAAACATAGATTTGGGCATAGAAAATTTTATATTTTATTAATAATATTGCTCTTTGAAATAATATACTAACAAAGAAAACTGTTTATTTCAAAGCATGGAATAAAAAATATATAATGACATGAATTCGACAGAACATAGAGCCGCCTGCATAGGTAGTAGGTATGCTGCTTATTGCGATCATAATTTGAATTTCCCAGTCAGTTCAATTCACAGCGTAAACTGACTGGAAATAAGACGTAATACGGTCCCAGCTGTTATTCGTATAAATTCATCTAATTTCGTTCAGCATTTCACGTTACTGCTATAAAGAAGATATAAAAAATACTTACCTGTTAATAATACAACACTATGTATGTACTCAAAACAGTCCATCCGTTTAGTAGTTACAATGCTACAGAACTACGAACTAGCCAATTAAGGTGATTTTCCACCAAAACTGTGCGAGGAAAATGTACGGTGCGAGAATGCGTTGAAATGTCTTCTATTTACAAAATTATAGAATTAACTAGCTTACAGCCCGCGGCTTCGCCTGCTTTGTTAATAACCCAATATACTACAACCTTCCTCTTGAATCACTGTATTTATCTATTAAAAAACCCGCATATTTGATGCGGGCTTTTTTACGTTGCGTAGTTTTAAAGTTTTAAGTATACAAAGGGACATAGGGACAGAGGAAGCGACTTTGTGTTATACTATGTAGTGATAAACATACCTCGCATGCATTCTTCGCACACATCCCTCGCTTGTTATTTATTTATTTATTTAAAACTAGAGGTCCGCCCCGGCTTCGCCCGTGGTACATGTTTCGCAATAAAAGGTAGCCTATGTTCTTTCTCAGGGTCTAAAGATTATCTGTGCCAAATTTCATCAAAATCGGTCCAGTAGTTTATGCGTGAAAACCATACATACATACATACATAAATACATACAAACCTTTCCTCTTTATAATATTAGTATAGATTTGTATTTTTTTATGTACCTACCTATGCGGAAAAACCTAGCACCAGCCGTTTCCACCAGAGGTGTGCTGAGCGAGGCAAGGTAAAGGAAGCGATACAATTGGTTCTTTAAAAACACACTAGCTGCTCCGCGCGGTTTCACCCCCGTGGCTCCACTCCTGTTGGTCGTAGCGTGATGATATATAGCCTATAACCTTCCTCGATAAATGGGCTATCTAACACCGAAAGAATTTTTCAAATCGGACCAGTAGTTTCCGAGATTAGCGCGTTTAAACAAACAAACTCTTCAGCTTTATAATATTAGTATAGACTAGCTTCCGCCCACGACTTTGTACGTGCATCCCCGTTTTCAAATCAAGAATTTCGGGAAATCCTTTCTTAGCGGATGCCTACGTCCTAACATCTACCTGCATGCCAAATTTCAGCCCGATACGTCCAGTGGTTTGGGCTGTGCGTTGATAGATCACTATATCAGTCACCTTTGAGTTTTATACATATACTAGCGGTCCGCCCCGGCTTCGCCCGTGGTACATATCTCGCAATCAAAAGTAGCCTATGTCCTTTCTCGGGTATCAAAATATCTCCATACTAAATTTCATGCAAATTAGTTCAGTAGTTTAGGCGTTATTGAGTAACAGACAGACAGACAGAGTTACTTTCGCATTTATAATATTAGTATGGATACTATAGATTCCTCGCTACACATCCTTGCAAATTATTGGTGAAAATGCACCCTTATCCTTTGTTTATATATTCAACTTATTCCTTGTTTTTGAGTTTATAAAATGTCCGAATACATCTCTCGTTTGGTTTTATGTTTCAAACCAAAAAGAGGAACATTTTAAAAGTACATTATTGTATTACATCATTTCCATTTTGCATTAAAATACGAATAATGTAAATATTAAGTGACGCATTATGCATAAAAATGTTTTTGCATGTATTAAATTCACCCCTAAATTTATTCAGGGGTCGTATTCTTTAGTTCTATACTTCCATCTTACAGCGTACTAGCTTTCCGCCTGCTGCTTCGCCTGCTTTGTCTAAAACCTACAAAATTGTATACTAAAACCTTCCTCTTGAATCTCTCTATCTATTAAAAAAACTGCATCAAGATCCGTTGCGTAGTTTTAAAGATTTAAGCATACAAAGGGTTATAGTGACACAGAAAGTGACTTTGTTTTATACTATGTAGTGAAGATGATAGATAGAATAGATACTGCTTTCCGAATCGGTGGTAAATGTTAAAAAGTGGTATGACGATTCAAAAATGCTTTTATAAGAAGTCTATATAATTGAATGAATCAATGTTTGAGTTTGAGTTTGATGATTTTTGTCTATTATTACGTGGTTTTTAATATTTCCAAAAACGAAAGAAGCTCTCAATTCGATTGTTTTAACACTTTATAAGCTTCACCTGTATGTTTGTATATAACCGACTCGGACTCGGATTTTGAAACACTATAAACGGACAGATTTAATTCAAACTTTGTACACTTATCAAGGATCAGTAACAATAATCTATAATCTTAGTAAAGCCTGTTTTTTTATTTTAACTTGATAATTCCAAGTTTTCAGTGAGTTTTCAACCGATTGACGTGTTTCTGTTTGTGTTTGTTATAAAAATTGTCTCCTTTGACTCCTTTGAGCCCATTTTAGAGTGGTCCCTCTAGAAAAGTCGGTGACCTGTTTTTGAAACAACAGTCCTATCTGTACGTCATTCTAATGTTATTCATCTGTATATTTTGTTTAATAACTCAGGCCCCGGTATCACAGACAAAATAGAAAATCTATTGTGTCGTGGACCGATCGGGCCGTTCGGGGCTCAATGGGTTAAAGTGTAGCAAGCATAATTTTTTTTTATAAAATAGCGGGTAACGGTGCAGGTGGGTCACCTAATGAGGTGATCACCACCGCCCATGAGCACTCCCAAAGTTACCTTTGTGAGGCTGTTACCGGCTGTCGAAAGTGGATGTAGGCTCTCTTAAGCAAGCATAATCTTTGAATTATAGCAATATATTAGAAAATAATGGCTTAATTGAGCTACTGAAAATAAGCTGTTTTTGATAAAAAAAGTACTTACATTACATTTGACTCTAGGTTTATCCATGAATTCGTAACAGATATACTTTCGCATTTATAATAAAATTTGCATGGACTATGTAACATTCAGAAAGCAGTTTGGATATTACATATAGGTATAAATATGCATGAAGGTGAAGGTATGCATGGCTGTCTCTGCCAATGAAAATACATTAGTTTCATATTTTTATATGAAATATGAATATATTTTTATATAATATCACAACACTCTTAAACAAGCTCAAGGTAACTATAATTTATATAATTTTGATTTACAAATAAATCCCTATGATTAACCATGTCAGAGAAAACTCAACGTATGTTATAATAATTATTAATTATACACATAATACCCGTACAAACGGTTACGCAGAGCTACGACGCCTACGCGGTTGCTACGGCGTAGCACGTGTACGTTATCGTAGCTCAAATGTTTCAGTTCAATTATTTTGCGAGTATGGATGTATGTATTTTTAAATATTATATTTATTTATAAATGTTATATGAAATCTTTTGATTTAAAAATGTTTTTATTTCATTAATGTGCGAATATTTTTCGAGAATTGAATTTTTCGTCATTATAAATATTATTCTATTGCACGCCTCATAAGCGAAGCGTTGAGGTGGGTACTACTGTCACTTCGCGCAAAACATCTGATTTTTCTTACACGTATGAAGATACTTTATAATATAAGTAGGTAGGTAAACTCAGATACAGGGTGTAATTGTCAAGTGTGCACAGGCGATTATTCCGTAACTATTGCAGATATCAAAAACCTTTAAACTGATATCGAAAGCCCTTTACCTAACGAGTAAAATGACAATAATAACTTTTAAAAAATAAAACGGGAAATATCCAAAAAAGTTTCATTAAACACACACTTAAATAAAACCTGTTTTACTTGGTCACGGCACATAATGAACAAAGAAAGCTGAACCTACTTGTCCGTAAAGAAAATCGATCGGTGAAACAGATGTGAAATGCAATTGCATTTAGTGTGGAAGGCTGAACTTAAAACTGTTATTATGTCTACTGTTATTATGTGTAGGTATATTTTCAACTTCAAAAAAGATTGTTTGTTTGCTTGAACGCGCTAATCTCAGGAACAACAGGTCCGATTTGGAAAATTATTTCGGTGTTAGATAGCCTATTTATCGAAGAATGCTATAGGTATAGGCTATAGTATATCATCACGCTAAGACCAACAGGAGCGTAGCCACGCAGGTCAAACTGCGAGGCGTAGCTATAGTTATTAGGTATTGAATGTGTCTACGACTAAAACCTAATAATAAATATGTTGTTCTATCCCTGATAAAAAAGGTTATTATGCCTTTTGCCTATGTTCTTTCTCAGGGTCTAAAGATGATCTGTGCCAAATTTCATCAAAATCGGACCAGTAGTTTATACGTGAAAACCATACATACATACATACATACATACATACAAACCTTTCCTCTTTATAATATTAGTAGTAACGTTTGATAAAATAGTCCCTTATTATTATCACTTTAATTTCTAAATTCTGTTATTTTTATATGTTATTATAATTTGTCGAAAATCTAAAATATTCGCTTCAATCAAAGCAAAAATAACGTTTGATAATTGCACGCCTCATAAGCGAAGCGTTGAGGTGGGTACTACTGTCACTTCGCGCAAAACATCTGATTTTTCAAACTTAAAATGTCTTTATGTATCATACATTGCACTTGTAAGATAATACATACACACACATATTAAGAAAAAACACTATTTTTAACGTTCATGATATTTTTGATGTCATTTTTGTTATTTAAACTAGTTAAAAAACAGTTTAAAAAAGTTCTGTCTTGGACGTCCGTGTGTCTGTATGTGCGGATCCTTTTTCTTGTTAACACGATAGCGACCGAAATACTTTACTAATCGAGTCTTTTTTTTTCTCTTACGCTTGAGTATGCTCAGGAATAGAACCCTTTCATTTTTCAGGGTCTGATTCGATGTGGTTTAATTGTTATTAAATAAACAAAAATAATAATTAATAAATATTTATTAAAAAAAAATTATGAGGCGTGCACTTTTGGATTTTCCAAATTATTTTCAATTGCTATAAACAAATATGTGTGGATTTGCTTTGGGTTATTTGTTTAGGTATATTTTAAATTCCCTTTGGGTTTGCACTAGCTGTGACCCGTGACAGTGTTTGTTTTGTTTGTAACTGGAGTACATGAAGTATAAAAAGCTCTTTCTGTACGTAGTTATTTATTTATTATGTACTAGCTTCCACCCACGACTTTGTACGTGCATCCCCATTTTTCCCCGTTCCCGCAAGAATTTCGGGAAATCCTTTCTTAGCGGATGCCTACGTCATTACATCTACCTGCATGCCAAATTTCAGCCCGATACGGCCAGTGGTTTGGGCTGTGCGTTGATAGATCACTATATCAGTCACCTTTGAGTTTTATATTTATAGATTTCTCTGTTAAACAATACTACTCTGTCTGTTTACAAATACATTGTTTTAAGTAATATTAGTATAAATTATGAGTAAAGCAGAAGTGAAACATATGTTCACTTTAAAAATAGAGAGAATATAGATTTTATCAAGTACTAGCTGTGCTCCGCGGTTTCACCCGAAGTGCTCCGCTCCTGTTGGTCTTAGCGTAATGATATAATATAGTTCTTCCTCGATAAATGGGCTATCTAACACGAAATAATTTTTCAAATCGAACCAGGAGTTCCTGAGATTATCGCGTTCAAACAAACAAACAAACTTAACACTAATGATAAGTATATAGATAATAAAATATATTAAATCTCTTCAATCAATAAAGAATTATAATTCGTATGTTTGTGTACTGTATAAAGAAAAATTTTGCTAAGTTTTATTTTGAAATGAAGCGTGTAAAAAAACAACTACTAATATTAACGTTTAAAATTCGTTAAAATGTTTTAATATCAAAAATCAAAATATATACGTAGCATCTTAAACAAGTAAAATACCACGGTTTAACATGTCAGCTATGTTTTATTTCTTTTATAAAAATCTTTCGTATTCATTTATTATGCTCTCTTACTCCTCCTTCTAGTTGAAATATAAAATATAATTTATTTTCCTTTTGTATCTGAGCAACGTTAAAAATATTTAGCACAGTAAAATTATCAGTTTATATTTTTGTTATTATTACCTATACTTAATATTACAATGCTGAAAAGTTTGTTTGTTTTAATGCGCTAATCGCAGGAACTACTGGTCCGATTTGACAAATTTTTTTCGGTGTTAGATAGCCCATTTATCGAGGAAGGCTATAGACTACATATCATCACGCTAAGACCAACAGGAACAGGGTAAAACCACGGGGCGCAGCGAGTTCTTGGTATAAGGCTAATTTATTAAATGATTGTTACGTCATCGGTTATTTATAACTGCATAAATTATAAAAAAAAAACAGGAAG
Source organism: Colias eurytheme (assembly GCF_061535395.1). Classification (NCBI taxonomy): domain Eukaryota; kingdom Metazoa; phylum Arthropoda; class Insecta; order Lepidoptera; family Pieridae; genus Colias; species Colias eurytheme. The sequence goes on along the minus strand of NC_143010.1, from coordinate 837,541 downwards.
GCCTTATTGTATAATTTACTAGATTTCCGCCCGCGGCTTCGCCCGCGTTTTCAAAGGAAAACCCGCATAGTTCCCGTTCCTGTGGGATTTCCGGGATAAAACCTATCCTATGTGTTAATCCAAGTTACCCTCTATATGTGTGCTAAATTTCATAGTAAACGGTTCAGTAGTTTTTACGTGAAAGAGTAACAAACATCCATACATCCATACAAACTTTCGCCTTTATAATAGTATTAAGATTAAGATAAATTACTTTTGATGCTGTAAGGATGGAAACAAAATTATTCTCAAATTTTTCAGTAATAAAACGCAAAGAAGACAACTTTAAAATACTGTATCGCATATAGATATATTCACTTCAATCTGACCGGTTGGCTTGGTTGGTAGTGGCCCTGCCTTCTAAGCCAGAGGTCGTGGGTTCGATTCCCACCCGAGGCAAATATTTGTGTGATGAACATAGATGTTTGCTCTGTGTCTGGGTGTTCATTATCTATAAATGTATTTATTTTAAATTATATATGTATGTTTATCAGCCATCTGGTGTCCATAACACAAGCGAAAAGCTTAGTATGGGATCAGATCGTGCCGTGTGTGAAAATTGTCCTGAAATATTTATTTATTATTTTATTTATTGAAGAAAACTTAACAGTTTCTTGCCCGTACTTTTCTGCTTTCTCATCCGATAGTACCTAATTTATTTTTAATAAGTCAATTAAATTTAAAAAGATATAACGAACTAAAGAAATAAATGTAGAAATATTTTTACAAATTTCAACGGACAATTACAAAAACGTAGCACGTTCTACGCCACTGCTACGCCAGCTACGAGCTACGAGATTGCTACGGCAGAATGTAAAGGCATTTTAATCATGAACATTGCTATGATGCAAGGCCAGTTTAAATTGGTTCATAGCTGTAAGGGAACTAGTATTTAAGTAATTAAACGGATATAAATCGCGATTTAAACCCGATTTTTTTATTTTGATTAAAAAAAATATGTATTTGGAATTTTGTTTAGGACTAATTTATTACTAGTTTTTTAGTCATCAGTCACTATTTTTGATGATAAGCATTTAGTATTTAAACTATTTCTTTTCAAACTATGTATTTTTACACGTTCTTTACATTAATTTCAACATAGAATAGTTACTATAGAGATATCCAGACATTTAGACAATTTATTTTCTCTTTCTTTCAAACTATGACATCTTAATATACAGGATGTCCCACTATTGGTATACTACGCGCGAAGAGACTTGTAGTTTTGCATACACTGATCACGTAAAAAATACTTAAACAATAAAATTACGTCAAAAATTTTTTGCTAAATTTTTCCTGAAAATCTGTGTTTTCTTCTCTAGCTTCGCGCAGCCGGCATATACCGCTTCTCTAATGTGAGCATTTTGTCTATGAAAACATAATATTAAACGATAGCTCATGTGCTGGTGACAAAGTTGGGCGGGTTGCTTGTTATGGGTGTACACATAGAGTTTTAAGAATTCATCTACTTGAAAAAAAAAATGCGTCTGGAATTTTTTAAGTATTTTTTACGTACTTTGCGTATGCAAATCTATAACCTCCTTTGGGCTTAGTATACCAACAGTGGGACACCCTGTATATAAATCTCGTATCACAATGTTTGTCCTCAATGGACTCCTAAACCACTTAACCGATTATAATAAAATTCGCACACCATGTGCAGTTCGATCCAACTTGAGAGATAGGATAGTTTAAACATGTGGCGGACCACTAGTGTTATTATACATAATTCAAAACGCAAAAAATAACAACCAAAAAACATTCAGTAACGAAATTACCTTCATTAAACAAAACGTCAAGCCAACATGTTCCTCACAGCTGGATAATTTAAAAACATATTAACCTATTATAATTCAAGTTTATTAAATCGCGTATTATGAAACAAAAAACAAAATAAATAATTACCTTTCCTTTCAAGTCCAAATATTTACTATTTATTCGAATAAGCAAAAAAAGAATTACTTTTTAGCCCGAAGCTACACTGCGGAACAAAGAATAGAAAATGAACGTATACAAAAATGAATTATTTACCTAATTTATGGGAAGTCACTCACATAAACACGGTAGCCGCTGGCAGTTTTAGGCTTCCATTGGAAAAGAATACATGTCACTACATAGTATAAAACAAAGTCGCTTTCTCTGTCCGTATGCTTAAATCTTTAAAACTACACAGCGTATTTTGATGCGGTTCTTTTAATAGATAGAGTGATTTTCCAGAAAGTTTTTAGTAAAAACTAGTATATCATTTATTGGGTGTAGGCAAAGCGGGCGAAGCCGCGGGCGGGTCGCTAGTCATAGTATAAACCAAAGTCGCTGTCCCTATGTATGCTTAAATCTTTAAAACTTCGCAACGGATTTTGATGCTGTTTTTTAATATATAGAGTGTTTCCAGAGGAAGGTTTAAGTATCCAATTTATTAGGTTGTATAGAGCGGGCGAAGCAGCGGGCGGAAAGCTAGTTACTTAATCATCAAATTGTAATGTTATTTACATCAAAGAAAATTCCCAAGGGAATTAGATGTATCATGAACTATATTTGGACACAAAAATTATATACAATCGCTACGCTGTGAGAGACAAATAACCACACTACTACAAGCTGTGCCTCGCGGTTCCATCCAGTCACTAGTATTATATGTATTGTAAGAAATAACACGGGAGGCCGGGTTAAATATTAGTTTGAATGTAATAAGAATGTACTGCGATTCTACACAGCTACCTAATTGATGTAGGTAGTTGATAACAAAACGCAGCAAGTCAACGACTATTAGCAAAGTGAAGGTAGGTCGTATAAACAATAGTAGTTGGGTCGAACGTCGTATAAACAACGTCCGAGCCCCTAGGCACGATTCGTACGAATGCGCCACGAGTCAAAGGAACGCGGCAATTTATAGTATTCGACAGCTAAACATGTTCGGACAGGAAACAGTGACAATTATTCATCCACAAAAATATAAAATCAAAAGTTACGTCTAACAGTATAGTCTTTATCGATAAATGATTAGGTATACTTTAATTCGAAACATTAGTTCCTGAGAATAAACCCTACGGCTTTACATATTTATATAGACGATCATTCAATTATTATCAAGCCAATTACCAAGTTAGGAGAAATTTTCACAACCATTTACATATTTTTTCGATAACTTGTACAATATATTTGACTGACCGGTTGGCTTGGTTGGTAGTGGCCCTGCCTTCCAAGCCAGAGGTCGTGGGTTCGTTTCCCACCCGGGGCAAATATTTGTGTGATGAACATAGATGTTTGCTCTGTGTCTGGGTGTTAATTATCTATATAAGTATTTATTTAAAATTATATATGTATATGTATATCAGCCATCTGGTTTCCATAACACAAGCGAAAGCTAAGTATGGGATCAGATCGTGCCGTGTGTGAAAATTGTCCTAAAATATTTATTTATTTTATTTTTATATGGATGTACCATACTAATATTTTAATACTCACCTAAAACGTTTCTGAAAGTATTTCTATTTAATAAGCTATGACGGGATTGTTATATTAGTTTCACCTGTATACGTTGGTATACAACGGACTCTTTTAGACTCGAATTTGACCCACATTTGTGTTTTTACCCAAAAGATTTAATTCATAATTTGTACGAAAAATCACGGACCGGTTTTTTGAAGGTACGATGTCTTTTAAACTAAAATCCCTAAATAAATAAAAATTGAAACGGGCCCAGGGCGACTACCTAGACTAGATCTTACAAAAACCTATTATACATCTCGTCTCACTTGAGCGGCGAGATCAAAGGCCGGTATGACCTATTTCTGAACGAGTATTTAAATTTACATATCACCTTTTTAACTTGGAGTATACTTAGTGACTTGCTTCGTTTGAAGATTCACAAATAGACTTGAATAGGAAGTATGGTCGGGATGTATGTATGGAACTATAGGTACTAACTAGCTGCGTTCCGCGGTTTTACCCACATTGCTGCGCTCCTGTTGGTCTTAGCGTAATTATATATTAATAATATTATAGCCTTCCTCGATACATGGGCTATCTAACACCGAAAGAATTTTTCAAATCGGATCAGTAGTGCCTGAGATTAGCGCGTTCAAACAAACAAATAAAATCTTCAGCTTTCTTACTAAAACCGCGCCAATCGCGCGATGACATCTGTCAACTGTCAATAGACAGTCCCTGGCCGGCGATAAAAAAATTAAAACGACACAAAGCGCGGGAACTAGGCCGGGCCATTTTGTTATGAAAATTACACTTGGCACATCGCCATACCAATATTTCAATAGCTCTGTTGACTGTTCCAATTCCTATTGTTTGTTTGTTAAACTGAATAGTTATCGACGGACGAAGGTTGATTTTTAATTTGGTGAAATGGTTCTTTAAATGTAACTCTTAATAATGATTGCATGAATGTGGAATTGATGTAACAATGCTGAACGTTGTACGAAGCGTTCCTGTGATGCGTTCAGTTTGATTAGGTAAATGTTTTAAATTGAAATTTGTTTAATGCCTCGTATATGTACGAAGTATGTAAACTACTATTATCTATACTTATAATTTTATGAAGTTGAAGAGCTTGCTTGTTTGAACGCGCTAATCTCAGGTACTACTGGTCCGATTTGAAAAATTCTTACGGTGTTAGATAGCCCTTTTATCGAGGAAGGCTATATCATCACGTAAAACCGCGGGCACAGTAATAGTATAAAGAGCTGTATAAATTGTACCATATTGTAATTTGTGAAGTATTTTAATTTCTTGTGAATTTCATCTTCTTACAGGATAGTTGAATCATGCCATAATTATTACTTTGACGTACCTAATCGTGGGTGAGTGCCTGGCGTTCTGCACAAGGTCTGCGGCCTATTATAGACACCACACCGCCTCTCGATTTATGTTTCACGGAATTTTTTGTAACTGTAGTTAAAAGTTTTTGAGGAAAATAAATGATTATTTATTTATTCATTGTGTGTGCGTGTTCGTTAGTGGGCCTTTTTTCGAATCGAATCGAATGTTGAGTTGGTAACCTGTGTCCACACCTTTCTACTGAAAATATAATTTTAAGTTGAAATTTATACATTAATTTCTGTTAGAACTAAGAAATTGCTACCAGGTATAAGGTTCAGCTAATATTCCTAGATGATAAGTTGATTTAATTTTATACTGCCTTCGATGATTAAGGAGATTGTGTATCTACTAGTATACCATGATATTATCTATGGTATCTACGAAATATTATATTTTTTACTAGCTTTCCGCCTGCGGCTTCGCTCGCGTTTTCAAAGAAAAACCCGCATAGTTCCCGTTCCCGTGGGATTTCCGGGATAAAACCTAGCCTATGTTACTCGTGGATAATGTAGCTTTCGAATGGTGAAAGAATTTTTAAAATCGGTCCAGTAGTTTATGAGCCTATTCATTACAATCAAACAAACAAACAAACAAACAAACAAACAAAGTTTTCCTCTTTATAATATTAGTGTAGATGTAGACAAATTCTAATATTATAAATGGTTACTAGAATTTAACTTTCGTCATACATTCAACATAGCATTACCGATTTCCATATAACTGAACCTTAAAATGTACATTGAAATATCCAAAACTCGGCCGGTTCCGTAGTTAAATAAAAACCGAATTCACATCAGTTATTTAACCGGCAGCTTATTTCGGAGTTCCAAAGTTTTGCGTTTTGTTTAACTTGGGAAGTTTGTGAATACCTTCCCCAGTAAAAGTACTGATTCGTTTTGAGACACGGTGGAATTTATTTTTTATTTTACACTGGCTTGTTATTAGACGCTTGTTACGGTTTTTATTTTTGAAGTGAAAACTTCTTTAGCGGCGTTGTGCACTTTTTCTGTAATGGGTATAAAATCTTAAACTCGCGTCAGGACACGTGACCTGATCGAAAAAGCTCAACGTTAATAATCAAGTTTTCACTTCTGCCGGCACTCCCGGAGTGCAACCCGTCTTTTTTATTTTTTTAAATTGTATGATAGGGAAGAGCTTGACGATCTTGCCTGATGGAAAACTGAGATGTGGCCTAAGGTGGAGCGCGCTTCCCTAGAAGGTACCCGTTCACTCTTCTCTTGAAGACCTCCGTATTGTACTCGACGGGGAACGATTTTTGGTTCGTTATAGTTCACACTAGACTATTGGTTTCAATTTTTAAAGTCGGTAGAATAGGTTTGGAGGTATAAGTTAATAATATGATGTATTACCACACGTACCTTCACAAAATATTAAAGACCTACATATACCTAATTACCTACAGACAGAAAGCTGTTTTATCACTATCGTGTAAATTTTCATAATCTAATCTAATATCTAATATATATTATAAAGGCGAAAGTTTGTAAGGATGTATGGATGTATGGATGTTTGTTGCTCTTTCACGTAAAAACTACTGAACCGATTACAATGAAATTTAGCACACATATAGAGGGTAACTTGGATTAACACATAGGATAGTTTTTATCCCGGAAATCCCACGGGAACGGGAACTATGCGGGTTTTCCTTTGCAAACGCGGGCGAAGCCGCGGGCGGAAATCTAGTACGTCTATAAAATTCTTTTCTACTTCTAAGTCTACTATGCTTCCTACTGCTTTATGTTAATGATTATTGATCTCAAAAATACCAATTTACATAGTATTAGTTGATTTTTGTATAGTTCAAAGTATAGGCCTTTTCACCCTACCCTAGTATAATAAGGCCTACAGTCAAAAGTTGTATATTGTTTTGTTTTTAAGCTAAAGAAGCTATTTTTTGTTGAAACTCTGTAGTAATTCAACCCATTGACCACCGAGCGCCCCGATCGGGGCGCGACACAATAGATTATCTATTGTGTCTGTGATTCCGGGGACTGATGGATTAAGTCCATGACTGATTAATAATAAAACTTGTTGATTATGTTGGGTATTATTCATTTTTTTACAAATTTTCCTTGGGCCTTAAAATCTGCGGGTACCTTGTTTGTATTATGTACCTGTGTACTGTAAAATAAATGATTTTTATTTTATTTTTTAATATGTATGTATCTACATAATATTATGTTTAGCTATAGCAGCACTTGCCTATATCTACTGTACTAAGAATTTTTAATTCACGTCAAAAACGAGGCTTATCGATTCATAAAGAACCTATTCCTTTCCTTATTAGTATGATATTTATTACCGCAAAGAATATCTTCTCCCCTAACATTGTTTAACCCAATTCCTCCACGTAATCTTCAGCAGAACAATTGTCTCCAATTAGACCAGCCGTTTCTGAGCTTTAAAAGATTTTAAATTTGAATTCAAAACTTTTACGGAGGCTTTAAAAATTCAACGGACATAACTTCGGTAAAACGGGTACAAGCTTAAATGTATTGTGAGTTATTGGAATGAGAGGAATCGGTTTATTTTATACTAGATGCGCTCCGGGTTTCACCCGCGTGGCTCCACTCCTGTTGGTCATAGACAACTATTAAAGTGACAGATCCCTGGTTTAAAATAACACTGTGTTTATATTGTTTTGTGGTAAGACCATAAAGGTTTAAATAAATAATTAGTTAAGTTTAAAACAAAGCGGGCGAAAGCTACAAGCTTATACAGACAAAAAATCTATACTAATATTATAAAGCTGAAGAGTTTGTTTGAACGCGCTAATCTCAAGAACTACTGGTCTGATTTGAAAAATTCTTTCGGTGTTATCAGCCCATTTATCGAGGAAGGCTATATATAGGCTATCTATATATCATCACGCCACGCCAACAGGAGCGGAGCAATGCGAGTAAAACCGCGGGGCACAGCTAGTAATATAATATACCTATATTATATAATAAACACACACAATACAATAAATATGGTAATATCATAACCTATTTATTAGCGTACATATGAAAGGAGTATGAAAATAATAAACGTCATGCATATTACATATTTTATTCAACTGATTTCGTCCTAGTACGTGACCAGCATGGCCGCCATCTTGTCAAATGGTAGAGAAAATATAGCGGGAAATGTCGTTTGTTGCGTATGTTATGAGCGTGGGTATTGACAGTGATTTGTTTGTAAATTAGTTTCATATTGCACGCCTCATAAGCGAAGCGTTGAGGTGGGTACTACTGTCACTTCGCGCAAAACATCTGATTTTTCAAACTTAAAATGTCTTTATGTATCATACATTGCACTTGTAAGATAATACATACACACACATATTAAGAAAAAACACTATTTTTAACGTTCATGATATTTTTGATGTCATTTTTGTTATTTAAACTAGTTAAAAAACAGTTTAAAAAAGTTCTGTCTTGGACGTCCGTGTGTCTGTATGTGCGGATCCTTTTTCTTGTTAACACGATAGCGACCGAAATACATTACTAATCGAGTCTTTTTTTTTCTCTTACGCTTGAGTATGCTCAGGAATAGAACCCTTTCATTTTTCAGGGTCTGATTCGATGTGGTTTAATTGTTATTAAATAAACAAAAATAATAATTAATAAATAATTATTAAAAAAAAAATATGAGGCGTGCACTTTTGGATTTTCCAAACTATTTATTTTTATTTTTATTTATAACATTTAATTCAGGTAACAGACAATAAATTGTACAGACCGATAGAATAAATACCTTACAGACTTTTATTAGAGAATATAGCTATGTCTTTTACACGCATTGTAAGGCCAATAGCAGCGGTCCTATTGGTCTTAGCGTAATGATATATGCCTATGCCTAGCCTAAATGGGCTATCTAACACCGAAATAATTTTTCAAATCGGACCAGTTCCTGAGATTAGCGCGTTCAAACAAACAAACACACAAACTCTTCAGCTTCATATTATTAGTAAAATTATAAAGGCGAAAGTTTGTAAGGATGTATGGATGTATGAATGTATGGATGTTTGTTACTCTTTCACGTAAAAACTACTGAACCGATTACAATGAAATTTAGCACACATATAGAGGGTAACTTGGATTAACACATAGGATAGGTTTTATCCCGGAAATCCCACGGGAACGGGAACTATGCGGGTTTTCCTTTGAAAACGCGGGCGAAGCCGCGGGCGGAAATCTAGTATTAGTATAGATGTATTAAAAACTTCTCTGCCATGTGTTGTCCTGTTACCATGACGCGACCTTGAAATAAATCATGTTTAATACATCGATGTTAATATTAATTTCTGGGTAGTATATTCTTTCTTTCTATAACTTACTAGCTTTCCGCCCGCGGCTTCGCCCACGTTTTCAAAGAAAAACCCGCATAGATCCCGTTCCCGTGGGATTTTCGGGATAAAACCTATCCTATGTGTTAATCCAAGTTACCCTCTATATGTGTGCTAAATTTCATTGTAATAATAACAAACATACACACACATACATCCATCCTCACGAACTTTCGCATTTAAAATATTAGTAGGAAATAACGTTGAGACAGACTTACCGGCTTTACCGTATAGACGTTCATCTTAAAGGGATCGTTTTTCAGATATATTGTTCTCCCAAGGGTTTTGAATGTGATGCATAATAAATAGGAGTTATTTATCAATATTCGTGGACCCTTTTAGTGTCGTTTTTTGATACCTATAGATGCCTACATACATCATTTGATTGAACGTGTTCTGTGAGCAATAGTTTACGGTATATATTAGAGATGGGCCGAACGTGGGTTTTACCGAATAGTTAGATACATTCGGCCGAATATTCGGTAAAACTTTTACCGAACCGAATATTCTGTACAGCTAGATACCTATAATTTGCTGGAATCATAACATCATTTTAACATTAATCGAGGATTCGGAAAGCAGTTTTAGAAGCTTTTAGCAGTTCCTTTTTATAGCATCACGCTTCATTAGTACAAAGGGCCGAGAATATATATGAACAAACTAGATTTCCGCCCGCGGCTTCGCCCGCGTTTTCAAAGGAAAATCCGCATAGTTCCCGTTCCCGTGGGATTTTCGGGATAAAACCTATCCTATGTGTTAATCCAAGTTACCCTCCATATGTGTGCTTAATTTCATTGTAATCGGTTCAGTAGTATTTGCATGAAAGAGAAACAAACACACACACACACATCCTCACAAACTTTCGCATTTATAATATTAGTTTTTAGAGTAGATTATACAGCAGGTACTTGTTTGTCGTATAATCTGTTTGACTTTCAGTTTCAGGTAATGTAGTACTTCTGAATCAGTTGGAATGAAATCAATACCAATATTAAAGGTGAAGAGTTTCTTTGTTTGTTCTAGCTAATCTCAGGAATTACTGGTCCGATTTAAAAAAATATTTCGGTGTTAGATAGCCCATTTATCGAGGATGCTATAAGCTATATACCATCACGCTAAGAACAAAAGAAGCGGAGCAATGCGGGTAAAACCGCAGGGAGCAGCTAGTTTGGTTATATTATGTCGAACAGCTGATTTATTTGCAAAATAAACAAAGCTTTCTGTCGTACCTTTTCATAAAATTCCTGTTAATCAGCTGCTGTCAATATAGTAAAGAAATTATACAATTATAATAACACGCTTCATAAAATAGAGATTTCAATAGCGATTCAGATTCTCAATCTATGTTCTCAATAGTGAAGTAAACGCAGCAAATACTTATATAATGACAGCTCACAGCACCTGCGACGTTGGATCCCAGCCAATACGAGTATTAGCATAAATTATATATACTGGAGTCTGCAATTTTCTTGCACTGTGGCACTGTGGTTAGTTTGCGAGCAACTTCAAAACAGGACTGAATTGGACTGTATTTTTTTGAAGCGAAACTTCTTTAGGCGAGAGAAAAATTTCCAGGTCGCGTCATGGCAATACCGTCACGTCATGGAGGCGGACCAAAATCGTTTTGGTATCTTTGAATCTTGCCATTTTTATTTGCTTGTTTAGGACAGTGTGATTAGTTTTCAAGCTTCAAAAAAGAGGTGTCAATTTATGTGCTTTTTATCACAGAACTTTCGACTGGATCTAAGTTATTTAATGATAAGGTATTTATTAAATTTTATAAATAGTTTCTGACTGGCCGGTTGGCTTGGTTGGTAGTGGCCTTGCCTTCCAAGCCACTAGTCGTGGGTTCGATTCCCACCCGTGGTCATATAGGTCACATATTTGTGTGATGAACATAGATGTTTGCTCTGTGTCGGGGTGTTAATTATCTATATAAGTATTTATTTAAAATTATACATAAATGTATGTTTATCAGCCATCTGGTGTCCATAATGTGTGAACTTAGCAGATCATTTTTAGCAGATCAAACAAAAATGTACCTTAACAAACGACATTTGAAAAAACCCGACCTGGACCCGGCTTAACGTGATGCTAAGACGTAATGCTACGACGTGATGCTACGACGTGATGCTACGACGTGATGCTACGGCGTGATGCTACGGCGTGATGCTACGGCGTGATGCTACGGTGTGATGCTACGGTGTGATGCTACGGCATGATGCTACGGCATGATGCTACGGCGTGATGCTACGGCATGATGCTACGGCGTAATGCTACGGCGCGATGCTACGGCATGATGCTACGGCGTGATGCTACGGCATGATGCTACGGCATGATGCTACGGCGTGATGCTACGGTGTGATGCTACGGCGTAATGCTACGGCGCGATGCTACGGCATGATGCTACGGCATGATGCTACGGCATGAAGCTACGGCATGATGCTACGGCATGATACTACGGCGTGATGCTACGCCGTAATGCTACGGCATGATGCTACGGCATGATGCTACGGCGTGATGCTATGGCATGAAGCTACGGCATGATACTATGGCGTGATGCTACGGCGTGATGCTACGGCATGGTGCTACGGCGTGATGAAATATGACAAATAAATTTTCTAGTGTTTCATTTTACGCGAGTATTTCTAAAAAGTATCAGGAACTGTAGAACTCAACTGCACGCGATAAGAACTCACATTTTTTTTTGATCTGCTAAAAATGATCTGCTACGGGAAGTTGGCAGATCATTTTTTCAAATGTCGTTTTTTAAGGTAAAAACGCCAGAACTATTTCTAAAAAGTATCAGGAACTGTAGAACTCAACTGCACGCGATAAGAACTCACATTTTTTTTTTGATCTGCTAAAAATGATCTGCTAAGTTCACTAACATGTGTCCATAACACAAGCGAAAATATATTTATTTAAATCGAAAACTAAACGTGAAAAATGTATCTTTTTGAAAGGTCAATAGAGACTTACATTTATATGGAAAATAACGTAATTATTATAATATTTTCATAAAATATGCATTGAGAATTATGTATCCCAATTAGTATTAGCATAAAGCTACCAGAAATAAGTGTTTTGAGGGCCGATTTTTCAATGCTTGGATAAAACTTATTCGTCGAATAATGTATAAAACTACCATTTTAAAAACATATTCTAATTGAATTTATATTTTTGGTTTTATGGCATTCAAATGCTTTATAAATATAAATTTATAAAGAATAGAAAAAATTCGATCACGAGGCGGGACTCGAACCCGCATCCTTCGCGCCATTCCGGGGCGGATGCCTCACCAACTCAGCCACTCGTGACCCGCCCGAGTGATCGAATTTATTCTATTCTTTCAGTTTTATGTGTCTGAAGGGACACACCGCGCGCCATCTATTGAGATGATTAACAACCATTTCAACCAATATGAAGCACTTTTCAGTGAATACAATATTGTAACGATGGAACACGACCTTTTTTGTTGAATTTATATTTTTGGTTTTATGGCATTCAAATGCTTTATAAATATAAATTTATAAAGAATAGAAAAAATTCGATCACGAGGCGGGACTCGAACCCGCATCCTTCGCGCCATTCCGGGGCGGATGCCTCACCAACTCAGCCACTCGTGACCCGCCCGAGTGATCGAATTTATTCTATTCTTTCAGTTTTATGTGTCTGAAGGGACACACCGCGCGCCATCTATTGAGATGATTAACAACCATTTCAACCAATATGAAGCACTTTTCAGTGAATACAATATTGTAACGATGGAACACGACCTTTTTTGTTGAATTTATATTTTTGGTTTTATGGCATTCAAATGCTTTATAAATATAAATTTATAAAGAATAGAAAAAATTCGATCACGAGGCGGGACTCGAACCCGCATCCTTCGCGCCATTCCGGGGCGGATGCCTCACCAACTCAGCCACTCGTGACCCGCCCGAGTGATCGAATTTATTCTATTCTTTCAGTTTTATGTGTCTGAAGGGACACACCGCGCGCCATCTATTGAGATGATTAACAACCATTTCAACCAATATGAAGCACTTTTCAGTGAATACAATATTGTAACGATGGAACACGACCTTTTTTGTTGAATTTATATTTTTGGTTTTATGGCATTCAAATGCTTTATAAATATAAATTTATAAAGAATAGAAAAAATTCGATCACGAGGCGGGACTCGAACCCGCATCCTTCGCGCCATTCCGGGGCGGATGCCTCACCAACTCAGCCACTCGTGACCCGCCCGAGTGATCGAATTTATTCTATTCTTTCAGTTTTATGTGTCTGAAGGGACACACCGCGCGCCATCTATTGAGATGATTAACAACCATTTCAACCAATATGAAGCACTTTTCAGTGAATACAATATTGTAACGATGGAACACGACCTTTTTTGTTGAATTTATATTTTTGGTTTTATGGCATTCAAATGCTTTATAAATATAAATTTATAAAGAATAGAAAAAATTCGATCACGAGGCGGGACTCGAACCCGCATCCTTCGCGCCATTCCGGGGCGGATGCCTCACCAACTCAGCCACTCGTGACCCGCCCGAGTGATCGAATTTATTCTATTCTTTCAGTTTTATGTGTCTGAAGGGACACACCGCGCGCCATCTATTGAGATGATTAACAACCATTTCAACCAATATGAAGCACTTTTCAGTGAATACAATATTGTAACGATGGAACACGACCTTTTTTGTTGAATTTATATTTTTGGTTTTATGGCATTCAAATGCTTTATAAATATAAATTTATAAAGAATAGAAAAAATTCGATCACGAGGCGGGACTCGAACCCGCATCCTTCGCGCCATTCCGGGGCGGATGCCTCACCAACTCAGCCACTCGTGACCCGCCCGAGTGATCGAATTTATTCTATTCTTTCAGTTTTATGTGTCTGAAGGGACACACCGCGCGCCATCTATTTTTCTATTCTTTATAAATTTATATTTATAAAGCATTTGAATGCCATAAAACCAAAAATATAAATTCAACAAAAAAGGTCGTGTTCCATCGTTACAATATTGTATTCACTGAAAAGTGCTTCATATTGGTTGAAATGGTTGTTAATCATCTCAATAGATGGCGCGCGGTGTGTCCCTTCAGACACATAAAACTGAAAGAATAGAATAAATTCGATCACTCGGGCGGGTCACGAGTGGCTGAGTTGGTGAGGCATCCGCCCCGGAATGGCGCGAAGGATGCGGGTTCGAGTCCCGCCTCGTGATCGAATTTTTTCTATTCTTTATAAATTTATATTTATAAAGCATTTGAATGCCATAAAACCAAAAATATAAATTCAACAAAAAAGGTCGTGTTCCATCGTTACAATATTGTATTCACTGAAAAGTGCTTCATATTGGTTGAAATGGTTGTTAATCATCTCAATAGATGGCGCGCGGTGTGTCCCTTCAGACACATAAAACTGAAAGAATAGAATAAATTCGATCACTCGGGCGGGTCACGAGTGGCTGAGTTGGTGAGGCATCCGCCCCGGAATGGCGCGAAGGATGCGGGTTCGAGTCCCGCCTCGTGATCGAATTTTTTCTATTCTTTATAAATTTATATTTATAAAGCATTTGAATGCCATAAAACCAAAAATATAAATTCAACAAAAAAGGTCGTGTTCCATCGTTACAATATTGTATTCACTGAAAAGTGCTTCATATTGGTTGAAATGGTTGTTAATCATCTCAATAGATGGCGCGCGGTGTGTCCCTTCAGACACATAAAACTGAAAGAATAGAATAAATTCGATCACTCGGGCGGGTCACGAGTGGCTGAGTTGGTGAGGCATCCGCCCCGGAATGGCGCGAAGGATGCGGGTTCGAGTCCCGCCTCGTGATCGAATTTTTTCTATTCTTTATAAATTTATATTTATAAAGCATTTGAATGCCATAAAACCAAAAATATAAATTCAACAAAAAAGGTCGTGTTCCATCGTTACAATATTGTATTCACTGAAAAGTGCTTCATATTGGTTGAAATGGTTGTTAATCATCTCAATAGATGGCGCGCGGTGTGTCCCTTCAGACACATAAAACTGAAAGAATAGAATAAATTCGATCACTCGGGCGGGTCACGAGTGGCTGAGTTGGTGAGGCATCCGCCCCGGAATGGCGCGAAGGATGCGGGTTCGAGTCCCGCCTCGTGATCGAATTTTTTCTATTCTTTATAAATTTATATTTATAAAGCATTTGAATGCCATAAAACCAAAAATATAAATTCAACAAAAAAGGTCGTGTTCCATCGTTACAATATTGTATTCACTGAAAAGTGCTTCATATTGGTTGAAATGGTTGTTAATCATCTCAATAGATGGCGCGCGGTGTGTCCCTTCAGACACATAAAACTGAAAGAATAGAATAAATTCGATCACTCGGGCGGGTCACGAGTGGCTGAGTTGGTGAGGCATCCGCCCCGGAATGGCGCGAAGGATGCGGGTTCGAGTCCCGCCTCGTGATCGAATTTTTTCTATTCTTTATAAATTTATATTTATAAAGCATTTGAATGCCATAAAACCAAAAATATAAATTCAACAAAAAAGGTCGTGTTCCATCGTTACAATATTGTATTCACTGAAAAGTGCTTCATATTGGTTGAAATGGTTGTTAATCATCTCAATAGATGGCGCGCGGTGTGTCCCTTCAGACACATAAAACTGAAAGAATAGAATAAATTCGATCACTCGGGCGGGTCACGAGTGGCTGAGTTGGTGAGGCATCCGCCCCGGAATGGCGCGAAGGATGCGGGTTCGAGTCCCGCCTCGTGATCGAATTTTTTCTATTCTTTATAAATTTATATTTATAAAGCATTTGAATGCCATAAAACCAAAAATATAAATTCAACAAAAAAGGTCGTGTTCCATCGTTACAATATTGTATTCACTGAAAAGTGCTTCATATTGGTTGAAATGGTTGTTAATCATCTCAATAGATGGCGCGCGGTGTGTCCCTTCAGACACATAAAACTGAAAGAATAGAATAAATTCGATCACTCGGGCGGGTCACGAGTGGCTGAGTTGGTGAGGCATCCGCCCCGGAATGGCGCGAAGGATGCGGGTTCGAGTCCCGCCTCGTGATCGAATTTTTTCTATTCTTTATAAATTTATATTTATAAAGCATTTGAATGCCATAAAACCAAAAATATAAATTCAACAAAAAAGGTCGTGTTCCATCGTTACAATATTGTATTCACTGAAAAGTGCTTCATATTGGTTGAAATGGTTGTTAATCATCTCAATAGATGGCGCGCGGTGTGTCCCTTCAGACACATAAAACTGAAAGAATAGAATAAATTCGATCACTCGGGCGGGTCACGAGTGGCTGAGTTGGTGAGGCATCCGCCCCGGAATGGCGCGAAGGATGCGGGTTCGAGTCCCGCCTCGTGATCGAATTTTTTCTATTCTTTATAAATTTATACATATTCTAATTGCCCGTATTTGACAGTTTTGGTGACATTTTAATATTATCGTGTAATACTTTATTAGACGGATAAGTTTTATCCAAACAATGAAAAGTCGGCCCTTAAAGTAGTATTTTCTTGTGTGATTTTACGCGAGTAGATATTATTTAGAAACTAGCGACCCGCCCCGGCTTCGCACGGGTGCAATGCTGATACTAAATACACTACAGAAAAACTGTGAACGTTGTTTATCATAGCGGCCCGCTCCGGCTTCGCACGGGTATAAAATATATAGCCGGGCGGCCGGCCGTTACCGCGGCAAACGCTACGTCCCGCATTTTTTTAAATCTGTAATATCTTCGAAAATATTCACTTAAATCATACGGTGTAAAGGTCCATATAGATCTATATTAAATGAACAATGTATTCAAGGTATTTAATTGGTTAAGGATAAATGCTGTATTGCTTAAAATCGCTTCGAAAATGAGATTATTTGTCGTAAAAAGTAAATGGCGAAAAAAAGTTATTGTGGGTAATCCATAAGAGATAGACATATACCATCGCGGACTTTTCTGTAGACCTTTTCAATGTGTATAATACTTAGTACATTATTTTGATAAAACTCGTAGGGTTCAGCCTGCGTTTGCAATGTAAGCGGAAAAAATGTAATTTTTTACGACATCACATTAGAAACCTCAAAAATAACAGTACTTCTCCACTATTTAATGGATGTTATTATACATATAAACCTTCCTCTTGAATCACTCTATCTATTTAAAAAAACCGCATCAAAATCCGTTGCGTAGTTTCAAAGATTTAAGCGTACAAAGGGACATAGGGACAGAGAAAGCGACTTTGTTTTATACTATGTAGTGATAAAAGACTTTAACTCAAACTCAAACATTTATTTATTCAATTAGACTTCTTCGAGAAGCACTTTTGAATCGTAATTACATATTTTTAACATTTACCACCGATTCGGAAAGCAGTATCTACGGAGAAGAACCGGCAAGACACTCCATAGTTGCTCTTTTAAATCATGTCAGTTTTACAATTTAATTTTATAAAATACATAATATGTAACATCATAATATATTATCGTAATATGCCAAAGAACTGTCCTGTGGGTTTTACGCGACAACCCTCCATGGTTTTTTATCGTCCATTTATTCCTTAATACTGTAATAGGCTCTCTGAACTAGTACATTTTTTATATAAGTTTTAAAAGAACTACTAAACGGATTTTAAACGCGATTTATCGATTAACACCGAAAGAATTTTTCAAATCGGATCGGTTCTTGAGATTAGCGCGTTCAAACAAACAAACTCTTCAGTTATATAATATTAGTATAGATTAGAAGGCCGAGAAGGTCTTCTCTCTTCCTTTGTTTTATGTGGTGCCCCACGGCTTTACCCGCATTGCTCCTCATAATAATAGGACAGATTATGTCAGTTAGTCATAAATTCATCTTTTTCTATATATACTAGCTGCGCTCCGCGGTTTCACCCGCGGGGCTCCCCTTCTGTTGGTCTTAGCGTGATGATATATAGCCTATAGCCTTCCTCGATAAATGGGCTTTCCAACACCGAAAGAATTTTTCAAATCGGACCTTGTTCTTGAGATTAGCGCGTTCAAACAAACAAAATCTTTAGCTTTATAATATTAGTATAGATTTCAGTAATTAGATAAGGATCGAACGTGGCAATTAGTCAGATTTATTTTCTACAGAATACACTGTGGAAAACACGATTGGAAAAATTTTGCTCAAAAAAAAAAAATCCAGAAGTTACCTCTAAATTATCATATAACAATTTACAACCGTATTTTACGATAATAATTCGTATAAAATCCCAAATGCATACTTAGGTATTTACCTTCTCGATTTCGTGACTGTTTTAGATTTAGAAAATACTAAATATTTTCATTCACTTTTTGATAAAAATGTGAATGGCGCTTACTATTTTTATTTTCGAGCACGTTGATTCCATACTAAACGCGGACCCCCTCACCCCTTACCTAAGGCGCGAATAGCTGAATTTTCGCTGACCGCCTAACCCCTCTTAACCACTAGCACTGTACCTACCAAAAAGGTTGACACCGTTTATCGTATTAAATAAAATAACTTATAATTAATTACCGCACCCCTAATTCTCGGGGGTGAAATAACCCCTTTGAATATAAAGTAGGGGAAATCAATAATTTTAACATGTTAGGTCGAATTTTTATGACTAATTGGCGTCTAGAAGTGTTATTTTTAAGCTTGGTTAAGAAGTTTTTATTTGTTCTTGCTTGTTTGCGTATCACGGTAATAGAGGTGCTGATTTTGATAAGATTTTATAATTAATTTATGAAAGTGATAGGTGAAAGTGATAGGTTAATGTTAAAAATATGTTATGCTGATTCAAAAGTGTTTCTAGAAGAATTCAAATTGAATAAATAAATGTTTGAGTTTAAGCTATTTTAAATAAACGTACTACGAGTAAACCCGCTGGTGAAAGCTAGTTAACGATAAATTAATTATATTATGACCTATTATGACCTCCTTGTGGAGGTGGGGGCTAATCAACATGACGGGGAAGGTTACAGGATTAAATCGAGTAAATCAAGAGTCATTGCCACAAGGTATAGGCGGTAGCGATTAATTAGAAGACACTAATTAATACTAAGACTAGCTCTCTTACCACAAAAAACTTTACACAGGGTTTAACTTTAATCGCGGATTCTCTCTAATCTTGTTTTGTCGTATTTCACATAAACAACTGTGACAGACATTCAATTAGACTTCTTCTAGAAGCACTTTCAAATCGTCATTACATATTTTAACATTTACCACCGATTCGGAAAGTAGTATGATAATATACAGTTACATATTTTGTAAAATTAAATTGTAATACTGATATGATTTAAAAGAGCAACTATGGAGTTTCTTGCCGGTTCTTCTCCATAGATACTGCTTTCCGAATCGGTGGTAAATGTAAAAATATGTATTGACGTTTCAAAAGTGCTTCTCCAAGAAGTCTAATTGAATAAATATATGTTTGAGTTTGAGTTTGAGTTTGAGTAGGTAACTATTGAGAAGAACCGGCAAGAAACTCCATAGTTGCTCTTTTAACCATAATAAATTTATAGCCTATAATATTAACTATGATGTACCTTTAGTAACGTTCACGTAAATAAACCACATAAACACAGTGAAGAAAGAATTATTTAAATCGGTTCAGTAGCTTTTGAGATTTATAGTTACAAACATTCAAGTGAGTATTGTTTAGATTGGAATGTTTATACAATTCAGCTAAAAGTTTTTTTTTATTTCACAGACTTAGTTTAAAGGAAATGAAAACACGATTGAAGTCTTTTGTTATACTATTCAAATATTTATGCCTAAATATTTTACTTTTCCTTTCTCCTTGAGCGCCTCCTTGGTACAGTGGTTGACGCGTGAGCGTAGCACCGATTCACCGATTCCTGGTGGAGACGAAGAATAAAAAATGTCTCGATCTGGCAGGACACAGAAGGCTGATCACCTACTTGTCCCTAAAGAAAATCGATCAGTGAAACAGATGTATAATGCATCTGCCCTTTACCCCACTTGGGGACATGGGATTTCACTTTTAATAAAGTCCTTGATTCGGAAAAGTGTATTCCAAAAAAACATTTCATTACATAAGAACTACAATGCGTAATAATTCATTTGATAAAATAATAGCAATATGTTTAATGTACTGCGTACGTAATATGTTTAATATGTTATGATCTATTAGAATGGCCTGTAGCGCGTGCCAAATAAATATTCAAACATATACTCAAAAACATGGGTTATGTTTTTGAGTGTATGTTTGTCCTTTCGCAGTCGGGTAAAAATTATTATGAAGGCTATAACTTAAAAAGCAAGTAGGTACTTAACTCACATACTTTAAGGGCTGCCTGGTAGAGATCGCTACCTAGCGATAAGGCCGCCTTTTGCTTGTTTTATATGTGTTGTGTGCATCATGTGCAAATAAATGCAGCCTTATCGCTACCTAGCGATAAGGCCGCATTTATTTATTTTTAAGCAATAAAGAATTTTCATTCATTCATACGCGTTACGTAAACAGACAAAGCTATTCTTACAATACTATATGTACGTAGAATTGCTCTAAATACTCATGTCTATGAATAGAATTGATTTCCTAACACCTTTTTGAAACTCCGATCATGAATAATACATTTTATTCACTAGAGATGTTCACTATAAGTCTAGGAGTAAGAAAAGCATTTATTAGGTAAAGCAGCTGACCCTAGAAAATTCTTCGCTTTTTATTTTGAATACGCTTATAGTAACCGACTCCTTCTCTTGAAGACCGCCATACACATAAGGAATTAAAGAACGGATTATAAACGCGATTCATACATTATTTTATTTATACCGATGTATCGCGCTTAAAATGTATTAAAACGTCGTTCTTAAAACTACGTCTACTAGTCTACTCTAAAAATGTGTATACAAAGAGAATTTTTAGAAATATTGATGCATCATTACTACGGTTGGAAAATGATGTTAAGTCGTAATCTGCGGCAATAAATTGAGTATTTAACACGAATACGAAATTTTAAATTTGAACATTGAGTTTATTAGATGTATAGCAAGAAAATCGAAAAATATCTACAGTTCTATTTTAGTATGTTGTCTATTCAAGACTTCTGTATTAATAATAAAATTAATATTTTTTCCACATCTGTAATCGTTACTCGCGTAGACTACACGCGTATTAGTATGAAATTTTAAATTAATTATTGACTAAAAATTAACTCCAAAAGCTCATCACTTGTACCACACACCAATCCCTTTGATGTAGCCGCGACATCGCAACTTGCCAACAATTTGTTCGCTCGTCCGTTTTGGGACATATTTAGGTCCCTTCTGGGGTATGGGGCATGTTTTGTTTCGGTTAATTTTGCTTGTATGATCATCTTTTGGAGAAAAACTTTTTTCAGGAATATTCTCAGGTAATTATAAGAAATTTAAGATTTTAACGGATTTTTCTAAATCTATACTAATCTATACTAAATATTATAAAGCTGAAGAGTTTGTTTGTTTAAATGCGCTAATCTCAGGAACTACTGGTCCGATTTGAAAAATTATTTCAGTGTTAGATAGCCCATTCATCGCGGAAGGCTAAAGGCTATATATCATCACGCTAAAACCAACAGGAGCGGAGAAATGCGGGTGAAACCGCGGAGCGCAGCTAGTTGAATAATAACCCTTTCCCGTTTGACCAAAACTCATTAGACAAAAATAAACTATTACCAAAGCGAGCTGTGAAAAAGAAATATTTACATTGGTGTTAATTAAAAAACGGCAGAACAATTAGTTTATGGTAACTGACGTTTGAGTGAGACCATAAATTACAGAGCCTAGTCTATGCTCTATACTTTGTTCTGTTGTTTGTGGAAATTTTTGTAATAGACAATTCTTTTCCTTCTGAATTCAAATATTTATAGACTAGACTTATTTTAGAAGCGCTCTTGAGGCTTTTTACATCATTAATTATTATTGACTTACCTAGTTAAAACCTGTATTTTAAAATTAAGTGCATGATCCTGTTAAAAATACACAAAAAGAAACTTACAAGGATCAAAAATATGATTTTTTGGACCTTCCAGTATTGTTGTGTGTTATATGTATAAGTTACTAGCTATCCGCCCACGGCTTCGCCCGCGTTTTCAAAGAAAAACCTGCGTATCTCCCGTTCCCGTGGGATTTCCGGGATAAAACCTAGCCTATGTGTTAATCCAAGGTACCCTCTATATGTGTGCTAAATTTCATTGAAATCGGTCCAGTAGTTTATGCCTGAAAACCATACATACATACCTTTACAACTACAAACCTTTCCTCTTTATAATATTAGTATAGATTATTTCGAAGCGCAGAGTGAACAGGTACCTTCTAGGGAAGCGCGTACCATCTTAGACCACATATCAGCTTAACATCAGGCGAGATTGTGGTCAAGCGCTTCCCTATTCTAAATAAAAAATTGGTTGTCTGTAAAGTCGGTTTACTGACGATAGTTGAACGTGACAACGTCCGATTGTGCTTCTTTGTCGCTCGTTCTGCGCTCTCGCTTGCACTTCAAGCCTTACATGGAACGCCTCATAGCGAGGTAACGCCGCATGAGTCATGTTTTTTCGTGCGTGCAGCCAGCTATATCGAAATAGAAGACGTTGTCACGTCAAAAAAAAATAATTAATGAACAATCCACAATCCGATATCTAATCTTAACGAATGTAGTTTATTTTCATCTAAATGCAATATGTTGTGCAATTTTCTACATTTAAACGTTTCTCTCTTTCCTAAATATTATTACAGTATTGTTAAACTTAAACAATTTATTAAGAGGTAATTTAACTAACAACGAGATGCACTTAAGTTATTTCAAGTTACAAAACTTACTTCATTTCAATTTCAAACAAGTTATTTAGAAGTTTAATTAATATTTAAAATGAATGACAGTTGGTTTAAGTTTAAGTTATACAGCTTAGTGCTTAAGATTGCAATTTGCAGTAAAGCCACGGGCTAACACTAGTTTATTTACCTGTGTTCAAAAGAAGGGTAATGTTTTTCGAGTGTATATAATACTAGCTTTGCCCTGCGGTTTCACCCGCAGTGCTCCACTCCTGTTGGTCTTAGCGGGATGATATTATATAGCTTAGTTAGCCTTACTCGATAAATGGGTTATCTAACACCGAAAGAATTTTTCAAGTCGGACCAGTAGTTCCTGAGATTAGCGTGTTCAAACAAACAAACTCTTCAGCTTTATAATATTAGTATAGATGTATATTTCTTACGCTCTACAGCCCAAACTGCTGGACGGATTTTGATTTATGAGGTGTCATTGTAATTAGCAGTTAGGTTTTTTATTTTCGTGATAATAATAATTGTTGTTATAAATCTATACTTAATATTATTAATCTGAAAAGTTTGATTGTATGTTTGAACGCGCTAATCTCAGGAACTGCTTGTCTGTTTGAAAAATAATTTCGGCGTTAGATAGCCCTTTTATCATCGAAAGCCTAGGCATAGGCTATATATCATCACGCTAAGACCAATAAGCGGAGCAATGCGGGTAATACTGCGGGGCACAGTTTGTACACTGTATTTTTTTCCTATACAGGCTGTATTAACTCCGACCAAAACATATCTACCAAAATTCAAAGCCAGAGCACACAATACAGAGCTTCCTGAAATCTAGATTCAAACTTGAATAATGGTTCTGCTGAATGTTCGATAATAGTTCTCATTGT
This sequence comes from Colias eurytheme, assembly GCF_061535395.1. NCBI lineage: Eukaryota > Metazoa > Arthropoda > Insecta > Lepidoptera > Pieridae > Colias > Colias eurytheme. Next base: position 813,618 of record NC_143010.1, on the reverse strand, counting down.
AAATTCGGTTTGAAATCGTAGTATATCAGAAATAGGGTTACCACCCGTACTATGTTATAGAATAATATTATACCTTGAGTGACCGGTTGGCGTGGTTGGTAGTGGCCCTGCCTTCCAAGCCAGAGGTCGTGGGTTCGATCCCCACCCGGGGCAAATATTTGTGTGATGAACATAGATGTTTGGTCTGTGTCTGGCTGTAAATTATCTATGTAAGTATTTATTTCAAATTATATATATGTAGGTAAGTAGTATGTTTATCAGCCATCTGGTTTCCATAACACAAGCGAAAGCTTAGTATGGGATCAGATCGTGCCGTGTGTGAAAATTGTCCTGAAATATTTATTACTTAGTATTTTACCTAGATATAGTATGAATTATCTCATCCAGCATCACTGGATGGAACAGCAAAAAATGGAACAGGAACTATGCGGGTTTTTCTTTGACTGCGCGGGCGATGCCGCGGGTGGAAAGGTAGTATATAATTTGAAATAAATACTTATATAGATAATTTACAGCCAGACGCTCCAGATAATCCAGTTGTTGAGTTGAATAAACTGTGAATGGAAACACAATTCTGTTTTTTTTTATCTATAACTAATATTATTAAAACGGCGAAGAGTTTTTTTTTTATTTGTTTTCTTGAATGCGCCAATCTCAGGAACCACGGTTCGATTTGAAAAATTATATCAGTATTAAATAGTCCATTCGAGGAAGCTATAGGCTTTATAATTTTCGTCACGCTTAGACCAATAGGAGCGGAGCAATGTGGGTAAAACCGCGGAGCACAGTTAGTAAAACTGTATGTTCATCGGTAATTCAGTTGTTGATTTTTTTTTAAAGTGAAACTTTTATTACATCGTCTCAAACTTTTTGGTCTGTGTAGCGCATGTCGCGTGTATCGCGGCTGCCGAGTAGGTATACCTACTCGGCAGCCGACCGTCACGCGACATGCGCTACACAAAGCAGTGTTCGGAACCGTTCGAACAGTTTCACTTTTACCGTGGTTTCATAAAACCACACAACATTTTTTTAATTAACTATGAATGGAATTGATATTGGAAATTGCTTTAGTTATCAAAGTATTTTGATTTTGCAATATGAAAAATATATTATTTTTTCTTCAAATGCGGCAACCCTGTTCAAAAACGCAAGAACAGTTAAATCGGGTAATATTAACGGATTTAAAACTGGATCTATTGTGTTCTAGAACGTTCTTTTTTGAGGAATTAATTTTAATTAAGCTGACGTCGACTTTAGATTAGAATGGTGAAGTCTAATTTTTACGTAATAAATTATTATTAATAGGGCCAAATGCCAATCATCTCTTTCTAATATTGTCTAACGGTCTAATCAGCATTTAATACCTACGTATCTTTTCACGTCCAAAGTCCAATGTGGACTCGAAAGGCTAGGGACAGAACAGAATGGCGATCTTTAGAGGAGGCCTTTGTCGGAAGACAAGTTGAGGAGTAACTACCGTTTGCCGAACTCAAATCACTTAAATATAAATTAAATTGTTGAGTTTATAAAGCATAATTAGTTAGTAAATGTTAGTAGTAATTAGTTATGAGGCATACTTAGAAAAGTTTTGTAATTTAAATTAAGATCAACAATAAAGGCTTTTTATTTTGCACGCCTCATAAGCGAAGCGTTGAGGTGGGTACTACTGTCACTTCGCGCAAAACATCTGATTTTTCAAACTTAAAATGTCTTTATGTATCATACATTGCACTTGTAAGATAATACATACACACACATATTAAGAAAAAACACTATTTTTAACGTTCATGATATTTTTGATGTCATTTTTGTTATTTAAACTAGTTAAAAAACAGTTTAAAAAAGTTCTGTCTTGGACGTCCGTGTGTCTGTATGTGCGGATCCTTTTTCTTGTTAACACGATAGCGACCGAAATACTTTACTAATCGAGTCTTTTTTTTTCTCTTACGCTTGAGTATGCTCAGGAATAGAACCCTTTCATTTTTCAGGGTCTGATTCGATGTGGTTTAATTGTTATTAAATAAACAAAAATAATAATTAATAAATATTTATTAAAAAAATTATGAGGCGTGCACTTTTGGATTTTCCAAATTATTTTATCTTTTCACTGACACAATACAAGAAACTAAATCATATCATATCAGAAGCTGTGAAACCAAGATAGGTATGACGATTCACGTTAGAACATAGTAGATAGACAACTATCCACAAGGATTAGCCAGGTATAACGTATTATTATTTAAATACTAGATTTCCGCCCGCGGCTTCGCCCGCATTTTCAAAGGAAAACCCGCATAGTTCCCGTTCCCGTGAGATTTCCGGGATAAAACCTATCCTATGTGTTAATCCAAGTTACCCTCTATATGTGTGCTAAATTTCATTGTTATCGGTTCAGTAGTTTTTACGTGAAAGAGTAACAAACATCCATACATCCATACAAACTTTCGCCTTTATAATAGTACTAGCGGTCCGCCCCGGCTTCGCCCGTGGTACATGTTTACGTTTTCTCTACATAAAAACCATCCTCGTACTTCAAGGAATATAATAAAAAAAGAATTATCGAAATCGGTTCAGCCGTTCTCGAGTTATGCGCTTACCAACACATTTTGCGATTCATTTTTATATATAAGAAGATTAAGATTTTAACGTAGGGTGTATGACGATTTACATTAGAACATAGTAGATCAAAACTCAAACTCAAAACTCAAACATTTATTTATTCAATTAGACTTCTTTCAGAAGCACTTTTGAATCGTCATTACATTCTTTAAATTTACCACCGATTCGGAAAGCAGTATCTATGGATCTTAATAGATAGTTGTGGATTAGCCAGGTAAAAGGCGTAATTATACATATAAATATTCTAACGTTTAGGCTTCATAACAACCAGTAGTTCCTGAGATTAGCGCGTTCAAACAAACAAACTCTTCAACTTTATAATATTAGTATAGATTGTATGTGTAATTTGATGTAATAACATGTATAGCATCTGTAGCACTACCAGGATTATTAGTGTTTATGAGATACTTAACATCAGGTAGCCCACCTGGGGCCTTAGACAAAGTAACAATTAAAAAACGATAACGAAGTTAGAAAAGGCAAAAATGTATGGGATTGTCATACGCCGCGTTAGATCACGTGGTCTATCTAATGTCAATCCCATACACTTTTCCTTTTTTAACTTCGTTATCGTTTTTTAATTGTTACTTTGTCTAACGCCCCTGCTTCTTAGCTTGCTATGCTATAAAATACATTGTAGTTGTGATTGTAGGAAACTACTTTTTTAAGTAGTTATATTGCTTTGACAAGCTCGATACTCTATTTATTGATTACAGCTTGATGTGTTTTAATTGTAAGTTACACTGAGTCTAACAGCAAGAAGTTACTTTTGACAAATATTAGTACAAAATATATTAATAACTAGCGGTCCGCCCCGGCTTCGCCCGTGGTACATATTTCGCAATAAAAAGTAGCCTATGTTCTTTCTCAGGGTCTAAAGATTGTCTGTGCCAAATTTCATCAAAACCGGTGCAGTAGTTTATGCGTGAAAACCATACATACATAATTACAAGCCTTTCCTCTTTATAATATTAGTATAGATAATTTCAAAACGCATCTAGTATATCATTATTTCATTTATAAGACATAGATGGTCTTACCACAAAACAATTTAAATATAGTCTAACTTTAAACCAGAGATCTGTCACTTTAATAGTCCATACTAATATTATAAATGCGAAAGTAACTCTGTCTGTCTGTCTGTTACTCGATCACGCCTTAACTACTGAACCAATTTGCATGAAATTTGGTATAGAGATATTTTGATACCCGAGAAAGGACATAGGATAGGTTTTATCCCGGAAATCCTACGGGAACGGGTTTTTCTTTGAAAACGCGGGCGAAGCCGCGGGCGGAAAGCTAGTTGTCTATATATGTGAAATACGAGAGAACCCGCGCTTAAAGTTAAACCTGTCTAAAGATTTTTGTGGACAGAGATAATTTATTTGGCACCAAATAATAATTTGACGCATGCTCCTTTTATTTAATCGGAAACATTAACTTCTGAGCCACTGCTAACAGCTATTTTATCTTAAACTAGCGGTCCGCCCCGGCTTCGCCCGTGGTACATGTTTACGTTTTCTCTACATAAGAACCATCCTCGTACTTCAAGGAATATAATAAAAAAAGAATTATCGAAATCGGTTCAGCCGTTCTCGAGTTATGCGCTTACCAACACATTTTGCGATTCATTTTTATATATAAGAAGAAGAAGAAGATATACCACAATAACATAACTTTCTACGTATACTTTGAATTAAGTTACAATCGTCTCATTCTCACACACTAATCACCAATCTATCCGTCCCTCTCACGATAATTTTCCAAACCAAGTTACCATGTTGCAAAGCAGTATTATTTCCAGCGTGGGAAAGTGATGGCGCTAGCTGACCTATATAGCGCTGTCCTTTTTCCACACAGGATATAACATTGCTTTAAGACGTCATAGTGGCTACCTCGTTAAAACATACTATGAGCATAACGGCCATAAGTAATGAAATATGGCCAAGTGAAATAATTAAAAATAATATATTTGATTATTATAACTTCACGTGACTCTGTCGCGTGTTAAATTACTGTTAGGCTCGTTTTCCAGCGCAATAGCTATGCTATTAATGTAAATTATTATAAGAAAGTAGAGAACTATGTACATTTATGTGTATTGGGCACAGACATGTATCAAGATAGACTAAGCGAGTGTATGTACTTCCCGTGTCCAAACTAAGTTTGTGAAACTTAGTTGACGCTGGCCTACACTCAGTCCGCGCTCGCAGTTCGCCAAGGAAAGACGTGAAGCTGAATTAAGTAAAATGCCGAATTGCGCCGTTATAAACTGTAGAAACTCCACAGCTGTGAGTGGCCGAGTTAGCAGAGATGTTTCCTTCCACCGGTAAGTAATTTTCTAATCAGAATATGCACTATTTATTTTAAAATCAAATAAAGAATATCTGTGGAAAACGATCGTGACAAACACGGATACCAAATCATACGAAATGATTCGGAATACATTGCGGCTTTTACTTGGCACGGTAAAGATCGCGTTGTATGATAACAAGCAATGAATAGCGTCTTCTCATTTTTCTGTTCTCATTTTTCTGTCCAATTTTGTGGTTAGTGATGTTCATTTGATGCAACAGTTCTCGATTCTAATCGATTTTATAATCGAACAGAAAAATGATAATTTGAAGGAGCAATTTTTCAGAAAAAAAGGCATAGATTTTTTTTGTCATTTAATACGACTTGACCTAGAACTTTTAAGTATTTTAATACAAAGGTACTAAAAATAAATATTATGACATGGACGCCATTAGTTAAAGTGTCATCTTGGGAGTTTTTTAAGAAAACTCATTATTGTTTAGACTATGTTTGTTTTTTCAGTTTTCCAAGTAACCCGAACATAAAAGAAAAATGGATCGATGCAACGGGACATAAAGATTGATTGATTGACAGTTTCATTACTTTCTTTCGATGGCCTCTCTAGTACGTAGTACATGGTAACTCAATGGGCATATGTAAGAAAAAGCTAAAACACATTAGTTTACTTGTTAGAATATTAAAAGGTTTATAACTTTATTTTATCATTCCTCTGTCTATGGTAATTATCATTTTTCTGTCTTGAATCGATTTAGTAATCGATTACGATTCATTTATTTGACTACCTCTTAGAAATAGATCTAGTTTGATCTGATTTCTTTCGATTTACTTCGATGGGATAGGACGATACTAGAATCGCCGCGCGAGTGGCGTCCTAATCGATTTAGCGTAAAATGAAATTACCATCACTAAAAAGCGCTCGTGACGTCATAACGCTTCAAGGTCAGTACAAAAAATATGACACGCTTGGTTTTCATACAGATCGCGGTACTTGCGTAGTCTATCTATGTCTGTGGTATTGGGTATCTTTGCTACTTTTTACGATAAAGTTGCAATTTGTCATGATCTTATGTTTTTTATCTTGTGTTTGCTTGCCTGGAAGAGATGGCTATTAAAGCCATAAGGCCGCCATTTGTGCATGTCTCTTCTGTATATGTATGTCTTTTTCCTGTTTGTAATGGTGTACAATAAAGCGTTTTAATTCATTTATTCATTCAATTTTTTATCCTACTTCAGAAGTAGGTTTTCCCAAGCTTATCTGTCAGTTAAACTGCAAACAATATATGTATAATAAAGCTCAACAAAGTGTTGTATAAAACCGTTATTATTTATTTACTTAATTCACTATTCAATATGTTTTGTATATGTATGTACTAGATTTCCGCCCGCGGCTTCGCCCGCGTTTGCAAAGTAAAACCCGCATAGTTCCCGTTCCCGTGGGATTTCCGGGATAAAAACTATCCTATGTGTTAATCCAAGTTACCCTTTAAATGTGTGCTAAATTTCATTGTAATCGGTTCAGTAGTTTTTACGTGAAAGAGTAACAAACATCCATACATCCATACATCCTTACAAACTTTCGCCTTTTATCTATACTAATATATACTAATATTATAAAGCTGAAGAGTTTGTTTGTTTGTTTGTTTGTTTGAACGCACTAATCTCGGGAACTACTGATCCGATTTGAAAAATTCTTTCGGTGTTAGATAGCCCATTTATCGAGGAAGGTTATAGGCTATATTTCATCACGCTACGGGCAACAGGAGTGGAGCCACGGGGGTGAAACCGCGCGGAGCAGCTAGTAATATATATTAGAAAATATATATTAGAAATATTAGATATTAGATATTAGATAGATAAAGATACCTAGATTAATAAAAATACGTGTGGCACTCCGCACTCGAGGACTGCCGCGGTAAAAGCTATTACACAGCATCGCATGACGCATCGCTGTGCCAGTTGGAGTGGAGGGCGTTAGGTTTTTTCGTTACGGAATTTTTACATTCGGTTGATGCGCTCAAAGTCTGAGACGAGGACTGCCGCGGTAAAGCCTATTACACAGCATCGCTGTGCCAGTTGGAGTGGGGGGCGTTAGGTTTTTTCGTTACGGAATTTTTACATTCGGTCGCCACGCTCAAGGCCCGCGATAGAAGCTATGCAATAGCTTAAAATTTTTATTATACATTCTACGTGAAAATAAAAGCAAAAACATAGCATAGCGTGTGCTACAAACAAGCCTTATTAATTGCATGCTACCTTATCACATTACGTTAAACACGAAAAAGCTATACTTTGTGTATGAGGGAGTGTCGCCCGGTGGCATGGGGTTATATTGTGACATAAATAAATATATTATATCTTATTTTCTATAATCCATTATAATATTATAAATGCGAAAGTAACTCTGTCTGTCTGTCTGTTACTCAATCACGCCTTAACTACTGAACCAATTTGCATGAAATTTGGTATAGAGATATTTTGATACCCGAGAAAGGACATAGGCTACTTTTTACCCCGGGACATAGTTTTTTCCCGGGTTTTATTCCGGAAATCCCACGGGAACGGGAACTAAACGGGTTTTTCTTTGACTGCGCGGGCGAAGCTGCGGGTGGAAAGCTAGTAGGTATATATAATCTATACTAATAAAGCAGCAATAGTATTTGTTTGTTTGAACGCGCTAATCGCGGTGTGTCCCAGACACATAAAACTGAAAGAATATAATAAACTAGCTTTCCACCCGCAGCTTCGCCCGCGCAGTCAAAGAAAAACCCGCATAGTTCCCGTTCCCGTGGGATTTCCGGGATAAAACCTATCCTATTTCCCGGGATAAAAAGTAGCCTATGTCCTTTCTCGGATATCAAAATATCTCTATACCAAATTTCATGCAAATTGGTTCAGTAGTTAAGGCGTGATTGAGTAACAGACAGACAGACATAATACTTTCGCATTTATAATATTAGTATGGATTCTATCGCTCTGGCGGGTCACGAGTGGCCAAGTTGGTTGGGCATCCGCCCCGGATTGGCATGAAAGGCCGCGGGTTTGAGTCCCGCCTCGTGATCGTTTTTTTCTATTCTTTATAAATTTATTCTATGAAATCCGTTAAAATTACTAAATTGATATATCCGCGTAACGTTATTGAAGTGGACATTCTTTATCGGGGTTGGAAAAAAATTTAGTGTAACATTTTCTCGTTACGCGTGACATTTTTCCGTTACGCGCCATCTTTTTCTTATCCGCATATTTTGAAGCAGCCTTTGCGACTTCCGGAGCCTTATGGAACTCAAACTCAAACATTTATTCATTCAACTTGACTTCTTTTAGAAGCTCTTTTGAATCGTTATTGAGTTATTGACAAACATTCCAATTTCTATCTATGAATCTTTTCGTTTTAGACGTAAAAGACAAACTAACATGTACATATATTGATTTTTTGTGTATTTTGTTTTATTTTTCTTTTTATGTGTAAATGTTATCATACTAATTATATATGTAATTTTCACTAAAATAACTAATTTTAATGAATAAACATCAAAATCGGTTCACCCAGTTGAAAATCGAGGTCGCAAATCTAAAAAAAAGTGGAATCTAATTTCCTTTTTTCAATCGGTTCATATTAAGGTTGATGTTCCGACCGTCCCTCCATACATTTTTGATTACCTCTAAACACTTAACACAGACACTATTTCTTTAAAACTAATCATTTTATCACTTCTCTATAATGAAATGTGTGCGCGTTCGACCTTTTTAATCAATAATTTACAATATTTACTTAGAAAAACAACAGTAAAATACCGGAAAAATTTGACACTTCTACAGTAGTGTGCGTGACTTTTGCCAAGCGAAACACGACATAAAGCACGACATCTAGCGCATAGACTATATACTTATTACAGATCTAGCGCGTCAATGTCTAAACGAAAGGCGATGTTTAGACATTGACGCGCTAGATGTCGTGCATTCGCGTTCGTTATCTTATGCATAATGAGCATAATTCTAATAAATCAAAGTTCTGTGTAAAAATTGAGTAATTTCATTTCCAATCGTTCAAAGAAAATAACAATAAAATAAAATAAAACTAATGACCTTAGAAACTATGTTTTTTTTTATTTATTACTCATTATTGTTCGTCCGTCGTAGGTCTGTAAACTGTATTGTACACTGAAGGTAAATGGTACTGTAGGTACTTTAGTTCGGCGTCGTCGCTCGTCGGCTTGATATAAAATTACATTCTTGATTTCATTGACACGCGCTATGATTTGCGCGCGGAATTTCTTGTGTTGTGAATTTATTTTTGTATGCTATGCATTTTAATTGATTCAAATTGCAATGTTTCTCTAGTATGCATTTGAGACTATATTGTAAATTGTAATAATTGATCGTGGGTATAGTAATTAATTATTCTAATAACGCAATTAGTAATATATGTATTTTCGGTGGGATTCAAAACAAAAAATTGGCCCGTGATTTTTATGAAATTTCACCACATTGCAAATCACATCAATCATAGTTCATACACATGTATGACGAAAGTGATTAGTATTGTGGCTAACATTGACTCATCAGTTCATCACTGAAACCAGTGATAAATCAGTACCTATATCATATTATTGTGTTTGAATATTTTTAAACAATGATATAAGTATACAATTATTATAAATCGGTAAACTATCAAAGTAATCACAAACTTGCAAACATTGGTAAAATGTCCAGTAGTTTATGAGCCTATTCATTACAATCAAACAAACAAACAAAGTTTTCCTCTTTATAATATTAGTGTAGACAAACAATATGAATACGATCACGAATGCAAATTCGGGGATTTTCTAATTATTGCTAAATAATAATTGAATTCGTTTTGAAATACTCTATAATTTTTAGTGTATAAATAGACATTTATAATGTGGTGCTCATTTTTTTTGTACTGCTAACGCTATTGTAGGTACCTATTTTCGTTGTTTTATTTCAAGTGAACACGGCCATACAATTCTGTCACGAGCCGCCTATGATTGTAGGTACTTTTGTTAGGCTCCTTCGTCGTCCGCGTCGGCTCGAAAGTTCTTGATTTCATTGTCACGCGCTATGATTTGCGCGCGGATTTTCTTGTGTTGTGAATTTATTTTTGTATTATTATTATTTTTTATTTATTTTTTTATTTTATTGATTCAAATAAAATATTTCACTAGTATGCATTTGAGACTATATTGTATTATGTAGGTATAATTTATCGTAGGTATAGTTATTCTTATAACGCAGTTATATTTTCGGTGGGACAATTTGACCCGTGATTTTTCTGAAATATCACCACGTTGCAAATCACATCAATCATACACACGTATGACGAAAGTATAGTGGCTATAATTGACTCATCAGTTCATCACTGAAACCAGTGATAAATCAGTACATATATCATATTTTATTGTGTTTGAATATTTTTTAAACAACGATATATACAATATTATTATAAATCGGTAAACTACCAAAGTACTTCCGAATTTTCAGACAGACAAACAAGTAGTTTGAACACGCAGTTTTCTTATACTAGTAGCAAAAATCAAAACCATAATATTATGTTTCCCTACTATATTTTACTAAAAGTCGAGTGCGTCGAAATCGTAAATAATAATATGTTTTTCACCTTCCTGGTTATTTTCCCATAGTAAATAGTGTTTTAGGTTTGTTGTTGTAGGTAGGAATAATAATAATTATTCTTACATGTTGGTTATGAAATGTATATTGAAATAATTTACTTTTACAAATCATTAGTGATATAAGTTTTGAGTGAAAATGCTTGGATCAGCATAATATTATATGGTACTTCAAATACATGTTTTGATAAAAAAAACAATAGTGTAATAAAATAAAACTGCGTTTTATTGTAATCAATGTTGACAATTTTAAATTCCAAAATTATTGATCAATAAAATAGTTTACACCAACAAATATAACTTTTATTTTTATAACAATCGTTCATAATATAAACCGTAGCAGGTGGCGTTTTGAAGTTCTGTCTACTCATACAGAAAAATGGAAAACTTGTTTTTTTTGTAAACAATTTATTACTCATGTTGTTTGGCAACTCGAAGCGTGGTCGTCCGTCGTAGGTACTTTTGTTCGGCGTCGCGTCGTCGTCCGCGTCGGCTTGATATAAAACATTCTTGATTTCATTGACACGCGCTATGATTTGCGCGCGGAATTTCTTGTGTTGTGAATTTATTTTTGTATGCTATGCATTTTAATTGAATCAAATTGCAATATTTCTCTAGTATGCATTTGAGACTATATTGTAATAATTGATCGTGGGTAGGTATAGTAATTAATTATTCTAATAACGCAATTATATTTTCGGTGGGATTCAAAACAAAAAATTGGCCCGTGATTTTTATGAAATTTCACCACATTGCAAATTATATATTATACAATTACAATTACAATTATTATAAATCGGTAAACTATCAAAGTAATTACAAACTTGCAAAATATGCTTTTCCGAATTTTCAGACAGACACACAATTTTATTAGTTTGTTTTAGCAAAGTAGGTACCTATACCTATACGCTTACGTCGCGCGTCGCGTCGTCGAAAACGGTGCGCCCAGAAACAAACATTTCAATTCAATTTTTCAATTCAATTTCAATTCAGTTACAATCATGTTACAATCCTTTTTTTGTTCCGTAATTTATTGTATTTATTCTAATACGATTTTTTTTATTCGTCGGCCAGTTCTACTAGGTATAAAAAGATAAAATTGAAATATAATTATTGTAGCGACAGCCATAGGTATTATGTTACTATGTTTTCGTAAATATGTTTTTCACCTTCCTGGTTATTTTCACATAATCTTATCTTATACATATATAAAAATGAATCGCAAAATGTGTTGGTAAGCGCATAACTCGAGAACGGCTGAACCGATTTCGATCATTCTTTTTTTATTTTATTCCTTGAAGTACGAGGATGGTTTTTATGTAGAGAAAACGTAAATATTATGTACCACGGGCGAAGCCGGGGTGGACCGCTAGTATATATATATATAAATGAATCGCAAAATGTGTTGGTAAGCGCATAACTCGAGAACGGCTGAACCGATTTCGATAATTCTTTTTTTATTATATTCCTTGAAGTACGAGGATGGTTCTTATGTAGAGAAAACGTAAACATGTACCACGGGCGAAGCCGGGGCGGACCGCTAGTCTTATATATAAAAATGAATCGCAAAATGTGTTGGTAAGCGCATAACTCGAGAACGGCTGAACCGATTTCGATAATTCTTTTTTTATTATATCCCTTGAAGTACGAGGATGGTTCTTATAGCTAGAGAGCTAGTTAGTTTAGTTTTAGTGCAGTGGCAGTGTAAATGTTGTTGTTGAGGTTATGTAAATTTAACACTTTAGTTAACTACCAAGATATAAAGAAATGAGGATAGGACACAATAACTATTGGTTGAGGTATTTATAAACTCATAATATACTTTTAAGAAAATCACGTTTTAATAAATTTCTAGAATTAAATTAGAACAGCTGATTCAAAATAGCCTAAAAAATCTTAATAATAATAATTACGCTTCACAGCAAGAAGAAATGTACCATATGTACCCGCACAAAGTCGATATTGTGTTGCCTACCGTTCGACTCAATGGCTAGGGTTGTAACTACCTTTAATAATTATTACCAAACTAATAAACCGAGTGATGCGAAATAACCATAATTCTTTTAGAGTTTGATAAAATGATCAGGCAGGTATTTTCTTTAATCCTCTGAATTCTCGGTTACTAAATTGTATCGTTGAAATTATTCTTAATCGCGTAAATTTAATAAATAATCATATGGAAAACACTTTTCATTTGTTTTTTTACTTTCACGCCCAACTACTATACAATAATTACGTTGTTTCGGTATTTTGACGAGAAAACGCAGGAAACATCCGTTGTATCATTTTAGATAGATTGTATATTTTGTATCTGTAGAATTGAAATCAAAGCTATGTATATGTTGTCTCCATTCTTTTCTTATCGGATTGTTGATCCCAATGCGAATGCGTCACTTAAATTTTATAAAAGACAATTAAGAACATCAAAAATAAAGTGATACGTAAATATTTCACAGTGCAATATATTATGTAATTAATAATAATTATATATTTATGAAAAAATAATTACATCAGATTTAATAATAGCAATTGTTTTGAATGTACATAATATGAATAAATGATTACATCATAATAGTAATAATCACAATTGTTTTATTTCCCATTTGTTGCAACCCTAGCATATTTTCATGTAGCAGCAGAAGTACCTACACTGGCGGCGCGGCGGCATCGTGCGACATCAAAGGCATTGCCTTACTAGGTAAGTTTATAATGACTCATTTCTTTTATTATATAATTTACGTTTTACTTTTACAGAATCCGATTCAATGGATTATGAAGACGAGTCACACAACGCCATACGATAGTGATGATGAATGAACATTTCAATAAATGCATGCGTGTTTTTTTTATGTTGTTTTGTAATTGTTAATTGTTTCTTAAATAAAGAAATAAACTAAATATTTAAATGATGATTTGTTATTTGCAACACAACTTTATATTTGAGATTCTTTACAAATGTATATTTAGTTTTGTATCATCAAATTTATAAATTTTATTCCATAGTTTTCAAAATTAAATGTAAATGACCATAAAAACATTAATAAAGTAAATCATTGATGTAAGGTCAGGGAACGTAATACATATATACATCTGACCATGTAGAAGCTAAGTCTTGTTGACTGCTGAAGTCTGTAAAGTTTTGTTGTCTGCTGAAGTCTGTACGCAATGAAAATGTCATCCGTTTCGAAAATAAGTTTTTAAGACCCTAATAAATAAAATATATGAATGGCAGATCTGGTCAAATACTTTCAAAATTGTATTTTTTTCAGCACTTTCATAAGTGTCTGCCAGAATGTTATCCGCGTGATAATGGTCTGCCATTGTTATTTTCCGATAGTAATAATAATCTATTTTCAAATATCAAAATGGCAGACGTGGTCAAATGGTTTCAAAGTTCGCCAAAAATTTCCACCTGTCTTACCTAAGCGCGCGCCCCGTCCACCACTCTGGGCTTAGTGACTCCTCATCTCATGTATAGTAGGTATAGGGGAATCAACACACAAAAATCCAGGTCTGGTCAAATACATACAGGTAGCTTTGCGCTAGCTCTCTAGCTTCTTATGGAGAGAAAACGTAAACATGTACCACGGGCGAAGCCGGGGCGGACCGCTAGTAAATAATAAAATAATAAATAGTGTATTAGATTTGTTATTGTATCTTGTATACCTACGAATAATTATTCTTACGTCTTGTTGGGAAATGTTCAAATACCTACCTATTGAAATCATTTACTGTTACAAATCATTAGTGTTATTAGTTTTGAGTGAATAGGCATGGATCAGAAATTCAGAATATAATATGCTACTAACTACTCAAATACATACATGTTTACACAACAAACACCACTGACCTCTATAACTATAAGTTATAGAGGTCAGTGACCGTCAGTGACAAACACTATGGATACCTACGCTCGCGAATGCAAATTCGGTGATTTACTAATTATTGATACCTAGTCATTGAATTCGTTTTGAAATAGCCTGTACTTTGTAATTTTTAGTGTTATAGACATTTATAAAATGTGGTGCTCATTTTTTTGTAATAAATCATCCCGAACGCTATTGTATTTTCGTTGTTTTATTTCAAGTGAACACCTATACAATTTTGTCACGAGCCGCCTCTGGCCTCTGGGTGAAATAAACAAGTCAAATGATTTTTGTTCTAATTGTATTTTGGTAGTAGTTTGTTTAGAATTTACATTACCATTGTTTAATTTTTATTTTGTATTTGCAGTAAAATAAAAAGATGAAAAACTTCATTAGGTATATTGTACGACACCTCACTCTGAATCGCGCTAGCGAAATTTTTTCGTTACAGAGCACATATACAACTTTCGGACAATCTTCATTGAGGCCGGCCGGCAAATCGAGTATGTCGAGAAACTTCACTTATTCGATGGAGGTATTCTACCTTCCTTCCTCCACAGTTGTGGGACCCCGACGTGCATTGAACACGCAGCTTTCTGATACTAGTAGCTAAAATCAAAACCACAGATATGTCTGTGATCAAAACCATAATAATATTTTTACCTATTATTTTACTAAAAGTCGAGTGCATCGAAATCGTAAATATGTTTTTCACCTTCCTGGTTTTTTTTCCATAGTAAATAGTGTTTTTGATTTGTTGTTGTATGAATAATTATTCTTACTTGTTGGTTATGAAATGTATTTTGAAATAATTTACTTTTACAAATCATTAGTGATATTAGTTTTGAGTGAAAATGCTTGGATCAGCATAATATCATATTTGCTACTTCAAATACATGTTTTGATAAAAAAAAACAATAGTGTAATGTAGGTAATAAAATAAAACTGCGTTTTATTGTAGGTAATCAATTTTGACATTATTTATTTCCCAAAATTACAATAAAATAGTTTACGCCAACAAATATAACTTTTATTTTTATAACAATCCTACTTCCTACTAATGCGAAAGTTCATACATGTTTCAAAAGAAAAACTTTTACTTTTACTATTATTTCAATTTATCCGGTTTAATTAAGACTTAATATTGATACATATGATCATTATAAATACAAATAGGAATTAACAATATAACGAATACGTGGCACAACTAAAATTTTACCGATACCACCCGTGGTCATTCTCCTTTGTGGGTCATTTGTAACAGGATGGCGGTTCTACAGCGAAAAAAGAAAAATGATGGTCAGAACGCTGATACCGGATACCTTAAGATACTGTAATATAAAATATTACTAGATTAGATAAAATATTATAGGTAGTATCTTCACCGTGTGTGACGCGCTTTACATTCACGCCATCTAGAGTTAAATCTTTATCATTTTTGTATACGTCTGTGTGTGTAAACGACCCTGTATGCAATGACAGATGTTAAAACGCATAATTTTACCGAATTGGGTGGATTTTAAGGCAATGATATAACATATTTCAATAAAATATAATATTCAGTAACCGCCATGACTATTCCTAGGTTTGATGACTATTCCAATTACGCAAAAACTCAAATAAACTAGAAATGTAGAATTCAGCGCCATCTAGCGGGATATTGGCTGGGAACAGATCGTTGCAATCACCTTAAATTGTATTACCCATTCGTCTATCATATTTTATCAAAATAACACGAATATCGGTACATTAATTCTAGCATAAAAGAATGTCATAGGTACTAAATTTCTTCATACATTAACAGTTATAACATGAAAACACCTACAGTTATAATCATGCACACCCATCCAAAACCCGACCACGCGTGCCAACACTTGCCAATCAATATTTTAAATGATTTAAAAACATCTCATATACAATTATTACTGAAAAATTTATATCTATCGCCGTCCCTTTCGCACGCACAGCGCAGTATAGACTTCGACCGTCGTTCTGTCTCGCTCGGTTCGCGCATGCGTATTGTGCAGTTCTTTGTTAGATCGGTTATGTATACTATAAGTATGTATGTATAGAACTGAATAGTTGATGTGAGCAATGAATTCTATTTTATACACGCTTTTTGACCTGGGTTTGCGTGTTTTTTTTGTTTAGCGTTCGATGTACGGGGAACAAGTAGGTAATATATTATTTTGAATAAGGTGTATACCTACTATCTTTTTAAAATAGTATATAATTAATATAAAATATAAATAAATATTTCAGGACAATTTTCACACACGGCACGATCTGATCCCATACTAAGCTTTCGCTTGTGTTATGGAAACCAGATGGCTGATAAACATACATATTATATAATTTTAAACAAATACCTATATGGATATTATCCATATAAGTATTTGTGTAAAATTATATTTTTTTATTGTTTATTATTTTTATTAATAGAAATATGAAATCAAATCTATACTTTATGCAGGTAGATGATTTAAAATAATTTGTCGTTGAAGCGCTTTTTCATTTATTTTAAAACCTTGATTTGGCATTTTTTTGCTCTTCTGTAGTACAACTACCAGAAAAATGGAAAAATGTTTACAATGCGACGGACAGGCTTGATACTTTATACAACTTGTTGACACCGATCAAATATTTGTGTGATGAACTCAATTATTTGTTCTTGGGTCTGGGTGTTATTATCTATATATGTATTTATTAAATATTATATTTATCGTCGCCTAGTACCCTCAACACAAGCCTTAATTGAGCTTACTGTGGGACTAGGTCGATTTGTGTAATAATGTCCTATAATAATAATAATAAAAAATAACCGATCCTTGATAAGTTTACAAAGTTTGTATTACATCTGTCCATTTGAAGTCAAAATCGATTCGAAAGAAATTACATACAAACTTACTGGTGAAGCTAATAACAGCGTGTAAAAAAATCATTCTGTTGTCGAAATTATACAATCTACATTCTAAAATCGATGAAAATGTGGAGGAAAGAAGATGGGATTCCTCCATCGACAGAGGAAGGATCCTCGACCACTCGGCTGGCCGGTAAGGCCCTAATGGAAGTCGGAAAGTTGTATATTTGTCGTAGTCATGAATGAATGAATGAATGAATGAATACTCTTTATTGTACATTTGTCGTAGTCATCTTGTTGAATCTACTATTTGATGACAAGCTAGTCATTCTTCAAAAATATGCCGGGCGTTATATTATCCGCTCTGTTAAAAGGGCTATGTTACAATCCGCTAACTAGTTGGACACTGAGTGACGTTTGTAAAATCAACGTTCGGTCTACTCATTCAATTGAATGTCGTCATTCAATGAAAGCGCTAGTCATTCAATCAAATAGTAGATTCAACCGGATAACGGCGATATATATTATGCTCTGTAGCGAAAAAATTTCGCTTGCGCGATTCAGAGCAAGGTGTCGCTACAGAACACACACGACACCATTGTGCTAAATTTGTGAAAAATTGTGTGTAGCCGAGCAATTGAATTTGAATTTGAAATAACCCACTTTTTTATTCTGTACTTCATTTATTAATACTAGCTTTCCGCCCGCGGCTTCGCCCGCGTTTTCAAAGAAAAACCCGCGTTGTTCCCGTTCCCGTGGGATTTCTGGGATTAAACCTATCCTATGTGTTAATCCAAGTTACCCTCTATATGTGTGCTAAATTTCATTGTAATCGGTTCAGTATTATTTGCGTGAAAGAGTAACAAACACAGACACATTATCACAAACTTTCGCATTTATAATATTATTATTAGAATGTTATAAAGGCGATAGTGTGTTTGTATGTCTTTATTTAGCGTCACAACGGAGCGATTTTAAGATGATTTTTGTGTCGAGAAATAGACATGAACATAGACTACATTTATCGTGGTGAAAACCATATGACAACGCGGGCAAAGCCGCACGATTAATAGTATGTATATTTCTTTATTAAATAAGAACTTGTACTAATAATATATTTCTTTTGTTTCAGATTGCGCGGGCAGTGCGAAAGGGATGGACGCAGGTTATAAGCTCCTCTCTATAAAAGTTAATTTCTCTTCGCGTTTTTCGAAAAGAAAATTGGTCAATCGATCGCTAGATAATTAGACAAGTGATAACTGATAACTGCGTTAAAAACAACCGACTTCAAACTTGCACTTGCAACATTTACAAATACAGACAAAAATGCTCATAAAATAAAAACTACTGGGCCTATCCGAATAAAATTTTTATGGGACCAATTCGATACCATCCCGCATCGAACAAAAAAAGAATCACGTAAATCGGTTCAGAAACCTCGGAGTAATCGGTGTACATACATAAAAAAAAATAAAAAAAAAAACATACGCCGAATTGATAACCTCCTCCTTTTTTTTGAAGTCGGTTAAAAATATGTGACTACGTATTTTTTAAATACTCCTTTATTTCGACAAAACGTAAAATATTTATACTAATTTACCTCCGTACCAAATATCATTCCCACTAATATTATAAAATGCGAAAGTTTGTGAGGATGTGTGTGTTTGTTACTCTTTCACGCAAATACTACTGAACCGATTACAATGAAATTTAGCACACATATAGAGGGTAACTTGGATTAACACATAGCATAGATTTTATCCCGGAAATCCCACGGGAACGGGAACTATGCGGGTTTTTCTTTCAAAACGCGGGTGAAGCCGCGGGCGGAAAGCTAGTATTTAATAAACTATAGATAGGTACGTCAAGTTTAAATTAGTCCAATACAAAAATACATATCATTTCCTGCTATTCATCCATACTAATATTATAAATGCGAAAGTAACTCTGTCTGTCTGTCTGTTACTCAATAACGCCTAAACTACTGAACCAATTTGCATGAAATTTGGTATGGAGATATTTTGATACCCGAGAAAGGACATAGGCTACCTTTTATTACGAAATATGTACCACGGGCGAAGCCGGGGCGGACCACTAGTTAATTATATTTTGTCTTTGCCTGTAACAAAAGAAGAAAGTCGTGCTAGTAGGTACTTAAGTTGTTTGATTTTAATAAGTTTTGTTATGCTGAAGTTATCTCTGCTTGTAAAAGAATATCTTATGAAAAAAATAATGTCTACCAGAGCGAATCCGGGGTATGCAGCTAGTTATAAAATATCTTTAAAATATCTTTAGTCCGTTTTCTTATGGGAAAAGGTATACATTTTTGAGTAAAGCAATGCCATTTGGTACGAATGTTGTATTCGTCCACCTTAGCCCAAATCGCCTGGTAGCCAGTGTCTACTCCCCGGCAGAAGGGAGGGAGGGGGGTTATAGAATAGAGCGCCCGGCTCTCGGAAAAAAAATTCTGGCGGATTCATTTGGCCTTTTGAGTCGATATTGGTGTCGTTATCAGGTAACTAGATGATGCCCGATTCATTCCCCATACCAGTTTTTTAGGGTTCCATAGCAAAATATGTCACAATCTTTAAAAGAATAAACTTTTGGCAGTGGCAAAATCCAAACAAAACAGTATATTTTTATATTTTTATATCAAACTTGGTTTATAAAAAAATACTGTCTGAAAGGCCATTTCATGCAGATTATAAAAACATTAACATGTAACATATATCTTACCATTTTCAATGTGAAATAAATTATAGAAAGTACAGGAACGTTCGTCAGCGCAGCGTAGGGGACGGCTAATAGACCCGAAAAATAAGCAATAACATAAAAAAAAACCAGTCAAGTGCGAGTCTGACTCGCCCATCGAGTGTTTCGTACTTATTTGTCCTATACCATATTATCTGGTCTGGTAGGACCTGGTTAACTGATACACACACACTTTCGTCTTTATAATATTAGTGTGATTTTTAATCATTTTTAAAGTATAAATGAAGTTAGGTAATATTGTTAAAAATAAAGATATATAATAATAGAACGTTTTTATATTAATAATAATGACAACCACCTCCACAATTACATAATTCGGTACCTACATTTGAGCTGGCGTATAAAACACTTCAATCTGGAATTGCAAGATTTCACGCACCGACATCTTATCAATTCAAAGCTTCTCTTTTCTTTTTATTTCAGATGGGCAAGGAATATTTTGATTTTTTAGGTCCCTAAATATATACAGCCTGTAAAACTGCCCTTAAGGTGTGTTGTTTAAGGGCAGCTTCTGTGGGAGGCAAATTTTCGATTTGCCTGTCCGTTTTTGTTAAAAATTTGTTTGCGACCCTCATTTACTGTCACAGCGGGGTACAATGTGAAAAATAAACATGTACTTATAATAATTATAAAAAATATAAGTTCTGGATAAGAGTAGGTATCCTTAAAATATCGTGACCGTCCTTACCTATCATGCATTGTATTCACAAACTTTTCAATTTCACTGTCTGCATATTTGCCACTGTAAAGTGCTTCAAATCCTCGTGTGCCATTCGGATATGCCTTCCATACCTCAAATGCATGTGTACCTATAGTTATTTTAGACCTTCTAGCTTTGGAACACACGATATAGTAGTAGTAGCCAAAATAATGTTAAGAACAGTCGACAGATATGGCTAGTACAGATTATAATGTATTCCAAGCTAGTAGTACCGAATTATGTAATTGTGGAGGTGGTTTTCATTATTATTAATACAAAAACGTTCTATTTTTATATATCTTTATTTTTAACAATATTACCTAACTTCATTTATACTTTAAAAATGATTAAAAATCACACTAATATTATAAAGACGAAAGTGTGTGTGTATCAGTTAACCAGGTCCTACCAGACCAGATAATATGGTATAGGACAAATAAGTACGAAACACTCGATGGGCGAGTCAGTCTCGCACTTGACTGGTTTTTTTTTATGTTATTGCTTATTTTTCGGGTCTATTAGCCGTCCCCTACGCTGCGCTGACGAACGTTCCTGTACTTTCTATAATTTATTTCACATTGAAAATGGTAAGATATATGTTACATGTTAATGTTTTTATAATCTGCATGAAATGGCCTTTCAGACAGTATTTTTTTATAAACCAAGTTTGATACAAAAATATAAAAATATACTGGTTTGTTTGGATTTTCCCACTGCCAAAAGTTTATTATTTTAAAGATTGTGACACATTTTGCTACGGAACCCTAAAAAACAGGTATGGGGAATGAATCGGGCATCATCTAGTTACCTGATAACGACACCAAACTCGACTCAAAGGGCCAAATGAATCCGCCAGAATTTTTTTTCCGAGCGCCGGGCGCTCTATTCTATAACCCCCCCTCCCTCCCTTCTGCCGGGGAGTAGACACTGGCTACCAGGCGATTTGGGCTTAGGTGGACGAGTACAACATTCGAACCAAATTTCATTGCTTTACTCAAAAATGTATACCTTTCCATACAAGCATGCCCATATGAAAACGGACTATTATATGTATTTCACGTAACAAACTGACAAACTTCCACGTTTACAAGAATTTACTTTTTATTCGCTGTGACCCGCGGGTTTATCCCGTATTGCTCCGCTCCTATTGGTATTGACGTGACGTGATGATATATAGCCTATAGCCTTCCTCGATAAATGGTCTAACAGTAAAATAATTTTACAAATCCGTAGTTCCTGGTATTACTGCGTACAAACAACCAAACAAAGTCCCACATATAAGTATTATTATTATTCATTTTTTCCACAGTCTCATGCGTATTTTTGTGGAATTTTTTCGTTAAAACAAACCTCAAAAAGGCTTTATTTTTGTAACAACAAGGATAATATTCTTTGAATAATATTATGTTTGACTTCGTATCTGATATTGTTAAAATAAATATGTTCTTGAAGACGATAGCTCAGTGGTTAATAATAATAAATATTTCAGGACAATTTTCACACACGGCGCGATCTGATCCCATACTAAGCTTTCTCTTGTGTTAAGGAAACCAGCTGGCTGATAAACATACACATATAATTTTAAATAAATACTTATACAGATAAATAACACCCAGACACAGAGCAAACATCTATGTTCATCACACAATTATTTGCCCCGGGTGGGAATCGAACCCACGACCTCTGACTTAGAAGACAGGGCTACTACCAACCAAGCCAACCGGTCAGCCAACCGGTTGGTATCTGTGAATATATAGTGTAAGGATATTTTTGAAAATCAAATTTCAATTACAGAGCTTCACGGATCGTCAGTGCGTACGTCAGTCGCGCTTGTCATATGTATGGAAATTCATAAACCGTTCATAGCTAGACCGACCATACGCACGCGTATTGTGTATAAATATATTCAATGAAATTCCCAAATCTTTGAGAGAATTGCCATTTAATATTTTTAAAAAGCGTTTAAAAGCCTGGCTAATTGAAAAATGTTATTATGACTTAAAATATTTTTTTCAAACATCAAAATATGACATAATATTATAATATTGTAATTACTTATTTATATAAATTAAATTGTATTTGTAGTAATGGACATTTAATTGTAAAAAGGGTAATAATTGACATATATATTATATAATTGTAAGTGAAAAAGGGTACATAATAGTTGACATATATAACTATTATAAAAATGATATTTATGTAGTAAGACATTGACATTCTCTTGTTATTTTTTTGCATGCCAATCAATTGGCGATTTGTGCTGAACAATGAATTATGTAACATCTGTCAATCTTCAACATTTCTTGCAAAATAAATCATTTCATTTCATTACGTATTAGTGTCATATTATTGTAGTCATACACATTGTTGATGCGTATCGTCAGGACCGATGGTACGCACTGACGGTCGGTGAAGCTCTGCAACCAGCCTAAACCGTACAGTGCTAGACCGACCATCACAGCCGACCATACACACGCGTATTTTGCTACGCACTACGTACGAGGACCGTCGGTCGAGCGCGTCCGCATGCGTAGCGTCGGTCGACTGACGCGCTATGGAAATTGGAAACAAATGAACGCGTTCAGTGCTGTACCGACCGGTACACTGACTACCAGTAAACTGACCAGACTGAACCAGACTGAACTGAACAGGTCAGTTTACTGGTATGCAGAGCACTGAATGATAAAAACTAACGGTCGGTCAATGCGTATCGTCAGGGCCGATGGTACGCACTGACGGTCGGTGAAGCTCTGTAACCGGCCCTAGCAATGTTTTTGTAGTAAATTGTGTTTTTACTACTTCATGCATTTTGATAGAAAATAACGACATCACATAATATTATAAATTCGAAAGTTTGTAAGCTATAAGGCTTTCACGGCTAAACCAAAGCATCGATTTAGATGAAATTCTCAAAGAAAATAGTTGAAATTCAGGTTAATTCGTTACTTTTTCAAATACCACCAAGTTTTGGCCACGTGTGAAACAAGACACAGCTAGTCAATATAGACGATTGTCACGTCACAAATACAAACATGAACGGCCTGTATGATACAAAAATAAAAACGTGAACATCCTGTACATTTTTGTATTATACAAATTTTGTATAATACAAAAACATTGGACGCATCTGTTGACCCTTTTTATCATACAGCACAAACGGAATAAAAAGAAAGAAACAAAAGATGTGAAAAAAACTGAAGCGACGCGGCATTTAGTCGACTTGTTGACAGAACAAAAAATACGTGGAGCGGCTAACAAAATATTGAGTTAAGTTTTTTTTGTTTGTGTAAATAATAATGTGGTTGGATCCAATGATGCAAGTTTATTCTTCTTTATTTTCCTGTGTGCTTTTACTTGTTGTAATTACGTACCTTTTATTTCATAAATGAACCGGCTTCGCAAAACTTTATAAGTATTTGATATTTATTATTTCATAGTGCATTTATAGTATACTAGGTTTCCGCCCGCGGCTTCGCCCGCGCAGTCAAAGAAAAACCCGCATAGTACCCGTTCCCGTGGGATTTCCGGGATTGCGTCATTTTCCCGGGATAAAAAGTAGCCTATGTCCTTTCTCGTGTATCAAAATATCTCCATACCAAATTTCATGAAAATTGGTTCAGTAGTTTAGGCGTGATTGAGTAACAGACAGACAGACAGAGTTACTTTCGCATTTATAATATTAGTATGGATAATTTATTTTATTATTACTATTTTTAATGTAAAATATTTTTTAAACTAGCTTTCCGCCCGCGGCTTCGCTCGCGTTGTCTAAAACCTTGTATAGGTCTTAGTTTACATACATACAGACAAACTCAATCATTTATTTATTCAATTAGACTTCTTCTAGAAGCACTTTTGAACCGTCATAACATATTTTTAACATTTACCGCCGATTCGGAAAGCAGTTTTTAAATCCTGTCAGTATTACAAAAAAATTTGGAAAATCCAAAAGTGCACGCCTCATAATTTTTTTTAATAAATATTTATTAATTATTATTTTTGTTTATTTAATAACAATTAAACCACATCGAATCAGACCCTGAAAAATGAAAGGGTTCTATTCCTGAGCATACTCAAGCGTAAGAGAAAAAAAAAGACTCGATTAGTAAAGTATTTTGGTCGCTATCGTGTTAACAAGAAAAAGGATCCGCACATACAGACACACGGACGTCCAAGACAGAACTTTTTTAAACTGTTTTTTAACTAGTTTAAATAACAAAAATGACATCAAAAATATCATGAACGTTAAAAATAGTGTTTTTTCTTAATATGTGTGTGTATGTATTATCTTACAAGTGCAATGTATGATACATAAAGACATTTTAAGTTTGAAAAATCAGATGTTTTGCGCGAAGTGACAGTAGTACCCACCTCAACGCTTCGCTTATGAGGCGTGCAATATGTAACAGCATACATGAGGACAGACGCAGACAGAATTTTTCTTTCTTAATGCGAGCTGCCAAAGAGTGGAATTCTCTGCCGGCGTCCATCTTTCCAGAGAAGTGAGACATGGGAATTTTCAAGAGACGAATTAACGGGCACTTTCTAGGCGGGCGCGTATCTCGTCACCACTTTCCATCAGGTGGGACTGGGGTCAAACGTCCACCTATCTAAGTATATAAAAAAAAAGACGTGTGGCACCCGGGGACTGCCGCGGTAAAGCTATTGCATGCTATGCCTTCAAGCCACACCTCCGTGCCCGTCGGAGTGGGGAGCGTGAGGTTTTTCGTTACGGAATTTCTGGATTCGGTCCCCGCGCTCAAGGCCCGCGATAGAAGCTATGCAATAGCTTAAAAAAAAAAGACGCGGGAAACTTTGTTTTTATTAGTAGTGTATTGCTATAATGATTATGCTTTAGCTTTACACCGCTTGAAAACAGTTTCCAAGGAGAAGAGCAGAAGAAGAAGTCTAATTAAGTAAATGTTTAATCCCATCAAAAACATCCTGTAAAAAACCCAAGTCTCGCAGCTCAGTCTTTCTACCGTCAAAAGTTGTGAGATCCATGTAATACCAAGTCGGTTAATCTATTTAGTGTCTACTTGAAGGACCTTCTGTCTTAAGTTATTACATAAGTTATTATCATGCCAATATTAAAAATATTTAACGTTTTAAACAAATAGATCGACTTGGACATCGCTTGATTTGATTATTAGTATGTATCACACTACACAGCACGACGGGCCAGCGACCAACAGGAACGAGAGTTTCAATCGCGTGAGGCGCGAGAGACTAAAGAATCTAATATAATATTGTAATATTCATTTTGTTTTCATGCGATGTCCAAGTCGATCTATTTGTTTAAAACGTTAAATATTTTTAATATTGGCATGATAATAACTTATGAAATAACTTAAGACAGAAGGTCCTTCAAGTAGACACTAAATAGATTAACCGACTTGGTATTACATGGATCTCACAACTTTTGACGGTAGAAAGACTGAGCTGCGAGACTTGGGTTTTTTACAGGATGTTTTTGATGGGATCTCACTTCTTTTTGTAGAGCCTTTCTTTTTGATACCACCACCAACCACCAACTGCATAAATAACTTTGTAATCCCATATATTTATATGGGATTACAAAGTTATTGATGCAGTTGGTGTATTTGGAAAACTGGACCGAAATTACAAAATATTTAAGTTTTCCATGATTAAGACACTAAACTCTATATGTATTCCAAATATGAAGCTTCTAAGTCTGCTAGAAGTGCCTTGGACTTTTGATGATCGGTGAGTCAGTGAGTGACAAAATTTAGAAACTTTAACAAGTTGTCATTCTTAAACTACTGGTTCAAATTGACTGAAATTTTAAATATTCCGTGTTTATACAATGCCGGATTAGTTACTGAAGATTCAGGTTTCTTGCTTTATCCACAACCGAATTATAGGGGGTCGAAAAAGGCCCGAATTGCTTCGAGAAAAGGATGGTACGGCCGTGCCGCTTTTTTTTTGCTCGACTTGGCGGGGGCACTCCCGTGCCCCCAGATTTGTTATACTTAAAACAAAAATTAGAAAAATTCGATCACGAAACGGCATTCGAAATTTTTTCTATTTAAAAATTTACTTATAAAGCACTAGGTTTCCGCCCGCGGCTTCGCCCGCGCAGTCAAAGAAAAACCCGCATAGTTCCCATTCCCGTGGGATATCCGGGATTGCGTCATTTTTCCGGGATAAAAAGTAGCCTATGTCCTTTCTCGGGTATCAAAATATCTCCATACCAAACATGAAAATTGGTTCATTAGTTTAGGCGTGATTGAGTAACAGACAGACAGACAGACAGAGTTACTTTCGCATTTATAATATTAGTATGGATTTTTTGAACACTATACAACGAAGATATAATATTAAATAAATGTTTGAGTTCCGTTAGCTTACACTTAAAGTTTTGATTTTGAGTTTGATATTTTCCGGTCATCCCGTGGAAAGCTGCAAGTCGGCTGTCACTGTATCGATCACACGCACACATACAGTGACACGCACACAGCGGTAATATTTGGCAATGTATACATTTCACCCTTTTGTGTAGCGATAGCAAATAAAGAGGAAATATTGTGATTTTTGGGGACTATTTATTTAGATACTAATGCATGGGTTAGAATTGTGTTTAGGAATCGTATGGTGGAATGGATAGCTTCTTCTTCTGTTTTGGTTTAATAGGGATAAGAATTAAAATTTATGTAACCCATATCTCGGGAAAGATATTTTTTCATGGAGAACATTCTAAACCTATTTGTCATAAAAATATTAACACTTGAGTCTAACCTCAGATACTACGATTTTTTATATGACGATTATTGAAATTATAAACGACTAGCGGTCCGCCCCGGCTTCGCCCGTGGTACATATTTCGCAATAAAAGGTAGCCTATGTTCTTTCTCAGGGTCTAAAGATTGTCTGTGCCAAATTTCATCAAAATCGATCCAGTAGTTTATGCGTGAAAACCATACATACATACATAATTACAAACCTTTCCTCTTTATAATATTAGTATAGATAATGTGTCATAATACCTACTGGTAAAAATATTAAAATAATTTAATATTGTCTTTTCCTGTGGCTTGTTAGACTTTGAAGTTCGAGCTTAACTGTTTAGAAGTTTTTATCTATCGATAGTTGCCTGAAAGAGATGAGTAGTTGCAAAGTTACCTATCACTTTTTAATAATTTAAAATTTCTTCATTATTTTTATCTTGCCAGTACAAAGTCCATCGTTGCTTTAGCGATAAGACCGTCTATTGTTCTCTTCTGAAAGTAGATAATTTTATTTATTCTGTATAGTTTGGTGGACAATAAAGAAGTTTGATTTAATTTTATGATAAGATTTTTAAGCAAAAAACAAGACTGCCTCATATTATCACAAATTGACAGAATTTAAATAGGACCAACCAAAAGGCACCAGTGGACAAAAGTATCATCAAAATCGATTCACTTAGTCCAAACTACTCAGATAACAAACCCAAATTAAATTCGAATTGAGAAGGTCACTTTTTTAAGCCAGTTGAATAATTAAGACTAAAAGCTCCCCGTATTTTGAAGTAGATATTTCTTATTTGCCCAGTAAATTTTTCTTATTTTCCTTTTAAATTTTTTTAGTAAGCTTTTTTTGCTAGCACTACTATACCGCATTAAAACGTAACATTTATTTGCGTTACGCTAAATTACTGAATAACAGCTCAATCTTTGAGCTCTGAGAGGGTACGGTTAGCAACGGACTGTTTAGGTTTACTAGCGATTTAACATGGCTTTACTCGGCCTACCGAGCTTATTATGTTTACTTAAATATTACTTCTTATACTTCAATTTATGTATGTTTTGATGGACATTTATCTATATTTGTAGGTATACATATAGCTAACAATATATACTGTTATAATACTGTATACCTCTATAATACTGTTGTATGAAACTCCTTTAAAATATTCGATACTAGCTTACCGCGGCTTCGCCCGCGTTTTCAAAGAAAAACCCGTTCCCGTAGGATTTCCGGGATAAAACCTATCCTATGTCCTTTCTCGGGTATCAAAATATCTCTATACCAAATTTCATGCAAATTGGTTCAGTAGTTAAGGCGTGATTGAGTAACAGACAGACAGACAGAGTTACTTTCGCATTTATAATATTAAGTATGTGTGTGTATGTATATCGGTTGTTAGTTTCTTACGTACATCTACAATCCACATTAATATAAAAAGTACGTTTGTGAAGAATAAACTCAAAATGCCTTGACCAATTTTAAAATTATTTTCACGTGTTAAAGTTACGTTATTCCTCAGTAACATGAACTTTATTTTACAAGTTTTTTAAAGTGAAACTTTTATTACATCGTCTCAAACTTTTTGGTCTGTGTAGCGCATGTCGCGTGTATCGCGGCTGCCGAGTAGGTATACCTACTCGGCAGCCGACCGTCACGCGACATGCGCTACACAAAGCAGTGTTCGGAACCGTTCGAACAGTTTCACTTTTAACGTGGTTTCATAAAACCACACAACATTTTTTAAAAAACTTGCAATGTTTATTTTATTTTCACTTCTCCTGCTGGTCTAAGCGTGATGATATATAGCATAAAGCCTTCCTCGACGAATGGGCTACCTAACACCGAAAGAATTTTTCAAATCGGACAAGTAATTCCTGAGATTACAAACAAACAAACAAACTCTTCAGCTTTATAATATTAAAGTATAGATAGGAAAGAAGCAGAGCAACATGCGTACATTAGTCTTATAAATAAAAGGCTTGGATTTAGCGCGATACAATTGTCGTATCGAACAGCAGGCTATCAATTATGTCAAAGTACACTCTAAGTGGCTTAGCTTAGTGTATGTATGTATAATATACGTATATACAAGAATTAACTTCGAGTTTTCTTACGATTTAGAAGTTTTCTTGTGTGTGGATTTATTTGGAGATTATGGATTTAAATGCGTTGTTTTATAAGCTACGTGTCTGATTTAATTAAACATTTTAAACGGATTTATAAAAGGATCTTATTCTTTATATTATTAACTGCTTTTGATACTGAATAATAAGTCGTATTTTGAACCAGTTGAACTGTTTGAACAAACTATGGTAATAAAAGAAATCGCCCTACAGCCCCCATTTTAAAGTTATAATTGTTTAGAAATTAAAGACTTTTTAACGGATTTAAAACGCGATTTATTCATTATATTATTTTCCCGACGTTTCGAACACTTTACAGCGATCGTGGTCACGGGGAGACTGAGATGTTATTCGTCTTGACGGTCATTCAAAAATTGCTATTTCTTAACTACCTCCACCTATTTCTCCGTAGTTGGTATGTGGAGTATTTTTCCGGATGTTGGCAGTAGGTACTGGCTTATTGTGTCTTCGAGTCTTTTGGTACGTTTGACATGGGGTTTTAAATTCTTAATAACAGGATCCCAGGTGTTGGAAAGTTTCAAACCATCTTCTCTATTGAAATTAGATGTTTTTTTAATTTCAATAGCCTCGCGCACAAGTGTAAAGTGTTCGAAACGTCGGGAAAATAATACAATGAATAAATCGCGTTTTAAATCCGTTAAAGAGTCTTTAATTTCTAAATGTTATAATTGTTGAAATAAATTAAAAAAATGAGCTTTTAAATATCCTCATTTTTGAAACATCATATACATTTTCTTACATAATTATTAAGAGAAATTCCTATTTCACGATAAGTCGTTCAAGCATAGTTAGCCCGCAGGCAGAACGCATATCTATCCATATTTTTGCATAAATCTAAGCGCGTCACACACGGTGAAGATACTATAATATTTTATCTTAAGATACTGTTATATTTTATATTACAGTATCTTAACGCATCCGGTATCAGCGTTCGGACCATCATTTTTCTTTTTGTCATTGCGTACTAAGACTCCTGTAGAACCGCCATCCTGTTACAAATGACCCACAAAATTTCGCGTCATTTGTAACAGGATGGCGGTTCTACAGGAGTCTTAGTACGCAATGACAAAAAGAAAAATGATGGTCCGAACGCTGATACCGGATGCGTTAAGATACTGTAATATAAAATATAACAGTATCTTAAGATAAAATATTATAGTATCTTCACCGTGTGTGACGCGCTTAATTCTAACATATTTCATATTGATAAATTTACAAAACCAACTCTTGACACTGCTTAACCGTACAGTCACAGAACAAAACCAAAGAACGAAACCATCAAAAACTAACCTACATCTCTCCAGTCGCAACTAGCATAGATTAGTCATAATTATACAAACTAATTTTATACAACAGTGCAAAGTGCATCAAAATAAAGTTATCATTCAGTGTACAAAACAGTGCAAGACAGTACAAGAGTAGAGTGACTCCATTTACAGTGTACAAAGATAGAGTGCAAACATTTACAGTATACATTTGTACATAATAGAGTGTAAAGAAATAGAGTGATACGAACACGATGACCAGCCTCTAAACAATCGGCGGTAGATCAAAATGCTAGCAATGTCGACACTTATGATGCCAGCAGCAACCATGACGACGATGACGAATGCAGGACCGATACCTGTGGCGGCTGCAACGAAGCTGGAGCCGAAGTTGCTGCAACTGCCGCATCCAGCGTTGATGCCGCAAATACAGCATCACCATCAGCATCAGCATGGGAACAATAATAAACTAGGTATGCTTATCTTTAACTTAATTATTCAGAGATAAAGCCAACGATCAATTGTAGATATACAATTAGTTATAAGGTTTCCTAGCTTTGTGAAATCGTTGCGGTGAATTTCGTATCACCTATTTAATACTAATTCAGACCTGCTTCTTTGTCTGCTCCCAGAATTATTATTATTTAAGTTAATACCCTAATACAGTCGGAGACATTTCCAACAAACTAAAAATCATTGAAATCTGTTCAGTTGTTCTTTAGGTATAACTGAAAGTTATGCTAACATACGTTTCTACTATACCAAGAATATGTTAGCAACCGTTTTTTCGTTTCTATATTTTGTCGAGTTGATCGTCTTTCTCGATAAATGGACAATTCATCGCAAAAACACTCTCTCAATTCGAACAAATAGTTCTTGAAAATGGGTCTTTGAAAAGTGTATCGTGTCAAAATTTGAACACAATCGATACTGTTTTTGAAGAGTACAGAACAAACTTAATGTTGATTATTGAAGTGAAACTTTTTTCGGCGCGTTGAGAGTAAAATTTCAAGGACACGTCATGGCAATAGCTTCACGTCATGTAGTAAGGCGACGATTTTGGTATCTATGAAACTTGCTAAAGAAGTTCACTTCTGACATGTGTAGTGTGTACTCGGCCCACGCGCTCTTTTTATTACACGCTTTATATTAGCTTCACCTGTATGTTTGTAAGTTTGTAACCGACTTCTTTAGGCGCGATTTTGACCCACTTTAAACGGCCAGATTTCGTTCAAACTTTGTAGATTTATTGAGGACCGATGACAATACACTAGTTTGATAAAAAATTTCTATTTTTTAGTTCGGTTTTCTATAAAAAGCGTGTTTTTTAGTTTTTTTAAACTATTAATTATTTGTATTTAGTTTTTTTTGTGACGATTTTAATCTAAACTACTTGATCGATTCCAAAATTGCTTTAGCCATTAAATAGCTTATTATTTATCTCTGGTGGAATTAGGCAAAACCAGGGCTTACGGCTAGTATTTGGT
This sequence comes from Colias eurytheme, assembly GCF_061535395.1. Lineage (NCBI taxonomy): Eukaryota > Metazoa > Arthropoda > Insecta > Lepidoptera > Pieridae > Colias > Colias eurytheme. The sequence continues at coordinate 781,194 of NC_143010.1, read as the reverse complement.
ATGTTAATATACGTGATAGGTAACATAAAATTACAAAGATTATAGTAGGGGAGCCCAGGATGCTAAATGTGGATTTACTCGAGCGTCACGGGAACCTATTAGAATTGGTAGATTAGACCATAGCGAGAAAAAAAGGTCCTATAATGTTTTCACTTTTAGCGGTGGGGAAGGGTATCTTTCTCTGTATAATCTTTAACTGTATTTCATTCCGTATCCCTTCGACCGCGTAATTTACTTACAAAAGTTGAACAAGGTTTTCGCTTCACGTATTTTTACGCTTGACTATAAGATTTTAATTAAAATATCATTTTCTGAAAAATTTTAACGTACTTTTACACCATCAGAAGGAAGAGATTTCAAAGAAAAATCGGCTGAGGCATGAGGAAGAGACAGACAGACAGATACATACTTACAGATTCGCATTTTTTAAGTGAAACTTCTTTAGGCGCGTTGAGAGTAAAATTTCAATTTCGCGTCATGGCAATACCGTCACGCCATGGAGAAAGGCGATAATTATGGTATCTTTGAATCTTGCTGAAGAAGTTTCACTTTTGACACGTGTGCTCGGCACACACGTCCTTTTTTAAAAGTATAGACATATAACTAGCGGATATGCTGACCAGTTTTAAAAGGCCCTTTCTCATTTGTTAGTATTTACAACCCTTAAATCATGCTACAGCGACATAAAAACCATCATAACATTTTTATACCTTTTTTTATATCCCAGGTAAATATTGTTAGAGAGAATCCTCTATAATTTATGGCGACATATTACGGCGAAACGTATTGTCTATGCCTTTTATAAATATGCTAGTTTTCTGCCTTGGCATTTATTTTTAACCCACGACGCAAAAAGAGGGGTGTTATTTGTTTGACCGCTATGAGTGTGTGTCTGTCTGTTCCGCCGTAGCTCGCAAACGGGTTATCCGAATTAGATGCGGTTTATGTTGTTAGACAGCATATTTTCCGGATATGGTTCTAAGATATAGTGAATCAAAATGGGTTCATCCATTTATTATATGTTTCTAAAAAGCTATTCGCTTTGAGCGTTGTTTATTAAAGTCTAACCTAACCAGGTAAGGTTTCTTTTTACAAAAACGATTCGCTTCTGGCACTCGCCGGCCACTACCGCGGCAAAATTATTTGTTTGTTGTTTAATACAAAAATTTCATTAATTCTATTTGTTTCAGTCGACTTGTATCAAAGCCACAAAAGTATCAAATTAAAATTTAGCCGTTTAAGTGCTACACACGTATACACCTGAACCTAAAACAAGCCTCTTTAAAAGTATATATTACAAGTACCTAACCCTTTTGCCAAACTCCTGTAACATATACAACAAAATATCTCCACAGATATCTCCTTTCAAAAGAACTTTTAAATGTTATTTTAATAAACCTTAAGTCGCATGTCAAAGAAAGGAATTTCGAGTACCTTTGACAAAATTGGTAAAATATTATGTTCCTTTGATATATTGAATTTCAGATATTTTCGGGACTTTTCGGGACTATTTTCACACACGGCACTATCTGATCCCATACTAAGCTTAACCTAATGAGTAAAATGGCCGTAATAAATTTTTAAAAATAAATCGAGAAATATCAAAAAAAATTATCTTTAAGGCTGCAGTCTAGCAAAATTGCGTTTTCAACAAGTTATTTGACAATTTTTTCCCGGCTAATGAAATGATAAACTGAATTTTTTTTCTTGTTTATCAATTAGTGTTATATACGCAATGCGCGTGAATTTTTTCACATTTATAAAGTTACTTTATGTTACCTTAATCAGGCCTTCAAGATAAGTTTCTTTCCCCCAAAGACATTTCGAGCTAAGTTTGTGCACTCACTACGTTGCAACCGATTACAATTTATACAATCTGATCAGAGCATTATTATCCTTATATAGTCGTTATTAAAAACTGCTGAATACAATTGCCGAAAAACTTATGATTTTCCTAATTAGAACGTTATAAATTCATTAAATTTCCCATTTTTTGCCTTAAAAAATCTATTGATAAATACTGCTAAAAGTTATTTTTTCCATTAATTTATTCGAGTTGGTTGAAGACCAATGAGTATTAATCCTTTAAAAAAATTTTTTTTTTTTGAATTTTGATTATTCTTTAAATATTTAAAAATTTTTAAAATAATTAGGAAAAATCCTAGCGAATTTCTTTAGTCGCGCTCCTTGGGCCGGAGCGTTCTGACGTGTGCTCTACGCTCGATTTTCCTTCATACCGAAGTGAAAGTTGCTCTACTTCATTAAATTTAATATTTTTGTTAATTGATTATTTTTATCTTAGTTTTGTGCAAATATTCGTATGTATTTTTAAACATTTGATTTCGATATGGAAAATAAATGTCCGGAAAATGCCTGGAAAATTCCCGGAAAGTATCCGGAAAATTCGTGAAAATGTCCGGAAAAACGTGGAAAATGTCACTTCAAATTTGCGAAGTAATTAAAGCAGAAAACCAAAAAAGAAAAAGAAAGCTAAAATCTTTCATATTAAATGTATATGGGATATTGATATTTCATACTTAATGTATGGGAGGGTTTAAAGATATTTTATTTTTATATTTCTGATTTATTTTTAAAAATTTATTACGGCCATTTTACTCATTAGGTTAAGTACTTTCGATATCAGTTTAAAGTTTTTTGTTATCTGTAATACTTACGGAAAAATCGCCTGTGCACACTTAACGATTACACCCCATAAACTAGCTGTTGCCCGCAGCTTCGTCCGCGTGGTCAAAATATTTTTCATGAAACTTTTCATCACAATATATTTTACTTGGGCGCAGAATTTAGCAGTCTTTTCTTAACGGATGCATACATCATAGTGGCTATCGGCATGCCAAATTTTAGCTCGATGGGTCTAGCAGTTTGCTGTGTCAGTCAGTCAATTAATTTATCAGTCAGCAAGTAATAGTGAACTAGCTGTTGTACTCCGTGTATTGTACAGGGTGTAACTTAACATAATATTTTGGTTCGTCTGTTTTCTTCCTTGAGTAAAATTACCTATTTACATTAAAGAGAACCCTTCTGGTGACAAAACAAATTCCACTCTTTAGTTATATAAATATGTAGTAATTTGAAGATACATAAAAGTAGGTCGGCTCATTATGCGGTAAATTTATTACATCCCATAAGGGACAAAGGGGCGGCTGCCCAAAGTTTGTTTTTAATTACGACTAGCGACCCACCCTGGTTTTCCACGCATGTGTTAATACTAGGTGACCCATGCTACTTCGTTTGCTGTTAAAGGACGTTATTTTTATCAATAATTTTGCGACCGTTTTTCGTTGATTCCAATATTTTTGCACATTTTGTATCAATTTTCATTTATTCTACACTAGCTGTGTTCATGCTCTCCGTAGTGTCGTAGATATAGATAAATAAATAAAATATATAGTCTGTATGTAATGTTAAAATAAATATTAGATTATTCGAAATAGTTTTTGAGATTTGCTCGTTTCGTTCTAACAAACAAATAATAAGTATTTAAATTTTTTAAAGAATCGAAAGAAATGTAAGCGCTCAAAGCATACACCTTTGTATTCCCTTAAACTTTGAATTAAGACATATCATCACTACAGTCTACATAGTACATAGTATAAAACAAAGTCGCTTTCTCTGTCCCTATTTCCCTATGTCCCTTTGTATGCTTTAATCTTTAAAACTACGCGACGGATTTTGATGCGGTTTTTTTAATAGATAGAGTGATTCAAGAGGAAGGTTTTAGTATATAATTTATTAAGTTTTAAACAAAGCGGGCGAAGCCACGGGCGGTAAGCTAGTACCTTATAATATTTCATATAGCATAGATGAAAAACATTACCTTAACATCGCGCAAACTATAATATCATGCACATAATTAAAACGCATTTAAAACCGTTAAATACAAGTCTGTAATAAAGGATACGCGAACAAATGTATATTTTCAAAGCCCTGTTATTGCATTCATCCCTTACCCACCCCCTCTTGACAAAGGTTGGTATAAACGTAAGCGATTTGCGTATTTTAAGATGCAGTTAAACTGGCAAACAGTAGCTTACATTTTGTTGGAAACTAACTAACTAAAAAATCATGTATCAACCAGCAGAAACTGTTAAAATTACTACAGCGATTTCATAATGCACACTAGCACATTATTTTTATACTACAAACTATAGTCGAGCCAATTTAATAGGCAACATTTGACGTCTATCGATTTTATCTTCGAAGAGAGGTAACCTGCTTAAAAACATCGATTAAAGTGAATTAATCGATACGGATTTGAAACATTTGTAAATCGAATTTATTAATTTATGATGATTTTGTTCACAAGTAATCAATGTATTCGATTCTAGATGTCAGATCTCGATTTTTAGAGTAACATCTCTGGTATTTAAAAAGAAAAAAGGTTTATTGACACAAAATTGTAGCGACGTCAGTTAAAATTACTTGTATCGGTCATTATTATTATAAATATGTAATCGTTATTGAAAAAAGTTAAGCAAATGTGCAGATCTAACAGAAAGAAATATCATGTTATTCTATGTCGTCGTTACTAGGTTTCGTTGTTGAATTTTGTTGAACTGTCAAATGTTGCCTATTAAAATGGCTCTACTGTAGATCACCTATTCCTTTGATGATGATGTTGACCGATCCTTGATAAGTGTAAAAAGTTTGAAAAGTGGAGCAAAATCGAGTCTAAAGATGTCAGTTACATATTGGTTACATATTATCTAAAATCATTGTCGTTGTATTTTCAATAGCTAAGCGAATTTAAATCATATTTTGTTTATTGAATTTGTCCCTTTTACATGACTTAACTACACTAAAAACCTTTAAAAAATTCTATTCACGAAGTCATGGCGAGTAATTACATAAAATACTACATCTCTGTCAATGTTTTTATGTTTTTGGCAATAGATAAAGACAATATACACAGCTATATTTTGGATGTCTTCCATGGATGGTCTTTATTCGAGTGCCAAGATGGCCCTTTATATAACTTACATATATTCTTATTTAGGTCGTAGTTCATTGTTTTAGATTGAATTGTGTAGCAAAGATATGGTGTAGCTTAAATCTATACTAATCACTACATAGTATAAAACAAAGCTGCTTTCTCTGTCCCTATGACGTATGCTAAAATCTTTAAAACTACGCAACGGATTTTGATGCGTTTTTTTAATAGATAGAGTGATCCAAGAGGAAGGTATTAGTATATAATTTATTATGTTTTAGACAAAGCGGGCGAAGCCGCGGGCGGAAAGCTAGTAATATTATAAACCTGAAGAGTTTGTCTGCTTGTTTGTATGTGTGTTTGTTTGAACGCGCTAATCTCAGGAACTACTGGTCCGATTAGAAAAAATATTTCGGTGTTAGATAGCCCATTTATCGAGGAAGGCTATAGGCTAAATATCATCACGCTACAACCAACAGGAGCGGAACCACGCGGGTGAAACCGCGGAGCGCAGCTAGAGTATTAATAAAAAGGGTTTACTGAGCACATTCATTAAAAATATAGATAGAAAATGAAAATTTTATTTAATAATTTTATTTATTTTTATTTAATGAAAGGTACTCCTAACTAAAATGTCCCACATACATATTTCCTTTTAGTAGACAAATATTTGTGGTACGGAAACCGCTAAATTAATTTCGATAAATTTTATATTGGACCACATCAGTAACACACACAGGTAAAGAAACCAAATAACAAAGTCTTCTTAAATAGGTAGGTATATAAAAGTGATTGACTGACTGACTGACATAGTGATCTATCAACGCACAGCCCAAACCACTGAACGGATTGGGCTGAAATTTAGCATGCAGGTAGATGTGAGGACGAAGGCATCCACTAAGAAAGGATTTTGATCAATTCTACCCCAAGGGGATAAAATATGGGGATGCGAATCTATCTTTTCTCTTCTGCGCTAGTCAAATTATAATTTTTTTAACGTAACTTGTTAAAGTTACAAGGTGGTAGAGCTCTTGTGAACGAGCTCGAGGGCGGCAGCAACACCGTCTCACCTCAAACCTGCCGCCAAATAGTGGTGCTTGCATCACTGTGTTCCGCTTTGGTGATGAGATGAGGCCCTGAAATTACTGGCACAGGAGGTATAACACCGTAGTCCTTTAGGCCGGCAACGCACTTGTGACTCCTCTGGAGTTGCGAGTGTCCATGGGCGGCGGTAATCGCTTAACATCAGGTGATCCGTGTGCTCGTTTGCCCGCCTATTAAATAAAAAAAAATGTAGTAATATAAGTTCGTCCCTTGTCCCATACCCCATGTGGGGTATAAAAGAATAGAGTAACGAAGGGCGTATTCGTTGTATTACACTTGTCAGCGAACCACTTTATAAGCTATTGTCTGATCAATTGTATCTTTTAATTGTATTCAGATCGGTTTTCATAATTGTAATTAGTATGTTAAAAAAGAAAGAAAGAAAGAAAGAAAAGACATTTAATTCATGCATGAGCATGTTTGGAAGTTTATTTAGATCCAATTTTTCTCGTTTCAAACTTATGTTCTTTAAAATATTACAGTCTAACTATTTCATAATTTGTGGCAATAATATTTTCATTTGTTACCTGTAAATGTAAAATGCCGCCCAATTATTTTTGAAATAATTAATGGTATGATAAACTAATATATTATTATATTACCTATTTGTGATCATATGATTTTCGAATAAACACGAAATAAACAGCCCTTAATTTCAGATTTCTATTTGATAAAAAAAGTATTTGTTAAAAAAGGAGAAATTTAAATAAAAAGAGCGTATGTCGAGCACACGTATCAGAAGTGAAACTTCTTTGGCAAGATTCAAAGATACATCGCCTTACTCCATGACGTACGGTATTGCCATGACGCGACCTTGAAATTTTACTCTCAACGCGCCTAAAGAAGTTTCACTTCAATTATATGCATGTTTATGTATGTATGTACTTATTTCAATCAATTTCGTTACTTTCTCAAGTGATTCCGTTTCGAGGATTGAAAAGCAATCAAATAATTGACAAACAAAGAGGGTACGATAGATTTTTATTGTTTTCCTTTATCGCTTAAGATAACGCGGATTTTCTGCGCTTTTTTATAAAATCAATTTTCTTATAAAAAAGCCCTTTCTTACCCTTTTATGTTATTTTTTCTTTTATTATAATCAACAGCCCATATTTCCACTACAGAAATAAATATGAATCCTAATGTATCCTAATCCTAAAATAATTGTTTTTTATTAATATATAGGTACCTACGTGTACGTGATAGACTTTATTCTTCAGTTAACAAAATATTCAATTTTTCAATAGACGAATAGGACTTATCTATCAAATAACTACGTTATTTGAGGAATAAATCTATTTGCCGCTCCAACGGCCAGATAGCGCGCTATTCGACTGTTAGGCGTTTGAGTTGACAACTGACGCGTCAAATTTGGGATATTTTCGTATGTCATAACATAGAGCGTAGAATTATTAACAATTAAACCTCTTTCTATATAATTATTATCAATTAAAATCATATTGAAATTGATGTTTTTGATAGTACTGATGACCACGCCATTGAAAATTTGCCGGACGCTGCCTTTAAGTATGTCGTTTCCATCGTAAAATATATAAATTGAAACCCAAATTTAACCAAACTCTTTACTCGAATCAAAACAACAATAAACAATCATAGAAGACAAGAGCAATACAAGACAAACTTAAAATGCACTCCTGACGTGAGTCATAATGACGGTTGTTGACAAATTGCAAGAGTTGACTCTATCCCGCTCTAACCTGACTAATTTAATATGTTTGTTTCGCCACTCCGAGAGCAGAGCTGCCAATATGGAAATATTTGGTCAGATAGTTATTGATCAAATAAATCACGATTGAAAAATAGGCGAGCCGTTATGAGTTAGATAAATAATTGAATAAATCTATTCGAGGGGTAGTTATTAGACTGTTTATCTCGGGATTGAAAAATCGGCCCTAAATAAGTTTATGTACTATTATCCTTCTAATATCGAACATTAAATTTCCACCTAAACTCATTGAGACTACGTACTAGAGTGGCTATTCCAAACAAAAACATTGCGCACGGCCGCGCAGGTGTGGTGGGTGAACTTATTGGTGAAAAGTCACTCCTCGGGCTTTGTTTGTTAGGAACTGTTAAAACAATATCTCAGCACACACGAAGGCATTTTGAACAGAGCAATAACACGTGTTGACGCGGCAAGCGGGAGGCACAGTCCGGCACAGACTAAATGACTTTGTGACGTTTGCCTCTTACTCGTGTTACAAAGAGTGTAGTAGCGATGTCCTCTCTAGTACGTAGTACATGCCTAAACTAGGCAAACGACATTAGCTCAAACAAGACCAAAATTACAAATAAAAAAGAAAGTTTTAATAAGATAAAGATAATTGCCGCAACGGGGCATCGAACTCGCTCTCAAAAGGGCGAGACATTAAAAAAACAAATAGATACCATTAGACGGAGAATATAAAAACACCCTCAAAGATTGGTACAAGGCATAGGCTGTAGCGATTAATATTCTTATAAAGTTAGTTTAATGTAACAGACTTTACGCGAGTATTTAGAAATTTAAAACTTTAAATTATTTAGTAGTATTTGTGGTTGGTTTTAGCGCCAGTATTATTACAATAAAAATTAGGCCTTAAACACGATTTAATCATTATATTATTTATTCCGTTTCATATATAGCGAGCGGGGGCTCCGGCGACTTGGTTGTATTTACTTTTGACTGAGAGTTTTGCGCTTAGCAACACATTTGGCGATTCATTTTTATTATACCTTTAGATAATTATTTTTCAATGCCAATAGTAATTAATATAATAGTCAATGCCGTAGCCCGTAGATAATTAATTAAGAATATTTTTTTGTCTTCAATTTAAACTCAAATTTTGAATAAGTCTATTACTTAGACCCATAGCAATAAGGAAACTCGAAATTCCGAGCAAGATACACAATATAAGATATTCAGACGTCCCCTCAAAGTCACTTTGTATTCAAAATTATTGCCTTGCGCTTTCCAACGAATCAAATTACGCGATCGATTTAAAACACGCTTTATTTCGCGGTTTAAATCCGGTTAAAGTGGTTGGAATGTGCATTTAATACTGGCTGCTACTGCGACTTCGCCCGCGTGGCCTAAATAAATAAAGAATATATCGGAATTTATAAAAGGAGATTGCCCAAGTTACTATGGCACTTGGTATCGCAATCAAACTTATTGTGTCAAGATGAAATATAGCTCAATTTAAAGCTTGATGTTAGTACTTTTAGAAACGATTAAAGTTTTTATGTAAATAAGCCGCAGTTCGCGACAATAAAAATAAAACAATAGTGTTATTCAACACTTTAAAAAAATACTTTATCGAGTTTAAACTAACGATGAACGTTAAGTTTTACATTTATTACATAGGTAATATTTTAATTTACAAGACAAATGTGAAAAGTTAATCGTAATAAACATTATTTCAAAATAAATAACGTCGAACAATGCGTCGAACACAATGACAGATGACGCAAGACGCTTGCAAGAGAGATAGATATATGTGTCAAAACAAAAACTTTTACTTTTATTTCTATTTATTCGGTATAATTACGACTTAATAGTGATACATATGATCATTATAAATACAAATAGGAATTAACAATATCACAAACATGTGACACAACTAGTATTTTACCGATTCCATACATGGTCATACATGTTTCAAAACACAAACTTTTACTATTATTTCAATTTATCCGGTATAATTAAGACTTAATAGTGATACATATGATCATTATAAATACAAATAGGAATTAACAATATTAGGAATACGTGGCACAACTAAAATTTTACCGATACCACCCGTGGTCATTCTCCTTTGAATTATACCTACGTATCATATAATATAATGACCGCCTTCTTGGTTCAGTGGTTGATGAGTGAGCGTAGCACCGAGGGGTCCTGGGTTCGATTCCCGGTGGAGACGAAGAAAAAAAAAATGTCTCGGTCTGGTAGGACACAGAAGGCTGATCACCTACTTGTCCCTAAAGAAAATCGATCAGTGAAACAGATGTAAAATGCATCTGCCCCTTACCGCACTAGGGGACACGGGACTTCACTTTATCATATTATAATGGACTGTTTCCTCCTATAGGTACGTAGAGTTTTGCATTTTCTTAGGATATAGGGCACTTCTTTAAATGTTCAGTCTACTTTATGCTTACAGAAAAGTAAGAATCCTTTAGTATCTTATCAGATATGGATTTAGTACATCAATATTTATAACTATTTTAACTACACAATGATATATTTCAATGCGGTAAAATTACATCACTCTCTAGCCTAACCAGAAATACACAGACACAGACATATTGCCATAAAATATTGAAATGAAATGAAATGAAATGAAATGAAATGAAATGAAATGAAATGATTTATTTGTATGAATTGTGGTTACAAAGCAAAGTTATAATAAATTTCACGTCCGCACAATTCGCCAACAATTGGCATACAAATATTTAAATTTTATAATTTAAACTAATTCACGTGAGTTATTATTTAAGCAATATATTATTTACATTAGTTCATTTTACATTATAAATTATAATATAGCAATATGACAATTTGATTATTCCATTCTATTACATTATAATTGATTTCTTACGTCAATTTTGTCAAGCTAGGTTAACATTTTTATTGTTTCGGTAATTATAATCTAAAAAATTCGTTTAAGGAATATAAACAGTGATTAATAAGCCACGCTTTTAATTTTTTGTGCATTAAATTTTTTGGTAGTTCCCTTATATGTTTTGGTATATGGTTAAAAATCTTTACACACATTACACTTGCATTCTTTTGGTAGAGTGCTGAACGGCAGTTAGGCATCATTAAACGTGTGGGATCTCTTAGTCCCAGTATAGAGTGGTCTTTCATGCTTTTAAAAAGTTCACTATGTTTTTTGACAAATATACAAATTTCCAAAACGTATAATCCCGTGAGTGTTAAAAGATGGTGCTTTTTGAATAATGGTCGACAAGATTCTAAGGGACCAATATTGCACATAGCCCTTATGCACCTCTTCTGTGCCAAGAATACATTTGTCACGTCCGTCGAGTTGCCCCAGAATATAATTCCATACCGTATCACAGATGTAACGTATCCGTAATATGCGGTAAGCGCAGCATTAAAGGACACTGTTTTTCGTAGTCTTCTTAATGCGTAGACGAACTTATTTATTTTTCCGGTAATCATGTCACAATGTGCTTTCCAGTTGCAATTTTGATCTACATTTAACCCTAGGAACTTTATGTAATGTGTTTGTTCGATAGTATGGAATTTGTCCGTTACATTAAGAGGTGTATGTCGAGCTTTATAATTTGAAAATTGAATAAATTTTGTTTTAGTCATATTAGCCGATAGATTATTATCATTAAACCATGTCAATACTAATTCTAAATTTTTATTAATTGTCATGTTATAATTTATCTCTTTGTGATCGTCAGAATAAATTATTGAAATGTCATCTGCAAACAATATACACTTTTGGTCCATAATGTCAGGTAGGTCATTTATGTAAATTAAAAATAATAAAGGCCCCAATATGCTGCCCTGTGGCACACCGAAACTATTAGGTAAATAGGGGGACTTGTATGTAGTGAACTCTAGCTTGGTATTTATTTTATTTATTTCAACACTCTGTTGTCTCTGAAACAAATAATCATGAATCCATTCAAGAGCAGGACCTCTAATGCCATACTTCTCACATTTATATATAAGTAGTTTGTGGTCCACAAAGTCAAAAGCTTTTGACATGTCAAAGAAGATTGATGCAACAGGAATTTTATTATTAATGCATCTCGTTACTTCCTCAATTAAATAGAACGTAGCCAATGCAGTAGATTTATTTGCTTGAAACCCTGTTTGTTCTTTTTTAATTATACTATATTTGTTTAAAAAATTTATGAGTCTGGCACTCATAGCTTTTTCCAGAATTTTTGAAAAAATGGATATAAGTGTAATCGGGCGGTAATTTTTTATATCCGTTTTGCTGCCTTTTTTGTAGAATGGCTTAACAATAGATACCTTCAGGTTTTCAGGGAAGACGCCTTGCGAGAATGATTTATTAATTAAATTAGCCAATACTTAGATTACAAAATAAAAGACAGATGGAGCGTTGCCGAACTAAACCGAATAATTTATCGTCATTTCCATAAAGCTATGTGTGCTGTCATTTCGCCGTTGCACTGTACGTACACGGTGCTTCTGTATGGGTGTTATGTTACCAGATATTGAAAATTTTCCCAAAATTTTCCCCGACTACGGAAGAAAGAGGGTTATGTTTTTCGAGTGTAGGTATGTATGTATAATATTTCTTTGACACGCCCTGCAGTATAAACTGTTGGATCGATTTTGAGTTGTGACTTATGAGGTGTCATTGCAATCATCTGAATTATGAAGGTAGCTGTGGTGGTAGTGACGTAGGCTACATAAATTATTAGCAGTCATGTTTTAATTTTTATTTTAATATAAATTCGGGTTTTTGATATTATTTTATAATATTGTAAAAATTATTTTATCACCTATCTACTAAAGTTATACATGGACAAAATAATTTTATTCAATTTTTATTAAATAAATTACATTAAATTTATTAAATAAATTACATTAAATTTATTAAATAAATTACATTAAAAAAAGTTTTTATTTTTCAAAACATATGAATGCGAATAGCGGTAGTTTTTAGTCGAGAATGCGGGACATTTTATTTTCATCATATCCATCATGTGTTCACATGAATTAAATCGCAAGCGAAAACGACGCTTTTTATAAAAGTAACAAAAAAATGTATACCTAATACTTTTTAAAATAATCTAATAATGACCATGAACTTTTATTGCACTATACAAATAATCACATTCACGATCGAAAAATCCAACAGCACTACCCCGAATATCTTTTAACCATTTTACCCCTAAAAATGGCAAATTCATTTTCAAAATACTGGCAGCATACGTTGAAGTTTTGAATTCCTTCGTATTTGTAAAATTATTATTTGTATACAAAATTAAATAAGCCAAATAATCTACAGAAAATCTGTAAAACGATGTTTTATCTTTTTGTTTGTTTTCGGGAACAAGTTTTACAGCGTTTTAATATCACAAGACAGCATTTTTTTACTAAAATATCAAACCCATTTTGACGTATTGCATGACACTAGAATCGCTATAGCACTAGCGGAGGAACGTATTCGTTTTTGATTTCGTATTTTCTTTGACAAGGGCGATGAAAGATTGACATGCTCCATCTGTATTTTATTTTGTAATCTAAGAGCCAATACATAAGAAATGCTGTGTTTACATTCTTTAAGTATGCTTGTATCTATTGAGTCATAACCTACAGCCTTTGTATTCCTAAGAGAATTTATGATTTTAATAATCTCTTGCTCTGTGCATGGTGAGAGAAATATGCTGCTATTTATTGAATTTATTTTATATTTGTAATTACTTGATTGATGAATGGAATTAGTTATTTTACTTGAATTATTATATGTCAAATTAGTAAAGAAATTATTAAATGTCATAGCAATTTCTAATGGATCTGTTATATCAACGTCATTGTGTGAGATTAGGTCAATACAGTTGCTATCAGACATATTATGCGTCCCTCTGTTCTTTATCAAGTCCCATGTAGCTTTTGTTTTGTTTTTGGAATTTAATATTAATCTATTATTTATTATTCTTTTTGAGCAGTCTATACAAGATCGGAGTATCTTATTGTATTTTTGAAATTCTAACTTTTTTTGAAAAGACTTTGATTTATAATGAATAAATCTTAGTTGTCTTTTCCTTGCACATGCTATTCTAATGCCTTTTGATATCCATTTCATGTGACTGAGAGTATTCGATATCTTTTTTCTGTACAAAGGGAAACATAAATTATACAGTAGGCAGAAAAACTCATGAAATATTTTGAAAGCTACGTTAGCATTTACTTCATTTAAAACATCGGTCCAATAAATAGAATTTAAATGCATGTCAAATTTCCTTATATTCTCCTGGCAATAATCTCTTCGTGTTACGAACCAATACGATGGTTTAGGGCTAGCTTGCTTTGGAAGATTTACTAGTTGGCATGTTTCATGATCTGAGAGAAATACTTTCAGTACCTTACCTTCTACTCGCGGTATATTTGTTGCTATTATATCTAGACATGCCAGTTTACGAGTGGGTTGATTAATAATTATATTAATGTTGAAATTTTTAAGTAAGTTTTTAAACCATTTTGAAGACTGATTTTCTTTCATTATGTCAATATTAAAGTCTCCAGCCAATATGATATTTTTATTTTTGTTTGCGGTTAATTTATAGAGGAAAAGTTCAAATTTTTCGAAAAATTTTGATATGTTTGAGTTAGGTGTCCTATATATACAAACCACAAAGCAATTCATGCTTCGTATCTCAACAGCACAACATTCAAATATTTTTTCTACTGTATATTCGACACAGTAGTCAATAGTCTTGCAATCAAGGGACTTGTCTACTAAAATACAACAACCTCCACGCCTTTCTTGTGATCTACAGAAAGATGAAGCAAGATAAAAATTTCCTAGAATGAGATTGCATTCCTCTCCTTTTTTGATAAAAGTTTCGGTAAGACACAATATACTAATGTTTTCTTCAATTTCTGCCAAGCACAACTCAAGCCACTCTATTTTATTTAGTATGCCTGCAATGTTTTGGTGCAAAAGATATTTACCATCATATACTTTTTGCTCGAAAAAACCCAGTCTCTTTAACATAATTTTCTGCGTCAATGGTTTGCGTAGCTTTATCGCTAGTATTATTAACATATGGTAACGAATTGTCAGCTTGGGTAGATGTATCTTTAAAATATTTATTTTTTAAGTTGGTAACTGTACTATTGAATTGAATTTTATTAGTTGATTTTAATTTTTTTAACCAGTCTTTACAAACCAAAAATTCGTTACTGTAATGTTGGAATTCTAGTTCTGTATTAATTTTATAACAAATTCTATTAAGGTAATTACTATGAGAGTTACAATAATTGTCATTAAAGTTCAAGAATTTGCATTTCGGGTATTTTAAACATATTTGTCTTAAATAATTGTTAATAAGATTTTCATTTAAATATCTGTTTTTAACAACATTAAGTATAATTACACTGGTGTCCTTTAAATATCGGAGTATAGCCGCAGTTTCGGCCATAAAGTGGAAAGGGTTCTCGTCGTGTTCTCCTAAACTTAAAATAAATTTATCCGTCGGTCTTGTTCTTATATTGTAACATGGTGCTGTTATGTTTTCCGTGTGGGCAAAAGGTTTAGTCATCGATGAAATTTCATATTTTGCTGTTAAGTTAAATGTGGAACGGTGAAGTCGAACAGCCATGCCTACACATTGTTGGCCGCCGAAAATAAAAAGACGTTCTTTAGATTTATTTTCCATTATTCTATTGTTAGTGCTCGTATCTGGTTTTTGCAAAGCTGTTAAATTTTTTGACTGATTGTTTAAGGTTAATTCTAAAGGGTTTTCTTTATCAAAATCGATTCTTCGTTTAACTTTTAAGATATTTAGCGATGAAAAAGTAGTGGTCCTCTTTTTAGTTTTTTGATCTGTGTATAACTTATTAAATACGGAAATTTTTCTTTCTAGCTCGTTTATTTTTTTCTTTAGGCTGTTATTTTCTAAAATAAGTTGGTCTATTTCGCTATTCGCGCTGTCTAATAAGGTCTGTAAACTAGTAATTTTTTCCTTTAATTCATCTAATTCAAAGTTCATTGTAGAAAGATCCGGTAAACTTTTTGAATCATCGTTGTAGGTAGGTGAATTAGACTCTAAACAAATATCATTCAAACTCCGATTAATATTGCGTTTGCGAAATGTAACATATTGTGATTCCATGATTATTTTTTCTTATCAGAAAAATTGCAAATATAAAATTTTTAAAATTAAAAATTATAATGATGTCTTGAGGAACTGGTAGGATTCGATCTCCAGACCTTACGGTTGCGAATATTTCAGTTGTTCACTTACTGTACAGAGCTATCAGTGCTTATTAGTTATTCTCGAATTGTTAGTATAGTTCATACTTTACGATGTTGATTCATGACATAAGTGAGTCATCTTCTTTTGTTCTGACAGCTGTTGATACACTTGAACACTGTTAACGGTTTTTATATTGACAAAACAAAAATAATACTTTTTTGCCACTTATTATCACTGCAATGATTAATTACTTTGATTCTATGTTTATTCACAATAGTTTATGTATATTTTGCCGATAGAAACTTCACTGGTATTTTGAATAATCTTTGTATCAAGGTACGATTTAAAATTTTTATATATCACAGGAACTGTTTGACTAATTATCGAGATAACATTTACACTGGTATTTTATACGTATAGATATATTTTGAAGCACTTTTCACTCGTATTATTTAACTAGAACTATTTCTAATTTAATTAATTACCGGAGCTCACTGATACTTGAATGACAGCTGTCATCCGTTCATTACATATTAACATAGTATAAAACAAAGTCACTGTCGCTGTCTGTCCGTCCATGTATGCATAAATCTTTAAAACCGTACATTACGTATTTTGATGCGGTTTTTTAACAGATAGAGTAAATTTCGAGGAAAGTTTTAGTATAATATTATTATAGTTTATTATAATGTGTGTATGTAATATGTATCATTTTATAGTCTTATTTTATTTCGCTTCTTTGCTTTTCTCCCCGTACTTGCCTGGCAGAGATCACTGCACAGTGATAAGGCCGCTCTTTATGCTTTTATCTATTATACTATATACCTTTACATACTTGTTATCTTGCACAATAAAGTGTTAAATACAAGGAGTTATTCTTGTGGTCTGTATTAAATAAATAAATAAGACGTTACCCCAAAAACAATTATTACCATACTAGCTTTCCGCCCGCGGCTTCGCCAGCTTTGTCTAAAACATAATAAATTGTATACTAAAACCTTCCTCTTGAATCACTCTATCTATTAAAAAAACCGCATCAAACACCGTTGCGTAGTTTTAAAGATTTAAGCATACATAGGGACATAGGGACAGAGAAAACGACTTTGTTTTGTACTATGTAGTGAAGAACAAAACAGAACTACGTTTAAATAACCACAAAAAGCATGATTAGGGTTAGCTACATAGCTAAACGGTTCTTCAAAACTCTGCCGTATGAAAATGAGCCAAAAAATATACATCCCGCCCGATGACCTAGTTTTTTTCACCTTTACATAGAAGCATTCATACCTCAAAGAAAGGTATAACGGAGGTTTAATTTTAACCGGCCGTTTGGGTATGCTAGAATAAGGGCATAAACTATTATTTAAGTCTTCACTACATCACTATTCACTACATAGTATAAAACAAAGTCGCTTTCTCTGTCCCTATGTCCCTATGTATGCTTAAATCTTTAAAACTAAGCAACGGATTTTGATGCGGTTTTTTTTTATATATGTCACGGCTAAAGGTAGGTGAGAACATAAACTTAAGATTAGCCGGCTAAACTTAGGTTTATTTTCGACGAGGTGTTAATGTTAGTTTGTTCTATCTTTAGCCGGCTAAACTTAAGTGTAACCGCAGGCCCGTGGCTAAAAATGTCGGGGTGGGTAGATTTGGTTAGCGCCGGGCCGGTGGAGGGCTTGAGGGGCCCGCACAGTGCCAGAAAACACTCGCCCTGTTCCTTACATGTATTATAGTAACCAAATCTACCCACCCCGACTCAGGGCAGAAAGCTGGTGGCTAGGTTAGGTTAGGTTAGAACTCTTAAGACCCGCACGAGCCGAGCGAGCGCAGCGAGCGTGCTGCGGCAGCAGCCGGCGAAGTGCCAGAAAACACTCGCCCTGTTCCTTGCATGTATTATAGTAACCAAATCTACCCACCCCGACATTTTTAGCCACGGGCCTGCGGTTACACTTAAGTTTAGCCGGCTAAAGATAGAACAAACTAACATTAACACCTCGTCGAAAATAAACCTAAGTTTAGCCGGCTAATCTTAAGTTTATGTTCTCACCTACCTTTAGCCGTAACATATATATAGAGTGATTCAAGATGAAGGTTTTAGTATATAATTTATTAGGTTTAAGACAAAGCGGGCGAAGTCGCGGGCGGAAAGCTAGTCAATATTATAATCCTACTAATAATAATGCGAAATTTTGTGAGAATTGACGTATGGATGTTTGTTGCTCTTTCACGCAAATAATACTGAACCGATTACAATGAAATTTGGTATGTAAGTAGCTGAAGACACAGAATAAGACATAGACTACTTTTTATCTCGGAAATCTCACAGGAACTTGAACTATGAGCTTTTCTTTGAAAACGCGATTAGCTTTAGTACATAATACAACGAAAACATTCCACAAGCGCCATTTAGAATGTATCATTACAGATTATTACACTATAATGACGCCTCTATCAAGTAACGCTCCATTTACTTAGTTAAGGCTTAATAACATAAAAAATAACTACCGTATTGTGATTGAAATTCTTATACGCAACTTGTTATATTCTTATATATAAAATTCTCGTGTCACAATGTTAGTCTGCATACTCCTCCGAAACGGGTGGACCGATTCTCATGAAATTTTCTGTGCATATCGGGTAAGTCTGAGAATCGGCCAACATCTATTTTTCATATGTACCACGGGCGAAGCCGGGGCGGACCGCTAGTATTAACGTAAAAACATAATAGTTTGGCTTAGGACTTAGGTATTTCAGAAGTTAAAGAAAATTAAATATAGTTTAATAGTGTAGCAATTAACGAATACAAGAAATACATTTAAGCACTATATTATTTCTTCCTTCAATTTTGATAGGACTATTTTTTTAAATACGGTATTTGGTACAAAAATTTAAGAGATTTTTATTTTTTGAAGTAGTGCAAGTCAACTGTTTTTCATTTACGCTTATCTATACTAATACTAATTTACTAATAATTTATTATAAATATTATAAAGCTGAAAAGTTTGTTTGTTTGAACGCGCTAATCTCAGGAAGGTGTTATATCTAACACCTTATCTAATGGGCTATCGCCCATTTATCAAGGAAGGCAGTATCTATCATCACGCTAAGACCAATGGGAGCGGAGCCACGCGGGTGAAACCGCGAAGCGGAACTAGTCATACATAAATAACAATTTCATACAAAATTAGTTAATTATACTCACTACTTCTTTACTACTGTATAGATAATTGATTCTCGCATTCACGACTAAACTATCGTAATCGTATCGTATTTATTCGTGATCATACAGCATAAATAACATTTCTTAATATATTGATACAGAATTATAAGCCAGTTAAGAATATATACAATCATTAATACAATTATATTCCATACAATCATTAATAACTACATACCCCAATCTATCAATACACAAAAATCCACTAAAATCGGTTCAGTATTTAATACTTGAAACATGTTTGTACGTAAACCATCTAGAAAATTCTACTACAATATTCTCGTAGCTTCTCTACAGAGCGTAATTGCTACGCTCGTAGCCCGTAACCCGTAGCGAGCTACGACAAGCACTCAAGTGCTACGATCCTGTGGAGTTAATAATCATTTAAGAGGCTAGTGGCCTATATGAGTCTATGAGTGTATTGATTTATTTATTAATATGATTAGAAATAACTAAACAAAGAAATGAATAAATAAGTTTATAATGCAGTAAATAAATGTATGGGTACATGGTTTAAATGTATTATGTATGTACACACATAATATTGTAAATAAATCATCTGTAATTCGTAACTACATTCTTGCAAATATGTAATAGGAAACATTGTAATGAGAATGAATATTGAATATATATATTGTATAGGTTACCCTTATCGCTAAATAGCGATCTCATCTAGGCAATGTGATTATTTATTATTTATCCATACTAATATTATAAATGCGAAAGTAACTCTGTCTGTCTGTCTGTTACTCAATCACGCCTTAACTACTGAACCAATTTGCATGAAATTTGGTATAGAGATATTTTGATACCCGAGAAAGGACATAGGCTACTTTTTATCCCGGGAAATAGGAAAGGTTTTATCCCGGAAATCCCACGGGAACGGGAACTATGCGGGTTTTTCTTTGACTGCGCGGGCGAAGCTGCGGGTGGAAAGCTAGTATTTCATATATCTTTTTGTATAATTAACATCTTTATTTTCATCTTTTCTCAAAAAATTGTTTTTGTAACGTTTTTCATTATTACACTATGAGTCGTAGCATGATTGTATATAACATAAAGCCTTTCCCGATAAATGGACTACCCAACATATAATAACATTTCAATTCGAAACAGCAGTTTCTCTGTTTCTGATATCACCACGTTCAACCAAACAAACTCTTCAGCTTTATGACATAGCTCATAGTGTAATGTTTTCCTTTTAACTAAATATATAACCACTAGATTTCCGCCCGCGGCTTCGCCCGCGTTTGCAAAGGAAAGCCCGCATAGTTCCCGTTCCCGTGGGATTTCCGGGATAAAAACTATCCTATGTGTTAATCCAAGTTACCCTCTATATGTGTGCTAAATTTCATTGTAATCTGTTCAGTAGTTTTTACGTGAAAGAGTAACAAACATCCATACATCCATACATCCTTACAAACTTTCGACTTTATAATATATATATATATATATATATATAATATAACCATAACAATCTTATCGAAAAGCTTTTAAAAATAACAACAACCATTGAACCATGTTTACAGATCATTGGCTCGCCGGAATTTTTTCATCACTTAAACTTATTAAATTTTATTATTTCTGCAGCCCTTTTATAAAAAGCGATCGCGTCACCTGATGGAAGGATGTTTTAACCGACTTGTAAAAATGATAGTGTTTTAGAAATTTTGTTTTTATAGTTTCAAAAGATGTTGTTGCAATGAGGCAGAATTTGTGCAAAATAATAAATTTATCTACCTGTAATACATAAGTACTGTCGGAAAGTCAAATTTGTAGATTGAATATTGTTTTAGAAGGATACTTGAGGCGTGATCTACAATCGATATCGAAGCTAAAAATATAGTTTTTAAAATTCTTATCTATTTGTATGTATTCCCGGACTAAACTCAAAAAGTACTGCATATTTACTTTAAATTTTGCATGAATATTTGTCGTGGCCATATCGTAAATTTGCTCATTTCATGATATGACTGGCCATTTCACGAAATGGTCGCATTTCGTGAAATGGCCAATTTAGTTTGGCCACATCATGATGTGGCTTGAGCAGATCAATGATAAGAAATCGTTTCACGATATGACCAACTAAACGCGCGGTTTTTTCATGAAATGATCAAAATTATTTGATCATATCGTAAAATAGTTACATTAATCATTGGTAGAGGCGCTGCAAGCTCTGTGTTTATGTGATAAGATGGCGGCCACTGGCGAAAATTTAATTATTCGCAGTTAAAAACTTCATAATTCGTTTAATAACATGAAGATATGAAGAAAGTCATAGCAAAGAATTTACGACGGTTCGAGTACTATGGAAAATGTGGATATCTTATATGTATTGAAGAAAAAATGCGTCTTAAATAAAATAATTTAAGACGCATTTTTTCTTTTAGGATATATATTTATATATCCTACTATAGTATTATAATTGTTTGTTTTTAAAAAGCGATCCGCTTCTGGCACTCGCCGGCCGCTGCCGCGGCACGCTCGCTTTGCTCGCTCGGCTCGTGCGTTGTTTATCAAAGTCTAACCTAACCTAACCTAACTGTTTTTTATTGCAAAAACGATTCGCTTCTAGCATTCGCCGACCGCTGCCGCGGCACTAACTTAAATGACATTAAACAAGTTTTTAGAATATTCTGATTTTTTTTAATATTTTATGGACTCTTTATATTTTATATGATCTGGCCAAATGTGGATGGCCAAATCGTGAAACGTTGACGATTTAACGATCTGATCAAACTATGTTGGCCATTTCATGAAATGCGACCATTTCGTGAAATGATCGATCATATCATGAAATGAGCAAATCTACGATATGGCCACGACATATTACTTGCAGGTTAGGCCAACATATTATAGACTATAATTCATCTCGCTAAGACCAATAGAAGCGGAGCAATACGGCCAAAACCAGGAAACACATATGTATATAATGTATAAGTAGGTATTCTTAAATTATATTTATAACATACTAGCGGTCCGCCCCGGCTTCGCCCGTGGTACATGTTTACGTTTTCTCTACATAAGAACCATCCTCGTACTTCAAGGAATATAATAAAAAAAGAATTATCGAAATCGGTTCAGCCGTTCTCGAGTTATGCGCTTACCAACACATTTTGCGATTCATTTTTATATATAAGAAGACTAGCGGTCCGCCCCGGCTTCGCCCGTGGTACATAATATTTACGTTTTCTCTACGTAAAAACCATCCTCGTACTTCAAGGAATATAATAAAAAAATAATTATCGAAATCGGTTCAGCAGTTCTCGAGTTATGCGCTTACCAACACATTTTGCGATTCATTTTTATATATAAGATTATTATGTATTTATAATATGAGTAGTTATATGGTTTAAATATACAGGGTGTAATCGTTAAGTGTGCACAGGCGATTATTCCGTAACTATTACAGATATCAAAAAACTTTAAACTGATATCGAAAGTACTTAACCTAATGAGTAAAATGGCCATAATAAATTTTTAAAAATAATACGAGAAATATCTAAAAAAATAACTTTAAACCCTCCCATACATTTAGTATGAGATATGAATATCCCATGTACATGGGTTGATCCAAAAGTAATGATAATCAATATTAAACAAGGTCATTACAGTTAAAATAATTATGTATTTCTCTAGATAGTCTTCTAACTAGATAATATACTTCGATATTTTTTTTCCTTAACTTAGAAAAAAAAAACTTTGACTTCATCTACAAAAACCCCTCAAAATCGGCCATCACTTCGCTGTCGTCTTAAAATTTCTTGTATCGACGGTTTTTCTTGTGCCGAGGTAAGAGATAGAATTAACTAGGAGCTAGATCTTACAAACAGGGTGGGTGTTCAAGCATTTTCAATGCCGATTTTTGATTGGCAGCCATCGCAACTGACGCTTTGTGATCTGGTGCGTTGTCTTGGTGAACCAACATTCAAGACCGAAGTTTGCCATGTCTCTTTTTCTTACTAACCTACCCGCAATCTTTTAATTTGGTCTGTGTAGTAAGAGCCCTGTGTAGTAGTGGCTACCTTCTTAAAATATTCCACATTTCTTCAGCGTCCCAAAAAACTACGGCTTTAATCTATCCCACTAATTTTCACTTTGAAAATCTTCACCGTCACTTTGGAAGCTCGCATCCAGGTTATTGATTGTTTCTTGGTTTCAGCATAAACATGGTGAACCCAGGTAACGCCCATGGTCACAAATCGTGACAAAAAATTATCCTGATCTCATTAAAAATTTAGAAATTCACCCTCTAAATGTCGAATCGTTGTTTCTTCTTTTCGTCGGGAAACATTCTGGCTCGCACTGTTCACATTAAAATTAATGTTAATACTTGGAAACGTGGCCTGTAGATATAATTTTTTGTGATAACTTAGTGATTACATGAGCAAGCATAAAACATTTATTTTATATTTTTATTTGCACAGGAAATACCCAATTATCATTACTTTTGGATCAACCTATACATTTAATATGAAAGATTTTAGCTTTTTTTTTTGTTTTTTTGGTTTTCTGCTTTAATTACTTCGCAAATTTGGAGGGAAGTTCATTTAGAAACTGTAAATAGACCTCCTCATTGTATTGCACAATAAGGACGTCACTTCGAAAATCTACTATGAATACAAAATGTATGGGAAATAAATTGTATGGGAGCGTTTAATGTAACATTTTTGGTTATTTCTCGTTTTATTTTTAAAAATTTATTATGGCCATTTTACTCATTAGGTTAAGTACTTTCGATATCAGTTTAAAGTTTTTTGATATCTGCAATAGTTACGGAATAATCGCTTGTGCACACTTAACGATTACACCCTGTATAGTGTAATTCATTTTCATTGCTGCACCACCTATTGTTTTCACCTCTTTCTTATAATTAAAAATCCTACCCATAGGTTGCCTGGTAGAAATCGCTTAGTAGCGATAAGGCCGCCTTTTTAGCTTTATCACATATTGTCTGTTTCCTTTTTTTTACATGTATTTACTTGGTGCTGAATAAAGTGTATTTATTTATTTATTATTTAAACAACTTTTCGGTGGTAAATGTTAAAAATATGTTATGGCGTTTCAAAAATGCTTCTAGAAGAAGTCTAATTGAATAAATAAATGTTTCAGTTTTAACAAATTGCTTAAATATTTTCGGCTTCGGGATTATAAAGATTAATCGTACTGCAATTAAAAGTGTTATAAAAACACAAAGAGAATTGCGAATGCTGGAACTCTGACAGGATTCCGGGATCATACTGGCTTAACTTGAACGCTTAAGCGCCGTAGCTGACGGCTTTGCTTTGGCTATCGTGTGATGGTTATAATTATTTATTAGTATCAAATAAATCGTAAAATTGCACTAAATATTTGAAATGAAACTTATTTGGACGCGTTGAGAGTAAAATTTATGGGCAATACCGTCACGTTATAGAGTAAGGCGACGATTTGGGTATCTTTGATTTGTGCCAAAGAAGTTTCACTTCTGACACTGTGCTCGGTACTCACGTTATTTTTTTAATATTATTATCAAAATGGCCTAACTGAGACGATTAAGCGTTGTAGCTGACGGCTTTGCTTTGGCTATTGTACATTGAAATTATTTAATACAATGAAATATATCGTAAAAAAATGAGTAGTTAAACTATGAAAAAATTAAATAGCTATAATATACAATCGATAATTGTACAACTGATATGATGAAGAAAAAAATATGTTTTTGTGTACAATCTTCTTAATATAATATAGGTACTAGATTTCCGCCCGCGGCTTCGCCCGCGTTTTCAAAGGAAAACCCGCATAGTTCCCGTTCCCGGGGGATTTCCGGAATAAAACCTATCCTATGTGTTAATCCAAGTTACCCTCTATATGTGTGCTAAATTTCATTGTAATCGGTTCAGTAGTTTTTACGTGAAAGAGTAACAAACATCCATACATCCATACAAACTTTCGCCTTTATAATAGTATTAAGATATTAAGATTAAGATAAATCTCGTGCCACAATATTTGTCCTCAATGGACTCCTAAACCACTTAACCGATTATAATAAAATTCGCACACCATGTGCAGTTCGATCCAACTTGAGAGATAGGATAGTTTAAACATGTAGGTACCACGGGCGAAGCCGGGGCGGACCGCTAGTTAAAATAAAGAATTACTCGTAGCTCTCTTTACTGTGTAACTGAAGCAGCTCTTATCATGTTTAATATATAATAAACTAGCGGTCCGCCCCGGCTTCGCCCGTGGTACATATTTCGCAATAAAAAGTAGCCTATGTCCTTTCTCGGGTATCAAAATATCTCCATACCAAATTTCATGCAAATTGGTTCAGTAGTTTAGGCGTGATTGAGTAACAGACAGACAGACAGAGTTACTTTCGCATTTATAATATTAGTATGGATATATGCGATGTTTGTTTGTTTATTAATTCTCCCGGATCAAAACTGGCTTAGCCGTGACGGTTTAGCAAAACTAGTGACTTTGAATGCTTTCAATATTGAATCTTCTTATATATAAAAATGAATCGCAAAATGTGTTGCGCATAACTTGAGAACGGCTGAACCGATTTCAATAATTCTTTTTTTATTATATTCCTTGAAGTACGAGGATGGTTCTTATGTAGAGAAAACGTAAATATGTACCACGGGCGAAGCCGGGGCGGACCGCTAGTTGTAAATAAATTAGTAAGTAATAACTTCAAATCAAATCAATTTTACGCAAAAATTTCGTTCTAACACAGTGCTTCTCAATACTAACCCAAAAAGAAAATCGACCAATTTATTTATTTATTCATTCATTTGGAGAACACTCTACAATTACAAAAATAATAATATAACATTGTCGTAATACATAAGGTTTTTAAATCTAAATTACACCCTCAACGTCTCACTGTGTACATCCATACTAATATTATAAATGCGAAAGTAACTCTGTCTGTCTGTCTGTTACTCAATCACGCCTAAATTACTGAACCAATTCTCATGAAATTTGTTATGGAGATATTTTGATACCCGAGAAAGGACATAGGCTACTTTTTACCCCGGGAAAATGACGCAATCCCGGAAATCCCACGGGAACGGGAACTATGCGGGTTTTTCTTTGACGGCGCGGGCGAAGCCGCGGGAGGAAACCTAGTATTAAATACATAAAAATAACAAATCTGACCAGCAAACAGTTATTCTAACAACTCCTGCTAATAGATTACTTGTTTAAAGTCAAAAAATCTACATCCCAAAAAAACACAGGCTGAAACATGATAACTTATTATAACTTAACCAACATACCTCAACATGAACGTAGCTTCAAGCATGTTTCACTTAAGTCTAACTTAGCGATCGATACCAAGCCAGGGTCTCGCTTAAATATTAATAAACCTGAATTAAACGGACCTCTGGTTCGAGAAAGCTCTTTTAGGTAAAGAAAAGTATATTTAAATTTAGTCCCGTAGATTTTTATATTTTTTTTGGAGTAAAAATGTATATCTAGATTTGCGTCTTATAAAATAAATATCTATATCCATTATCTATACTAATATCTATATATATATATATAAAACTCAAAGGTGACTGATATAGTGATCTATCAACGCACAGCCCAAACCACTGGACGTATCGGGCTGAAATTTGGCATGCAGGTAGATGTTAGGACGTAGGCATCCGCTAAGAAAGGATTTCCCGAAATTCTTGCGGGAACTGGGAAAAACGGGGATGCACGAACAAAGTCGTGGGCGGAATCTAGTAAATAAATATATGTTTGCCAACAGACATCAATACTCACAAATTTTCACGTGAAGTAGTAGGATTATAGAATTAATACAGCACTAGGTCTTCTCATACGTACTTTGCGATTTCACCACCGGTCGAGTCGACGCGGTGCCGGTCTCCACCCCTATGTCATCGACATTCCACCTATACGCACTAAGCGTTACGCTTCTTCCTTTCTCGTGCGTACCAGTAGGGAATGGAACAATCTTCCGGCCTGCGTGTTTCCTGATAATTACAATCTGGACTTATTCAAAAGAAAAGTGAATAGGCATCTATTAGGTCAGCATGCTCCATCCTAGACCATGCTTATCGCTTTCCATTTGGCGAAGCGATGGTCAAATGCTTACCTAATCTCTAATAAAAAAAAAAAAAAAAAAAAAAAAAAACTATTCTGCGATATTTTGTGACGTCATGGACGTTAATTATTCACATGAAATAATAATCTAATACAAGAAAAATATATCAAACTATGTATCTTTTGAAATGAAACTTCTTTAGGCGCGTTGAGAGTAAAATTTTAAGGTCGCGTCATGGAAATACAGTCACGTCATGGAGTAAGGCGACGATTTTGGTAGGTATCTTTGAATTTTGCCAAAGAAGTTTCACTTCTGACACGTGTGCTCGGCACACATGCTCTTTTATTATTTCTACTATAAGTAGACGTAAGAGGCAAGTAAAATAAAATACATACTTACACCGTTATTTAAATACATAATATTATTCAAACAATATGTTATTTATTGTTTTTTATGTTGATAATATACCTAGTTTTATTTATTTAATCCATTATCCAGAAACTCGGTACTAAAACGTTTTTCGACTATTTTTCTATACTAATAATAATATTATAAAGAGGAAAGGTTTGTAATTATGTATGTATGGTTTTCACGCATAAACTACTGGACCGATTTTGATGAAATTTGCCACAGATAATATTTAGACCCTGAGAAAGAACATAGGCTACCTTTTATTGCGAAATATGTACCACGGGCGAAACCGGGGCGGACCGCTAGTTTATTTATAATCAAAGTTTCCCACTAACAAACTATTCTACCAATATTTATTATTTATTTTCAAACAATATTCAAACAAAATAAACCACAGTTCCCAAACTGAAAGTAATTTGTGCCCGAGGGAAAGAATTTGTAAACTTTGTTTTTGTTTGTAAATATAGATTACCTATTTTATTTATCTTCCGGGTTTGCATATTGCAAAAAGTGAAATCCCGTGTCCCCGTAGTGGGGTAGGGGGCAGATGATTCATACATCTGTTTCACTGATCGATTTTTCTTTAGGGACAAGTAGGTGATCAGCCTTCTGTGTCCTGCCAGACCGAGACATTTTTTTTTTCGTCTCCACCGGGTATCGAACCCAGGACCCCTCGGTTCTACGCTCACGCGTCAACCACTGTACCGAGGAGGCGGTCTATTACACATCTAATATTCTAATATTTCTAATATATATTATAAAGGCGAAAGTTTGTAAGGATGTATGGATGTATGGATGTTTGTTACTCTTTCACGTAAAAACTACTGAACCGATTACAATGAAATTTAGCACACATATAGAGGGTAACTTGGATTAACACATAGGATAGTTTTTATCCCGGAAATCCCACGGGAACGGGAACTATGCGGGTTTTCCTTTGCAAACGCGGGCGAAGCCGCGGGCGGAAATCTAGTTATACATATACATATTGCAAAGTGGTTAGAAATTGTTTATTTGGTGAGTGAAAGTTAACTTTAAACTAATACTAGCTTTCCGCCCGCGGCTTCGCCCGCTTTGTCTAAAACATAATAAATTATATACTAAAACCTTCCTCTTGAATCACTCTTTCTATTAAAAAAACCGTATCAAAATCCGTTGCGTAGTTTTAAAGATTTAAGCATACATAGGGACATAGGGACAGAGAAAGCGACTTTGTTTTATACTATGTAGTGACTAGCTGCGCTCGCGGTTTCACCCGCGTGGCTCCGCTCCTGTTGGTCTTAGCGTTATGGCACACCCCGGACACTCCATACAAAATGATCGTTTTGACAGTCACACTGTAGAGACTGCAAATGTGTGTGTTAACGCTTTATGGTTGGCACATTTGTGACTAGCGTAAAAAAAAATTCGCGTTTTTCTGATGACATACCTCCGTAAACAGCACAATATCTAACCATTTTCTACGAAAAACGATAATCACAAATCCAAAATAATAAAATTACTTTAAGTCAATTTGATTAATGTTGTCAATCTTCGTTGCGTATCGTCCTTGCAGAAAAATGTGGCCCATTTTATGTCTGATCGCGCGGGGGTGAGGTAAGTTTAATTTTGGCGGGAGGCGGAGAGTGTCCGTTCTGTAGCGTTTAGCTACTATTATGTATTCTGTGGTTATGGTATAATATAGTCTAGCCTTCCTCAATGAATGGGCTATCTAAAACCGAAATAATTTTTCTAATAATTGGACTAGTAGTTCCTGAAATTAGCGTGTTATTTTTTGAATTTGATTATCACTGAAGCAATTATAAAAATGTTTATGTATAAACTATAAAGTTATTTTAAATTATTTTAAGCAAATTATGAATTTCACTGTTATCTACTTAAAACTATGAAAAGTACTTAAAACTTGCAACGTCTCTGCCAAAAATGTTATTTAAAACTGTAGATATTCTATCCTAGTATAACCGTCAGTCAGTCAGTTCCCCCCGCGCGCTTGCAAGGGTTAACGCATTCGCTCAGCTGTTACTTTAAAAAATAAAATCTGTGAATATGTCGTACAAAACTTTGGAAAATGTTATTCGTGAGTTGAATAAGACTGTGTTACATCTGCAAGATAAAGTAACTTCACTAGAAACGCTTATTCTAGAACAGAATTTGATTATAAAAGATTTTGTTGAAAGTAAACAAATGCGAGAACCGACGGTACATTTGAGTTCACCAAATAAAAAGTGTGATGATGAAGAGGGTAACTCTAAGCTGCGGCCACTTCGCGATGCTCGTCTTCGTGCGCTTACGACTATCAACGTCGCGAAGCCCAAGGTGCGAGCAGGGAAGAAGACATTGCCGCTCGCATCTCCGTCCCCACCGAGCGGCACTGACGGCGAGATCACCCCTACTACGTGTGCTACGCAAGTCACGCAGAACTCGCAAGACGCGTTCGTAGATGCCAATGGTTCGGACGACCGTAACGGAGTCGGGGCTACAACGGAATGGGTCGACGTGAGGCCTCGTCGAGTTCGACGTGAGGCGAGAAATGTAGCTCGTGGTACGGCCGCGCCCGGTTCGACGTCATTGGAGGCGTCCGAACGTAAAAGTTACTTGCATATCTATTATTTAAAAAAAGGTACTACAGTCGAACAAATTATAAAACATTTGTTATGTATTTGCCCAAATGATAAATGTTTGGTGGAACAATTGAATTCGCGTGGTGACTATGCATCCTTTAAGTTGACAGTTCCCACAAAAAATTTGGACACTTATATGTCGCCTATTCATTGGGCTGAGGATGTGCACATAAAGCCATGGCGTAGTGGATTTCGCAACCGTAAAACGACACAAAACTCCTAAATTAAAAACTATTTGTATGTTTTATCAAAACGTGCGTGGTTTGCGCACAAAATTAGATGTATGTAAGAATTCTATATTAAGTGAACAATACGATGTTTATGCTTTAACTGAAACTT
This sequence comes from Colias eurytheme, assembly GCF_061535395.1. Classification (NCBI taxonomy): domain Eukaryota; kingdom Metazoa; phylum Arthropoda; class Insecta; order Lepidoptera; family Pieridae; genus Colias; species Colias eurytheme. Next base: position 750,565 of record NC_143010.1, on the reverse strand, counting down.
TTTTAAATAGTAGTGTGTGTGACTCAGAGTTGTTTCCAAACGATTATGTTGTATTGCGTAAAGATCGGTGCAATGATTCAGGTTGGGGTGGTGTATTGTTAGCTATTCGAAATTGTTATAATATAAAAAATATTTGTGTTAAAAATTACATAAGTAGTTGTACTGATTGTCTCGAAATTACAGTAGCCACGGTAAAACGCAATGGCATTAAAATGTTATTGTGTGTGTTGTATATACCACCTGGTTCTAATGAGGACATTTATTATGATATTTTTAAAATATTAGAAGAATTAAGTACACGTTTCTCATCATATAAAATTGTAATATTTGGCGATTTTAACTTAAATTCAGCATCAAAAAATGTTATTTATAAATATAATAATATGATTTCCTTCAGTAAGTTGCATCAGTATAATACTATTAGGAATAAGATGGGTGGAATTCTTGACCTTGTATTAAGTAATGCCAGTAGCAGGGAATTACAGGTAAGTAGTGACACACCACCACTTGTCCCCATTGACAGTTATCATCCGTCTTTGTTGGTGAAATTAGCATATTTAAGGACTTACAATATAAACGATTCATGTGTACGGACTGGTAGTAAATTAAATGAATGGAATTTCCGTAGAGCAGATTATAATGAATTATATGCGTGCATACAATCATTGCGTTGGGATGACGTTTATTCCTGTACTAGTGTAAATAGTGCCGTAGATAGATTGTACACACAATTATTTAATTGTTTCAATAAATGCGTCCCAAAAAAGAGACATGCTATGAATAGTTCACGATATACTTATCCGACGTGGTTCACTACGGAAGTTGTTACTAATATAAAAATTAAATATTTTAATTTAAAAAAATATAAGCAGTTTGGTCTACAGTATAACCTTGAAATGTTTAAATACTATAGAAGTAAAGTAAAAATACTTATCAATCAGGCTTATCAGAACCATATAAAAAAAATTGAAACCAACATTAAAGACGATCCCAAGAAATTCTGGGCATTTGTAAAGGAGCAGCGGTCATCTAGTAAGTTGCGTATCGAATATGACTATGATGGTGTTAAAGTAAGTGGTATTGACGCCGCAAATGCATTCGCTAAATATTTTCAATCAGTATTTTTAAATGAAAAACCAAAACTTGATTATAAGGAGGCTTCGCTTGTATCCGGCGTCGCTTCATCACGTATTTCTATAGATTACATTTCAAAATCTGATATAAAGCTTGCAATTCGGCGCCTTAAACCGCATTCGGCAGCAGGTCCGGATAATATACCGCCGTTCATTATTAAAGACTGTATATCAATTTTTATTGAACCTCTTCACTACATATTTAATTTGTCTCTCCAAACTGATACGTATCCTACCGTATGGAAAACTTCGCGTGTTACACCGGTTCCAAAGAGTGGCTCCAAAGTGAGCATTGAGAACTATAGACCTATCGCGGTGCTATCTACTTTTGCTAAAGTATTAGAAATTATTTTAAATAATCACGTCTCACAACAAATAAGTTCTCGATTATCGGATTGTCAGCACGGTTTTCGTGCCCGTAGATCAACATCAACAAATTTAATTAATTTCGTCGACTACGCTTCTAAAAACTTAGATCGGAAAAAACAAATCGATGTCAGTTATTTCGACTTTAAAAAAGCGTTCGATCGCGTAGATAATGACGTCCTTTTGCGCAAATTTTCTATGATTGGTTTCACTCCCAGGCTGGTAAAATATTTTGCAGACTACCTCCGGGATCGTTTTCAATTTGTACAACTTGGTAGTTATCGTTCAGATCCATATGCCATCAATTCTGGTATCAGTCAAGGCAGTACCCTCGGACCTACTCAATTTCTGGTAATGATCAACGATCTTCCAGACGTTATTAGTTCTTCCCAGTGTCTTATGTTTGCCGACGATCTCAAATTATACTTGGCTATAGGAAGTATTGAGGATTGTCAGGCATTACAAAACGATATAAATAGCGTCTGCGAATGGAGTAAAATGAACCGTTTAGATCTTAATGAGGCAAAATGTAAAGTAATGACTTTTACTAGGAGTAAATCTCCACATCTCTATGACTATAAAGTTTTGGATAAGGTTGTAGCTAGAGAGAATTCGATTCGTGATTTAGGCGTATTATTCGATCGTTCCTTAAGTTTTAATGACCACATAATTGATTTATGCCATAATGCATATAAAGCCCTTGGATTTATTTTTAGGCAGACTGCTCGTTTTAATGACAAAACTGTTATCACTAGCCTTTATTATGCGTTTGTACGTAGTAAGCTTGAATATAACGCTATCGTGTGGAGCCCGCATGAAAAAATTTACACGTTAATGATTGAAAAAATTCAACGTAAGTTCTCAAGATGCCTTTTCCGGAAGATGTATGGATATTATCCCTACTTATATCCATCCTTGTACGTTACGGGGATGGTTGGAATGGATACACTCGAGCTACGACGCGAGCGCGCGCTTATGGTTCATTATTATCTGCTGTTAAATAGCAAAATTGACAATCCCGTGGCACTGGGGGCCTGTGGTGTGTGGGCACCGAGCTGCTCCGTGCAGTGGCGCTCGCGTCCGCTGTTCGCGGAGAGCCTGCTCCGGACGCGAGCCGCTTGGAGTGCACCCACCCATCATGCACTCAATTTGTTAAATAAATTTTTACGTGCTAAATCTGAAGTGGACCTATTTAATGTTAATATTGTATCGTTTGTCTCTAATTGTACCTTATTTTTAAGTCAGACTTTGTAATAATTGTTATCTTTGTGCGTTTTGGTATGTTTTGTACTGTAAGTCAAAGATGTATAAATAAATAAATAAATAAATAAACCCGGCAATTTCACAAAGTCACATTGTAATACACAAAGACATACTAAACGCAAAGCAAACGGCGTGACATGCAAATCCGTAGTATTAATAATGTATAGACGCGACCTGGATTCGTAATGAATAAGGGTTCTTCACACTACGCGCGGTAACGCCGCGTGATATCATATACGTATAGATAGAATAAGATTTATACTTATTGTTTTACTAGGTTTCCGCCCGCGGCTTCGCCCGCGCAATCAAAGAAAAACCCGCATAGTTCCCGTTCCCGTGGGATTTCCGGGATTGCGTTATTTTCCCGGGATAAAAAGTAGCCTATGTCCTTTTTCGGGTATCAAAATATCTCCATACCAAATTTCATGAAAATTGGTTCAGTAGTTTAGGCGTGATTGAGTAACAGACAGACAGACAGAGTTACTTTCGCATTTATAATAATAGTATGGATTGTAGATAGGGAAGCGTTTGACCACAATCTCGCCTGATGGAAAGCTAAGATGTGGCCTAAGAGGGTACGCGCTTCCCTAGTAAGTACCGGTTCACTCTACGCTTAAACGTGTACACCTTTATTTTATGATCGTATTTCCTTATCGTATTCCGTATATAATTAATCCTATTTTTTACCATTTCATTAACAATTTCAATGACCACACACCACAAAGAGCGTTTTAAAATTAGGTCAAACAAAAAACGCTGCACGTGTGTTAACACCTTAACGCGCTCCAAATAATTAATACCAGTTTTCATTAATTAATTACCTGAATTAATATTCGTGTAAAAATGTTAAGGTTTTGGGTTTTGAAAAATTCTACATATTTTTATTACAGTACTAGCTTACTCTTCATCATTTAGGGGTACGAAAAATAAATGTTAGCCGATTCTCAGACCTACCCGATATGCACACAAAATTTCATGAGAATAGGTCCAGCCGTTTTGGAGGAGTATGGTAACTAACATTGTGAGAGGGGAATCCATACTAATATTATAGCGAAAGTAACTCTGTCTCTCTGTCTGTTACTCAATCACGCCTAAAATACTGAACCAATTTGCATGAAATTTGGATGGATATATTTTGATACCCGAGAAAGGACATAGGCTACCTTTTATTGCGAAATATGTACTACGGGCGAAGCCGGGGCGGACCACTAGTATTATATATTGAGAAATGTAAAATGTTTGAGCTTGAAAATATACTTTTTGTATGAAATAATTGAATTATCGTTTATCGGTTCTCAAACTGTTATCGGGTATTATTTTCAAACTAGTTTCAGCACGCGGCTTCTATCTAACTTTGTTAAAAATAAAGCTAAATTTATGCAAATTAAAACTTTATAGTAACTAGCTGTTCGCCCCGGCTCTGCACGTGTCGTATCTTTTTCTTTCAAATTTTTATTAGTAACCAGCTGCCTTAGTCTTATCACATTAGGGGTATAACCTGTGCAGACGAATCAAACTAACCAAAAATCATCAAAATCTATTCAGCCGTTCTTGAGTTATAACACGACTTTCTTTTACATCCTACTAATGTAATTGTTAATTTAATTATAAATAATATTATGTGCCCTATTTATATAAATATACACGCTCCAGTCTCCGGATTTACTTGAAGCTTATCGGATAAACAGTCTGTATGCTAATCCAGACTATATAATCTATCTCTGTGACAAATTTCATACAGATACGATCAGCTGTTTATGCGTAACGACGCGTCTATTGATCCACACATATATCACTAATCACTGCATAGTATAAAACAAAGTCATTTTCTCTGTCCCTGTATCCCTTTGTATGCTTAAATCGTTAAAACTACGCAACGGATTTTGATGCGGTTTTTTTTAATAGATATAGTGATTCAAGAGGAAGGTTTAAGAATATAATTTATTAAGTTTTAGACAAAGCGAACGTAGCCGAAGATATCTATTAAAAAACCGTTTCAAAATCTGTTTTAAAGATTTAAGAATAACAGACGGACAGACAGCGACAGCGATTTTTTTGTTATGATATATGTATATTGTATAATGATTAGTAGGATATGTGAAATAGAAATGCGATAGTATTTTCTTATGTTTGATTTAACGCGAGTATTATACACTAGCTGCTCCGCGCGGTTTCACCCCCGTGGCTCCGATCCTGTTGGTCGTAGCGTGATGATATATAGCCTATAGCCTTCCTTGATAAATGGGCTATCTAACACCGAAAGAATGTTTCAAATCGGACCAGTTCCCGAGATTAGCGCGTTCAAACAAACAAACTCTTCAGCTTTATAATATTAGTATACCTAGATTTGGAAATTGAAGACTTTAAACGGATTATCGTTTATTTTAATGCGCTTATCTCAGGAACTACTCGTTCCATTTGAAAAATTATTTCGTTGTTGGATAGCCCATTTATCGAGGAAGGCTATATATCATCTCGCTTAGACCAACAGGAGCTGAGCAATGCGGGTAAAACCGCGGAGCACAGCAAGTAATGAATAAAATCAGAAATGTGATACTTATAAGTTATATCTCTAACATAATCTGATATTATACTTATTTCCCTATTTTATCACAATCTAAAGCAAAGCAAACAAGTAAGAAATATGAAAAAAAATCGATACAGATAAAAAATAAACTCAATATGAATTGATGCAACTCTATAATGACATGAATTAAACCCTCCATATTGGATAGAGATGCAAATACGATGTTTCAGCGGGTGCGAGAGAGACAGACGTCCTAACTACTATTGATTACTTTTAATGAGGCTAGGGCTGTCGCTTGTTATTTTTGCACCGACTGCGAAAAAAGGGTATGGTTTTTAAGTATATATGTACTATTAGGTTTCCGCTTTTGCGCTGTGAAGATAGTTTAAAATAATATATTCATTAATTACTCGTATAATATTATATACTAGCTTTAGGCTGCGGCATCACGCGTGTTGTTTAAGACTCAATAAATTAATTATTTACTAAAACCGTTTTCTTGATACTCACTATTTAGAAAACAGCATCAAAATTTCTTTCTTTCTTTCTTTCAAAATCGGAGTCGTTTTAAAGATCTAAGCATACATAGGGACAGATAAATTGACAGCGAATAACGATCTTGTTCTACACTATGTAAAGTCGTGTCAGTTATACCACTTATATCTGAAGAACAGCTGAACAGATTTTAATGATGTTTTTATTTATTATTTCCATCCGCTTGAATTATAACTTACAAAAAGACTGTATTTGTAACTGACACTTCAAAAACGGCAGGCCGATTTTTATGTAACTTTTTATGTATTCGGTAGGACTGTGAATAGGTCGTAATCTATTTTAATATCCCTAAGTGAAGGGTGTCCTGGCGTTTGCCGGGTCAGCTAGTTATTTCCCGGGGTCATCTTGTGTATATATGTAGGTACGTACGTATGTATATTTCGCACATTTAAGAGAGTAAAGGGATTGATGAATTTTAATTCAAGTCAGATTCATTTTAGTTGTTAAATGGGTGTGTTTTTTTTTTTTTTCATTTTTAAAGCTATTTTTTCGATATCCTACATAATATTATAAATGCGAAAGTTTGTGAGGATGTGTGTGTGTGTGTTTGTTACTCTTTCACGCAAATACTACTGAACTGATTACAATAAAATTTAGCACACATATAGAGGGTAACTTGGATTAAAACATAGGATAGGTTTTATCCCGGAAATCCCACGGGAACGGGAACTATGTGGATTTTCCTTTGAAAACGCGGGCGAAGCCGCGGGCGGAAATCTAGTTAGTACAAATATATAAAAAATACTTACATAACTATACAGTGTACAAATTTCTATGGGCCCTAGAGGGAAAGTAGGTACTTGAAATATTGGAAATAGCAAATTTTACAGAAAGGAAACATTCCTTTAGTATTAAAAAGAAAAATAAATGCTTTCAAAGATTTTCGAAAATTCACTCGCTTCGACCGGGAATCGAACTATTAAGATAATAAGAAGAAAAGGTATATAAAAAAATAGTTATTTCATTCTTTTAAATCGACACGAATAAAGTTAATTAATAAAAGAGGCGTGCAATATCGCCTGGTAGAGATCACTCTGAAGTGATAAGGCCGCCCCGTTACACATATTAAAGCTGTAACTTTGTGATTTATTATTTACTTTTATATTTTATAAAATAATGTGTGTAATGAAGTGTCAAATAAATAAATAAAAATATAATTTCCACGCTGTATATTAAGACTCAATGAACGTGCATCGTTATTTTATGATATTCGTGTGCTTTTAATGGTCGATTTTTATAATTCAGACATTTTTTTTACGATTATTATTATCTTTATAAAACGTTTTAAGCAAAACGAATTACATGAAAGCAAAACCAAGGATAAATTTGTAGTTTTCAAACAAATATAACATAAACAAGTGAAATAACGTAATTTAACTAAATAAAATTTTATAATAATTATCTAAAAACATTTAAACCCATTGTTACCAAACAAAACACAACAACAACTCTAATAACCAGTTATAAACCTAAAACTTTATACAAAATTCAGTGTGACCGTCCTGTCAAGTGCACTTGAAAATTTTTCGCGTTTGGCAACCCTAGCTTAAGTACGTAGTCCGGCTATATAGGTATAGATAGCGAATTTGTATTCATTCGTATTTATTATGTACACTATACTGTACAGACAGCATAATTCATGTTTGGTTATATTTAGTTGAATAGTTGGTTCGTTAATCTCGGACAAGAAAAAATCGTTCAGAATTATGTTTCGTCGTTTTTGGCTTAGATGTAATCATTGTGAATTTGATTGTTTTGTTTTGGATGTTTCGAAAAATGTACATTGTTTTAAGGTTAAGAAAAATATTGTTTTTCATCACTAAATAGTATAAAAGTCTTTCTGTCTGTCCCTATGTTTCCAAATGTATGAATTATTACATTTTTATGCAAATAGCAGATTGCTATGGAAAAGGTGCAGAGATAGATAATTATTTCGATAACACATAGCTAACTTTTAAGTCGTATATCAAACGATTGACGCCGCGGGTTCTAGCTAGTAATCTTCTTGTCTTCTTCTCTGTACAATTATATAAAATCTCGTGTCACAATGTGTTACCATACTCCTCCGAAACGGCTGGACCGATTCTCAAGAATAAGGTAGGTAAATAAGTTTGTAGGTCTATCGGGTAGGTCTGAGAATCGGCCAACATCTATTTTTCTTTCTCTAAGTAATAAGTGTAAGGTAGAACAACATTTGCCGGGACAGCTACTACATATTAAAATAGTTTGGAAAATCCAAAAGTGCACGCCTCATAATTTTTTTTAATAATTATTTATTAATTATTATTTTTGTTTATTTAATAACAATTAAACCACATCGAATCAGACCCTGAAAAATGAAAGGGTTCTATTCCTGAGCATACTCAAGCGTAAGAGAAAAAAAAGACTCGATTAGTAAAGTATTTCGGTCGCTATCGTGTTAACAAGAAAATCCTCCGCACATACAGACACACGGACGTCCAAGACAGAACTTTTTTAAACTGTTTTTTAACTAGTTTAAATAACAAAAATGACATCAAAAATATCATGAATGTTAAAAATAGTGTTTTTTCTTAATATGTGTGTGTATGTATTATCTTACAAGTGCAATGTATGATACATAAAGACATTTTAAGTTTGAAAAATCAGATGTTTTGCGCGAAGTGACAGTAGTACCCACCTCAAAGCTTCGCTTATGAGGCGTGCAAAAACGAAATTTGATTACTATAAGTAATCTATAGCTAGACTTGTATACGTAGTATATTATTATTAGTCTGTGGCTAGACTAACGCAGACTTGTATTATCATACTGTCTCGCTGTAGACTAGGTAAATAAATCTAATGTACACTAGAATGACCTATTTATTCGTCTAGACAAAAAGACGCGATGGCTTCTCAGCATGTGGTTGTCTCAGCTAGGATTGAATTAAAATATATATAGACCGGGAGATACTGACACAAAATTTCGAGTCATTTGTAACAGGATGGCGGTTCTACAGGGTTCTTAGTACGCAATGACAAAAAGAAAAATGATGGTGTGAACGCTGGTACCGGCGGCTTAGTCGCGTGGGCGTTAGTCGATCTCGTCGGAAAATAGCGAAAGTCAAACGATTTGTAACAGTATGGCACTTATTTTTCCTGTAAGTTTGAGGATCAACGAATATAAATACAAAATTTCAAAGATCTAGGTGTTGGAAATCTTCACTTATATAAATTAATAATAAATTTATTTTTCAAGTATGACAGCACTTTTTCCCGCTACTAGAAGTATGGCAAATATAATAATGGTCACATTTTATCAAATACTCTCCGAAAATCCAATTGCAATACTGGTACAAAAAGTTTGGCGAAATAAAAAAAATTTGCAGATTTTCGGCGGTATGGCGACCATTTGGAATCGTCCGAAAAGTATGGCATGGCGATTTTCGTAAATGGCTGCACGACGATGGTTACCTGTGCAAAAGTTAGCTTGGTACAAATGGTTGAATAATTGTTTTTTTTAAATCAACACATTCGCGTCGGTATGGCGGGCTGTAAGTCATACCGGAAAAGTATGGCATGACACTACCGCCTACTTCTTTTTTATGGGCTATCGGTAAATTCTAAAATTTTTGTGTTACAAATCGTTTGACTTTCGCTATTTTTCCGACGAGTTCGACTAACGCCCACGCGACTAACCCACCGGTACCAGCGTTCACACCATCATTTTTCTTTTTGTCATTGCGTACTAAGACCCCTGTAGAACCGCCATCCTGTTACAAATGACTCGAAATTTTGTGTCAGTATCTCCCGGTCTAATACGTCTAGCGGTCCGCCCCGGCTTCGCCCGTGGTACATATTTCGCAATAAAAGGTAGCCTTTGTTCTTTCTCAGGGTCTAAAGATTATCTGTGCCAAATTTTATCAAAATCGGTCCAGTAGTTTATGCGTGAAAACCATACATACATACATACATACAAACAAACCTTTCCTCTTTATAATATTGTATATATACGATGTATGTTATTCCGTCATGTTTAGACTAAAATCATGATACGAGTTTGAGTACTATTTTACCTATTCCTTTGTTTAAAGGTTAGAAGATAATATAATTTTAAATGGCTTTAATATTATGTTGGTAGCTCTTCGTCCGCGTTGTTAACTACAAATTATATTCCTTGACAACCATTCTATTAATTGGTGAAAACAGAATGAAAATAGGTGCATTAGTTTTTGAGTTTATCGCGAACATACACAGACACAGACGTGACCAAGGTCTATTTATTACGCTTCGATGTTGCTCGGTAATCAATTGCTGTTATTTGATTTTGAATATTATTTTAATGAGCACAATGTCGATAATAGCTTGACAATGAAAAATACGCTGAGTTGCGCTCCGCCATTATATCTGCCCCCCTAGTCAAGTGGCTTTCTGTTAGCGTAGCGTTCAATAGAATAAACTACGAATGTATGAGATTGACGTAACCTGTAGATACGTTTATCTACAGCCTACGTCAATCTCATACATTCGTAGTCTATTCTATTGAACGCTACGCTAACAGAAAGCCACTTGACTAGGGGGGCTGGCCCTAACACGACTTTCTTTTAATTATATCTATAGGTGTGTTTTATGTATTGAAAGAGCAACTATGGAGTTTCTTGCCGGTTCTTCTCCATAGATACTGCTTTCCGAATCGGTGGTAAATGTTAAAAATATGTTATGATGATTCGAAAGTGAAGTCTATTTGAATAAATATAAATATTTGAGTTTATTTTATGTATTTACGATGATGATATCTTGTTTCAGAACACTATCACATCTTCGTTGGTGACCTCAGTCCCGAGATCGAGACGCAGAGTCTTCGGGACGCGTTCGCACCTTTTGGCGAGATTTCGTGAGTATTCTTTGTTATTTTTTATTTATTATTATGTTATAGATAGGTTTTATAATCGAATTCAATGCAGCCTTTTTTATTAATTTAAAATTACTATGTCTTACATATTTTAACTGTAGGTATTGGAAACAGGACGTTCTACATTCCTTTTTTATTTAATACATAGTATATTTATGGCACCTACTTTTTTGTATATTTAGTTGGTGTAATATAAACATTATTTCTATAATATATTCTTATTGATGTAAAATTTCATATTTTAATTGGAAATTCATACAAACTTCACTTTTGTATTTATTACATAGACACAAAGAAAAGATAAATAATAAATACATTCCCTCCTTCTTTCGTTATTTCTTCAAAGTCACATATTACGACTTGCAATTGATTAAATATACATATTTCTTAGATAGATGAATCTTTATTCATGATAAACTATTTATTATATGAAAGAAAAACTAAAAGATATTTTGGCGCCAAGCCATGTGTGTTTACACTTGAAGCGATTTAATCCGCTTATGAAAACTACATTGTGGAAAATCCACAGGCAAGAACAGCTGTTATATTTCATACAATAAGGGCTTGATTTTCGAAAAAAATGTGTTTTATGTTGAGCATTCAATTCGAACCAGCAGTTCTTGAGATCTCATTCAAACAAACTAACAAACACTTTTTCTTTAAGAGAAATATATCATCACTTATCTACAACTATCTCTATGTAAAATTACATCAAAATCGACGTCGATATTCATCACATATTTATCAAAGAAAGAAAGATTGTTGACGTACAATCCATGCAAAAATACAGATTCAATCAAAACAATATAAACAGTTCAACATATAACTATCTCGCTCACACAGCACTATCTCTTTCACACTTATAGCGGGTTAATGGGGCTATGAAATTTTACGATTCTTGAAGAAACTGATAAGGGTCCAATGGTATTTCCCTGTTTATGTGGGCACCGAGGGGTCCTGGGTTCGATTCCCGGTGGATACGGAGAAAAAAAAATGTCTTGGTCTGGTAGGACACAGAAAGCTGATTACCTACTTGTCCCTAAAGAAAATCGATCAGTGAAACAGATGCATATTGCATCTGCCCCTTACCCCACTTGGGGACATGGGACTTCACTTTTATATGCTACTAGAAATAACAAATTTTCCCGGATATCTATCGCTGTAATATAATATTATAAATGATAAGATTTTTGTTTATCTAAAATTGTATCTACGTATTACCTGTTAAGTATTCCTGAGTGACAGAATCCTGATTTTTTATTTTAAACGATTTTTTTTTATAAATAATTTAATTTAATACATAATTTAAGAAAAAGTATGTGCTGATAATGATGATAATTTATTTTTACAGGGACTGCCGAGTAGTGAGAGATCCGCAGACGTTAAAATCAAAGGGATATGGCTTCGTTTCGTTTTTGAAGAAATCAGTAAGTAAATAATATTAACTAGGCTAAAACAAAGTCAGAGCAAATAAATGTAAGCTTGTATGTAAAACTAGCTTTCCGCCTGCGGCTTCGCCCGCGTTTTCAAAAAAAAAACCCGCATAGTTCCCGTTCCCGTGGGATTTCCGGGATAAAACCTAGCCTATGTCACTCAGAAATGATGTAGCTTTCCAACAGTGAAAGAATTTTTCAAATCTGCCAAGTAGTTTCGGAGCCTATTCAATTCATACAAACAAACAAACAAACAAAAAATCAAACCTTTCCTCTTTATAATATTTGTATAGACAAAATCTACTGTATGTTCTGTACCTACTATTTTCAAAGCTACTTTCAATTTCAAGCGCAAGAGCAAGAGCTAGAGACTTCAGCTAAAAAATATTAATAATAAAATTTGGCTACGCCACGGTAGGTACGGCAAATGAAACGATTAATCCTTATACACGATTTCTTCTGTTCTTAAAAATATTGAACAATTGATAAGTTAATTCTATTAATCTATACATATAATAAATCTGTAGAAGGGTCAATTCTGTACATTGAAAATATTGAAAAAATAAATAGCAGGGGATGTTACTGGATCGATACCAAACTCAAATATGTGATTAAAAAATTTTTTGTCTGTCTGTCTGTCTGTCTGTATGTTCAGGCATTACGTGAAAACTAACGATTCGATTTCGATGAAACTTGGTATAATTATACCTCATTATCCTGGGCATAAAATGGGATACTTTTTATCCTGGAAAAACACGTAGAAAAAAATCTTAATTTTTCTTAATTTTTCCGCACGGACGGAGTCGCGGGCGGAAGCTAGTAATAAATAAAAGAATACAAAAACATTTATATCCAAAAAATTGCTGTGTTATACCAAACACAGTAAATGGCACTGGAGAACAATATTTTTTTTAAATAAGTATAACATAGGTAATGTACAATCTAAAATTCATAAAATTAATCACTTCAAGGAACAGCTTATTGATACAAGAAAAGGCTGCGATATAAATATTAAAACGAATAATTGTTCATTTGAAAAACCATTTTATCAACAGGAGGCAGAATCAGCTATAACTGCTATGAATGGCCAATGGCTTGGTTCCCGATCGATCCGGACCAACTGGGCTACCAGGAAACCTCCCGCACCTAAAAATGAACGTAAGTCACTTACACAATTATTATTAAAGTGAAACTTATATTAATCGTCTCAAACTTTTTCCCTTTTAACACGTTTATATGAGGTTCACGTGTATATTTGTATGTAACCGACTCGATTTTGGATTTAATTCAAAATTTGTACAATTATTATAATATATAATTGACGATACAATAATTTGTTTTCTTTCTTATATCTTATTAAAGAGTGGGCTTTTTAATTTTTTTTTTATAATTTTTATTTCGCTAAAGCGTTTTCGGTCTTTGAGTGTAAAATAATATGTAAATTGTAGTTAATACACAAAATTTCTCGATTATAATAATTACTGTATTTATTAAAGTAAATCTTATATATAAAAATGAATCGCAAAATGTGTTGGTAAGCGCATAACTCGAGAACGGCTGAACCGATTTCGATAATTCTTTTTTTATTATATTCCTTGAAGTACGAGGATGGTTCTTATGTAGAGAAAACGTAAACATGTACCACGGGCGAAGCCGGGGCGGACCGCTAGTAAGTAATATATTTGTAACTTAAGCTAAGTAAGGGAACTTAGTTCGTATAAATATGAAATACATGGATTAAATATTCTCAAAGGAAGATAAAACGGAATCGAAAATTAGGCAAATAAGCTTGTATTATTCAGAAAATTAGCTTTCTTAGTAAATATAAATATTGAGTTTTCTAAAAACGTAATTAATTTATTAATTACTAGATTTGCTCTCATCTCATTGCGTTACCTTATTAAGTAGCTGTGCCCCGCGGTTTTACCCGCATTTCTCCGCTCCTATTGGTTTTAGCCTGATGAATGATGATACTATAAATTACTAGTTGTCCCGGCAAACGTTGTTCTACCTTACTCTTCATCACTTAGGGGTATGAAAAATAGATGTTAGCCGATTCTCAGACCTACCCGACATGCACACAAAATTTTATGATAATCGGTCCAGCCGTTTTGGAGGAGTATGGTAACTAACATTGTGACAGGGGAATTTTATATATTAGATTTTGATAACAGATATTTTTCTAACACTATCTACTCATAGGCGAACTATCTCTTCTCTATATATATAAAATTCTATCGTCTTGGTCACAATGTTAGTTACCGTACTCCTCCGAAACGGCTGGACCGATTTTCATCCAATTCTGTGTGCATAACGGATAGCTCTGATCGTACAACATCTATTTTTCATACCCCTAAGCAAAAATAGTAAGACAAAACAACCATTGCCGGAACAGCTTGTTTTTATTAATCTTTTCATCACAAACCGTTCAGCCGTTCACATAACCAAGCAATGAACTCCCAAAATGTAACTTTAATACTTATAAAAGGAATCAATTTGAGAACAACATAATATTATAAGCCCCGTGCCCCACGAGGGGGTATAATGACAATACAGAAGCAACTCTGAGCGTCTTAAGATAAGCCCAGTGTGTAATTACGTACCTCCCTAGTTTTGAATTTTTGGAACTGTATGGAGTTGTTAAAACCGTTGAATATGAGTATAGGATAAAGTGGATGGTATTATTTAAAATGTTTTGATGTAAACTGTCATAATATAGTATATAAATTATTAACAAAGAAAACGCATTTCAGCCTAAAATATAAATGTAACATTACCTAAGAAAACTCAAAAGGCATCTAGTTATACGTATTATGTAGAATAGATATCTATCTATTCTACATAATACCTATTTGCGTAGAATTAATAACAGCTAAAAATTTATTTCTATTAACACTTACATCTATTTATTGTATTCAAGGAGTTTAAGGACGATGTAAAAATCCAATGTCCATAATAATCAAAAGATGAAATATTATTCCTCTTCAAAGTTACTAATAAAACTATTCACATATTATTTCATTTAATTCCATTTCGCATTAATTATAAAAACAACTCAATATCATATAAACTACGACCACTGCAATCTATAAATTATTCACACGGGGCGGTAATAACAGCTCCTAATTCCGTCCAATTTCCGGTACGCGCGTAATCTTCCTGTTCACTTCCGGTCCGTTACAAAACGTTTCGTAACTCCAATTTTAGCAGTATATATCTGCAAATCAGATGTTTTTATTAGAAAGAAGGATAAAAATGACAGATTTTAGAACTGAATTTAAACACGATTTATTATACCTGTATTTTAATAAAAGCTCTAAATTATCATGAAGACATTTAATATTAGCGTTTACATACAATAAGTTAATATCTAGATAAATTATGGCCAGGTTTAAAGAAAGCGTTTTGCGTAGTTATATCATGTTATATGTTACTTTTTTGCTGGCCCAGACAAATGGCAGACGCCTTTTTCAATTTAAGTTCTATAACACAAGCGAAAGCTTATTATGGGATCAGATCGTGCCGTGTATGAAAATTGTCCTGAAATATTTATTTATTATTTATTACTTTACGACTTATCATTACGGATAACAATTACATTTCATTTGTAAAAACTGCCAACGATGTCGATGGCAATGACTATACGTATTTGACGTTTGAATAAATAGACTCAATAGAATATTCTATGCTACTATCGTTTGTGCTATTTGTCTTGGACTGTCAATTTAATAAACTTTATAAGCCTGATTCAAAATAACCTCTGCAAGTCATCCTAACATAAAGATTAGGACTGCCAATTCAAAGAAGTTTATAAGCTGCTAGCTGTGCTCCGCGGTTTTACCCGCAGTGCTCCGCTCCTGTTGGTCTTAGTGTAATAATATATAGCCTATAGCCTTCCTCGATAAATAGGCTATCTAACACTGAAAGCATTTTTCAAATCAGACCAGAAGTTCTTGAGATTAGCGTGTTCAAACAAACAAACTATTCAGCTTTATCTTATCTTAATCTTATCTTATCTTAATCTTAATATAAATATATAAATCTCGTGTCACAATGTTTGTCCTCAATGGACTCCTAAACCACTTAACCGATTATAATAAAATTCGCACAACATGTGCAGTTCGATCCAACTTGAGAGATAGGATAGTTTAAACATGTAGGTACCACGGGCGAAGCCGGGGCGGACCACTAGTATAATATATAAATCTCGTGTCACAATGTTTGTCCTCAATGGACTCCTAAACCACTTAACCGATTATAATAAAATTCGCACACCATGTGCAATTCGATCCAACTTGAGAGATAGGATAGTTTAAACATGTAGGTACCACGGGCGAAGCCGGGGCGGACCGCTAGTAATATTAGTATAGATTTAGCTACAACACATCCTAACAAAGATTCACATTTTCTATCCCCAGTCAACTCCAAGCCCCTAACCTTCGACGAAGTATACAACCAGAGTTCCCCAACCAACTGCACGGTATACTGCGGCGGTCTGACCACCGGGCTGTCTGAGGAGCTGGTGCAGAAGACCTTCCAGCCGTTCGGCACTATCCAGGAGATACGGGTCTTCAAAGATAAAGGATATGCTTTTATCAGGTAACTATCAGACATGACATGTATTTAAAAAATATTTTACTTGATCTATGAATTGCGCTAAATAATGTAATTTTTAATAATTTTTTTTAACCTCAACTGTGCTGTGTACATACAATTTGGCTGGCATTTTACCGCAACATGTGATTAAATTTGTGTATAATTAGTCAAAAATGTCAGCTGTGATGTGTACCTATTTAAATAAATAAATAAAGACATATAGTAATACACATACAAACAGATATAAGGGATATGCTATTATCAGGTAATTAGATGAGACAGATTAAGAAATACATGTAGATGTAGATAGTGAAACAGATTTAACGTAAACGAATTAAAAAACATGGACACAGTCAATCAATATTACGCAGATACATATGCACATACTGACAATGACAATTATTACTTAGTTTTGTTCGTAATAAAAAAAGCCACACAAATATCAATCACCAGAATAATGACAGACAGAAACACGATAAATAAAATAATACATAATATCTATTCCAGCCCCCCTAGTCAAGTGGCTTTCTGTTAGCGTAGCGTTCAATAGAATAGACTACGAATGTATGAGATTGACGTAGGCTGTAGATAAACGTATCTACAGGTTACGTCAATCTCATACATTCGTAGTCTATTCTATTGAACGCTACGCTAACAGAAAGCCACTTGACTAGGGGGGCAGAACATGCATAGATGACCACATAACCAGTTTAAAAAGCAGTAAAATTCCGACCATAACTCTCCTTAAAGAATGATCATATACAAAATTATTTCCAAACCAACATCAATAATTTACAAGTCATATTGCATTTGAATTGCCTACGTATATTTTAAATAAATACTTATATAGGTATGCATGTTATTTCATTAGTAAAGTAGATATGTTATAGACTACAGGCCCATGTTGAAAAAATTATGGGTCATTTGAACCACCAGGTGACCTATATAGAACGATATAAGAGCATAAAATAATAAGATTCAGCACTATGACGTCACTTGTAAGCTGTCCACCTGAGTGCAGATGAGAATTCGAAAGTTCAGGTAGAGATTTTTTCCCCTTGTCTCCCATGATTTTTGTACGGCGTTGCGGAATAATGGATTAAAAGCAGTATAGAAATAGACACAGATGCCGTACAAAATAATGTCACCTGGTAGTTCAAATGACCCATAATTTTTGAAGTGAAAACTTCTTTAGCGGCGTTGGGTAGGTATAAAATCTTAAACTCGCGTCAGGACATGTGGCCTTTTTTTTTTGCCCTTATATTCCATGCGTAAGACGGATACCAAACATGCTGAACGTTAATAATCAAGTTTTCACTTCTGCCGGCACTCCCAGAGTGCAATCCGTCTTTTTTTCAACATGGGCCTGTAGTCTATTATTACATCTTGAAATAGCGAAAATAACAAAATAAATATAGTAAATCCTGTATTATCATCTAAAATGTCTGAAATTTAATAAATAATTAAATATTTTCAGGTTCTCAACAAAGGAAAGCGCCACCCACGCTATAGTGGCTGTCCACAACACAGACATAAATGGTCAGCCAGTTAAATGTTCTTGGGGGAAGGAATCTGGAGACCCTAATAACGCGCAAGCACAAGGACAGGTGTGTTAAAGATTAGAATAGTATTTATTTACAGAAAAAGATCGTGTGTGCCGAGCACACGTGTCAGAAGTGAAACTTCTTTGGCAAGATTCAAAAATAACAAAATCGTTGCCTTACTCCATGACATGACGGTTTGCCATGACGTGACCTAGAAAATTTACTCAACTCGCCTTAAGAAGTTTCACTTTAAAATAAAGAAAAATACAGATATTATAAATTTCAATAATTACTAATAATTTCTAGGATTCGACTATTAGACTAGAGTAGATAATTTTTGAAACAAAAAAAAATCGCAGTCGGGTGAAACCCATTAGAAAAGGAGGGGAATATGATAAAAATGTAAGGAAAAATAAATTACGGTCAATCCGAGTTCGGGAAGCGGGAGGGGGGAGCTTTTAAGAGAAAAAAATGGTTTTTCTCGATTTCCGACAAAACTACAAGTCCTATAGAAAAAAGTTCAATGGCAAAGTTGTAGGTAATTAAAAGTTCTACAACTTTTGTATTCACAATTTTTTCACATAACCTAAAAATTTAGGTGAAAAATTCGAAAAACCAAGTTTTTGGTCTTTTATTTCTATCTACTTCAAAATTTATTTTTTTTCTACGAAATTTGGTGGAAACTTACTTTATTATGTCCCAAATACACTGTAATTTATTTGATTGAAAATATTTATTTTTTCGCCTTATTTTGAATTAATACCAAAAAAACAACCTAATTTTCAATCGAAAAGTCACCCGTCAAAATATCAGCTTTTTTCAAAAACTTGGGGTGCCTTTTATTCATTGAAATCTCTACTTTCAAATGGTGTAAAAAAAATAAACACCACCATAATAAATGTTCTCAGGAAATGCATACAAACAGTCTGAAAATTAGCTTTTACTAAATCAGGCACACTTCTCGAACTACCTGAAATGTTTTTATCGACATCATTTTGCTTTTGAATATGCTGTAAAATATTAAACTTAGAACAGATAATTATTTTTCTTTTGAAATATTACCGAAAAGCCGATACAAGAGAAGATATAGAGTTCAAGAAGTGTGCCTGATTTAGTAAAAGCTCATTATCACACTGTTTGTATGCATTTCCTGAGAACATTTACTATGGTGGTGTTTATTTTTTTTACACCATATGAAAGTAGAGATTTCAATGAATAAAAGGCACCCCAAGTTTTTGAAAAAAGCTGATATTTTGACGGGTGACTTTTCGATTGAAAATTAGGTTGTTTTTTTGGTATTAATTCAAAATAAGGCGAAAAAATAAATATTTTCAACCAAATAAATTACAGTGTATTTGGGACATAATAAAGTAAGTTTCCACCAAATTTCGTAGAAAAAAAATAAATTTTGAAGTAGATAGAAATAAAAGACCAAAAACTTGGTTTTTCGAATTTTTCACCTAAATTTTTAGGTTATGTGAAAAAATTGTGAATACAAAAGTTGTAGAACTTTTAATTACCTACAACTTTGCCATTGAACTTTTTTCTATAGGACTTGTAGTTTTGTCGGAAATCGAGAGAAACCATTTTTTTCTCTTAAAAGCTCCCCCCTCCCGCTTCCCGAACTCGGATTGACCGTAATTTATTTTTCCTTAAATTTTTATCATATTCCCCTCCTTTTCTAATGGGTTTCATCCGACTGCGATTTTTTTTATCTTTTCATTATTTTCAAAGGCTTCTACCCCAGTCTATATTATTTAATGGCAGTAGAAATATATATAGGGAAGAAAAATATCACTATCACTACATAGTATAAAACAAAGTCGCTTTCTCTGTCCCTATTTCCCTATGTCCCTTTGTATGCTTTAATCTTTAAAACTACGCAACGGATTTTGATGCGGTTTTTTTTAATAGATAGAGTGATTCAAGAGGAAGGTTTTAGTATATAATTTATTAGGTTTTAGACAAAGCTGGCGAAGCCGCGGGTGGTAAGCTAGTAAATTATAATATGAAACCTTCCAGGACAAATAACAATAAAATGGTTTGCCGATTTAACTAAATAGTAATTGAAAGTTGAATTTGTGTGTTAGTGACATGTCTATCTATAATGTCTGTAGGGTTAACCCACTGAATTGATGATCATAAGATTTAGAATTAATCTTATGTCAAATATTTACTCTAGCTTCTAAAAGCATAAAGAAATGTTTCTTATTTCGCGTGTGCAAGTGAAACTAGTATCAAATAAATTGTTTCATAATATTTATTACAAGAGAAATATTCATAAAGGCTTGTTTTAATATTGATCAGACGTAAGACCCATATCAATGTCATAGAAAATTGAAGACCGTTGTTTTGGCTATTTCATTATTACTGGAAACGGGCTTAATATAACATGCACAGTTATTTAATAAGTGAATATTGTGTATTCTGTCAATCTAAATACTGATTAAATACTAGCTTTGACCCGTGTTTTTACTCATATTGTTCCACTCCTTTTGGTCTGAGCATGATGATATATAGCCTCGATCCTTCGTCGATAAAAAATGTCGATGGGCTATAAAAATCGAACCAGTAATTCCAAAGATTAGTTCAAATTTTAAATGAATAGCAGTTAGTTCTCGTATAAAATTCTCGTAAATGTAACCAATACCTCGATACCTTATAGAATGTAAAATAAAAATGTCTGCATAGTATAGAAAACTGGTAACCTACTTACGATAAAGAAAATCCTTAGAGAAATAGACGATAAATATATTTGCCCTATTTTCAATGTATGAGGTCATGAGACTACAAGCTTGTATGTTAACATATACGTTAACAAAAACTTAAATAAACATAAGTTAATCATACAGGGCGTCCCAAAAAGTAGTGATGAACGGAAGCTGGGAGGTAGAGGACCTAGAGAGCTATCCGAATCACCCCCATGTATGTTATGCGATTTTTCGTATTTTCGGAGTTATGACATTTTTTTCAATTTTTCATCTATCGCTGAGTACGATGAGATTTTTATTTATGGTGACGTGACTTATTGCGCTAGATGCTTGATTTTTTTTTGTGTGGTAAGCTGAAAGATAGGCCAATTCAGTATGGTAACATTTACTATCGTTAGATCTTCGAATGGAATAAAAAAAGAATTAAATGCCAAGAAAGATAAAATTACCCAGTATGTTCACAACTTCAAGGGCCCATAAAAAAATAAAATCACATAAAAAAAGTTTTCCATTTGGCTTTTAAAAACTCGCTCTATCTATCAGGTAGCTACCCTAAAAATTTCATTTTATTATTCAGAAGGCTTCAATCGAAAAATTGAAATATAAATGTGGTAAGTGCAAAAATTTTATTAACATGATGATCATTAAAACCAAATTAAAACCCATAAATAGGTGTTTAATTACCAGAAATTTTTAAAATAACCCCGCTGTTGCTCAATGCAAGTGCGACATCACCGTAAAAAGTTGTCTTTTAAATGTCTGAATGCCCTTTTATCATTTTTAATGGTTTCTTCTGCTACTATGAATTTCCGGGTTATTTCGTCCAAATTGTAGCATTCTCTCAAGTAACCGAGGTCTTTTTAGTATCCCCATTGAAACAAATCAATGGGGTTTAGGTCGAGGGACCGTGCAGGCCAGGCTTTAAGGCAGGCGTCACCAGCGCATGCGCAGGCTGCAACGACCAATCCATCTTTCAGGGTATCTTTGCCCTTTAGCCTGGCCTCGACGGTCCCCGGACATAAACCCTATTGATTTTTTTCCGTGGGGATACTACAAAGACGAGAGACTGCCACAATTTGAACGAAATAACCTGGAAATTCATAGTAGCAGAAGAAACCATTAAAAATGATAAAAGGGCATTCAGACATTTAAAAGACAACTTTTTACGGTGATGTCGCACTTGCACTGAGCAATAGCGGGGTCATTTTAAAAATTTCTGGTAATTAAACACCTTGTTATTGGTTTTAATTTGTTTTTATTAATCATCATGTTAATTCAATTTTTGCACTTACCTCATTTAGATTTCAATTTTTCGATTGAAGCCTTCTGAATAATAAAATGAAATTTTCAGGGTAGCTACCTGATAGATAGAGCAAGTTTTTAAAAGCCAAATGGAAAACTTTTTTTATGTGATTTTATTTTTTTACGGGCCCTTGAAGTGGAGAACATACTGGGTAATTTTATCTTTCTTGGCATTTTAATTCTTTTTTTTATTCCATTCAAAGATCTAACGATAGTAAATGTTACCATACTGAATTGGCCTATCTTTCAGCTTAGCACACAAAAAAAATCAAGCACCTTCCGCAATAATTGACGTCACCATGAGTGAAAATATCACCGTACTCGGCGATAGGTGAAAAATTGAAAAAAACGTCATAACTCCGAAAATACGAAAAATCGCATAACATACATGGGGGTGATTCGGATAGCCCTTTAGGTCCTCTACCTCCCAGCTTCCGTTCATCACTACTTTTTGGGACACCCTGTATAAGAATATTATTATATATGTTTGATGTTAAAAAAAATATATAAAATAATTATTTCCTTCGTCATGAATTTTCTAGATTATTTTTTTCCCACAGCAAAATTTTACGTAACGATCGATTTTTTCCTATTCAAACTCAAAATTCAAACATTTATTTATTCGACTAGACTTCGTTTAGAAGCACTTTTGAATCCCAAAAATACAGAAAAATAATAATTTATCGTTTTACTAACTTGTCGAACGCAGCTTCACCCACTTTATCTAAACCTAATAAATTATAATATTAAAACCTTCCTCTTTAATCACTCTATTAAAAAAAACGCATCAAAATCCGTTGCGTAGTTTTAAAGATTTAAGCATACATAGGGACAGAGAAAGCGACTTTGTTTTATACTATATGTGGTGATAACTGATAAGTAAGCATATATTCAACTGACCGGTTGGCTTGGTTGGTAGTGAACCTGCTTTCCAAGCCAGAGGTCGTGGGTTCGATTCCCAGCCAGCAAATATTTGTGTGATGAACATAGATGTTTGCTCTGTATCTGTTAAAAATAATATCTAATATGTTATATGTGAACTTCTTACTGTACTGGCTGGTTTGGTGATATAGGTATATATATATGTTTCAAATAATAAAACATGTCAGTTCTGTTCTGCACTTCATTCTGTTGTTTTATTATAGGTTATGGGCCCAGAGAATCAGTAAAAAAGCAGTTTTTTTAACAAGAATTTCGTTTTGGTACGAGTGTTAAAAAGCTTTTTTCAACACGTTTTTTCATTGTGTTGTTGGATATTCGTGAAATAAAATTTTTATTTGGAATTACGATGGCGGCCAACTACTTACGTACCTAAATTACGTGGACGGGAAAATTACAGCGAGTGATGCTTCGCGGCAGAGAATTTCCTAATCCTTGAAGGCATGAAACATTGTGTAAAGCCAGAAGGAGCAATCGTAGGAGCTGCAGATGACGAAAAAACCCGGGCAAAGCTGATTATGACAATCGATCCGTCTTTGTTTGTACATGTAAAAAGTGTAAGAACATCAAAAGAACTCTGGGAAAAATTACAACAGTTATTCGATGACAACGGTTTTTCAAGAAGGATAAATCTGTTACGGAATCTAATTTCGATAAGACTGGAAAACTGCAGTTCAATGACGTCCTATGTGACTCAAATAATTGACACGGCTCAAAAATTATGTGGCACAGGTTTTGAAATAAATGACCAGTGGACAGGCTCATTGTTATAAGCAGGATTACCAGAGCGGTTTTCACCGATGATCATGGCAATAGAGCATTCAGGCATTAACATAACGGCTGATTCTATAAAGTCGAAATTGTTAGACATGGAGTCAACCATAGAGGAACATGATGAAGTTGGCGGAGCATTCGCAGCTCGTTCGAAGTACATGAAAAATAAAATGGCGTCAAGAAAAAATGTCAATGTTGGTAACATTGTCGATCCGTCAAAATCAAACGTCAAGGTGAAGACAGTGACATGTTACCGATGTAAACAAAAAGGACACTATCGAAATCAATGTACAAATAACGAAAACGCGTCGAACTCCAAAGAAAAACCCCGAATGCAGTCTAATGCTTTTAGTGCTGTGTTCCTAAGCGGGAATTTCAATAAAAATGCATGGTATATTGACTCTGGAGCCAGTGTACACCTTATGGCAAATGAAAGTTGGGTTATGAATGCGTCTTATGATCAGAAACAGGAAATTATCGTTGCAAACAGTGAAAAGTTGTCAGTTTTATGTTCTGGCGATGTGAAGATTACAATTACAACTGGGGGTTCAGCATATTTATGTTATTGTACACTTATCAATATAACATTGTTAGATATAGTGGGGGTGTTAAAAATAATATCTAATATGTTATATGTGAACTTCTTACTGTACTGGCTGGTTTGGTGATATAGGTATATATATATGTTTCAAATAATAAAACATGTCAGTTCTGTTCTGCACTTCATTCTGTTGTTTTATTATAGTATCTGGGTGTTAATTATCTATATAAGTATTTATTTAAAATTATATATGTATGTTTATCAGCCATCTGGTTTCCATAACACAAGCGAAAGCTTAGTAGATCAGATCGTCATCAGATCGTGCCGCGTGTGAAAATTGTCCTGAAATATTTATTTATTTATTTAAAAGCCAATAATATTGCTCCTTTCAGCTGGGCGGTACAGCCTACTCCCCATTCGGGGCCGCCTACACCGGCGGAGTGCCCCCCGCCTCCTACTGGTACAACACTTACCCGCAGCAACTGGGCGGCTTCTTGCAGGGCATGCAAGGGGTTCAGGGGTACTCGTATGGACAGTTTGCTGGCTATCAGCAGCAGTATATGGGGTGAGTGTTCAAGATATTTTTATAGTTAGGAATAGATTGGAAAGAGAATCACACAACGATGTGGAGTCAGCTGATTCATGTTCTGATTGATGAACACTATCACTATCACTTAATGTAACTCCAAAAGATCGTATCCTAACAGCATTTGAATCGGATAATAGTGTTGAACATAAATCTACAAGGAAGCACATTACGTTGCAAAAAAATCTTATTTAAAATCTGTTAGTGTTTAATTTTTAAATGATTAATCCATCAAATTAAGACTTTAACTACTAAAATAGTCGTAAGTGTGTTTATATTTTTTTTCTTTCTTGTAACAACCATCTATGTATGACACGATTTTTGTATTCAGAGATGATACATGACTAGCAAACCGGGCGAACTCCGTTTCGCCACTAGAGACACCTTTTCTTTTCTATAAACCTCACGGAGCCCGAGACCTTTCCAACGAATGCAAAACCGTGGAAATCGGTTCGTGCTTTCTGGAGTTATAGCGTCAGGATGGAAAACTCGACTTATTTTTATATAATAGATAAATGGAAGAGCATAGGCAACTTTTTACCACAGTGAAACATCGCATTCCTATCGATATTACCTTTGAATACGCACTACACTACACGTCATTGGTCAAAAAGCTAGTAAATACATAAAGAATTAGTTTAACATAGCCCCATATTATTATTTCAGTATGGGCGGAGTCCAACTGCCCTGGGCACTGGGCGGTGGTGTGGGCGGTGTGGGCGGTGTTGGCGGTGTGGGCGGCGTCGCTGCGATGTCCCAACCGCCGCAGGTGCTGCACTACCCGGTGCAGCACTTTCAAGTGCAGCCAGTGAGTTTTCGCTACATTTGTTACTAATATAATGATTTACATTATTCAGGGCCGATTTTTCAATGCTTGGATAAAACTTATTCGTCGAATAATGTATAAAAATACCATTTTAAAAACGTATTTTAATTGCCCGTATTTGACAGTTTACGTGACATTTTAATATTATCGTATAATACTTTATTGGATGGATACGTTTTATCCGAGCATTGAAAAATCGGCCCTAAATTTTGTAAGACTTGATGATTTGAAATTGACATAATATTTATAAAGAATAGGGGCTTATAAAATTGACTTGTACACACGAAACTTCTATTTATCAAGTACTATGGTAACAATGAAATATTTTTGTATCAAACGAGTATTTGTTATAAAGAACAAGATATCTTATTTAAGTTAAATTTTATCTTGATTAGTTTTGCAGATAAAAGCTATTTAACAATAAATATTTTTGTCATCAAAATCAATTTATAATCGATGCGAATGAAGCGAGGCCTATTTCTAGTACACTTAACTGAAAAACTTCTACCCTTGTAGATATCTGCTTTGACGTAGCATTTTCAATAACAAAATATGATATCATCCCCATCGAAAAAAAAATGTATGCGTGTACTAGAGTACACACGTAAGAAGTGAAACTTCATTATGACCTTAAAAATGTCACGAGTATGGCGTAACGCAAAAATGTCACGAGTACTTCGTAACGCAAAAATGTCACGCGTACGGCGTAACGCAAAAATGTTACACTAAATTTTTGTCCAACCCCGATAAAGAAGTTTCACTTCGAAAACAGAACCCAATTTAAGACCTTTCCTAAAGTACTATTTTTGTTAGCTTCCGGATTTAATTTAACTACAAACAAGTTTTCTTCTTTCAAGTGAACATAACCTTGCAGATCGGAGAGGACGAATGGCTCGCGCCGAGTTTGCTCGTGTGAGGCCAACGTGCGCCGCCCGACCCGTGCTGCTGTCACAAAGATTGGATCTAACGATATACTACCATCAGATCATTGCGTCACTTAATTTCAGTAAATTGATGATTTGTTACTTATTTCTACACACTGTTGATATTGTTTTTCTTTTTTTGTAAAGAAGAGTGGATATAACGATCCACTCTGGATCTACCAATATAATTTTACCAGATTATCGTGACACATAATTTCAGTAAATTGACGATTTGTTACTCATTTCTACACACTGTTAATATTGTTTTTGTTTTTTTGTAAAGAAGAGTGGATAGAACTAACTACTTTAATCAGATTATGTTATTTAATTTTAATTTGTTGATGATTTTGTTGATTTATTATAATAGATCTCACTTCGTACTTTCACCAGGTATATCACTGATTATTTTTCCGACCCAAATATCGACCAATAGAATTGCACCATTCGACGTCACGTGGTACAACCTACATGGTATTATACTGATAATTTTTTGAAAATTTTCTCTGGTCGTTGACGTCAAACTGACAGGTTGAATTCAATTGTGAAATTATTGGCCGACATTTGGGACGGAAAAATAATCCCCCGAATACTACACGAGCTTCAAAATTATCTGGCATTTCCCTCAAGGTTCCCTGCAAACAAATAAAGTCGTCAAGTTTTTCAGGAAAAAACACTCGCGCTTCGCGCTCGTTATTTTTTAACCTTGACTAAAAACTTGACTCCTTCATTTGTTTGCAACGAACCTATCGGAAAATACCCGATAATTTTGAAGCTCTTGTGGTATTATAAGTGAATATTCATACATCGACGATGTATCGATAAATTTTCACATTGTATTATTGTAAAGTTTATTTTAAAGAGAAGAAAAAATCTTACTTTTTACTTTTTTTATTTCATTTCGAAGTGAAATGTTTATGATTATTTTGTTAAGTACTTGATTATTATGATGTATAAGTTGTTTAATTTAAATGATTATTTATTTTCTATGTAAGGTTGTTGTTTTGTGTTTAATCACTTGCTCAAAGAGTAAAATTGCAATTGCATACTGTATTTACCATATACTTAAGTTCGAACTTAAAGAAAATATTATTTCACGTTTTTGAGACTTACGCTATTGTCAATGTAAGACATCGATTGATTTTGTTTTGTTATCTTTAATTTAAGTGTTATTGAATATTTTTGTTATGTTTTGCATTTTTTTTTTGAGAATTTTGTGTTTTTTTTTTATATTTTATGTTATTGACGAATTCTAGTCATCTATGCGATGTGTTTGAAACATACTGACGGGTTGTAGCGGCGTAATGCGGGCGGATACTGATCTCACGTTCATATTTTCACTAATTCAAACAAACATTGGTTGAATATAAAGCAAATGTGAGTCACTATCAAAATATTTCTATTACTGCTTATGATTGCATGAAAAATGCATTAAGAATATAAAAGAATACTTTTAGAAAATATATAGTTATTACATATAAGATACGCTAAGGATAGGTTAAGGTTATATCAATCACACGCGGGCCAATACGGTTGCGACTCAGCATCTAATGGGAAATCCTTTGTGAGTTTCTGACAGACCTCGATACGGTACCAAAACATCTAAGCACAAGTATATACTAAGATTAGGGGAAAAAAATATGTAGATTTTTGGAAAAATGTTTAGTAGAATACCTACGTAAAGGTACGCGATATGAGTGAGAAAGAATTTTTTAAGATTTTATATCTGTCGAACGCTAGGAAGGTATATAACGAATTGCATGATCTATACATGTAGGTTTTTTTCTCTGGACGTCAGTTATGCCAAATTCATAAACAATTCAAGTAATATAATAAAAAAAGGTTGTGTATTAATATAAATGGATACTTGGAACTACAAACTTGACGAAAAGTAGATGAAGTGTAGAGAAAAATAGTTTATTTATCGTAAGAAAGAAATATATTTATTGTCTAGTGCGTAAGGTATTTAATCTTTTACTGTAGGTAGTGGAAGTGTGGTCGAGAGTTATATCGACTTAAAAACTTTTTGCTATTATTTTGATGTTCGCGTCTTCATTTTTTTCGCGAGAGCTGGTTAAAGGTGAACGTATTGGCAGAGTTATTCTTGGATATTATCAAATATAGTATGAAAGGAAGGAAGGAATAAAATATATTAGTTCTAAATAGAGCCCGAACTCTTATAAGTACATGACAAAGAAGCAGATATTTCAAATAAATGGGAAAGATCGAAGCATATTTATTTAGATCAGGGCTAGTGAAGGTAAATATCAGGATAATGCTAATAAATGATAAAAAAAAAGACGTGTGGCACTCGGGGACTGCCGCGGTAAAGCTATTGCATGCTATGCCTTCAAGCCACACCTCCGCGCCCGTCGGAGTGGGGAGCGTGAGGTTTTTCGTTACTAAATTTCTGGATTCGGTCCCCGCGCTCAAGGCCCGCGATAGAAGCTATGCAATAGCTTAAAAGGAAATCTTAGAAGTATTGCATATATTATGAACGTTTTAATAAGCAAATCCTTTCATAGACAAACAACTGAAGATCACTCGATTCGACTAAATGATAAAATTCTTCATGTACTAACTCTGTCAATACGCATAGCTTCTGAACACCTACTCATCTACGTGATAACATCTTTTTTGAAACTTTTTAACGTGGCCCGATACGCCATCGGTATTTTGTAAAAAAAAATGTATTTTATATATTATATTGACGGTGTTGATTTGTGTAGATTTGTTTCTATATATGTTATTCTCTGTCACATCCACGAGCGAGTTTCGGGAGTAACGAATAATGTTTTGAATATACAGTCGTCCAAGTATAAAAACGACTGACTCTTGAACGCTCGTGTCTGCTGACGTCATATGCAATGATACATAAAATGATAATTATTTAAGTTTTAAAGTATATTCGAATAGCTTAAGCATAATACAGCGCATTTACAAAGATACTAAGTCATTGCTATCTGTTGGAAACCTGACGCCAAATCGTTCATTGTAGTGACTGACATTACAAAGATTTGAGCGTTAAGGTTGTCTGTACGACTACTTCTCTGCCGAAGACTCATTCGTGGAGACGACGTCTTATGCATGTAGTCGAATCTTGTGAGACATATCGCTAGAAATTTATATTAAGATTATATATTATATTAGTTCGACAGCTAAGGAACGAATTGTTAAGTCAATTGCAGACATCCGGTCAATCGAGAGTGGTTATTGACGTGTTTTAAATTATTTTATCGACGGGATTACGGCGTTCGTAGATGTCTTGCGGGATGGAACGATACAGAACCTCTGAAATGCTTAAAACGCGTCAAACTGAGGTGCGACCTCATAGACAAAGATATCACAAATATAATAAACCGTTAGATAGACAAATTTAGCTATAACTACATATAAAATGCTAGATTACGAATCGTTTTGCCTATAATCGCTTTCAAGGTAGGTATTTTAGAACATGTATATCCATTAAATGTAAGATAGGTAAGTTCTCGCCAACTGTCACGTTTCGTTGGAAGGATTTTTATTCCTCCAATCGACAGTTCGTTGCCTTTCTTGATGCTACTCTATTCCTTCTGAGATAGGAGATCTATTAAGCATAGTTAAGGCTTACATTTCCAAATAGTTAACGGCTAAGTATATTTAAGAATCGATGAAAAGAAATATAAACATGTTAGCTAGGTAAATTTCAATATATATTATAGTATATTATATACAAGATGTGAAAACATTATCGTCTAGATAGGTTATGAAATTTTAAGTGTTTATATTATGTTCGTTCCGTTTATTATTTGTGTTGTCATTCCATCGATGTTAAGATAATTAATTTTAAGTCCCAAAGAACACCAAATATTTTATAATCCTTGTAATATTAAACTTAGAATTGGCGATATAGAACTAAAGTTAATGCCTTATAAAATTTACTATCTGTGTCCTTGTTTAAATGTTGGGTTGTGTTAGAAGATATACGTCCAAACGACCAATGATTTTTTGAACATTTTACATTTATTTACGATTGCAGTTTATAAAATAAATGGAGCAGACATTTTAAATGAACGACACGATTTCGCAATAAAGCTTTGGATGTATACGTTCTAACACATTACGTGCCAAATTATTTGTTTTCATTCCTCGTTCATCATGTACCGTCTATCTGAATGAAAGATAACACCAAGTCAGACTTAAAGTATAATCCTCTTAGAGAGATTCTAAATTATCATTTTATGGCCTTGAATAACAAACGAAAGACTTCCATGCAATAAATTGACACTATTTAAACTGTAAATAACCAGATATATATAGAGTTCGATTTGTAAAGTGAAACTTGGTTGGATGAATATTGTATTCACAAATAAAACGTACAGATAATATTATAATGATTCACTTGATAGTTGAATCTGATACTACGATTGATGGGAACTTAGTAAAAGGTAATGAATGACATCTCTGGTTAGGTTGTAGAAAGTGTCATTGAGGTTATATTATGGCCTATTCAAAGTAGGTAGAGCGGTTCGCTATTCGGATCGGTACGCGATTAGAGTCTCTATAATATACTATATAAGACATTTAATCGCTTACACATCGGGGTACCGATACAGCTCTAGTATGAATAGGCCTTTTCGCTGTTAAATATACAGATTTCATTTAATCCAGTTTCTCTTTACAAATGAAACTCAAAAACGTATTCAAGGCCGTAAAATCACTTAGTGTTCGTGATATATGTAACTCTGTGTATTACGTTTCATGGATCTTGTAGTGTTTTCGTGTTTCGTTATAGAAAAAGCTAGACTCGATGTTTTTGTGTTTGTTCGTAGTTATATCCCAAATTCGTGTGCTTAGGAATATTGTTTTGAAACACAATAAAGTGACATATTTTTTGAGATTTATAGTAATGGACGTGTCTTGTCCACTTTGTAGTGTTATGTTCGTACATTTTTATTTTGTGTAAATTGATGTTATTAGATGTCCTTCGTGTTTTATAATGATATTACATATAACGTAAGATTGGGCTTAATACTGTTCTTCTTCATTAATGTTTTTTTATTTGTAGTAATTTGTTTATTAAAGTAAAAAATCAATTATCTTTTGATTTTGCCTTTGAAAAAGGTCCTTCATACTATCTTTTTCGTTGTATCTATTTATGTGCTCATTTAGTAGTTGTAATTTTTTTTTTTAACTACTATATACTCTACGAATTCTACCTTTTTGGTAAGTTGTTCAAATAAAGGCCCAAGCTTAAAAAGAACTGATTTTTAAAAAATCGTAAGTATTTTATATGTAATATCATGACTCTATCATTATTTAGTGTATCTATAAATTATACTCTCGGTTTTGAGTGAAAATTGATGAATCGATAAAGATGATTCTTATAAAGATGAGAGAGAAATACTATAGATTCTTCAACTTAAAAATTACTGTTTTTTTGAGGATACACTTTTTAACTACTTCAATTGTTTTTCAAGTTCAGAACAAATATTCCTTAGACGACTGGATATTTTTCATCGAAAAATGTGAGTTTTCGTTTTATGATTGAGTCGAATCTTTCTACCAGATTACACTGAATGCTTCATTGACTTGGATGTTTTAACTATAGATGGTATGAATATCGAACATAAAATCCATCAATTTTCACATCAAAAACCATATGTAACACACAGCAATAATAATGCAATAGGTGTTGTAGTATTTGATTTCTTGTACCGCTAGTATAATGTTTACGATAAAAGTTTATCTTTTATCCTTTTATTTTCATGTATTGATAGAGGTTGAGAAGTATAGAGGGCAGATGCAAACGTTTAGTTTGGTAATAAACGGGTTTCCAATACCGGTATCCAGATATCGGTATTTTGATGAACACCGGAAACCGTTTATTATCAAAACGATATCTATAACCGCGATTTTGATTTCGTTCCCCACCCCCCCCCCCTTCTTTTCTACCGTCCATGGATGTTGTCTAATAGATTAGATTAATATAATTTGCATTATTTTTTCAACAAAACGCACATCTTTTGTAGTTACCAACCGAGCTTTTTTTAAGAATAATAAATAAAAACAAATGAATGTGATTCTTCGAACTTAACCTTCGACCAGAAACGTGTTAGTGATTCCCTTTCCGAGTTTTCTATTTTTTATTATATCATGCATAATATATAACACGATGTATAGAGCTGTTTCTATGTAGGTCGGTACAATGGGAACCCATTACCAGCCATAGAAGAAATCTTTATTTTTTCTACCCCCGTTTAGTTTGTTATTTGGTTTCTTGCATTAATTAGAAGGATTGTAGTTTAAAAGAAATAGTGGTTTAAGTGAATAGAATAAGTCTATTGCTTGGTTATGTTATGACTATTCATGTTTATGTTTTCTGAAAACAATTTTTATGTTTGTACTTTCGCGTTTTGAGGAAGCGGCCAATGTTGTACCGCCTCGTTGACTTCTCGAAATCACTGGGATCAATTTTAGTTAAATTTAGTTGTATCTGTACGTGTTTAGTACAATTTATATTATCTATGTTTACCAAAACCGACTCCGTAGTGTTTTTTACGTTTTTTTAATTGGTCGCTTCCCCAACGCGCGGCAAGTTTGTTAAATTTGACGTTTTATAGTTACGCGGGTTTTTGACAACTTGGAAATGTGTCATTTTTGACGTTGACGTTTCGATAAGTTATCTGTGCTGCTCTTGGCAATTTCAAATATTGTTTGTGATCTGATGTTGAGGCAAGAGAAATAACTGATGTGAAATTTATTTTACATTTCAAGTAGTCTAAAATTCGTATACTGTCGCCTGCGTTCGTAACAATTTGTATCAGTGGTAGTTCTAACACAGATAACGAAATCTACGTAGAACAAAACTGTACTTATAATATATTATTATTTATCTGTATTTTTAGTTAAAATTATTATGTAATTCAATATATCTACTATTCTGCTTTTTTTTTGTAATAGTTTTTAAATACCTACATATTTTTGTGTAGGTATACTATTCTTGTTATCATTTTTGTATGTATTTTAAGATCAAAAGTTCTAATAAAATAACGTCACTAAAGTAACAGGTTTCAGTAACAGTGATTTTGTGTAACATGTTATTTCACTGTGATTTTTAGAACGCTGATATAAATTGGTAAGAACAAGGCCATACCCTTTTAGGAAATACTCCGTACCTACGTAGTATAATATAGTTAAAGTTAGTCTAAGTTATAACAGATAAAGACTTGAATAAAGTCATAATTGTGTTTTATTTCACCCTTTTTTTCCTTTAGGTTACGAAAACAAAGATGAATACTATTATTGGTCACTTTTTTAACATGAAGGTGGATACCTAGAAATCTAATGTTTATTTAAACCACAGATATTATTACAATACTATACCTACTAGTATTTGTACACAGTAGTCAGTAACAGATGCGTAAGTGTACTTCCAGTTTCATCAAATTAATTCAAAAAGTTGGTGTCTCAAATATTGTATAGTGACTTATTCGCAAACGTTGTTAAACATGAGTTTTCATAATATACTATGAAATTTAATAAGTAAATATTAACGGTCACAACTAGAAAGGTACCACCACCACCACGTGGTATAACCACCAATTTTATCAAAATAAATTCTATTCGATATCCTGTTAGCATAATATGACACATGCGATCTGAAAGCTAAGGAAAGTTCCAGAAATAATAATTTTATATCTAATTTATTCTAAATCTAAATATATCTTGATATATATAAATCTTGTGTCACAATGTTTGTCCTCAATGGACTCCTAAACCACTTAACCGATTATAATAAAATTCGCACACCATGTGCAGTTCGATCCAACTTGAGAGATAGGATAGTTTTTATGAAAAAAAAACGTAAACATGTAGGTACCACGGGCGAAGCCGGGGTGAACCGCTAGTAGTATATTAATAATACCTACTTTCAATAATTTGACTATATCGTCATCGATGTTTCTCTTGTACAAACACAAGCTTATTAGATACTTTGCATAAAATAAACTGCTTATCTGGAAATAGCTGTGCCTGTTTCACACGCGGACGAACCAGAGGACAGAACTAAGTATCTCTTGTGTTATTCTAATGCTTACCTATATTGCTATAAAGTTTCATCCAAATCCGTCGTTTTTGAGCAAATTTATAATATTAGTAATAGATGCGTCCAGCGGACAAAGCCACCGATAAAAACACACATTCTTTATTTTAACCTATACAATATCCAGTTTAGCAATCCAAATTTCATTAAAATCAGTGCTTAGTAGCAGAAAGAACGTAACAGATACATTAACCGACTCCAATTTATTATATTAGTATAAATTTTTATATATTCCGATAATAAGCTGTTAGGTACCCTCGCTGTTGCTTTAATGTAATTATTAATGTAATTATTATGCTTTAATTGCTACGTTAGGGAGCCAGGTGCAAATTTGGTTCATTATTTCCTCTCAAGAGATAATTCGTCAGACGCATGAGAGTATAGTATTATAAAGCCTCGTGAACGTCAGCTGGCGCTCGGTTGGGGGGGTGAGCGGTTGTAGCCTCCCACGCACATAGGAAAAAAAATACATTCATTCATTCATTTCCTCTCAGCTAAAAATTTGTCAAATTGTAGCTAACCCAATATCTCAACGAAAAAAAATAGTCAGCTGGTTACAACATGGTATATTATACGTCAGCTGGTGTCTCGAACATGAAAGTTAAATTTAAAGAAAAATTTATTTTCCGTTATTTCCTCTCAAACAAAAATTTACCTGATGATAGCTTATATGTAACTGTGGATAAATATATATGTCAGCTGGCTGTATCTTGGTGGAAAAACCGTCAGCTGATACGGGAGGCTACAACCGCTCTTCCCCCCAACCGAGCTCCAGCTGACGTTCACGAGGCTTCATAATACTATACTTTGATGCATTTTACTAATTACCGCTTGAGAGGAACTTGGTCATAAAATCTGCTGCTGGCTCCCGGACCTTATGTGAGTCGTGATCATAGTAAACACATTCTTAAAATAGTCACATTTTTAATACAGCGCCATCTATCGTAATTGATAAAATTCGAAGTGTTTCAAAACGCATCGTAATCATGGGTTACTACATAGTACATATGGGCTTCATATGGGTTACTACTTACTACTTATTATTCTGCGACATGGATGGTAATGAAATGTTTCACTACGGAAAAAAAGAACCTTTTCGGTATGCCACTACTAATTTGCAATCTTAAGTCATCGGTAAAACGTGTGCTTAATCTATCCTGACATTGTCATAACCAAATCTGGCAAACCACTCTCTAACCCCCTAAGTAGCAGATTCAAAAATCATAGGTACTTATCATTTAAACTGACTTGAAACAAAAATAAACAAATACGCACACTTGAATCGCACAACTCATTATTCGCAGCATTAGTAGTTGTAGTTTAGGATAAAAAAAATGGGTTGCCTTGATTCCGCAATTATTTAATTAATTACATTTACACGATAGGTAATCCTTAATCTGCACACCATTTTATAGATAATTAAATGGAGATTAATTTTTCACCACAAAATATTTTCAAGATCATGAAAATTGTAGAAATAAAAAAAGCCCGTCAATCAACACTTTTATAAATCGTTATAGAACTATGATAACTTGAATTACACACATCGAACTGTATGTGTTGTTGCTTGAATACTAAGAAACTTCAACATGAAGATTTAAAAAAACATCTTCAGAAATTATTCAACGAAAATCGGAAGTTAAAGTAGCCTTTCACATTTATGTTTATATTATAAAGCTGAAGAGTTTGTTTGTTTGTTTGTTTGAACGCGCTAATCTCGAGAACTACTGGTCCGATTTGAAAAATTCTTTCGGTGTTATAGCTCATTTATCGTGGAAGGCTATCCATACTTATAGTAACACTGTCTGTCTGTCTGTTACTCAATCACGCCTTAACTACTGAACCAATTTGCATGAAATTTGGTATAGAGATATTTTGATACCCGAGAAAGGACATAGGCTTTTTACCCCGGGAAATAGGATAGGTTTTATCCCGGAAATCCCACGGGAACGGGAACTATATGCGGGTATTTCTTTGACTGCGCGGACGAAGCCGCGGGTGGAAAGCTAGTAGGCTATATATCATTACGCTAAGATAAATAGGAGCGGAACAATGCGGGTAAAACTGCAAGGCACAGCTAGTGTTAAAATAAAAAACAAAATAAAGTACAAATTAGATTTTATTTACAAGTTTATATATAGGTATAAATTAAGTACAATTGTTACAAATTATTGTATTATACATGTCAGTACAGACAAGATGGGCCAGTTTCACGACTTGCTGATAAAATGTCTACTCCTTGGAAGAGGGCGCTGACTCCTGACATACAGGTTTTACCTAGTTTGGAAGTCAGAGACTTCAATATTTCAAAATGCAAAATATTTTGTCAATAAAGAATTTTTATTATGTTATTATTTTTAACCGACTTCAGAAAAGGAGGAGGTTTGTTAAATAATTGTCCCTGTGTCACTTAAATATACATTCAGTATTAAAACCGGAAAAAAAATGACTGATAAACATTTTCAAACGTTATAAGTATTTTTATCTGATAGTTAAGCTTAACAACACTAAACATAAGTTGTGAAACTGGCTAAAAGATTTGTTGATTAAAAATTTAATAAATACAGTCAAATTTTCGTTGTAGGTTATTAACTATATAATTATAGTTATACGTGGTTATACATACACTTTTCAAATTTTGCGTAATATTTATTACGTAATATTTATTACGTAGTTATTGAAGTGAAACTTCTTTAGGCGCGTTGAGGGTAAAATTTGAAGGTCGCATCATAGCAATACCGTCACGTCATGAAATAAGGCGATGATCTTGCCAAAGAAGTTTCACTTCTGACACGTGTGCTCGGCACACACGCTTATGGTTCACAAACTCAGGTGGTATGGTGTCACAATAGATAATAATACCTTTCATTATTTAGAGAAACCGTAATACAATCTACATAGTATAAATATAACTTTGAAATACAAATTAAATACCTAATTCTTTGATTAACGTAACAATTATTTTCAAAAATTGAAAAAAAATATTTTTTTTTTATTTTATTAGACGCTGTGTTTCCAGTAAAAATCTGTCACATTTATTAATAATAAAAACATAAATGTAAAGTATGTCACGCAGATTCGATGACCCCTTCAAATAAATAAATATCTAAGTACCTATGCACTAAGTTTTGTTCACTGCACAATTTAATAAACTATAACATATTTAAAGTCTTAACAGATACTCTTAGAACCATTAAAAAGTGAAGTCCCATGTCCCCAAGTGGGGTAAGGGGCAGATGCATTATACATCTGTTTCACTGATCGATTTTCTTTAGGGACAAGTAGGTGATCAACCTTCTGTGTCCTGCCAGACCGAGACATTTTTTTTCTTCGACTCCACCGGGAATCGAACCCAGGACCCTTCGGTGCTACGCTCACGCGTCAACCACTGTACCAAGGAGGCGGTCCTTAGAACCAAAATAACTAGACTCACAATAAATTCAAATTGTCCAACCCAAAACAATGCCTTACACTAGGCAGATTTATCTAATGACCAATACAATATATTATTTAATAGACTTTGAACGTTACTGCTACGAAATAAGGTGCTTATTTCAATGAATGTTTTATACAACTTACGGACATTTTTAACGACCTTTAAATATTTTGAGTCTAGTTCTTTATAGTATGTCAATACTTTCAGGGCTTCTTAAGTGATTACTACACTTTTTTTGAAGTGAAACTTCTTTTTCGGGGTTGGAAAAAAATAGTGTAACATTTTGTTCGTTACGCGTGACATTTTTCCGTTACGCGCCATCTTTTTCTTATCCCTACCACGCGTGATTCGACGTATTTCTGTAAAGTTGCATATAGTAAATTATTTTCCGAAAAATAAAGTCATAAAGAAGTTTCACTTCTTACGTGTGTACACTAGTACACGCACACATTTTTTATTATTATTATTATTTGAGCAAGGGTTACCATGATGTCTTATAGCAATATTATTTCCAGTGTGAGAAAGTGATGGCGATATACGACCTATATAGCTCTGTCATTTTTCCACACTATCAATAATACTGTTTTAATATATACTTAATATTATAAAGCTGAAGAGTTTGTTTGTATGAACGCGCTAATCTCAGGAACAGGTCCGATTTGAAAAAAAAATGTGTGGTTTTATGAAACCACGGTAAAAGTGAAACTTTCCGAACACTGCTTTATACCTACTCGGCAGCCGACCGTCACGCGACATGCGCTACACAGACCAAAAAGTTTGAGACGATGTAATAAAATTTCACTTTAAAATTATTTCGGTGTCAGATAGCCCATTTATCGAGGAAGCTATAGGCTATATATCATCACGTTAAAACCAACAGGAACGGAGACATGCGGGTAAAACCGCGTGGCACAGCTAGTTAATTATAAGTCTTACTTAGCTGCAAACTATGTCCACCAAATCCTTCCATCATCCACATTTGCATTTTGATCACCATACGGTCTTTTTTCATAATTATAACCCTCAGTAGTATAATAGTTATAATTATTATTCTGATTCTGATTCTGATTCTGATTATAATAACCGTTGCTGTAAAATTCTTTATTATAATCGTTGGGATATCTATTATTGCTATCTGTATTATAATTATTATAATCCGGTTTATTTGTTTCCTGTCTTTGTGGTCTATATTGTCCACTGTCACTATCCTCACTGTTTTTATCATTTTCAGAGTTATAAAACCCAGAATCGTATTGATTATGATTCTGATTCTGATAATTGTAATTATTCTGTCGATGATTGCTACTAGGATTTACAGTAGTCGTAATAATATTTTGTCCTCGATTATTGTTATTAGTATATTGTCCACTGTCGCTATTCTCATTCTTTTTATCATTTTCTGCGTTATAAAACCCAGAATCGTATTGATTCTTATTCTGATTATTGTAATTATTCTGTCGATGATTGCTACTAGGATTTACAGTAGTCGTAATAATATTTCCTCGATTATTATTATTAGTATATTGTTCATTATTTCTATTATTCTGACTATTGTAATTGCCGTAGTTGCTTGTAGTTGTGGAAACTTGTCCACGATTCTGATCATAATCATTTTGATTATAACTATTATAATTCTCTTGATATCTCACTGTAGTCGTTTCGCGTCGATTATAACTTCCAGAATCTTGATTCTGATTCTGGTTTACGGATTCTCGTTTGTCTGTCTGTCCGTTGAATACTACAGACGCGATGAACACGGGAAATACTTTGGCATATAATGCTGGTGTGTTCGGAGCTCCACAGGATCTACCGAGTGACGTCACAGCAACTACGCGCCAAACGCAGCCATCTTGGATTTGTGCTGGACCGCCTGAGTCACCCTGTAAGATAATTTTATATGAACAATGGATATAATTGTTTTATTTATATTAAATACATACTTATATGTTTATATTTATGATAAATAATTTTCGTTGATTAAAGAAAAATAAATAAATAAATGTTGTTTTATTTCGAAGATAAAAAATCCTACACCTGACTAATATTATTTATAAATGCGGCAGTTTTCATAGACAAAATGCTCACATTAGAGAAGCGGTATATGCCGGCTGCGCGAAGCTAGAGAAGAAAACATGGATTTTCAGGAAAGATTAAGCAAACAATTTTTGACGTAATTTTGTTGTTAAGTATTTTTTACGTGATCAGTGTATGCAAAACTACAAGTTCCTTCGCGCTCAGTATACCGATAGTGGGACACCCTGTATATAAAACATAATCCATATTAATATTATAAATGCGAAAGTAACTCTGTCTGTCTGTCTGTTACTCAATCACGCCCTAACTACTGAACCAATTTGCATGAAATTTGGTATAGAGATATTTTGATACCCGAGAAAGGACATAGGATAGGTTTTATCCCGGAAATCCTACGGGAACGGGATTTTCTTTGAAGCCGCGGGCGATAAGCTAGTTTCTAATAAACAATGTATCTAATGAAAAATGTATTTGCATGCCGTTGAATAACGGCTAAACATGCTGAAATAATGTATCTTATTCTTAACACCTATGTATACCATGTTTACTTGCAAATAAATGATTTATTTATTTATTTATTTAATACCTGACAAGTATCCTTCCCGCCGTGCAGTTCGCCCGCACATATCTGCGTGTCGGCGCGCGGCCCGTCCGGCAGCTTGCGGGACGCGCCCAGCACGCGCCGGCAGTCCGACATCTCCCACACGGGGATCGATACACTGCGCAGTTCCAATGATTGGTCTCCCCCTGGAATAGATTGAATATATTTAAAGACTAGTAGCCTATAACCTTCCTCGATAAATGGGCTATCTAACACCGAAAGAATTTTCCAAATCGGACCAGTAGTTCCTGAGATTAGCGCGTTCAAACAAACAAACAAACTCTTCAGCTTTATAATATTAGTAAAGATATAAATTTATAAATAATAGAAAAAATTCGATCACAATACGGGTTTCGAACCTGCATCCTTTCACGCCATTCCGCGGCAAATGCCTGACCAATTCAGCCACTCGTGAGCCGCCAGAGCGATCGAATTTATTCTATTCTTTCAGTTTTTTCTATGCTTTAGAGTCCCGCCTCTTGATTGAATTTTTTTCGGTTAAAACATAATTTATTCAAAAGCTGCACAGAGGTGAAAATGAACATTTGCTTTGAATACAAAATCAATGGGAAATTATATCTATGGGAGTGTTTTATGTAAATTTTTTCCATTTCATTTAAAAAAAATTATAATCGTCATTCTACGCATTAGGTAAAGGGTTTTCGATATCAGTTTAAAGTTTTTTGATATCTGCAATAGTTACGGAATAATCGCCTGTGCACACTTAACGATTACACCCTGTATAATAAGATTTATTTCTATTGCAAGTTATTTTAGTTAGCTTATATAAGTATTATCATTATGTAGTAAAACCAACATAAGAATATTTGTTTAATTTACATATTAAATATGTATATGTAATTTTTTTTTTTCAAAAGTGGCATCAAAACCTGTAAGTGACATTTATTTAATAAAATAGAAAAAAACTTACGGAA
Organism: Colias eurytheme; assembly: GCF_061535395.1. Taxonomy (NCBI): domain Eukaryota; kingdom Metazoa; phylum Arthropoda; class Insecta; order Lepidoptera; family Pieridae; genus Colias; species Colias eurytheme. Next base: position 708,590 of record NC_143010.1, on the reverse strand, counting down.
CTCAGTTCTACCCCATCCTGTAGCAATTATAGGTTTGCCTGGCGGCGGCGGTCTGCCCAGACAAGCCGGTCTGATCACTTCGGAAAATCTGAAATAAATAAATTAATAATCTATAATATAAAGATAAAACACTAAATTTGATTTTTGGCATATATTAGGTATGTAGTTACATATTATGTAAAATTAAATGGTAATATTGACATGATTTTAAAAGAGCAACTATGGAGTTTCTTGCCGTTTCTTCTCCATAGATTGCTTTCCGAATCGGTGGTAAATGTTAAATAATAATTTGGAAAATCCAAAAGTGCACGCCTCATAATTTTTTTTAATAATTATTTATTAATTATTATTTTTGTTTATTTAATAACAATTAAACCACATCGAATCAGACCCTGAAAAATGAAAGGGTTCTATTCCTGAGCATACTCAAGCGTAAGAGAAAAAAAAAGACTCGATTAGTAAAGTATTTCGGTCGCTATCGTGTTAACAAGAAAAAGGATCCGCACATACAGACACACGGACGTCCAAGACAGAACTTTTTTAAACTGTTTTTTAACTAGTTTAAATAACAAAAATGACATCAAAAATATCATTAATGTTAAAAATAGTGTTTTTTCTTAATATGTGTGTGTATGTATTATCTTACAAGTGCAATGTATGATACATAAAGACATTTTAAGTTTGAAAAATCAGATGTTTTGCGCGAAGTGACAGTAGTACCCACCTCAACGCTTCGCTGAGGCGTGCAAAAATGTTATGACGTAGGAGTCTTATTGAATAAATAAATGTATGAGTTTGTGAGTTTTGAGTTTTGATGCTAAGCGCAAAGCTCGAGAACGGCTGAACCAATTTTGCAAATTCTTTTGTAATCATAGTTCATCCTTTTGATGCGGTTTTTTTAATAGATAGAGTGATTCTCATTTCTCGGCGAAGGTTTTAGTAGGTACATTTTGAATTTATTTATATAATTTATTAGGTTTTAGACAAAGCGGACGAATCCGCGGGAAAAGCTGGTTAATTCATAAAATTTATTATTAATATTTTATTCAGTTTAATACTTACGTCACAGATTTCTCCAACTTGACCAAAGCCAAATCAAAATAAGACTTCGGCAACTTATACTTAGGGTGTCTGGTTACAGATGCCACTTTGATCACCAAAGCCCCAGGGTCGTTTAGATACGAAGACCCTAATTGTACAGCACGGGGTGGACCTCTAAAATAAGAGTTTTAATTGTTATTTTTAGAATTTTAATTGTTATTTTTATTAATTAAATTATTTAGAACAATGCTAGTTTTATATTGTTCATTTCATAGTATCTAATTATGACAAAATATTCTAATTTTGCATTGAATTTCAAATATTGAAAAATGTAGAATATAAATTTATAGAGAGAGAGAATAAAAAATAATATAAAAAATTCGATCACGAGGCGGGACTCGAACCCGCATCCTTTCGCGCCATTCCGCATGTAAAGCATTTGAATGCCATAAAACCAAAAATATCAATTTCAACAAATCTATGAATAATATTGTGATATTTTAAACGAAAGAAATAAAGCTCATAAATAAAAAATAAAAATATTTAATGTATTTTTATTTTGATATTTAAGGATTACTTGTTACAAAACTATACATTTTGACAAAAATTGATAAAAAATTTAAATATGATTAAAATGAAATAAAAACATATTACTTACGTGGCAACAGTATTATCCTTATCTTGATAAGCGCAGTGGGCTGCAGTCAGAACGTATCTATCGCTAAGTAGACTACCTCCACACTTCCAGGAATAGCCACCAGACTGTAATAGAACGAATATTAATAAAAATAAAAAATAAATAATAATAAGTGCGAGTCGAACTCGCGCACGGAAAGCTCCAAAGTCCAAACCATTTATTTATTTTTTAATTTATGTTTTTAGCAATATTTTTCTTTATCTGTGCAATTAGACACGGATTCCGTTTTTTCCTTTTGAGGTTCGGGATTCTAAAAAGTAGGAAATTAATACTTATTGGGCTAATCGACAACTTCACCATAAAGGTGTTCAACTGTTCATGGAAAATTCGACCATTCGATTCGCTTTTTCATTGAAAGATGTTCCATAAATCTTCTTTTAAGAGCAGCTGAACTAGAATTTCTAATTGTACATACTTAAATAAAATAGTATCACTTTACTTTTAGATAATACTTTAATAAAAAAATGTGTGCGTGTACCTACTAGTATACACACGTAAGAAGTGAAACTTCTTTATGACATTTTTCAAAAAAATAATTTACTATATGCAACTTTACAGAAATACGTCGAATCACGCGTGGTAGGGATAAGAAAAAGATGGCGCGTAACGGAAAAATGTCACGCGTAACGAAAAAATGTTACACTTAATTTTTTTCCAACCCCGATAAAGAAGTTTCACTTCAAAAATGTGTATTTCGGGCCTTGGGGCCCTTCTTCCGTCATGTATAAAAACTTACAATACTCTTCGGCCACCCTAGAAGCGCCATGTGAGGGAACTCCTTCACGCTGACCACCTTACCCCCAACTACCAACGGTACCTATGGAAATATACTTAAGTTATTATAATTATTATTTATAGGTACATATTAATACAAAATATAATAGAAAAAAGAAACTCAAACTCAAACATTAATTTATTCAATTAGACTTCTTCTAGAAGCACTTTTGAAACGTCATTAGGTAAGTACATATTTTTAACATTTACCACCGATTCGGAAAGCAGTATCTACGGAGAAGAATCGGCAAGAAACTCCATAGTTGCTCTTTTTAATCATGTCAGATTTACAATTTTACAAATTACATATTAATATGTAATATCATAATATGCCAAAGTGTAGTGTATTAGATATAAGCTTCTTGTCTTGTACTGTAGTGTATTATAAGTTCAGTTATAATAAATCACTCGAGGAAGATACACGTGTTTCATTACCCCCGCAACCCGCACTCTACATGGCGACCCTGCCATGCGCGAGCGCCGCGGTGTAAGTTGCCGGGTGTCGCGTATCGGGCGAATCCTGCAATTCAGCGGATTCCTGTGTGCCTCAGTGCTCTGAGTTAGAGCATTAATAATATTGAAGTAATGAAAATGGAGATAACGCAAGGAACATTCTCCATAACCAGTCACGTACACTTCAAAAATGGGCAAGAGTTATTCTAAAACCGGACATGAGGAGGTGATAATTGCACAAAATGCATCCCAAGGAAGTAATTCTGCGGTCGAATCCCATATCCACATAAATAATATATTATTGGCGACGACCTTGACAATTTTCGCTATTATAATCGTCATTTTTATATGGAAAAAGCTGAAGGACAGACAAAAGAAATGGATCGAGAAACAAATTGAATCACAATTTATAAGAAGAATGCGTTTGCGGTTGTCGGGAAAGCGAGCACGTGAAGAAGGAAACGAATCCGTGTAGAAAAAAAAAAAGTGAATTCCGTGTTAGTGAGCCCAAGTGAAAAACATAATATATCGTATATTAAGTGCTTTCTTTTTGTAATCATTTAGTGAGCAAAAGTAATAAAAACAACGAACTGTGTTGCGTCATCTACTATCGACATAATAGGAACTATAAGTGTCGGATTAAAAATAATTAATAATTATATTAAAATGCCAATGTAATTGTTACTTTTGTCATAATTTTATGTTTCTTGTATCTTACAGCCTAAGTATTTCGGAATGTCACATGGAAAATATATTGGCCGTAATGCATTCATGTAAGGACCAAACTACTAGGTAAATCATTTTTATGTAAGTATGTTTTAATTTCGTTGTATATGGAAAAAGATTTAGAAAGGATTTTTAATGAATTATCTGATATTCAAATTACTTTGAGGAAGTTAGGCCCATCTAGAAGGTTACAATATAAAAGTAAAGTTAAGGATAATATATTAAGAGCTAAGGAATTATATTCATCTTATAAAACTATTATTAGTATATTTTCTGAGCGAAAAACCTCGTTAGAATTAGCTGAATACGTTTATGAAGTCTTGAAGGAGAGAATAAAAGTTATTTACGATAAGATTCTATCATATGATTTTCAAGGTAACGTAGAAACAACTACTTCAAACATGGAGAAGTTTGAAATCAAAACTGCAACATCCTTGATACCTGTTATGGATGGTTCAGAAAGTACGACAGAAAAAATCATAGACACGGTAGAATTATATAGCGATTGCCTAAAGGACACAGACCAAGAAAAGATGTTAATATCTTTTGTTTTGAAAACTAGATTAACTAAAACCGCTAAACTAAAACTAAAATGCAAATATGATGATGTAGCAAGCCTTTTAAAAGATTTAAAAACTTATTTACTTACAAAAAAGTCCGCCAATGCAATACTATATCAATTAAATAATTTGAGTCAAAATGATATGTCAATTTGTGATTATGGAAATAGACTATCAGAATTATTTATAGACCTCACTATTGCACAGGCTAACGGTAACGAAAAGACCTGCGAAATACTGAGACCTATAAACGAAAAAATTGCTATTAAAAGATTCTCTGATGGATTAAGAAATAAACGCTTGAGCACTATCATTTCAGCGCGGAACTATTCCGAGTTGAAAGATGCGGTGCGTGCGGCGGAGGACGAGGAGCTGGGGCAGCCCTCGACTTCCGGAGGTATTTTCAGCGCCAGGGGTAAGTCAAACAACAGATATAATAATAATTTCACTAGAAGAGGGCAGAATAATCATTATAATAAAGGTTTCAATTTCCGTGGCAATTCTCGAGGTCAAGTTTATAATAATAATTATTATTATCGGCAAAATTATAATGGCAATCCCCGTGGTGGATATATACGCGGAAGAGGTAATAATTTTCCAAAATTTGGCAATAATCATAATGCTTCAGGATATTATCGTGGTAGAGGTAGTCGAGGTAGGAACAACCAACACAAAATTTTCTCAGCCGAAGGGAGCGAGAACCGTCAAGCAAATAACGAAGAAATAGAGACCAAAAACCAGTTTTTTCGGTCCTAAATGTTATAACATTTTAACCTGCAATAAAAATGTTAGGTACGTCCATTTCGACATAAACAATTCCAAGTATTCATGGTTACTTGATACCGGCGCGTCCATTTCCGCTGTTTCTAAGAACGCCTTATTAGAACATACTACTTTGTATGAAGACAACATTATAATAAATGGTATCGGTGGAAAAATATGCTCAAAAGGATATGTTTATCTTACTTTACGTACTCAAAATAGTAGATTTAATCATAAATTTTATTTGTTCGATCATTTACCGTGTAAATCAGATGGAATCCTTGGTTTAGATTTCTTATCGAAATTTAATTCACATATTAATCTAGAAAACGATACATTAATTTTATATAACCAATGCAAAAATATTATACCACTATATGCGTCACCTACTACTTCACATAACTACTTAACTATTCCTGCGAGAAGCGAGTCCATTCACTACATACCAATTATGAATAATAAATTAAATAATGACTGTGTTGTTTTACCACAACAATTACAAGAGGGTCTATTTTTAGCAGCTCTAATAGTGAAGCCAGTAAATAACGTTATTCCCATTAAAATATTAAATACTCAAGAAGAATCAATTACCATACCGACCTTTCAACCAGACCTACACTCGTTAAACGATTACCAAATATGTCAGTTTAATAAATGTAAATCAAACGCAGAGAGAGCTAATATTTTGTTAGAATTATTAAAATTGGATCACTTACATCCTACCGAGCGTGAGACTATACAAGCAATTTGTACTAAATACAATGATATCTTTCACTTACCGGGTGATAAGCTTACAACTACTAATTCATATGAACATAATATTTATTTAAAACCGAATGCTAGCCCCGTTTATACAAAACCATACAGGTTACCACATAGTCAAAAACCTGAAATAAATAAGCAAATTGAGAAAATGTTACAGGATGATATTATAGAAGAAGCTCAAAGTGAGTGGTCTAGCCCTATTTTACTTGTTCCTAAAAAGTCAAATGATGATAGCAAAAAGTGGAGATTAGTGATAGATTACCGTAAATTAAATGAAGTTATACAAGATGATAAATTTCCGCTACCGAATATCACTGATATCTTAGAGTCCCTTGCTGGTGCCGTGTATTTTACCCATTTAGACCTTAGTCAATCTTATTACCAAACGACCTTGAACCCCGAATCGCGTAAGATTACTGCCTTTACAACCAATACTGGACAATACCAGATGAAACGAATGCCAATGGGTCTTAAAACCAGTCCAAGTTCTTTTTCAAGGTTAATGACTTTAGCCATGTCAGGTCTAACGTATGAGAAATGTTTTGTTTATCTTGATGACCTTGTAATTTTTGGACGTAATTTAGAAGGTCATAATAAAAATTTAATAGATGTTTTTGAGAGACTTAGAAAAGTTAACTTAAAATTAAATCCCATCAAATGTAATTTTTTGAAAAAGGAATTATTATATTTAGGACACACAGTGTCAGCAGATGGAATTAGTCCAGATAAAACTAAAATAAAAATTGTTGAAAATTACCCAACACCAAAAAATACAGAAGAAGTAAAACGTTTTGTTGCATTTTGTAACTATTACCGAAAATTTATAAAGAATTTCGCGGAAATAACTATCCCTTTAAATAATTTGTGTCGTAAAGGGACATCCCCTTTTATATGGTCTGAACAATGCGAAAACTCGTTTAAAATCATGAAAAAACGGTTAGTATCACCCCCCATTTTACAATATCCAGACTTTTCAGACGAAAACGAGTTCATCTTACAAACTGATGCTTCTGGCATTGCAGTAGGAGCAGTACTTTGCAATAAAGATAAAAGACCAGTCGCTTATGCAAGTCGGCCTTTAAACAAAGCTGAAAAAAATTACCCAACTATACAAAAAGAATTACTTGCAATAGTGTGGGGAGTTAAATATTTTAGGCCGTATCTCTTAGGTAAAAAGTTCACAATCATGACGGACCATAAACCATTATTGTATTTATTCGGAATTAAAGATCCATCGAGTAGATTATTAAAATTTAGGTTAACATTAGAAGAATATGATTTTAACGTTGTGTATATTAAAGGTAAAGAAAACGCCGTAGCAGACGCGTTGTCTAGAATTACAATAAACTCAAACGAATTGAAATGTATCAACGATAAAATAATTAACGTAATGACTAGAGCACAGAAAAAGAAACTAGAAGAAGTTAAAGAAAAGAGTGACACTCCAACTACCAATAATGACACAGACTATCGGCCTGATCAACCGAGAATCGTGGAATTATTGCGAGTTCCGAGTGGTGCGATAGAGATGATTTTAATAGAAGGAAAAGAGTTAAATAGGATTCGAAATCGAATGGGTATAGATGTAGAAACCGAGTGTTTTGCTTTCTCCCAAAATAAGAAAATTTTATACATTAATCTTGATTTCAAAGCACAATACACGCGAGCCGTTTTTGTGAAGAAATTAAGTGAATTAAGTAAAAATATTAATGTCGACGAAATATGTGTAATAAAAACAAATAATAACGCGTTATTTATAAAAGAACTAATAGAAGAAATTAAAAGTAAAGATATATGGACCGGTCCACGGATATGTATATTACGAGGTGTAGAAAGAATTGATAATGAAAATGATAAACAATTTATTATTAATGACTATCACTTACTGCCCACTAGTGGCCACGCAGGCATTCGTAGAATGATAAATAATATTAAGAAAAAATATTTCTGGCCAGAAATGGAAAAAGACATAAGAGATTTTGTAACTAAATGCGAAAAATGTCAAAAATCTAAGTATTCCCGAAATACCAAAGAGCCGATGGTTATAACAACCACAGCCTCGTTTGCTTTCGAGAAAGTATTTTTAGACTTAGTTGGTCCATTGGATCAAGATGTAGACGGTAATAATTATATACTTACGTTACAGTGTGAATTAAGTAAGTTTGTTGAGGCTTATCCTCTTAAAAATAAGGAAACGGTCACCGTTGCTAGAGCATTTGTTAATCAATTTATTTTAAGGTTCGGAATCCCAAAAATTATAGCAACAGATAGAGGCACTGAGTTTATGTCATCTACTATGATAGAGGTCTGTAAACTTTTAGAAATTGAAAAATTAAACTCAACCTCATACCATCACGAATCGATTGGTTCACTCGAAAATGCACATAAACATTTAGGTTCATTCTTAAGAATACAATGCAATAATTACCCTGAAACGTGGAGCCATTGGCTACCCTTTTGGTGTTTTAATTTTAATAATACTGTACATTCCTCTACAAAATATACCCCGTATGAATTAGTTTTTGGAAAACCAAGTGAAATTCCGAGTAGACTAAGTACTAGCATAGAACCTTTATATAACCCAGATAATTATAGTTTAGAATTAAGATATCGTTTGCAAGTAGCACATAGAGACGCACAAAACAATTTGTTAAAAAGTAAACAAGTGCGGAAATCTGTATATGATAAAAACATAAATCAAGTCCGATATAAGAAAGGTGATTTAATATTGTTAAAAAATGAAACTGCAAATAAATTAGATACTTTGTATAATGGTCCATTTATTGTTATTGAAGATAAGGAACCTAATGTTATAATTTTGAAGAACAATAAAGAAGAAATTGTACACAAAAATCGAACAAAATTGTATAAAAATTAGGAATATTCTTTTAATCTCATATTTGTTACTTTAGTAAGTACACAAAAAAAAAATTAGTATAACAATTTTTTTTTTTATCTCCTACCCCTGTGGTGTAGTGTATTAGATATAAGCTTCTTGTCTTGTACTGTAGTGTATTATAAGTTCAGTTATAATAAATCACTCGAGGAAGATACACGTGTTTCATTACCCCCGCAACCCGCACTCTACAAAAGAACTGTCCTGTGGTTTTTACGCGACAACCCTCCATGGGTTTTTATCGTCCATATATTCCATTCCAATTTCCATATATAAACAAAAAAAACACGCTTTATTAAGCTGTATTCTCAATGATTCTTCGTAAGTGTACGTTTGAATTAAATCTTTCCGTTTAGGACTGATTTTTCAATCCTTGGTTAAAAGTTATTCGTTGAATAACCATTTCAAAAACGTATTCTAATTGCCCGTATTTGACAGTTTACGTGACATTTTAATATTATCGATACTTTATTGGACGGATATAAGTTTTAACTAGGGATGTAACGATACCGATACCGATACAGATATATCGGCCGATATAATCGGCAAGCCGATATATCGGTATCGCCGATAGTAAACAACCGATACCGATATCAAACAATTCAAAAAACCGCGCCCAATGAACGATGCGGGAGGACGCCCGCGTGTGTGCACTTTGTTTTCTGAAAAAACTCTACCAATAGTAAACTTTTATTAGGTACTGATTGTATGTGTATTACTTAAAGTTTAACTGACTGTGAAATAATAATACTAAAATAAATGGTTTTGTTGTTTTTTGATTTGGCAATTTTATTTAAAAGAATACGATTAACAGTTGAGTCTCTGTTCAATGTTGGTAACTTTTTATGCATAATTATTCACTATTTATTTTTCTACCAAGCCATCGATATCGGTATCGGTATCGGTATCGCCGATACATTACTACAAATATCGGTATCTGTATCGTATCGGCAAAATCATGTATCGTTACATCCCTAGTTTTAACTAAGGATTGAAAAATCAGCCCTTAGTAGTAAAATCGAGACAAGTAGTGATTTCAAAATTATTTCACATAATATGTCCATGATTCCCGAGGGCTATAGGCTGTATAATTATGTACCATAGGCGAAGCCGGGCAGACCAATAGTCCTACTAATATTATAAATGCGAAAGTTTGTGAGGATGTGTGTGTTTGTTGCTCTTTCACGCAAATACTACTGAACCGATTACAATGAAATTTAGCACACATATAGAGCTAACTTGGATTAACACATAGGATAGGTTTGTTCCGGAAATCCCACGGGAACGGGAACTATGCGGGTTTTTCTTTGAAAACGCGGGCAAAGCCGCGGGCGGAAAGCTAGTAATTGTATAAACAACAAAAGGCAATCAAGGAGATATTAAAAAGATTTTATATTAATTTTGCGTGATAAAAAGTGTCTAATTATAAGACAAATTTACGACTTAGATAAAAATTATTCATTTAATCATATTTTATTTTCTTTTTTGATTAGTTAATCTTTAATATACGAATAACAAGAGAAACCTTTTAAAATAAAGCTATAATTTTCATTATTTCTTAGTATAAAAACATTATCTAAATAAAGTATACGTAAAGAATTGTCGTTTATAAATTTTATATATTTTTCATTTTTCGTTGCTTTTTGGACCCTGAAATTATATTATTTAAATCTTGGTTGTATCAAAAAACATAATCCTATTTTTATACGAATTTAAAGATTATCAAATGCTCTTATTTATTATAACACTAGCGGTCCGCCCCGGCTTCGCCCGTGGTACATAATATTTACGTTTTCTCTACATAAGAACCATCCTCGTACTTCAAGGAATATAATAAAAAAAGAATTATTGAAATCGGTTCAGCCGTTCTCGAGTTATGCGCTTACCAACACATTTTGCGATTCATTTTTATATATAAGAAGATTGAAGATTATCAAATGCTCTTATTTTTAATAATATTATATTATAATTTACTACCGACCCGCCCGCGGCTTCGACCGCTTTGTCTAAACCTAATAAATTATATTATACTAAAACCTTCCTCTTGAATCACTCTATCTATTAAAAAAACCACATCAAAATCCTTTGCGTAGTTTTAGAAATTTAAGCATAGGTATTACATAGGGATATAGGGAGAGAGAAAGCGACTTTGTTTTATACTATGTAGTGATAGTGATAGTGATAGTGATAGTGATAGTGATAAAAAAAATATACCTCAGAAGGCACGCACGAAGACACGTTGACTCTCACAGGCCGTGGTGATGGTACCAACGGGATAGCTTGTAATTGCTTCACATCTAGCGATTTATATTTTTCGCACACTGAAAATATAATGTTGTAATAAATAAATATATTTTATACAGGGTGTCCCACTGTTGGTATACTAAGCTCAAAGGAGGTTATGGTTTTGCATACGCTGAGTACGTAAAAAATACTTATAAAATTCCAGACGCATTTTTCTAAGAATTCTTTCTTTTTTAATTCTTTTAAGAATTCTTAAAACTCTATGCGTATACCCATAACAAGCAACCCGCCCAACATTGCCACCCGCACGTGAGCTATCGTTTAAGATTATGTTTTCATAGACAAAATGCTCACATTACAGAAGCGGTATATGCCGGCTGCGCGAAGCTAGAGCATAAAACATGGATTTTCAGGAAAAATTTATCAAAAATTTTTTTCGTAATTTTATTGTAAGTATTTTTTACGTTATCAGTGTATGCAAAACTACAAGTCCCTTCGCGCTTAGTATACAAATAGTGAGACACCCTGTATAAGAAAACCTACATTAAAATCCGTTGCATTGTTTCAAAGATCTACGGATTGCATACATAGAGACAGGCGAAGGGGAGCGACTTTTTTATAAATTCTACTATTTAGTGATAATTCATACAATAGTATACTCACTTCGTTCAGCCACTTCTAAATATCTCAGTTTCTCTGTATCACTCATGTAGTCTTCATCTGGTCCAATTATCAATTCCGGGCTAGCATTTTCGACAAACTGGGGAGCGTGTGTTGGCGGCCTATTCGTTATAGGTGGACCATTTACTATGGCTGGTCTTACACCATTTACGAACGGATTTCGTGTTGTGTATTCTGTGTATCTATTTATGTTTCTATCACTATTGAAGTAAATAGCATCTTGACTAGGTTTCACTGTGTTCTTTCGTTTTGGCTTTTGCGTACTGTAGTTATTGTGAACTGTTGTCTTAGGTCTAGTTTTCGTATGACTAGTTTGTGTGTGTGTTCGTCTGTCTCTTTCTGTTTCGACTGGGTTGTGTGAGATGGAATGATTGCGTTTTGGTTCTGCCTGTGTTCGGATTCGTTTCGTTGTGACGTCATATCTGCCTTGTTGGATCACAGGTTGGAGTGCTGAGAAGAAATCTGTAAGGGAATTTTAACGTTATTTAGTGTGCAATAAGATCTTATTTTGAATTTTTGAAATGTTTTTCATTGATTTCGGATGGTTGAGTGAAAACTACCTCCTATTATTTATTCATTAGTTAATAATATTTAATTTCTTTCGAAACTTCGACGTAATATTTTTACAACTGTAAGTAGATGATCAGCATTATTAATAAATTACTATCTAGTTAGCAACAAATAAACAAAAATAATGTAGAAATTAGACTTTACAGAATAATAGGAAATAGCCACTTTGTTGAGCCGTTGAGATTAGTTCTAGAAGTATTTATTTATTTATGCTTTATTGTACATACATACCAGGGCAAACAAACTTAGACTATAATTTTATAGAATAATAACACACGGGCACATATGAAGTAAGTTATACTTACATCATTTTAAATATATAAATGATGAATTTAATATAGAAAAAGTATTTTATAATTTTTTAAAGACTAATACATTCTTTTTATTTATATATAATTAATAAAATAACTTACCAAAGAATTGTCCTGTCGTTTGCGTTATAACGAGCAGAAGTAACGTTGATTTGAGGACCTTACAATCCATGTTGTCATTTTATTCACCTGCAATTAAAATATTTTACACATAAGTGTGTTTATTTTCTCATTTTACTAAAAAAAATAGGTTTGACAAACTATTCTTATATATAAAAATGAATCGCAAAATGTGTTGGTAAGCGCATAACTCGAGAACGGCTGAACCGATTTCGATAATTCTTTTTTTATTATATTCCTTGAAGTTCGAGGATGGTTCTTATGTAGAGAAAACGTAAACATGTACCACGGGCGAAGCCGGGGCGGACCGCTAGTATATTAATATATGCACCCATTTTAGGGCGCTTGTCCACCAATGTACGAGGATGTGTAGCGAGGAATGTGTTTCTAAATAACCAATCATATCGCTTCATTTAGTTTGAAGTTTGAAGCGATACTATTGGTTATTTACAAACACATTCGTCGCTACACATCCTCGCACATTATTGGTGTAAAAGCACCCTTAAGGTTTTTTTTAATCTACATAAATCGTGTTCAATGATTAGGTAAATTTAACTATATTCGAACCAGCTGTTCCTGAGATTAGTTCGTTCAAACAAACTCTTTACAATCCATACTAATATTATAAATGCGAAAGTAACTCTGTCTGTCTGTCTGTTACTCAATCACGCCTAAACTACTGAACCAATTTACATGAAATTTGGTATGGAGATATTTTGATACCCGAGAAAGGACATAGGCTACCTTTTATTGCGAAATATGTACCACGGGCGAAGCCGGGGCGGACCTCTAGTAATAAATAATTGAATCTATAGTTGATAAAAGGATCTCTACTAGATAATTAATTTAACCGCAAGTCGTAATAACGGCCTTGTTCAATGTTATTGGAATAATTAATTACAAGGAAACATTTATTTGTAAATATCACTGTTGTTTGTATAAGTAGAAATTATTTTAAAAGGATCGCTAAAAATAGCATTGAAAATGCGTATATATTCTATCTAACAGTGCATTTACATCAAACGAGCGAATGCTCATTCTTACCCCACTATGTCAAATTCTTTTAGTGTAAACCATTGAGTATACATATGGAGACGACACCGCCTACATCACTTATGTTTTTTTTAATGGTTTTAAAGTGAAACGCATCAAATATGCCTTCGTGTGTGTTACGATATTGCACAAATAATACGGAAAAGTGCAAAGGAATAACTTTCATCGGTAAGTACCTAACTAGATAATAATTTTTAAAACTTAGTTAGAGCAAAAAAATGGCGCACAGATTTTGTTCGTGGTGTCTCCTCCATACGTGTAGTAATATTATCTCAATGGTGTAAACAGGCGCATTCTTTCGTTATTCTTAGTGCGTTCGAAAAGATTCAATACAATGTTCTTATACTGAATACGAGTTTTCGTTTACACTAAAAGTCACGAATAAATGCTCTTGCTCTAGCTCTATGTTCCTTTAATGAAAATGCACCGTGACGTGACTTTATGTAGGTACTAGATGTGCCACACGGTTTTACACTAGTAGTCTTAGCGTGATTCTATATATTCTATAGCCTTCCTCAATAAATGATCTATCTAAAACTGAAAGAATTATTCAAATCGGACCAGTAGTTCCTGTGATAAGCGTGTTCATGCCACCACGTGTTATATCTTACACTAGCTGCTCCGCGCGGTTTCACCCACGTGGCTCCACTCCTGTTGGTCGTAGCGTGATGATATATAGCCTATAACCTTCCTTGATAAATGGGCTATCTAACACCGAAATAATTTTTCAAATGGGACCAGTAGTTCCCGAGATTAGCGCGTTCAAACAAACTCTTCAGCTTTATAATATTATTAGTATAATAGATTTGCTCAACGCTCAATTAAGGCTAATAATTGCATTGCACGTAATTGTCTTTTATGGCGAAGTAATAAACAAGTTATAATTTATTCATAAAAACCATATTATTATGAATAAAATATTAATCATAATCCTACTAATATTATAAATGCGAAAGTTTGTGAGGATGTGTGTGTGTTTGTTACTCTTTCACGCAAATACTACTGAACCAATTACAATGAATAGCACACAGATAGAGGGTAACTTGGATTGACACATAGGATAGGTTTTATCCCGGAAATCACACGGGAACGGGAACTATGCGGGTTTTTCTTTGAAAACGAGGGCGAAGCCGCGGGCGGGAAGTACCTAAGTATAATATAATTGCATACCGAGATGAATCTTTCCGAATTTCGTTAACAATAAAAGGGTAAGATCGTGACCTTTCCTTGACCCATCCATTAACAAGATATTGACTGAAGGTAAAATGGGTTTTACCTACAGACAGGTATCTTTTGCCATTTATTTTAATACAACTTGCCCGTGAGTTTTTCTAGATTTTCTATACTAATATTATAAAGAGGAAAAGTTTATATGTATGTATGTATGGTTTTCACGCATAAACTACTGGACCGATTTTGATGAAATTTGGCAAAGACAATCTTTAGACCCTGAGAAAGAACATAGGCTACCTTTTATTGCGAAATATGTATGGTTTATATGTAGAGAAAACGTAAATATGTACCACGGGCGAAGCCGGGGCGGACCGCTAGTTTATTATAACATCATCGACTAAGATCCTTCTTTATTGCCTCGTTTATTTCAAAAATAAATAACCGATTCATGATAAGTACATAAAGTTTGAATTAAATCAGTCCGTTTAAAGTGGGACAAAATTGAATTTAATACAATTAATATACAAGTGTAGCTTATTATATACTAGCTGTGCCCTGCGCTTTTACCCGCAGTGCTCCGCTCCTGTTGGTCTTAGGCCTTAGCGTGATGATATATAGTCTATAGCCTTCCTCGATAAATGGGCTATCTAGCATCTAAAGAATTTTACAAATCGGAACCAGTAGTTCCCGAAATTAGCGCGTTCAAACAAACAAACTCTTCAGCTTTATAATATTAGTAAAGTAAAAGTTTGGAAAATCCAAAAGTGCACGCCTCATAATTTTTTTTAATAATAATTTATTAATTATTATTTTTGTTTATTTAATAACAATTAAACCACATCGAATCAAACCCTGAAAAATGAAAGGGTTCTATTCCTGAGCATACTCAAGCGTAAGAGAAAAAAAAAGACTCGATTAGTAAAGTATTTCGGTCGCTATCGTGTTAACAAGAAAATCCTCCGCACATACAGACACACGGACGTCCAAGACAGAACTTTTTTAAACTGTTTTTTAACTAGTTTAAATAACAAAAATGTCATCAAAAATATCATGAACGTTAAAAATAGTGTTTTTTCTTAATATGTGTGTGTATGTATTATCTTACAAGTGCAATGTATGATACATAAAGACATTTTAAGTTTGAAAAATCAGATGTTTTGCGCGAAGTGACAGTAGTACCCACCTCAACGCTTCGCTTATGAGGCGTGCAAAAGATTTATACACTTTCATACGCAATTAGCAGCGTTGTTTTGACATTACAAACAGACGGGTCAATTTTTTTTATTCACACACATAAATAGCTGTAAAAAAAACAGAGATTTCCGGTTTTAAAATGATACAGATTGTAACATTTACCACAAAAATACAGACAGAAAAAAAACGTACAAACGAACGTGTTTCTTGAATAATTAAGAGTAGGTATATATTGAATAAATTATGTGAAAAAAAATTGTTTTGCGACAGAAAATAACTTGGTTTTTGTAACAAGAAGTTCACTATGGCTTCGCACATTTATACGTAGTTGAAATAAATAACTATGAAAATATAAAAATTATTCCGAACTAGATTTTCGCCCGCTTCACCCGAGTTTTCAAAGAAACACCCGCATAGTTCCCGTTCCTATGGGATTTCCGGGAAAAAAGTAGCCTCATTATTAGCACATGATTAGGTATTTGTAAATTTTTTATTGAAATTGTCAGAACTACTTATACAAAATTTAAATCACCAAATGGAAGGCACAAGCTTTCAAATAAAAATAAGAATCGTCAAAATGAGTCGAATTGAAAACATACAGATAAACAAGTTAATACTCTAAGTAAACAAGTCTTTATTTTTTATAATATATGCGTAGATATAAAAAACTATGGGTAGAAAGTACTTACAAAACCTGATTGAATTTGTTCTACTAATCTTATTAATTAAAAGCAGTGCCTACAGATTAAAAATGGACTGTAATAGAGCGGTCATACGTCCATCTGTTAACCGAGTTAAAAAAATAATATGCCAATCAATAAGCTATACCTATAAGGTAAATAAACATTAATTTGAGTAGAGGTTCTCCGTCGTATTTTTTGTTTGTTAATTCACAAATTTTGGGTTAAGTGAGTCGATTTTGATGATTCTATATGAATCATTATTGATCTTGGGTTTTTTAATTCTATTTTTCGTTTTAAATAAATGTCTGGGACAAGAATACTCTTCTCTTGCATTTTCAAAAATGTTAAATGTCGTATGCATGTAGCGTAGTCTAATACATGCATCAATGTACAACATAGAAATTGAATACATACGTATCACTACATAGTATAAAAAAAACAAACACTTATTCTTCTTTCATCATTTACTTTCGCAACTTAATTTTATAAGCTAAGTTTATCTATACTTCATCACTACATAGTATAAAACAAAGTCGCTTTCTCTGTCCCTATGTCCATGTGTATGTTTAAATCTTTAAAACTACGCAACGGATTTTAATGCAGCTTTTTTAATAGATAGAGTGATTCAAGAGGAAGGTTTTAGTATATAATTTATTAGGTTTTAGACACAGCGGGAGAAGCCGCGGCCGCGGGCGTGAAGCTAGATAGATCTATTGTAGCGACATGTTTTTTATAAAAACATAAAAGCGATATCCTTAGCGACACAGACTATAGGTACCAAAGGAAACGAGTATATCCACAGAGTATAATATATATACAAAAATAAATGCCTGCCAGTCCTTAATTAGTTATAAGTTATTACCATGGACCAATAATATTGGTCCATGGTTATTTCTTATTACTAATACAGCATGCATAAATTCTTCAATAATTCATAAATTTTTCAAAGAAATAATAGGTAGGATTAACATCAATTATATTGAAATAATGATTGATTATTCTGATGTTGCAATGTTAACAATGTCTTGTTTTTCTAGATCTATATTTTTCTAGAAATAAACAATTAAAAATGGATTTTTTAAGATAAATATTCAATTCGAATATTTAATTATAGGTAGAATAATTTAGTATTCTACTAACAGTGGATTTAGATCAAACGAACATAGAGCTAGAGCAAGAGCATTCTTTCGTGATCTTTTAGTGTAAACGAAAACTCGAATTCAGTGCTATGTATTAGAACATTTCATAGAATCTTTTCGAACGCACTAATAACGAAAGAATGTTCTACGCCTGTTTACACTAAAAGATACGTAGTATATATATCTTACTTACTTATATCCTGTTATTTTCTTTATTTTTTTGACGGGACCGCATAAGAAACACCCGGTCCCGTCAATAAAATTTTTCTTTATTCGCTATATATATAATATATATTATATGTATTAATATTTGTATTTATGTAACTATTTCCTACTTTTATTTGCACTTTTTATAATGCTCCTTCTACTATCCAATTGTTCATTTTCTTCTAACTTTTCCTATATCCTAAGGTTGCCTGGAAGATATCGCTTTTTAGCGATAAGGCCGCCTATTTGTACCGCTCCAGTGTATATTATTATTGTTTGATTTTGTTTTGTTTTGTGTGTGCAAATAAAGTGTTTTTTATTTTATTTATTTTTATTATTAGTCTGTGCTAAAAGAATTTAACCATATAGTGGGGTTAGAATGAGCATTCGTTCGTTTGATGCAAATGCACCATAGTAGCCTTGTTTTAAAACTAATCTCAGATACTAATTACATATGTACTTATTTTTTTTACTATTAGGTACATATTATTAAAGTGAAACATTGTTTGTTCGTCGTCTTTCACGTCAGAACGGAACTATTTTATGATACCTATCAAATTTTACCGCGAATCATGTCAATTCTAGTGGATTTCCTTTGCGTAGGCGAAGCCAGAACGAGCAGTTATTTTTAATAATACTAGCTCTCCGCCCGCGGTTTCACCCGCTTTGTCTAAAACCTATTAAATTATATACTTAAACCTTCCTCTTGAATCACTCTATCTATTAAAGAAAACCGTATCAAAATCCGTTGCGTAGTTTCAAAGATTTCAGCATACAAACGGACAGACAGCCACAGCGAATTTGTTTTTTATTGTAGAGACGTTTAAAATATAATATTTTAATTGTCGTGTGAAATCAGACATAAATAGACACGTTTTTTGCTAAGAATAAAAAATACGCGCGTTGTGCTTGTAAATGATTCCGTTAGAAAAATTTCCACACCATCAATGAGAACTTTAAAACAAAGAAACATAAAATCGAGGTCTGCTGTTTTTATTTATTTTTTGTAGTGTTACTGTATGTATGTGGTTTTTGGAAATTTGTATTTATACCGAATAGGTACATACTTACGTGAAGAAAAAATAATTATGCCAATTTTACGAAAATAGCGCAGACGGAGAAGTATGAAAATTGGCACACTTAAGTCTTTAGTTTAGGTATAACGAGAAGTAAGTATTAAAAAAATACATTACCTAAATCCAAAAAATACACACTACCACACATTTGACACACACTGACACACATTCTTTTGTTTATAGTTATCTACAGTCGAATTTTGACCACTGAGCGACTACTAAATGTATTGAAGAAGAAGCCTACTTACCTACTGACTGACTGAATATCTACCTATAACGCACAGCCCAAAATACTGGACTAATCGGGGTGAAAATTTGCATGAAGATAGCTACTATAATGTAGACCACAGATAATATAAAACTATACTACTAGATGTATTTATCCATTAAGAAAGAATTTTGATAATGTCTTTCCTAAATGCTATAAAATAGGGGATGAAATTTTGTAGGTACCATGAAAATTTATTTGACAGCGCGTTCGGAGCTGCGCTCAAATTCAAATTCAAATTATTTATTGTGTGGTCAAACTAGTTAGTTGACACATAAATTCATACAAAATATTTATTTTAATTATCTGTATTACTGTGATTATAACGGAAATAGGACTGTGCGATAACTCATTATTAAAAATAATTTTGTTTGAAATATGTACGTCAATGAAACTATGTAGCCGCTTGTCACTGTTTCAATACACACGCGTACTGTATTTAAAATTATTGTATCATCACATTCCCATTATCAAAATAAATATTTATTTATCTATTAGGTCTTATCTAAGTATATCTATCTATACTTAATATTATAAAGATGAAGAATTTTTTGAACTACTGATCCAATTTGAAAAATTCTTTCGGTGTTAGATAGCCCATTTATCGAGGAATACTTATAATTATTATCATCACGCTAAGACCAACAGGAGTGGATCTTGTCATTTATATCCGCCCGAGTTGTCTATAATAAAAATATACCGGCTGAATTGATAACCTCCTCCTTTTTTTTGAAGTCGGTTAAAAAATACGCTACGTAACTTATGTAATGTTTTAAATTGATGATGATGAAGTAAGTTGTTTTTGAGTGAAAACAAAAGAGACAGTTCGATTTTCAAAATTCAACATTTAAAAAATGGTGGCAAATTTTGAACCTTTTTTTAACCCATTTAGAAAATTCTTTCGCTATAAAATCTATTTTCTAATATATTTTTACGCATCTCGGGATTATACAGATTTTATTCAAACAAACACACATTCTTTATGTTTGATATTATTATTTATTACAAAGTTACGGAAACGAAAGATTAAAACTAATAAATATTGTAATATATTCACATAACTAACAACGCAATTTTTTCCTCTTAATTCATAATTTAAAAAATCTTGCCTATTTTTTATTTAAATATCATACCTACTTGATATGAAAGAATGATACAACTCAAAGTAATATTATAACCGGGAAAGCCGGTCTGTCTGTACGCTTTTATATGCCATAAACAGATTTCAATGTTTGCTATCTAAAATAATAGTCGAAGAGCCGTAGTACTATAGGTTACTTTTCGCATTTTATTCGCGGATGAAACCGCGGGGCACAACTAGTATAGATAAAAAGAAACAAAAAGTACATTATTCCAATTAGGTATAACATAAATAAACAACTTTTTAGAACACTTTTAAACTAATTAAAATACATGACAACAAACACAACATACAACCTTGTTTTTAAACGCAGCAAATGGTCCTTATAATGCAATAATGAAACATATAATTATTGAATACCCACTTATTATAATCTATGTGATTGTATCACTATCACTACACGACTATTCACTTCGACGGTTGGATATATACTGATGGTTTGTCGTCGTTGATTGTGCTTGCGCACGCCAAGGCTAGGGTTGGTAGCTTTTATTTTTATTTATTTATATATGTATTTCAAAACAATGTTACAGTTGAAGATCATATATTAACTGTGAATATTTATAAAAAACAACAAGGCACTTACTTCCTATATTTTTAGGTATCATTCATGTCAAGCCTTTTATTGGGATCAGATCAAAGTACAAGATCATGGTTTGCACCATTTTTGCGGTATAACTTTAAACGGCCCGAATGCACTTAAAGCTACTTTAGTCTTTAATACTATATTAAGACCCACTCTATTTATAAAAACACATCAAATTATGTTGTGTTTTTTTAACATCTAAGTATACAGACGCACTTTGTTTTATACTATGTAAAGATTAAAAGCATGTAGTTTTGTTCAACTTAAATGAGTAAAAAGTCTTTGCGAAGGATTAAAACTATTAACCCATTGAGCCCCAAGCGGCCCGATCTGTCCCAGACGCAATAGATTTTCTATTGTGTGATGTGTCTGTGGTTCCGGGGCCTGAGTTACTACAGCTAGAATAACTTCTAGCCTGTTAGATATGTATCTAATGCAGTATTGCTTTGATTTGTTACACATTAATGTAAGTCCTATGTATTATTTATCTATGCTATGTAGTGTATAGCGACAGTAATATACTTATTTATAAATAAACAAATATGTAGCCTAAATTGTATTGGCTCTGGTACTGGCTTCAATTAAAAAATATTAGAACAGTTTACTCCAATAGGCGAAGGAAAACATCTAATAAGATCTATACCTACCAGCAACGTATATCCTTAAGTTATTTTATAAAACTTTTCACAACTTTCAAATATTAATCAACCACTAAGTCACAATGGACTCTATCAAGCAATCACTGACAGAGATGACTGAATTATTCACCTCAAAGATGGCAGAGTTTGAAAAAACCCTACATGGAACAGCACCAACTTCACCTAATTCAAATGTTGTGTCTTCTGAATTTTATGAATTCCGCTCTTTTGTGATGACCTCGCTGAAGACTTTGCACGCACAAGTTGAGTTACTTTTTAAAATATCCGACCAGCAGGAAACTCGATCTCGCCGCAAAATGCTACTTGTGCATGGAGTTACTGAGGAGAGAAAGGAAGATACCGCTGCACTGGTCGCCAAAGTGCTCGCTGACCGGCTTAAAAAACCTGATGTTGTACCCGAAAGCTTTAGTCGCTGTCATCGTTTGGGTCGTGGCAATACCGACAAGCCCCGGCCTATTGTAGTCAAATTTAAAAGTCTGCCAATGAGGGATCATGTTTGGTTCTCTAAAACTTGTTTCAAGAACACTGGTATTACTGTCTCGGAGTATCTAACAAAGGCCAGACATGACACTTTTATGGCTGCACGCAAAAAGTTTGGTATTCCAAGATGTTGGACGCATGAGGGGAGTATTATCATCCGGACCTCCGATGGAGTCCGGCACCGAGTAGTTTCATCCGAAGATCTTGACTTAATCGCCTGTGATAGCTCGGAGGAATCTACTGCTGCATCCAACAATGCTAAAGACACCAAGGCTACAGCCGGCTCACGTCCCAAGCGTGTTAAAAAGTGAAATTTAAGGTGATTCAAATCTGTGAGGTTATACCACGGCACCCGTACTATAATATTTCCTCTTATTTCATTCTTGTTACTCTAGTTATTAATCTGTTTATTTCATTCACTTCACAAAATTCTATTTAAGCTGTGGTATTATAGCTCCTTATTCTTTTACCCTCTATTCACGTGTATTTTTGTATTTTGTTCACTCTTGACTTTGATATTAATTTCAATCATAAAATATGTCAATTGACATTTCAATGTTTTGTTTTGTTTTGATTGTGAACTGTCAAAGTTGTCAAACTCAGTTTTGTCAATCATGGTTGTCAATGTTGCCATTTTTTAATAATTAATAATATGTTCCGTTCCGTTGTATGTTTTTATAATGTGATTTACTCATTATTCCATGCGCTGCTGGCGGTTATAGGAAAACTATTTATATATATATATTTTAATTTTTATATTATTAATATATTTATTATACACGTATTTATTATTTATTTACTTAAATATATTTTTTATTTTAATTTTATTTTATTACGATTGTACTTTTTATTTAGTTATAAAATTATATTGATTAAATTCAACTATTGCTTCAATTAGTGATAGCGAATGCAGTGATTCCTTTTATAGTATAAAAAGTTCGAGCAATAGCTTGAATGATAGTTTCCTCAGCACAGATTATGTTGCTCTAGACAAATCGCTTGCCGCGGTATTTTCCAATGTATCAAAAAATTTCAATGTTATCCATTTAAATGCCCAAAGTATTCCGGCTCATTTCAATGATTTACTTGCATCATTTACCAATACTCCTATCCACGCCCTCCTCATCTCCGAAACATGGCTCAAACCCTGTCTTTCTTCCACTAGCTATTCCCTTCCTGGCTTCAACTTAATACGTAACGACCGCATCGGCCGTGGCGGAGGTGGAGTTGCTATTTACTTACGTGATAACATACCATTCTCCATCATAAGCACATCCCCCCAGCCACCGCCAGATGATGCGGCCGAGTACATCCTACTTGAAATTATCCTTTCCAATGTCAAAATCCTGTTAGGTGTATTCTACGTTCCTTCTCTCCTTTTCAACTATTTCCCTACTTTTGAGAAAACCTTAGAAAACCTACGTCCTCTGTATGACCATGTGTTAATTATGGGCGATTTCAATACATGCCTTTTGAAAAATGACACACGCAGTAGAAAACTATCGTCTGTTCTATCCTCTTGTAACTTAAATTTACTTCCTCTTGATCCTACCCACTTTGCTCCTGGCTGTAATCCCTCTCTCCTAGACTTAATCATTGTTTCTTCCACTGACCATGTTTCAAAACACGGACAATGCTCCGCTGATGCCTTCTCCTTTCATGATCTTATCTTCCTTTCATACCTCCTACGTCCTCCTAAAAAGAAGCACAAGGTTCTGCTGCAGCGTAATTTTCGTGGGATGGATGTCGAGCGTCTACTTGAAGATGCCAGGAAAATAGATTGGTCTTCTGTGTTTTCATCGGACACAGCTGACTCCAAAGTTCAAGTGTTTAACTCAGCTATAATAAAGTTATTTGATATACATGCACCCATTAGATCTATCAAAATTAAACATGCTCCTGCTCCCTGGCTTACTGATGAACTGAAATCTATAGTTCATAAGAAAAACCTTGCCAAAGCCAGGTTCAAAAGTAACAACTCTGACATCAATCGAGAGAAGTACAAGAAGCTCCGCAATCGCTGCAATATGATGTGTAGAGATGCACAACGACGCTACATTCATAAATCTGTTGAGAACGGCAACACAGCAAATACCTGGAAATTTCTTAAATCTCTTGGGGTTGGTAAGTCATGTAATAATTCTGTTCCTCTTAGTACTAACATTAATCTTTTAAATAAACATTTCACTTCTTCCGTTGCTCCTTTAGATAGTAACACTAAACGTGATACTATTAACTTTCTTTCCTCTCTGCCAACTCCCAATTTTCCACCGTTCAATTTCGTACCATTCACTGACAGTGATATTAAGAAGAACATATTGTTCATTGCTTCGAATGCTATGGGCTGTGACAGTATTGGCCGGGCTATGATTTTACCTATCCTTGACATAGTCACTCCTATCATATCACACATCCTTAATTTCTCTATTTCATCCGCTAGTTTCCCTCAAGCATGGAAGGATGCTCATATTATCCCACTCCCTAAAAAGAACAATCCTTCCTGTTTTTCCGAATACCGCCCAATATCCATTCTCCCCTTCCTTTCTAAAATTCTCGAGAAAATGGTGCAGCAGCAGCTGTGCTCTTTTCTAACGAGAAACTCCCTCCTAGATCCTCTACAATCCGGTTTCCGAGCTGGACATAGCACGGTCACTGCTCTTGTCAAGGTTACAGATGATATTCGCCTAGCAATGGATAATAAGCAGCTAACAATTCTCACTCTTTTAGATTTTTCTAATGCTTTCAACACTGTTGATTTTGATATTTTGTTAGCTGTGCTTAGTTCTCTTAATATATCTCCTGCAGTGTTGGATTGGTTTCGTAGCTACTTGCAAGGACGTCGGCAGTGTATCCGTGTTGATAATACGTATTCCTCTTGGTGTGATGTTACTGCTGGCGTTCCGCAAGGTGGCGTGTTGTCACCCCTCCTTTTCAGTATTTTTATCAATTCCATAACTTCTAATATATCTTCTCTCTACCATCTATATGCAGACGATCTTCAGATTTATAGGCATTCTACTATAGACAGTCTAGAACAAGAAATAAGATGTGTAAATGAAGATCTTAGGACTATTGTAAGCTGGACTCATAAATATGGACTGAATATAAATCCAAATAAAACCCAAGCAATCGTAATAGGTAGCCCTTATTACATCTCCAGAGTTTCTGTTGCAGATCTACCTAAGATCTCGATTGAGGGGGTTCAAATAGCTTACAGTTCTACTGTAAAGAACCTTGGTATTACTCTCGACCAAACCCTGTCCTGGACAGAGCAAATTAATCTCGTTAGTCGTAAGATTTTTGGTGTTGCTGCAATGCTAAGACGTTTGCGCAATTTTTTGCCCATATCCACGAAAATTTTGCTTGCACAATCTTTGCTTCTTCCTATCCTCGACTATGCTGATGCAAGCTACTTAGACCTTACTGAGGAGCACTTAAACAAATTAGAACGCCTCCAAAATTTTGCGATAAGATTTATCTTTGGTCTTCGCAAGTTCGACCATATCTCAGACTTCCGCTCACAACTCAGATGGCTTCCTATCCGCCTTCGCCGGAATACGCATCTCCTGTCCCTCCTGTACTCAATCCTTTTCGATCCCAGAACTCCTTCCTACTTAAAAAAGAGATTTATATTTATGGGCTCGTCTCATGAATGTAATTTGCGCTCCTCTAACAATCTTACGCTTTGTATGCCTGCTCACATCTCCAAATTTTATGATTCATCTTTTACCGTGCAAGCCGTAAGATTGTGGAACTCCCTACCAACCGCAATAAAGCAAGCGCAAACTTTGAATAGTTTTAAAGCTGCAATTAAAAAATATTATCTGTCCTCATAATCATTCTGCATCTGTTCTGTGTTACCTATTTCTCTTCCTGAAATTTTTATATAATATCCTCTTCTGCACGTTTTTCTTTCTTTCGTTATATATGTAATTTTATAACTTACTCATATCTATTATATTTATTTGTATTCACTCCTTGTATATGCACTATCTACCTTTTTCAATCTTTTCATTTTCCTATATCCCAAGGTTGCCTGGAAGAAATCGCTTCAAAGCGATAAGGCCGCCAATTTGTACGGTGAAGATTCTTTTTGTATATTATTGTATTGTTTATCTGTGCATTGTACAATAAAGTGTTTTTTATTATTATTATTAAAACATCGTTAGGAAAAAGACTTTCTCAAAAATCTAAGTTTTACTAAATGAACATCTGCCCTTACTTGGCCGGGATGGTCGATTATGGCCTGTAGCCTCATAGGAGGCCCGTGTCCCAGCAGTGGGAACATATACGAACTGATGATGTATTTTATATAGGTATAAAATTAAATAAAGTTTTATTATATTATACTTCATGCAACTATTAGCATAAAACACTAATTATGTACTGGTTTTGATATCCACCTGTTCTATTCAAATGCTATATTTTTTTTTGCGATGACGTAACTTTTTTAGAAGAGCTACAAATATACATGTATAAGTTATGTATTAATTATACAACAAATTTACATAGTCTCTTGAGAAGAAACGATTATTGCCAAATTGAATAATCACCTGACTAGATTAAGATTTACCCAGGGTTATTTTTAAAGAATATTTTGTTACATAGGTTCGATATTGTTCGTTATGCTCTTTGAAAATTTTTATTCGATGTATTACTATCTTTTTTTTCCTAGTACGAATATGTTCTGGGAAAAAGCAGTGTATATCATTGTTATATCTTATAACTTTGTGGATTAGAGGAGAAAAATTACAACAAAAAAATTGTGTAGATGTATTAGGCTACGTAGGTTTCAAATATGGCATAACAATAAAACTATGGTAATGGCAGTTATCATTTTATTTTCCGGGGACAGTGATATGTGACATTGCCTGCACTATAACATTACAGCCCCAAGAAGTCAACTACCGACGTTGTTTGTTATAAAAAGACGGGTTGCACTCCGGGAGTGCCGGCAGAAGTGAAAACTTGATTATTAACGTTGAGCATGTTTGATTTTGGAATGGTACCCGTCTTACGCTTTTTCGATCAGGTCACGTGTCCTGACGCGAATTTAAGATTTTATACCCATTACAGAAAAAGTGCTCAACGCCGCTAAAGTTTCACTTCAATAATTATCATCACGATAAGACCAACAGGAGCATGGCACATGGATAAACCGCGAGGCGCAGCTTGCATATAAATATTCTACTCCTTTTTATAAATCTGTCAATCGACAGCCCTAAACCGGGCGCCATTAATGAGTAAGTAAGGAGGCTGTCTCTTGTGGTAAGTTTAAGTAATATATTGTACTTGAAGTTCCAACTTATATGCTGTTATGGTCGTGTAAAATTTTCTGATTTTTATACATTAGTCATGGGTATAACATATTATATATGTTAATTGAGTAGTAGAAATAGGCTTCCTTAACAGGTCTTTTTTTTGTTTTGTTGTGTTTTTGAAAAGGCTACCTAATTTATTTAAGATTAAAAAAACTTGCTGGATCTGAGCGATTTTTTTTTACAAATATGTATTTTTAGGTAGAAATTAAAAATTAATTCTGTTGTAGTTATCTTAAACATTGACCGCCTGCTTGGTAGAGTGGTTGACGCGTGAGCGTAGAACCGAGGTGTCCTGGGTTCGATTCCCGGTGGAGACAAAGAAAAAAAAATGTCTCGGTCTGGCACGACACAGAAGGCTGATCACCTACTTGTCCCTAAGGCCTAAAGAAAATCGATCAGTGAAACAGATGTATGCACAATACATCTGCCCCTTTTAACGGCCTTACCCCACTAGGGGACACGGGACTTCACTATCTTAAAAATTATTTATGATTAAACCGTAAAGTTCAGAATGTAGTGTGTACCTACCTTTTTTTTAAGTGAGAAAATCTTGCAAAGATACCCAAGGCAAGGCCTAACCTACTGCATTATAATATTATCTGTAATAGAACGCTACAAAAAAACTACTTGAGTAAACATATTATAATTAGACCACAAAGAAAGCTGTATCATCAAAAGGGTTTTCCCGTTCCCTCAACCGGTAGTTATGTTTTTTGTTTATTCCAATTACTTGTTATTAGTGTTAGTTTCCGTAATCGGAAACGGAAAGGCCGATTTTGAAGTGAAACTTCTGCGCGTTGATAGTAAAATTTCAAGGGCGCGTCATAGAGTAATGCGACGATTTCAGTATCTTTGAATCTTGCCATGAAGTTTCACTTTTGACACGTGTGCTCGGCACGCACGCTCTTTTTTTTGTTTTTAACACGCTCTCATTAGCTTCCTTCCTTTTCGATTTTGACTCACTAAACGGATTTAATTCAAACTTTGTAACTACACTTATCAAGGATCGGTGACAATACCTATAATAATTCTATGATCTTGTCATACGAAAGCGAGTTTTATTTAACTAAGTAACTATTTTATTATTTTATGTATACTCGTTAATTATTGTAGTGATAAGGTCTTCTGTCCGTGTTCTGTAAGCAAAATGATGAATCAAATTCAAATTATATTTATTTGCATGAATGTAGTTACAAATTATAGATGTTTTTAATTACAATATTATGTGGCTAATACATTCTACCCATTGATTGGGTGTGCAAATATTGAAAAAGAAAGTTGATTAGTCTAATTATTTAAATGTACACACAATTCAATTTTCACATTTACGCGAACGCACTACGATTAACACGATTATATCACACACAATTCAGTTTACACTACTTAAAAGTCATAAATTCTTCAATGTCATAAAATTGTTTCATCCTTGAAATTGAAGGGTCAGCTTGTGAATTTATTCCATGAAATAATCCTTTGGTTCACAGGGGAATTGACGAGTACGGTTTGGGAGGCGCAAATAATACATATTGTGTATTATACAACTAGCTGTTCCGCGCGGTTTCACCCGCATTGCTCCGCTCCTGTTGTTCTTAGCGAGATGATATATTGATTCCCCGATAAATGGGCTATCTAACACCGAAAGAATTTTGCAAATCGGACCAGTAGTTCCTGAGATTAGCGCGTTCAAAAAAACAAACAAACAAACTCTTCGATTTATAATATTAGTATAGATAAAATCTTATTTCCGGACTAAGTTATAAATAAAAATTACATTAACCCGCCCAAAATTGCATGATGCGGCCTGCGACCTCGCCTGTGAAAATGACAATACCTCTACTATTCTAAATGATTCTAACTGTTTCAAACAATCATGGAACTATATGAAATTTGGTACAGAGATTACAGTCTGGATTACTATAGTCACACATAATATAATACTACAATAGTAACTAGTATGGCCTACTTTTATGTAAGTACCACGCGAGTTACCGTTACGATCTTATTATTTTTTATTACATATAAATATAGACTTCAAAAAGAGCATCTAATAATTTTCTTTTGTTATTTGGAATATGGGATAGTTCATTTATAAATAATATCCGTCTTTGTTATTGTTTTATAGCATTCAAATCTATAACACAGAGCAAGTAATATAGATCTATAATAATATATGTACATAAAAATGAATCGCAAAATGTGTTGGTAGATTATCCCTTATTCAAACGCGAGCCTGTGGAGGAGCTAACAAAATAGTAAGATACGTTCCTGGGTAATTTTGGGTCGTAGATTTCAAAAATACACACAAAAAAGGGGTTAGTGGGGGGGAAGTACCCTTTTTTTGGTGGGAAGTATATATCCCGTCATCTGTTCTCTCTTGTAAAAAGTTTGGATAGGTGGGAACTATAGCTCCCAGTGTCCACTCCAGACATCAATATTTTAAAACACTAGTTAGTTGCCCTGACTCCACTTGTGAATTTAATGTTATCGTAAAAAATTATAAATATCAAGTTTTTTAATAAAGGAGGTGAAAGTACTCATCAATGCAAGTTTATTTTACTGAGGGAAAAATTCGGGAATTGAAAAATGAATGACTTCAACATAAAAATGGCATTTTTCTAAAACAAAATGAAAACAATAGGTAAATACTAATGTATTGAGTTAAGATTTCTAATTATCTGATCAGGAAATAACGAATAACAATAAATAAGTTGCTTATACCAACTAAAAAGTTTTTTTAGACACACAGATTTTATATATAGAATTTCCGAATGTCGTGTGCAGTGACGAACACTGGGATGATATCTTCCCACTTAAAGACTTAATTTCAATCGACTCTACCAAGGTATAAACGAAAGATTCTGGGCATATTTTTACGTTTCACGCAACCGTAATATAGTCTAGTTTACATAGCTAGAACTCAAATCTACTTATCTAATTTTTTTTGAGCACTACACCAAAAACTAAAAAATAACGGTCGTTTTCGGCTGCAAAATCACGTCACCTGACTTTGACGTGTGTTTACCATGACATGTAATAATTCTCTGAAAAGTGTTTCCATGAAAAACAGTTCTCTGAAATGTTAAGATTGCGTAGATAAATATTACAATGCATTAGGTTTAAGCATATAAAAATAAAACACGATTTACTTCAATCTGAGACGTGGGAAGTATAGCTCCCAGCGTTTTAATAAGGGTTATAACTGGACGGCTGAACCGATTTCGTTAATTCTTTTTTTATAATATTCCTTGAATAACGAGGCTGGTTTTTATGGAGAGAAAACGAAAAACCGGCGAAGCCGGGGCAGACCGCTATTTATTTTTATTTATTTATTTATTATACTTTATTGCATTGAAAATACATAAATACATATAACAAAGACAAAACTACAGAAATAGCAAAGGGCGGCCTTATCGCTAGGTAGCGATATCTACCAGGCAACCCAACAATCAGAGGAAATTTAACAATGTGATGTGGGTGAGCAAAAATAAGGCAATACTAACACATTGAAAAATGTACAAAATAAACATATACAAAGCTAACTACTTACTAATAGTAATATAAAATACATAAAAATAATGAAATAAATAAATACATAAATACGAAAATAATTATAATAAATAGTTATACATACACTTACATACAATACATAAAATAAATACATAAATACATATACAAATATATATCCATAGCACACATATATACATGATAAATATTAGTAACTATGTAGAAAAGAAGGAATCAGAAAAATAGAATAAAACGAGAAATAAAAATAAACGTAAATACGACAGCTATACAAAATTACACAAGAGATAGATAATAATTTTTTAATAACAATTTAAAAGCGTTCAAATTTTGAGCACATCTGACCTTTGTGGGCAGAGAGTTCCATAATTGAACCGCACGAACTGCAAACGAATTGTGAAAGAATTTTGATTTGTGAGCCGGAATCAGAAGTAAAAGGTTAGTAGAGGAGCGTAGATTACTCGAGCTCAAGTATTTGAATTTCTCTCGAAGATAGCTTGGAGCTTTTGGATCAAACAACACACAGTACAGAAGATGAAGGATATGGGAGTTTCGCCTCAGTCGGATAGGGAGCCATTTCAGTCTCTTACGGAAGTCGGAGACGTGATCAAATTTTCTCAAACCAAAGATAAATCGGATGCAGAAGTTTTGGAGTCTTTCCAGCCTATCCAACTGGGCTTCAGAAAGGTCAAGGTAGGATGTATCAGCATAGTCAAGGTGGGACAGGAGAAGGGAATGAGCAAGCGCTAACTTTGTCGGAATGGGTAGAAGATTACGCAGTCGTCGCAAAGCACCAGCGGAGGCAAACAGCTTCCTGCTCACTTCTTTCAGTTGAGGATCCCAAGACAATGTTTGGTCAATATATATGCCGAGATCCTTGACGATTTTACTGTAGGGTAGTTGAGCGCCGCACAAATGAACTGAAGGAAGCGAAACCCAGTCAACCTTCGCGATTAGCGATGGGCTACCAACAATGATGACTTGCGTTTTTAGTGGATTGACTTTCAATCCGAACTGGTTGCTCCACTCAACAACAGAGTTCAAGTCATTATTCATTGTTTGAATAGCGTTCGGCAACTCAGCAAGAGTTGACTGGGTATAGATTTGGACATCGTCGGCATACATGTGGTAGAGAGAAGATAAGGATTTCGAGATAGAATTAATGAAAATAGTGAAAAGGAGTGGAGACAAAACGCCACCTTGAGGAACACCAGCTTGAATATCACACCATGACGAGGTGACATCATCGCTGTGAATCCTTTGCCGGCGTCCACCTAGATAACTATGAAACCAATCAATACTAGTTGGATCTCCAAATGTTAAGTGAACGAAGCAGACTCACAAGGACATCGAAGTCAACGGAGTTGAAGGCGTTACTAAAATCCAGTAACGTAAGCAATGTGAGCTGCTTGTTGTCCATGCCAAATCTAATGTCGTCAGTGACTTTAGTGAGAGCAGTAGCCGTACCATGACCAGGACGAAAGCCGGACTGGAGAGGATTCAATAAGTTGTTCTTATTAAGGAATATGTTCAATTGATTATGTACTAACTTTTCAAGGACTTTGGACAGGAATGGCAAAATGGAGATAGGTCGGAAATCGGAAAAAGAAGAAGGATTAGGTTTTTTTGGGAGAGGAATAATATTAGCCTTTTTCCAGGCCGTGGGGAAGGTACCCGTGGAAATGGAATGGTTTAAAATGTGGGTAATGACAGGAACGACTATGTCGAGGATAGGTAGGATCATGCTACGACTAATGCAATCGCTCCCAACAGCATTAGATGACAAAGACATGATATTCTTCTTAACATCACTGCTAGTAAATTGATTCAGACAGAACGGAGGAAAATTTGGAGTTGGAATAGAAGAAAGAGTGTTAATAGTCATAACTTTAGTAGTGTTATCAAAGTGAGGAGTTCCAGCAAAAAATTGGTTGAGTAATTCAATATTAAAATTTTTAAAATCAGCTTTGGGATCTTTACAGCCAACTCCTAAGGTTTTTAAGAACTTCCAAACTTTAGCAGGGTCGCCGTTCTCGACCGACGAGTGAATGTGGCGTCTTTGACCGCTAGTGCAGTAGTGCATAAAAAAATCATAAGTGTTAACGAATAAGTGACGAATAGTAATTTTTTATACATATATTCTTGATGCTGGTAAATAAATATATTATTCAAATCGATCCGTGCGTTTGTCATAATACTTTCATCTGTCTTTTGTCTGTTGTTGAAAATATTGAATGAGATTTTAAAACTAGGTAGAAATATTGGGGGGAAACCAAGGGGGAAACAGAAATGATATACAGGGTGTAATCGTTAAGTGTGCACAGGCGATTATTCCGTAACTATTACAGATACAAAATAACTTTAAACTGAACTGCCCCCCTATAACAAGTGGCTTTCTATTAGCGTAAAGTTCAATAGAATAGATTATGAATGTATGAGATTGACGTTTGATTACGACGACGACGACGATTGATTACGTCAATCTCATACATTCACAATCTATTCTATTGAACTTAACGCTATTAGAAAGCCACTTGTCTAGGGGGCCTGATATTGAAAGTACTATCACAGTATTACCATATTTCAAGATTATTAAATAAAAAACCATTTAAAAATATATATCAATTTATTAAAATCACATGTAACGCAGCCATTTTATTTATATATTAATGTTTACATAAAACTAAGTCGAGTTACACTTTTTATAACTTAAGAAATGCTGAACCGATTTAAGTAAAATTTTACAATTTGACATTTTTATTTGACTATTCTCTCTTATTAAATAGCCTGATGATAACAGAATAAGTATTAAAACATTAGAAGTTCTTATTGTATATTGCCTGCAGTTTCATTAAATAAAAAAATACTTATATTAAATTAATAAAAAATAACCTTACACAAATATTTTAAATCTATGTCTAGATGATATAATAAATTATATACGTAAGATATACAGGGTGTCCCACTGTTGGTATACTAAGATTAAAGGAGGTTATAGTTTGGCATACGCTGAGTACGTAAAAAATACTTATAAAATTCCAGACGCATTTTTTTTTCAAATAGATGAATTCTTAAAACTCTATGTGTACAGTGTACACCCATAACGACCTATCGTTTAAGATTATGTTTTCATAGACAAAATGCTCACATTAGCGAAGCGGTATATGCCGGCTGCGCGAAGCTAGAGAAGAAAAGAAAGAAGAAAGAAGAAGAATTTTAAGAAAAAATTTAGCAAAAAATTTTTAACGTAATTTTGTTGTTTAAGTATTTTTTACGTGATCAGTGTATGCAAAACTACAAGTCCCTTCGCGCTTAGTATACCGATTGTGGGACACCCTGTAATATGGAACATGGTAAATAAAGCATAAAATTTATCATATATTTCAAAATCAAATCATTTGGAACAGGGAGCTACCTTTTCCAAAAATTTAACTGAGATCGATACAGTTATTTAAACACCATGCAGCCAAACATACTAAACAATTAAATTAAATCTTACACTAGTTGCCGTTATACAAATGTCTATCAGTTAGCAAAATTTTATCAAAATCCGTACAACCATTTAGGCATAACGGATAAATTAGAAAAGTTATTTATATTATCACATTTTTCATTAATTGTATCTTTGGTTTTGATCTGATTATTTACAATTAGTTCATTTACAGAAATATTGAGGACATTTTATTTGTTCGTTTGTATTTAATAACCAAACCATTTGCATTGTTCAAATTTATATTACAACTAGCTTAACGCCCGCGGCTTCGCCCGCTTTGTCTAAAACCTAATCCTGCTAATATTATAAATGCGAAAGTTTGTGAGGATGTGTGTATGTGTGTGTGGATGCTTGCAGTTATTCTTTCACGCAAATACTACTGAACCGATTACAATGAAATTTAGCACACATATATAGGGTAACTTGGATTAACACATAGGATAGGTTTCATCTTAGAAATCCCACAGGAACGGGAACTATGCGGGTTTTACTTTGAAAACGCGGGCGAAGCCGAGGGCGGAAATCTTGTAAATTATATACAAAAACTTTCCTCTTGAATCACTCTATCAATAAAAAACGCATCAAAATCGGTTGCGTAGTTTTAAAGATATAATATGCACACAAAGGGACATAGGGACAGAGTAAGCTTTGTTTTAGTGATCACATTTGGAAAATACTTTATTTTAATACAATCGATATATCGAAGAAATAACAACTTAAATAGAACTTGGCGCAATTTTTTTTATACATTTTCACAATATAAACGAATCGGACGACACTTCCCAAACTAAAATACATAAAGCCCTTTTTTGTGTAGAGCTCAAAATGCGTTTAAATATCACTGAAATCACGCTCAAATTTCGTTCAAATCACGCTCAAAACGAGCTCAGACCACGCTCAATTTTGCTGAAATTGCGCTTAAACTCAACTTTGCAACATAAAGTTGTCAGCAACATATTCCTAACAACTGTACAAGTTAATTCAAGTTTGTGGTTAAAAAATGCTCAATACATATTTCATAGATCATGTAAAATGACAACTAAATCACGCTCAATTTTCGCTTAAACCACGGTTAAATAAAGCTCAACTCAAACTTAAATTGCGCTTAAACTCAACTTCTTCTTGCTAAATAAACGTTCAAAATTTTGTATAGCTCACGCAAAATGAAGCTTAATCACGCTCAAATGCCGCTTAAATCCAACATCTGTGCACAACTTTGTAGTTTAATAAATATTCAATATTTTATAAATCACATTTGAATCGCACTCAAATTAAGCTCAAATCCGAAACTCAACTTTTCAACATGCAAATGTGTTGTAAATACAACACAGTATCCAACAACATGTTGCTCAAAATGTTGCTCAATATTTTAACAGAAGCAATAATCTCTCTTTTTATCTTCTTCTCTTTGCAACTGCACTCTTGTCTCTTCTACGTCTTTCATTACTCGAATATCCGCCGCACAATCTTCGACTATCTTTTGGAAGAGTTCCTCTGAAAACGTTTAATTATTTATATGAATAAACATAGTAAATAAAGAACATACTTTTATAAGAAGTAATTATTGTATCGATTGTTGATAAGTGTACAAAGTTTTGGGTTCGATTTCCGGTGGAGACGAAAAACGAAATGTCTCAGTCTGGTAGGACACAGAAGGCTGATCACCTACTTGTCCCTAAAGAAAATCGATCAGTGAAACAGATGTATAAATAATGCATCTGCCCCTTATCCCACTAGGGGACATGGGACTTCACTTTTAGTACAAAGTTCCATTTAAATTGGATTTAAGCGGATTTTTTTTCTTTCTAAATAATAAATGATTTGATTTTTTTCACGTCGAGGCGCGATCGACTTTATTATATTCTTAAAAAATTCTCATTTATTAATCATTTCAGTGCTACATAACTAAGAAATATTAATACTTACCAACATTTTCACCAGTTTTACTACTTGTTAGAAAGTGTCCATGTAGACCTTGTGAATATGTTTCAATGATGTCTTCTGGCACTTCCCGTTTGTTTATGGCCGAGTCGAGTAAATCTTTTTTAGTACCGCAGAGGTATACTTTGCAGTCCTGGAAAAAGAGATATAAAATATTATTATGTATCACTACATAGTATAAAACAAAGTCGCTTTCTCTGTCCCTATGTATGCTTAAATCTTTAAAACTACGCAACGGATTATGATGCGGTTTTTTTAATAGATAGAGTGATTTAAGAGAAAGGTTTTAGTATATATGTAATTTATTAGGTTTTAGACAAAGCGGGCGAAGCCGCGGGCGGTAAGCTAGTAATATTATAAAGCTGAAGAGTTTTGTTTGTTTGTTTGAACGCGCTGATCTCAGGAACTACTGGTCCGATTTGAAAAATTCTTTCGCTGTTAGATAGCCCATTCATTGAGGAAGCCATATATCATCGCTAAGACCAACAGGAGCAGAGGACTGCGGATAAAACCGCAGAGCACAGCTAGTTTAAAATAACTTTTTTAGAAATCTAGTTCGTATTTGGACAATGAATTATTTCATTTACTGACGCTTACATACAATTTAAATTTAAACATAATTGAATCAACACCACAAACCCCACAACGTTACAAAATGGCGCAAAATTAATCCTATTCTTAATTACCGCAAAATAAACTCATTGCATATTAACAATATTAAAGAGCAACTATGGAGTTTCTTGCCGGTTCTTCTTTCCATAGATACTGCTTTCCGAATCGGTGGTAATTGTTAAAAAATGTTATGAGTTATGACGATTCAAAAGTGCTTCTATAAGAAGTATAATTGAATAAATAAATGTTTGAGTTCGTTTAATTTAATATTATGTACCTCTTCAACAGTCCTCAATTCTTGCAACCAATGTCGCAACCGAGCCCATGATTGTATACAACTCGGCTCGTAACAAACGATCGCTGCGTGCGCTCCCCTGTAGTACATTCGCGTCATTGCTTCATATCTGAAAATATCATATCATTTTATTTATTATATACAATACTAGCTGTGCCCTGCGATTTTACCCGCAGTGCTCCACTCCTGTTGGCCAGAACTAAATTTTAAAAATAAAACGAGAAATATCCAAAAATGTTACATTAAACACTCCCATACAATTTATTTCCCATACATTTTGTATTCATAGCAGATTTTCGTATATCTGCTATGAATACATAGTGACGTCCTCATTGTGCAATACAATGAGGAGCTCTATTTACCATTTCCCTTCAAATTTGGGAAGTAATTAAAGCAGAAACCCAAATAAAGAAAGAAAAAGCTAAAATCTTTCATATTAAATGTACATGGGATATTCATATCTCATACTAAATGTATGGGAGGATTTCAGGTTAATTTTTTAGATATTTCTTGTTTTATTTTTAAAAATTTATTTAAGTACTTTCGATATCTGTTAAAAGTTTTTTGATATCTGTAATGGTAACGGAATAATCGCCTGTGCACACTTAACGATTACACCCTGTATAGCTTTCCTCGGTATATCTAACACCGAAAGAATTTTTCAAATTGGACCAGTCGTTCCCGAGATTAGCGCGTTCTAAAACTCGGGCCAAGCCGCGAGTGGCAAGCTAGTGTTTACATAATAACACAATCAAAACTACATACCTTTCACTGCCTGCAGTATCCCATATTCCTACATTAAATGGTTTTCCATTCACATACATAGTTTTTGCACAGAATGCTGCTCCTATTGTCTGAAAGTATAAGCGATATATAATTAAAAAAAAAAAATTTTTTTGAAGTGAAAACTTCTTTAGCAGCGTTGAGCACTTTTTCTGTAATGGGTATAAAATCTTAAACTCGCGTCAGGTCACGTGGCCTGATCGAAAAAGCGTAAGACGGATACCATTCCAAAATATCAAACATGCTCAACGTTAATAATCAAGTTTTCACTTCTGCCGGCACTCCCGGAGTGCAACAAGTCTTTTTTTAATAATATTATTTTGAGATAAAACAATTAAATGTGTGACTAAACATTTAATTAGGTTAATGATTAAAATATCAAAATAAAATATTACACCATATCATGAAATTTAAAATAAAAATTAATTATTGAAACATGTTCATTATTTTGCAAGCCGTGTGTAAATTTTTGAAGTTCAAGGCGCGTTGAGAGTAAAATTACAAGGTCGCGTCATGGCGAAACCGTCACGTCATGGAGTAAGGCGACGATTTTGATATCTTTGAATATTACCAATGAAATTTCACTTCACAATAACATAAAAACTACACAACTATTTTCTAATTATTTTTCAGAATAATTCACATCATATCCAACTCCAAGTCACTTTAAATTTGATTTTCAAACTTAACTTAGATGAATTCACACAGAATAGTATTAATTTATTGATACGATTGACGTAATAATTCGTCAAGCTGACGAAATAAATTTATCGCAAATAAACATCAAGATAGGTAATTGAAACATGTTTTTTTTAATACCATGACATTGCATTTGTTTACAAAACAAAATAATTATTTTAATTAACTTACGTTTTGGTAAGGCGTTGTAGCATTAAATCTGCAACTAGCGAATCTTAACACCAAACTTGTCTTCCCTACATGTTCGCTGCCTAATAAAACTATTTTAAAATCACACCGACTCATTTTTATTATTCTTAAAATCTAATAATTTGAACATGGTACACAATTCTTACAGCTTAAAAATAACTATGAGTATTAATTAAGTCTTCTTGGATCATGTCTTTATCTTTCCAAGTCTATAAGATCAATAAAATTTGTAAGATTATTTATTCTGATATAGCATAACATAGGTACCTAGTAACCTAGGTATGTATTCAAAATACAAACAAAAATGAGTAATCAATCATGTTTTTGACATTTGACAAATTGAAAATGACAGGTCTCTTTTTTTTCTAACCAAGACCGTGATATTTAATTCAGTATTGCCAGTATACAATATATAAATATCAAATTGAAAATTTTAGGTCGGCTTTTGCTTTCAAAACAACAAATCAATAGCAATAAGATAGCACTGCTTTAACTGATGTTAAATATGTGCAATTATTGTATGAATACTCTAAGGTGAAAGTCCAAGCAATGGTAAATAAACGTTAAATTTTTTCATTTTATAATATAAAAATAAAAATATTATATCAACAACTCTTTTACAATACTCATTACTCGGATATAGAAATAGACATTTTGGGGCGATACTCTTGAATAAAATATATTATAATATGTAGTGAAATCCGTTTAGACTTTAGAGTTGTCCCAAGTATAGAATTATCGATATTGGTAATCATTCATTCACTTCATTCCATGCGAAGGCGTAAGATTGATTTACCTTTAAACACATAATTCAATGATTAAAATAGTATAGAAAGTAGGAAAGTAAGTAGATTATTCTCTATCTTGTATTATATGTATTGTATTACGATAAAGAATTATCGTTTAGATATTATCTTTTGTTACAACTAACTGGGCAGCTGGCACTAATGTGTGGTACCTATTGATTTATTTGAAGTGTTTTATCGATTTTTTCCTGATAACGTATTGGACCTATTGGTGTTGGCGTACAATAATTATTATCAATGTTTATTTTTTTGTATCTATACTTCGTATAGTTGAATAAAATTTCTAAAGTATCCAATGGAATAATGGTTTTATTTATGAATTCCTTTTACGTAGGAAAGTGGCAGAGAGCGCCCGGTGGCCGACTGTACGGACATCTTTGACTGAGACCACAGGCTGAGACAATAACAACAACAACATCCAGGAAAAATATTTGCTGAATAGTTCCTTAACATAACACCGTTTCATTGTCATAACTCATAGCAGAAGACTATGTACCTAGCTAATGTATTTATAACGTTAGAAGATAATTAACGCTGTAATTACCAAGTAATTAATTACTTAATGAATACTGTATAATGATAGAAACTTGTTTTCAAAGTGTTAAAGAAAAAATGATGCTTGTTAAGCTATCGGTATTTTTGATTGAAAGGTGTTGTAATATTCGATTTAAATGTGCGAATAAATATTTACATGAATATTATCACAAAAATATCGATATAACTATGAAAAAAGGCACAATGCTGACAAAAAATTATTCACTGCAAAAGCTATTTCAGACACAGTGTGTTAATTTTTTGTGTCCTTTTTTCATATGATATCGATTTATTAAAATAATTTTATAATCGATAATCGGATATCAGCACATTATTGTTTATTTATTTATTGTTAAACCCAGAATAAAACAACATTCATTATAATTTTTTCTGTTCGTTCCAGCTAATCCCCGATAATTTTCCATAATTAGACGTATTTTTATTAATGCATTACTTAAATAATATCTAAATGCCACATAAATGCATAAAATGTCCATATATCATAGTGTTGTATCGAAGCGCATCGGAAACGGCTAGATTTAGAATTTTTATGTCTATATTGTGTAGGTCAGAAATTTGATGATTATTTTTATACCCATAAGTGAAAAATTTTATAGTAATAGTGACCTTTTTTTTTTTTTTTTTTTTTTATAGTGGGGAAATCTTCTTAGATACCCCCGGCTCCCGGGGATGGAGCCGTGGTTATGTCGGATTCCTACCGACTAAAACCCCACTCTGTTCCATCGCGCTGCTTTGGACGGAACTGCGGGAACGGTTACGACTCTACCGCGTGTCCCGCCCAGCAGATGCCCGTTTCCAGGCCCACCACTAGAACCCCCCTCGCTGGTGGCTGCTGGAACGAAGGCTTACGCCACCAACGCGCAGACAATGGATTTTTCCCCGCTCCATCATCCGCGTTCCCCCGAACCCCCGACCCCATCACCGTCCGGCCGGAGGGGGCACGCCGGAAGGTCCTCCGATGTGTGAAATACACGTCGGGGGACCCTCCGGCGCACTTTTATAGAGATTACCTCGCAGCCCCCACCTCAACAGAGGTGGCGGCCCTCGGTCCGGTCCCACGGACCGGATTACGAGTTGGCCGACGGCCGTTTTACAGCGGCCGCCGCTCCACACCTCTCTGCAAGAGTCTCCGCGCGTCATCACAATGACGCGTCGGGATCCCGCCCTCCGCTGCACGGCGTGGCTTGCTGAACCAGCGAGCCCGCCGCGCCGCGACCTCTGGCCGCCATCCACCGCCGCATTAAAGCCGGCTCCTCTCTGGCCCACAAACAGGACCTCTGCCGTCGGGTCAGTCGAGGCTTTCCAACCCCAACTGCCGTTCAGCGCCACCTTTGCCTAGTGGACACGGGGTCCGCCAAGCCACGACCTCTGGCCGCCATCCCACGCCGCACACAGCGGCCGCTGGGCCACACCTAGCCCTGGCCGTCGGGCCGGTCGAATCTCCCCGACTCTAAACCAGCCGTTCAGCCCCTCGCTGGTCCAATTTCGCTTCACTCAGAGGGCCATAACTCTGAGCTACTGAGCCCCTCCGCCGCGACAAGGCCTGGACCGTTGGGGGGTAGTAATAGTGACCTGGCAAAATAATGGGCGAAAGGCCAGCTTATATGTGTAATGCTTACAAATGAAATAAAAGTTTTAACATATATAAATATTAAATAAATTATTCATTACACCTACGTGCCTCAGTTTCGTAAACAATACACTGAATAGTGTAAATCATTTGAAACATACTATAAGTATCCTGAATAAATAGCGTTTTGAATCCGATTTGTTAATACTAAAGATTCGTTAGGGACATAATAAAATACGCTGATATACCTTATTCCTAGATTTAATAAGATAGTTGATGAAGATGTTTCGTTTCACTGTGGGCATATTCAATATGAGTCGCAATGAAATGTAATAATAGAGAGCCCATACTCTGATTTGACATTTTGCATTATAGGGAAAGGTCATGGATGAATATGAATGCAACTAAATGCGGACTGAAATGAATAACCTATAGGTTTTATAAAAAGCTCAGGAATATTGAATATGTTACGTATTATTATGAAATATTCTGATGCTAAAAGACAAATGACTGTGATGTTACTTATTTTCCTTATTTTGATGTCTCTATGAGTCCAGATATGAGTCCAGAGATCCAGTAATATATATCCATATTAATTAATAATTTACATAATCAATTATGAATTCAAGTTAGTTCCTTACCATCTAAAAGACATAAGTTAAAATTAATTAATTAAAATAATCGATAGGGTGTGAAGAACTTGAAGTTGAAAGGTCAATGAACTAGAGATACCCGTCTAATAACCCTCTTGTCTGTCTGGTGCTTATTTGATAAAAATAAAATACTAAAATGAAAAATAACATATAAATATACTGTTTACTTCATTAATGCTCTACACCGAAACGCAGAATTTTACCTGTTTCTGAACATTAGCGATGCTTGATAAAAAGGGTGTCTAAAATTAAGTTGAATGCAAACATTTATTGACTCATGCGCTGGAATATCCACTTTTTGGTTTGAAGTATGTAGGTATTACCAAAATAACCAAATAACTGTAATATTGTCGTGAGAAAAAATATTAATGTAATAATAATTAATAACTAGTTATAACTAGAACCTAAAAATGTCCAAATGTACAAAAAAAAGTTCTCGAAGGAAAAATAGAAATAATCTTAAACATAATACCATTTTATTATTACTAAACAATTTCATAACAAAATAAAATTATACACAGGAAAATCGTTTTATAACTCGTTAACTCTAGATCAATAAAAACGTGAGCGAGTGAATAAACAATCGAGCAAGGTGAAACCACACAAAAGGAGTAACCTCGTCACAACTCATACTACGCGATAACAGGCGTGTTATCAAACTTGAAGTAATAATACAATGCCAACTCAGCGGGCCGACCTACCTATAACTATCGTTTTTGTACACTGCTTCCACCAATACTTGTCTCTCCCACACCCATGCGAATGTTGCTGGTTTAGTCTACAAAAAATAATTTTATCGATAACTAATTAAAATCTAAACATATATATTCCATCACTAAAAAAGTTTTACAATTTTTATTAATTATATAAATATTTTTTTAATTTTGTTTTTACGAATTTGATGATTAGGCTATTACACAACAAAATTACGGAGTCCTTCTCTTACTGTTTATTTACGATTTCCTTTCTATATCTCTTAAAACAAATACATACAATAATAGACTTTATTGCGTTGAAATAAAGTTTGTATTTCAATGTCAAAATTGTAACTGTTCTGACGTTTGTACGTAATCTGTAAAATGGTGTCACGTCATATGGAACTGACAAGATTATACGCAATGTTGCCATCGCGAAAATGATTTTGTCTTTTTCACTCTTCTCCAAGGCAGTAGCATCACCTTCTTTCTGAAGTAATGGACGTTGGGACAGTTTTTAGGTTTTGCAAATTTTGTTTATATCTACGACAATCGCGCTTGTAAACTTTTGTTATTACTTTTAAAACGGTTCCCATTGCACAATTATGTAGTGCGTGTATTAAATAACGACTGTAATAGCGTGTGTAACTAGTTTTCACGTAGGTTTGATTTGCACCATTTTATGTTCAATTGATTCGACGATACTAAGCTAAATTTTTTCTTACGATTATTGTTTTATACGCATTATCGTTGCTAATATTAAGTTTTAACTTCATTGTAAGGTATATTATAAGTGGTTTCGTGCAAGTTTTCTTGTGTCGTATTTCTACCAAGTTATTCGTGTAATAAAATGGATTCTATGTAATAGGTAAGTAAGTTCTTTATAGGTTTTTGTCTTGATAAGAAATGTAATTATACTTTGCACGAGGCAAGTTTTAACAAACATTAATGTTTATTGGAAAATTCTGTCATACTTAATTTTTGTCATTATTATGCCTGATGAAGTGTTGTGTTGCAACTAAGACCAGAATATGAACTAAATTGTTATTTCATCTTATAAGAAAGCAGTATAAACCAGAAAAACCTTGCCTTGAGTTCTGAAATTAATAAAATAAAAAGTAAACAATAGGAAAAACTCTTTCAGATATTGCTTTTGAGGAAAGTTGAAAATCATATTGATTATAAATAACTTTGTTTGTACTTGTTATAAGTCAGTATGGTTACAAAATTGGTAATTAATAAGCCTGCATTGACTAAAAATATTGTGAAGTAAACCTAAATGACAACTTTAGTGACA
This sequence comes from Colias eurytheme, assembly GCF_061535395.1. Lineage (NCBI taxonomy): Eukaryota > Metazoa > Arthropoda > Insecta > Lepidoptera > Pieridae > Colias > Colias eurytheme. Next base: position 663,900 of record NC_143010.1, on the reverse strand, counting down.
ACTATACATCCACAATATTAGGGTGCACTCACACACATCAGTCACCGTCAAGTCACCGATGACTGATCGGTGACGGTTTGTGTACGTATCCACAAACACCAGTCACCGTCATGTTGTCCGTCAGTCACGTCGCCGGTTTGACTGAATCATTGAACACATACATCAGGTTAGTCAGTGATTAGACGTGTGTCACGCTAGAGAACATGTAGCAATTATTGACGGTAGCACGACGCTGACTGAACTGAGACGTGACGGCACCGGGTGAGTGGGGATAAAAGTATGATACATGTATGGAAAGATTATTTGACGTGCCTGACCGGTGACGTCACTGATAGATTTCGTGCCGGCGACTGTCGTGTGGGAACAGAGTCATACTAGAACTATTGATACATATTTTTTTTTAATCCTGTCCGGTGACGTGCCGTGACGGTGACTGATGTGTGTGAGTGCACCCTTAAATCCGAAGTTACTTCTAACAATATATATTTGAATTTGTTCACAATTTAGGTGCAAATAAACTCACATACATTCTTTTTAAATAATAAAAACATGAATTGAATTTATACATGAGCTAAATTTCATTCGAAACTGATCAGCTGTTTTCAGATGGAAGAATAACTATTGATCCATACATACTTTGATTCTTGCCAATGTTTACATTTTGAATGTACCTTAATATCCTCAAATTTTATAATAATATTTTAAATTATTTTTTAAACTATTATGATAACTATTAAACAATTTATTATGGCTTAAAAATAACAAAGAATATAATATCAGCTTATAATTTGGCTAAACTGTACTTGTCCGATAAAGTACATTTTTGACAATATTATGCTCAAAAAGTGTCCAAAGCAAAACTCTGTCTGTGTGTGTATTAGGCAGTTTTCTATTGAGTGATTCAATGGACTTCGATCATTACTGCCACATAATAAAGTGTAAATTTCAATGAATGTTCTATACAACGCCGTCAGAAGTTGTGTATAGTATGTCAATGTATACCACTCAATCAGCAAGTTAGAGCTTTTTTTTTTCCATTGTGAAAGGCTCATTTTTGATTATCAGGAGGCACTTCCCTATTTTTCATGGCAAATATAATCTTTTAACACGTTTTTATTAACTTCACTTGTATGTTTGTATGTATCTGACATATTTTGAATACAAGTAACACTTTCAAACGTACAGATTTATTTCAGATTTTGTACACTTGTTCTTTTAATTATATTAATGTTTGAAAAAAAAAGTGTCAAGTATATACAAATATACATATAACTTGTCACTTACCGGTTACCATACACTTACACTCGATTATAACACATTTCAGCTGATCACAATGGCCCTGTGTGAAAGTCAGCTAGATTCAGTCATGCAACTGCAAGATGCAAGGGAGAGTAGCTCTCCGGACAAGAAGCCAAAGGTCGAGCCCAATGGAGATATATACGGGTTGGATAATGGTTAGTGTCATCTGTGTGTATAATATCTATGGGCGTATTCAGAAAGAAAGCTTGAAACTTATAAGCGCTTATCGGCGCATGTCAGCGCTGGTAACCCGCGCAGGAAAATATATGAACATGCGCCGATAAGCGCTGATCGGCGCCGACAAGTTCCAACAAGCTTCAACAAGCGCTGGTCAGCACTGTGCGCTGCCATATAAAATTTGTTTTGGTCTGCTTCAACCAATGACTCTATTATACTAGTAGACGTGGCATACGCCAACATCATTGCACTAAAAAACAGCGTAATTAATACATACCTACTTACTAACGCATTATCACCAATACAGTTGTTCTCTCTTTCACTCTCACGCACGAGACATAATACATGTCTCACTCATGTACGTCGTAATAACAACTGCCGATTAAAATATAAAAAGAACGTCCAGCCACGACGCTGAATGGTGCGTGACTAAGTGAAACTCGGGCACTTAGCTGAGTTTTTTCTTGCCAAAATAGAGAGCGGGTAACATATCTAGATTTTTTATATATCATATTCTTCAACCTTCTTCCTTTGTGTAGAATGAACCATCGTTGACAAGCGCCGATAAGCGCTTATAAGTTTCAAGCTTTCTTTCTGAATATATATGGTAATGTATATTCAGATATATGTAATGGTAATATATGGTAATATGGTTGCGGGGAAAATTTTTATGTTGTTTGTAGGAAAAAATACTCAAAAAGTACCCCATTGGTTTTGCACGCCTCATAAGCGAAGCGTTGAGGTGGGTACTACTGTCACTTCGCGCAAAACATCTGATTTTTCAAACTTAAAATGTCTTTATGTATCATACATTGCACTTGTAAGATAATACATACACACACATATTAAGAAAAAACACTATTTTTAACGTTCATGATATTTTTGATGTCATTTTTGTTATTTAAACTAGTTAAAAAACAGTTTAAAAAAGTTCTGTCTTGGACGTCCGTGTGTCTGTATGTGCGGATCCTTTTTCTTGTTAACACGATAGCGACCGAAATACTTTACTAATCGAGTCTTTTTTTTTCTCTTACGCTTGAGTATGCTCAGGAATAGAACCCTTTCATTTTTCAGGGTCTGATTCGATGTGGTTTAATTGTTATTAAATAAACAAAAATAATAATTAAGAAATATTTATTAAAAAAAAATTATGAGGCGTGCACTTTTGGATTTTCCAAATTATTTTTAAATACCATTAGGTAGTAGTTCTAGCTATGTTATATTTAGCATTGCATTTTTGTCATTGGATTTTTTTATTGTCTACAATGGTGAAGTTGGAGACGAAAGCTGTAAAATTTCAGCTTTTATGATTTGAATAAACTTTAATATTTATATTTTTTTATATATTGTAGTTGTAATACTGACATGATTAAAAAGAGCAACTATGAAGTTTCTTGCCATATCATTGTTCTTCCATAGATACTGCTTTCCGAAATGGTGGTAAATGTTAAAAATATGTAAAAATATGATGTTTCAAAAGTGCTTCTCGAAGAAGTCTAATTGAATATAGACAGACCATTCCTGTGGGATTTCCGGGATAAAAAGTAGCCTGTGTCTCATTCTGGGTTTTCAGCTACCTACACCAAATTTAATTGTTATCGGTTCAGTAGTATTTGCGTGCTACAGTAACAAACATACATCCATCCTCACACACTTTCGCTTATAATATTATAGTATTTGTATAATATGATTATTACTTACATACAAACTATATTTTCAGCACCCCCCCTACCGCTCAGCGTGGACTATCGTTCCCCAGTCTCGCACTTTATACCGCCAGCTGTAGAATTGTATGCAGCGAGACACAAACCGGAGATAAGTGTCGGTAAGTTATTGTAAAGTACCCGCATTAGTTTAATTTTCAAAGTACCCGCGTTTTTACGTTTTTGGAATAACGAAATTTTAGAAAAAAATTGCGGGTAGTTGAACGGACAATCATTGATGTAGGATTTATTTTTGGAATAAATAATTAGAAAATGTGAGTGAAGATTGATTGTTTTGGCAAAAAATTCCATTTTTCTTTCATTATGCGTTTAGTTGCATATTAGATGGCAATCTTAATGTAGATATTTCATGTTATTGTATGATAAAATTGACTGACCGGTTGGCTTGGTTGGTAGTGACCCTGCTTTCAAAGCCAGAGGTTCTGGGTTCGATTCCCACCCAGGGCAAATATTTGTGTGATGAATAAAATGTTTGCACTGTGTCTGGATGTTAATTATCTATCTATTGAGTATCTATTTATTAAGTATTTATTTTAAAAATTATTTAAGTATGTTTATCAGCCATCTGGTTTCCATAACACAAGCGAAAGCTTAGTATGGGATCAGATCGTGCCGTGTGTGAAAATTGTCCTGAAATATTTAGTCATTTATGATTATTTATCAAAGTCCGTTTTTAACTTTATTAATTTATTTTATTTTATATTTAAAATAACAGTTAAAATATAAAATTTCGTTGTTTCAAAAATGTTGATGAATTTCAGAAGCATGCGCATTTAGTGTTTAGTCTATTGTAGATTTAAATTTAAGATGGAGTAAATTAATTTTCACTGTATCCATGTTTTATTATAACATGTAGTTTTAGAGTCTATTTAAATAATTAAAAAAATTATACATGGGTTATGAGTGAGTAATAATATGATCACATACTTGTCTGTAAAGAAAGTCGATCAGTGTAACAGATGTATGCTACTATATTACTTAAAAGTAAAATATTACAAGGGAATATAGTGTAGTTACTATAGCGTCTTATAGCAGTATTATTTCCAGGGTAGGAAAGTGAGAGCTAGACGATCTATATCGTTTTTGAAGTGAAACTTCTTTATCGGAGTTGGAAAAAAATTTAGTGTAACATTTTTTCGTTACGCGTGACATTTTTCCGTTACGCGCCATCTTGTTCTTATCCCTACCACGCGTGATTCGATGTATTTCTGTGAAGTTGCATATAGTAAATTATTTTTTGAAAAATAAGGTTATAAAGAACTTTCACTTCTTACGTGTGTATTCTAGTACATGCACACATTTTTTTTATCTATATAAGTATTTAATTAAAAATTATATATATATATGTGTTTATCAGCCATCTGGCTTCCATAACACAAGCGAAAGCTTAGTATGGCAGATCGTGCCGTGTGTGAAAAATGTCCTTTTGTCCTTAATTTATTTATTATAGCGCTGTCACTTTTCCACACTGGAAATACTACTGCTATAAGACGTAATGGTTCGAGGTTGAGCAGTTTTTAAATTATGTTTGCAGTAGTTTTAGATATAGCATGTAGTTTTTGTATGACGTAGTATTTTAAATGTGTATCGTATCATTTTTTTAAAATAAGTGTATGTGAAAGCATGTTATGTTTTTGGTGTTATTACATTTTTCTAATTATTTATTTTTCATAAAATATCAAGAGACGAATATCGGTTAGCCGTTTTTGAGATTATTTTTAATATGACATGTTTCATAGGTTATAGATGGCGGATCATAGACATAAATCGTCGTACCATAAACTATAGTTTCGCATCACAGATTAGCATAGTCATAAGTCACAATATCATCACACGTCACGTCATAGACTAATTATACTATAGTAGATTGATCATAGACTAACGATGTCACGTCATATAGACCATAGAGCTCACATATAGAGTCTCATAACTCTGGAACGCAGGCGAAGCCGCGAGTAAAAAATGCATATACTATATACTTTATATCCAAGCTTGTGTATCATTGGAAACTGCTCGTCACATATACGTAGTGTTAAAGACTTATTGTTCTATCGTTTCATAGAGGATAGTCATTGCATCATAGACAAGCCTATATTCTTAACTATTCACATCACACTCTATACTCTATAGTTATTCACAACTTAACACCGACGTAGTCTATAGACTACATGTGAAACATAGATACGAGATTAGTCGATAGCATAGTCCCGAAACAGAATCTAGGTGATAGCCTTTAGAGCGTATACGCACTATGCGGGTAGCCGTCCGGCTGACCGCAAGTACAATTATGTACGTAATATTCATTTCTATGCGCACTGTGCGGTCTGCGGTAGCCGCATCGCAGTGCGCATAGAAATGAATATTACGTACATAATTGTGCTTGCGGTCAGCCGGACGGCTACCCGCAATGCGGCTACCCGCATAGTGCGTATACGCTCTTAGAATACATATACATGTGTAAACTTAGAGCGTATACGCACTATGCGGGTAGCCGCATTGCGGGTAGCCGTCCGGCTGACCGCAAGCACAATTATGTACGTAATATTCATTTCTATGCGCACTGTGCGGTCTGCGGTAGCCGCATCGCAGTGCGCATAGAAATGAATATTACGTACATAATTGTGCTTGCGGTCAGCCGGACGGCTACCCGCAATGCGGCTACCCGCATAGTGCGTATACGCTCTAAGTTTACACATGTATATGTATTCTAAGAGCGTATACGCACTATGCGGGTAGCCGCATTGCGGGTAGCCGTCCGGCTGACCGCAAGCACAATTATGTACGTAATATTCATTTCTATGCGCACTGTGCGGTCTGCGGTTACGTACATAATTGTGCTTGCGGTCAGCCGGACGGCTACCCGCAATGCGGCTACCCGCATAGTGCGTATACGCTCTTAGGTAGAAGCGGCATACGCGTGAAAATACGTTCCGTCTGAAGTAAGCTAATTAGCCGGGTTGCGTTTAGGTTGCTAGCTTTCGGTTTAAACTTTAAATGTATATTCTATCTTTGTCTCACCACGGAATACGTGAATGCGTACGTAACTATGTTTGTGTGTGTGTAGAATGTTTATGTAGATAACGCGGAACGGCTTAAACTGCAAACTGCATATACCGCATCTACGTCAGTTTATATATGTATTCTAACAGTGCATTTACATCAAACGAGCGAATGCTCATTCTATCCACTATGTCAAATTCTTTTAGTGTAAACAGGCGTAGAGCATTCTTTCGTTCTTAGTGCGTTCGAAAAGATTATACGTAATGTTCTAATCCATACTAATATTATAAATGCGAAAGTAACTCTGTCTGTCTGTCTGTTACTCAATCACGCCTAAACTACTGAACCAATTTGCATGAAATTTGGTATGGAGATATTTTGATACCCGAGAAAGGACATAGCGAGACCCGAGAAAGGACCTTTTATTGCGAAATATGTAACACGGGCGAAGCCGGGGCGGACCTCTAGTATTAAATAACACTGAATACGAGTTTTACGTTTACACTAAAAGGTCACGAAAGAATGCTCTCGCTAGAGCAAGAGCGTTTTATATAGCGAGAGTTGCTCTAGCTCTGTGTTCGTTCGATGTAAATGCACTGCAAGGGCGATAGCATAGTTTGCATGATAATTTGTAGCTTTTTTTTGTTCTCTCGATAAATTCGCGTAGTGCCAGAGAGCGTGCTTATGCCGGCGAAGCGAAAGCGCGGCAGGCCACGTGTTGATAAGACGTCGCCGGAGTATCTAGCGAACTTGGCAGCGAGGCGACAGGCTAAGGAGATGGGTATGTGTGTGTTAGGGGCGATAGGGTTGTCGCTTGTGAGTTTTTGATAGGGTTGCGAAAAAAATTTTTTTTTGAGGTTTTGCGGGTTTTTTTGTGTGGAAAGTGTGTGTAGAAATCTTATTGAATCTTTTTATTGAAGTTCTTAATTATAACAGGAAAATGCTTGTTTATTAATTGAGAATATCAACGATTGAAAATTAAAAGTCGAGTTTTAAATATATCGTTAAATTACGTTAAAATCTAATATGTAGTATCTCTTACTCTCCTTAAAATATCCAAGTGACAACCCTTGCTGTAGTGCATGTGATGTTTTTACTTATAGTAAGTACAAGTAGAAAGTGCATTTTAGTATTAGTAAAAATAATTTAGATTTATTATAAGATTTTATTTTATGATTACTCGTCGCATTATTTAAACAGTGTTTTTAAGTATGTTCAACTAACTGACTTGGCAAACGTTGTCCCATCTTTTTGCGAGTTTTAAATTGTTAAATCTTCTGAAATTTTTCGCATTTACACTTAATTTTAAATCTTTCTCTGTTCTATAAAACATAAAAAGGATATCAGTAAAGTCTATGAATTCTTTTTCTAAATGAAAATAGCAAAATACTGTTTATAAATTACGACGAGTAATTATTATGGATAACTATTACTGTATCTAGGCGATGCTTGTTATTAAATCAATTTAGCGAAATGAGAGTAAATTTATTCGCCTGTTTGTTTATGTGTGACGCTTTACATCAGTTATTTGAACCGATTTTGATTATGTTTTTGGGAAGGGTGTGTGGTAAAGCTAATAAAGAAAGTTTGGTTAAAAAGTGAGGGTAGGAATGAAAGTCATGCAAGTAAAGACTGGATCTTAAGCTAGTTTTACTATTAAGGTTTACTATGGTAGTAGGATAGAAAGAAAAAAATGGTTGATTGGTAAGTTAAATTCTGACAATATAGAACTACACGATTACTATTGTCCGATTTCTTTTGCAAGGATTTAATCCTCGGAAACTATTGAACCGAATTCATAAATTTCTCGGCACAAGCTACGTTTGTTTGTCCTTTTTGAACGTCGCAACGGAGCGATTTCATAGCTTCATGTTTGTATCTTTGAGATGGTTATACTTTAGAGATAGGCACACCATGGTAAAATAACTCCCTTTTTGTCATTGAGGTGTTATTACTACGTATAGAGAGGACACCACGAACAAAATCTGTGCGACAATCGCGGCGGTGCAGGGCGCGTGTGGGGCGGCGGTCATAGATATAAGCGATGTTTGAGACGCCTGGCTCTAACTCGTGTTACAAATAGTGTAGTAGCGATGCCCTTTCTAGTACGTAGTACATAGTAACTCAATGCTTTTTGTTTATGGGAATTTCCTTTGATCACTTTAGGAGAGCTGAGAGTGGTAAACAAGACTTTATTTGTTTTAGGTTTATTCCAGGCCGCCATTAATCCGTACTTCCCTACTAATAAATGCGAAAGTAACTCTGTCTGTCTGTTACGCTTTCCCGCTTAAACCTCTCCACCGATTTTGATAAAATTTGGCACAGACAATCTTTAGACCCTGAGAAAGAACATAGGCTACCTTTTATCAAAACACCATGCGGTCGAAGCCGCGGGCGAAAGCTAGTTGAATATATTTCCCCACAGTCACATTACAGTGGTTAAATAGTCAGTCGGAGCATGGAGATTCTTTTTCTCTTTACTGTATATTAGTTTTGGTTTCAAATAAATGTTTTTGAATTAAATATTTTTCTCTGCAGCGGCTGTTCTCTCAGTAAATAGTCCATCAGAGAGTGGGGAGAAACGAAAGCGTGGTCGACCGCGCGTCGATAAAACTAGCCCGGAGTACTTGGCCAGGAAACGGGCTAGGGAATTGGGTAAGTCTAGTAGTGTAACCTAGTGTCTTAGTAATAATTGTCCTAATTATTTATATCCTAGTACCCTCTATCCTAATACACACTACTAATAAAGGAGGGAGTGTCCTAATATTAAAGTTCCTAATACGCACTATCCTAATACGAACTATCCTAATACACACTATACTAATAAAGAAAGAAATAAATAAAATTCCAATTCTCAATATCGTAATACTTACTATCCTAATCAAAACTATGATAATGGTTACTATCCTAATCCTAACTATTCTAATACTTACTATCCTACTGCTATCCTAATAAAAAAAGAAAGGAAGATTTAATACATACTTTTCTTACCCTTCCTATCCTAAACTTAAAATCGTTATCCTTACTATACTAATCCGAACTATCCTAATACTTAATATCCTGATATTGACTATCCTAAACGGACTATCTTAACACTTACTTTCCTAATCCATTTTTACCCATTTCTATGTCGAGCTATTCTATTATAGAGACAATTTCTTCTATAAAAATACAAAATCCCTATTATATTGCTATAGTGTAATCACTACGATTTTATTCCTCCTAAAACTATTAGGGTCTGTTTTAAAACGGTTTCCTTTCAGAAGCACTGGAAAGGAAGGCGAAAAAGGAGTACAGAAGACGCACTACCGCTGGTGAGTTGAAGATATTAGTAAATTTATTATTAACAATAAATAAAACACAGAAAAACATACAAAAGTGTTTTTTGTCCGGATAGTTATAATTATTCGAAGTGAAACAATCGAAAAATTTGTATTGTCCTAAATATTATGTACACTTTATTTGTTGTTGATTTATAAATTATATTTTGTAAGTATTACATTTAAAACAAAATACTATAATGTTGAATAAATTAGCTCAAGATGACAGAAATAAATTGAGTCGAAGTACTTTTTCAATATCTGACAAATAAGAAGCAAAATATTGGATGGTTACATTTTTAAAAGTAACGTTGTTTTGATTAAAATATCTTATCATAGACTGACCGGTTGGCTTTGGTAGTGGCCCTGCCTTCAAAGCCAGAGGTCGTGGGTTCGATTCCCACCCGGGGCAAATATTTGTGTGATGAACATAGATGTTTGCTCTGTGTCTGGGTGTTAATTGTCTATACAGGGTGTCCCACTATCGTTATACTAAGCGCGAAGGGACTTGTAGTTTTGCATACACTGATCACGTAAAAAATACTTTAACAAAAAAATTACGTCAAAATTTTTTTGCTAAATTTTTCCTTAAAATCCATGTTTTCTTCTCTAACTTGGCCCAGCCGGCATATACCGCTTCGCTAATGTGAGCATTTTATCGATGAAAATATAATCTTAAACGATAGCTCACGTGCGGGTGGCAAAGTTAGGCGGGTTGCTTGTTAGGGGTCTACACATAGAGTTTTAAGAATTCATCTATTTGAAAAAAAAATGCGTCTGGAATTTTGTAAGTATTTTTTACGTACTCAGCGTATGCAAAACTATAACCTCCTTTGAGCTTAGTATACCAACAGTGGGACACCCTGTATAAGTATTTATTTAAGATTATAAATGTATGTTTATCAGCCATCTGGTTTCCAAAGCTTAGTATGGGATCAGATCGTGCCGTGTGTGAAAATTGTCCTGAAATATTTATATTTATCTTTAGCTATCTAACTACTGTACTGTTGTATTCTTACCTAATATAATTTTCATATTTTTTATGATCAAGATGAAGTATTGATTGGTCAAGAAAAGTATCATGAAAACTTTTAAATGTATTCCGTAAAATTCAGAATTGTGCGTAAAATATAAACTGAAGTAGAATGAAAAAGAAAAGAAGAAAGAAACAACAACTAATCATCAATGAAAATTCAATAGCGCTGCAGAAAGAATTGTCTTAAATGATTTACAATTTAAATGGTATAATAAATAAATGTGTACATACTAACAAATCTTCCTAAAATCAGCGAAATGCGTGAAAAGCCAGAACACGAACAACGCGCGTACGAAAAAATTAACAACGACAAACAATAAAATTGGCAACAATCTAAGAAAGATTGGCCAAAAGGTGCCGCAAAAGATTGGCGTAAGAAAGGTTGGCGAAAAGAAAGGAGTTATTAGGAGGAATACTAAATTTATTAAAAGAAAAGGTAAAGATGCTGCATGGAATTTGCATCGTAGATATCTCGGTGATGTGGTAGATTTTGGTGTGCCTTTTGATTAGGTTTCGGCTTCGGATATTCTTGTTTTTTTAATAGTTTTGGGCCTAACGATTTACATGTGTCTGGGTGAGGATAGAGTCAAGAAGAATATAAAAATACAATCATCTGTGCCTTAAAAATTACTTACTGATTCTTGGGGATTTGCTTTCCGAATCGATGGATATTGGTAAAACTATGTTATGGCGATTCAAAAGTGCTTCTAGAAGAAGTAATTGAATAAATAAATATTTCAGATTGAGTTTGTGTTATAAATATGACAATTGAAATGAACAAAATATCAACGTCGTATACTTAATATCGTAAAAGTCACACTGTTAAGTAAATGGTAATATTAAAACAAAAATTTGCGTCTTAAATAAATATAATTGAGATTTAGAGGTACCTTTTTATACAGTGCTATTACGCTGGGCCCAAATTAAGCATGATCTTTTTAATTAGGTAGACTTGTCGTAGAACTGAGATTTTTCGTTAAAATTAAATATTCAAAACATTTGTGCATGATTCGATCAATGAAAGGTTATTTATTGGTTATTTTTTCAAATATTTTGTGATGATTTCAAATAGATACTTTCTATTTAGATGCTTTTATAATTTAAAAGTTTTGTAATGTGTTTAAGTTAAATTTGTGTCTTTCATAAATGTTGAATAGCAGTGGACCGAATGTAGAACCTAGTGGGATGCCGATTGATGTTTTTTCGTGAAGTCTATGTTTTTTTTTTTAGTATTTTTGTGCTTTTGATATTGATTCTTGTTTGAATAGACGAGATAATAATTTGATAAAAAACATGTTGAAATTTGTAATATCGTGAGTGATTGCGATAGAAGACATAGTAAAAGGCTTTGTGAAAGTTCTTTAATAGCATTTAGGTCAAATTAGTTATGGATGAAATAGGATTCTATAGCCTTATATTATTCGTTATTTCAGAGAAAAAAAAAACATGTTGAAAATCTTGAAATTATCTTGGTTACGTGTACGTTGGCAAGTTACGTGCCGGCAGCTATACAGTTACCAAAACACTACATCAAATTATTATTTTTTTATTTATATTTATTTATTTATACAATAGATTCAGCGGCATCATCATCGGCAGGCGAATCGACGCCGCGTGCTAAACGAAAGTACACTAAACGTACGCCTAGCACTAAGAAGGATGGGGTAAGTGACTCATTTTGTATTTTATATAATTTTAACACTTATTAATGCAGTCTGTAGGTATCTTTTGCTCTACAAAAGGTGAAGTTAAAGCGATTTTGACATATTATGTTTAGGTATGGATGAATGTAAATCCAATTTTTCGAATGTGCTAAAATATGTTTTATTTATAATGATATAAAATATTTATTTTTTAATAATGAGTCTACAGATGACTTTGGGACAAAAAATGTCTATGAGAAGTATGAAAAACAACACAATTAGTGAAATAATTGAAAACGTACCTGTGGTTCCTGAGATTTGCGCATTCAAACAAAATCTTCAGCTTTATGATATTAGTATAGACTATAGATTATTGTAAAGATGATTTTCTTTTGAAGTGGAACTTCTTTACCTGCGCGTTGTGAGTAAATATATACCTGCGCGTTTCAATATCGCGCCACGGCAATACCGTCACGTCATGGAGTAAGGCGACGATTTTGGTATCTTTGAATCTTGCCAAAGAAGTTTCACTTCTGTCACGTGTGCTCAGCATATTATTTGTTTTACAGAATTCGTCCACGGAGCGCGTCAAGGGTAAACGAGGAAGACCTCGTAAGATCGATCAGCTGACAGCTAAAAACCCACAGGAAGGGAGTAAGTATAGATAAATATGCTTAGTAAAGGAGAAAGCCTGTTTGTATGTTTGTCTTTTACGTCGCAACTGATTGAAACATCTCGTTCCCATAGGAATTTCCTTAAACCACGCGGGTAGAAAGCTCGTAATAAATAAATATAGAATAAGCCCCTGTTTGTACCACTATAGTAGAGCCAATTTAATAGGCAACATTTGACGTCTATCAATTTTATCTTCATAGGGTGGTAACCTGCTTAAAAACATCGATTAAAGTGAATTAATCGATACGGACTTGAAACATTTGTCAATCGAACTTGAAACACATGTCAATAATTTATGATAATTTTTATTCCCAAGTAATCAATGCATTCGATTCTAGATGTCAGATTTCGATTTTTAGAGTAACGTCTCTGGTATTTAAAAAGAAAAAAGGTTTATTGACACAAAATTGTAGCGACGTCAGTTCTTTAAATCAGAAATTGTTCATTGTGTTTCGAATGGTTTATCAGTAAAATCAAGTCCTAAAATTACTTCTATCGGTCATTATTATTATAAATATGTAATCGTAATTGAAAAAAGTTAAACAAATGTGCAGTTCTAACAAAACGAAATATCATGTTATTCTATGTCGTGGTTACTAGGTTACGTTGTTGAATTTTGTTGAACTGTCAAATGTTGCCTATTAAAATGGCTCTACAATAGTAGTTTATTAATTTTGGGTTATTGTTTTAAATAAATATTTAAAATACAATAAAAGAGCTCTGTAGATTATTTTTATTTTTTTCCCGAATTTTGTATGTCTGTCCGTCCGTTACAGAGATACGGGTGCGCAGTAATTTGATGCCGTTGAACACTGAGCCGATACCCGTGGACAGTGATGATGAACCGGATTTGGGTGAGATTTTAGTTTTATAATAGTACCTAGCAAAATGTAAATAAAAAATTTTTGAAAAATTTGAGAAAATGAAAAAAACAACGATCCGAATTTGAATATTTATTTTTTTGGTGAGGTATTTATAAATGTGTTTAGGTAAATTGTTTAAAATTTATAGTATTAAAATGTAAAACAAAAATTATTTGAAAATTTTGAGGAATAGGTAACGTAACGGCACCAGTCTTGTACAGATTAAGGAAAAAATTGAAGTTTTTTGCAAATTTCTCGTAGGTTTTTTAACTTTATTGGATATTGTTTAGTTATACCTTTAGTTCAATGTTAGTTTAACGTAACCAATGTTAGAAAAAAGATTACAATGCATAAATAATGAAGTTATTTATAAATTAAAAAACCACTTTTTTGCACCAGTGTTGGACAGTGAAAAATCTAATGATGGACACCCAGTTTTGGACAACATCCAGTTATGAACACCCATTTATGGACTGTACCTAATGTCGTTTCTCCAGTTATTTACACTTGGAGAAGACTTATAGTTATCAATAGAATCTTGAAAATGATGATTGGAATACAATAAATCGGGGATGTATTTATAAAAAAATTGTACTTATTAATTATTTTGCATACTTATAATATTTAAAACAGTCTTAATTTCCATTTTCTATGCAAAAATTGGACAAATGCATCGTTAAATACGAGTTATGTCCGTTAAGAAACACCAATATGGTTTTTTTTATCAATAAGTCAGATTCCAAATTGTAGCACGAGGCAAAAAGCTTTTTTTAAACTGTTGTCAAGATGGTGTGGATGAAATTTAAGCGTGTGTGCTATATGGTGGTGAAGTTTAGCAGCAGACAACGATCCAAACAGTTCATTAGAGAACTCTCTATGATAGATGCGTTACAATACGCATAAGTATTCGACTTTTCTACGCAGTGATAGAGAATGAAGCCGAGAACGAGTCGCACAGCACATAATGACCCATTGTTCTAAAATATATTCTTCATGTTTAGATAGATATTATGTTGTTGGACCCATTAGTGTAATTTTAACAAAAAATATCACTGTCCATTATAGGAACCAAAGCAAATCCAGTCATGGACAATTGTTGTACAATATTGGAACCCTTTGTTTGAAATGGTCGTGATAGGTATATTATTAATCAGAAAGAAAAGACAATACAGAAAAGCGCATGTAATTAATACCTTTAAAAAAAGTTTATTTTCGACATATGTCCATAAATGGATATATCCATAGAATTAAATCCAGTTATGGACACTGATGAATTTTATTTAAACAACATAACCTATCATGATACTAAATCGTGTAATATTTCGTACACTTAACTACTATAAATAAAAGTAATATCAAATTTTGCTGACATTTATACAAAAATTCTTATAACCAAAATTGTGTCCTCACTTCCTTAAGGATTTTCTTAGTAAAAACGGATTTCTTCGAAACGAGTCGCAGCAACTAAACATAACGTTCTGCCATCTTCAAACATTTTGGCCGAATAAGATGAAATGTCGTATTTTGATAGCTTATGAACCAAACTTTTATTTTAAGTATTGCCAAATTATATAACGTTAATTTTGGTCTTAATATTTAAATTTAATATTTATTTTGTCCATTACTGGATGCTTGTCCACGACTGGTGCCGTTACCTTACTTAATGCAAAATGTATTAAAAAAAATATTGTTTTGTATTTTAAAGTAATATTCTAAATAGGAGAATTTCAAGGTCGCGTCATGGCAATACCGTCACGTCGTGGATTAAGACGACGATATTGGTATCTTTGAATCTCGCCAAAGAAGTATCACTTCTGACACGTGTGCTCGGCACACATTTTTTTAAATACCTTTTAACTAGAAACGGGGAAAAAATATTAAAATTATTGTTTTTAGGTTCACCAAGCCAAGCGTCAGATTCTTTAAGTTTAGACGAAAATCTGCGCGCGCTAAGGCACATTCACGAGAAATACGCTAACATAGACAAGGTGAGTTTTAACGGGTTTTAAACGGGATGTTTTTAAGTATTTTTATTTAAAAATTAATATTTTTTATGGTATTTTAAAACTATGTCAATTATTATTAATCAATTTGCTTCCAATATCATTTTTTTAAATACTTAAGACAATTTATAAAGCAAAAACTTTGTACCCCTTTTTACGCAAATTACACAGATATAGGCAATTTTTTTTTAATTTTGCATATTTTTTAGAACACTCCATATTACTATTTTGTTCATGGTAATGGTCGAATTTTAACAACAGTATTAAATATTAATTATAAAATTATGATGAAATCTCAAATTCAAACATTTATTTATTCAATTATACTTCTTATAGAAGCACTTTAGAATCGTCATTACATGTTTTAACAAAGATTAAAACATTACTACTCTTTTATTTATGGTCAAAACTAGCTTTCCGCCCGCGTTTTCATAGAATAACCCGCATAGTTCTCGTTCCCGTGGGATTTCCGGGATAAAACCTATCCTATGTGTTAATCCAAGTTACCGACTATATGTGTGCTAAAATTCATAGCAATCGGTTCAGTAGTATTTGCGTGAAAGAGTAACTAACAAACATACACATACACATCCTCACAGATTTTCGCATTTATAATATTAGTAAGATTTTGCCACTAGTAATAAAAGTATGTATATATTTTCAGGACGATTTATACGAAGCCCATTTGCTAGCTGCAAACTTCAAGAAACCACCCATAGACCAAGTGCAAAGGCTTAATAGAGATGACGATGATGTACTCTCTATACGAAGTTCTGAGGGTAAGGAAAAAAATGTATGCGTGTACTAGAGTACACACGTAAGAAGTGAAACTTCTTTATGACCTTAAAAATGTCACGAGTATGGCGTAACGCAAAAATGTCACGCGTACGGCGTATCGGTCAATTAGGGAAAGCTGGCATGTTCACAGTACTCACACTTATGCAATTTCACTTACAGTATGTTCAAAAATAAATGCGACTCTAGTTTCATTTTAGACTTGAATTGTAAAATGGGTGCGTTGTAGATATATATATATATATATATATATATATATATATATATATATATATATATATATATATATATATATATATATATATATATATATATATGCAAATATAATTACTTATGAAAGCTCTCATAATTTACCTGTAAAATTATAATTTAAAAGTAAATCAATTGATGAAGTTAATTATTTATTCTAATAATAATCAATTGGATAAAAGGATTAATAATCATTCAATTATCAAATAATAATTAAATTCCTGACTTTGGTCGAGTAAAGATATCTAAGAAATATTATATTTGTAGTAAGAACGTAATACCTACCAATACGCGCTAACAAATATGTGTTACATGTTTATTGTATAATTTTCACACTATTGGTTTTAAACTCAAACTCAAACATTTATACAATTAGACTTCTTCTAGAAGCACTTTTGAATCGTCATAAAAGTTTAACAGTTTTAACATTTACCACCAATTCAGAAAGCAGTATCTATACCTAGAGAAGAAAAAGAATCTATTTAATCATAATCGTAATCTTCTACTTCACTGTAACTTTCATCGCTCGAAGAACTCGATGTTTCGTTGTCGGATGTTATTATAAATGAGTCAGTGTAATTATCTACTTTTGGTTCTAATTGAATATATTTTTCCTCATGTTTTCGCGTCTTTCTCCAAACGTCACTAAACATATCCAGACTAATAGCATTTGCTTCCTTTCTAAATAATTCTTCCACAGTTTTCAAGTTAAAGTTCACATTTTGTGATGCTACTTTCCCTTTAATTATGCCCCATAGTAACTCTATTGGGTTGAGTTCTGGATGGTATGGTGGAAGGCGCAATACACTATGTCCATGATCTTTGAGGATTGCATCAAGTAGGTAAAAATTGTGTATAGTTTGGCTTATTTTTTTTAATAATGTGATAACTCTGATTATTAATTAGTAATTTGATTTTTGAAAAAAAAATTTTAGTCAAAATTTATATTTTTCTAACAAGATCCTTATCATCCAAATTTCCACCTTGGTGAGAAAAATTGACATTTCTAATGAAAATGAACAAAAAATTAAATGATTTTATTAAATACTGCAAAATAGTCTATAATTCTTCCATTTACTGTATCACAAAATTCTTCATAGATTTTTAGATATTCGTACTACACCAATTACATCACCCTGTATTTATAAACAATTGCAAAATATGACACATACATAGGCCGGGAGATACTGACACAAAATTTCGGGTCATTTGTAACAGAATGGCGGTTCTACAGAGGTCTTATTACGCAATGACTAAAAGAAAAATGATGGTCAGAACTCAGAACGCTGGTACCGGCGGACTAGTCGCGTGGGCGTTAGTCGAACTCGTCGGATAAATAGCGAAAGTCAAACGATTTGTAACACAAAAATTTTAGAATTCACCGATAGCCCATAAAAAAGATGTAGGCGGTAGTGTCATGCCATACTTTTCCGGTGTAACTTACAGCCCCCCATACCGACGCGATGCGTTGATTAAAAAAAAAAACAATTCAAACATTTGTACCAGGCTAACTTTTGCACAGGTAATCATCATCGTGCAGACATTTACGAAAATCGCCATGCCATACTTTTCGGACGATTCCAAATGGCCACCATACCGCCGAAAATCTGCAAAAAAAATTTTTTTTCGCCAAACAATTTGTACCAGTATTGCATTTGGATTTTTGGAGAGTATTTGATAAAATGTGACCATTATTATATTTGCCATACTTCTAGTAGGGGGAAAAAGTGCTGCCATACTTGAAAATTAATTTATTCGTCACGTTTCAAAAATACGACTGTACAATACGTAAAATAATTTTTTACAGTATGGGATCATTATATTCTGTATGTTTGTATACAATTCTACCTAGAAAAAAATATCGCAGATTGCAAACATGGGGCGGATGATTGTAAGACTTAAGCCAAGACGTAAAAAAATAATGAAAAGAATTGGCGATTTGTACCAGTACGGCATTTTTGGAAAGTATATGATGCAACGTGACCATTATTATATTTGCCATACTTTTAATAGAGGGAAAAATTAGTGCCATACTGCTACAAATCGTTCAAACTACGAATAAAATCTTACAATAAGAAAAAAATCTTATACACATTCGCCACCTCCCACAGGTATGGCATTATCACACTTCTATTTATAATCATTCAGGAGTTGTTGAAAAAAAAATGTGGTACAAATCGTTTGGCGAGAAAAAAAAATTCAAAAATTTGCAGATTTTCCGCGGTATGGCGACCATTTGGAATCGTCCGAAAAGTATGGCATGGCGATTTTAGTAAATGGCTGCACGACGATGGTTCCCTGTGCAAAAGTGAGCCCGGTACAAATGGTTGAATTGTTTTTTTTAAATCAACGCATTCACGTCGGTATGGCGGACTGTAAGTCACATCGTAACTGTATGGCATGACACTACCGCCTACCTACATCTTTTTTAAGGGCTATCGGTAAATTCTAAAATTTTTGTGTTACAAATCGTTGGACTTTCGCTATTTATCCGACGAGTGTGACTAACGCCCACGCGACTAGTCCGCCGGTACCAGCGTTCTGACCATCATTTTTATTTTTGTCATTGCGTACTAAGACCCCTCTAGACCGCCATCCTGTTACAAATGACCCGAAATTTTGTGTCAGTATCTCCCGGCCTAACATGTGCAATGTGTAAATGTGTTGACGTTCCAGCTCTTCTTAATATACCTATAACGCAAAAATGTTACACTTTATTTTTGTCCAACCCCGATAAAGAAGTTTCACTTCAAAAATTGGTTGTCTGTAAAGTTGGTTTTACTGACGATAGTTGAACGTGACAACGTCCGATTGTGCTTCTTTGTCGCTCGTTCCGCGCTCTCGCTCGCACTTCAAGCCTTACATGGAACGCCTCAGAGCGAGGTAACGCCGCATGAGTCATGTTTTTTCGTGCGTGCAGCCGGCTCTATCGAATTATAAGACGTTGTCACGTCAAAAGGGAAAGGAAAGGGATGAATTCGTATAACGCGTTTCGTTAAAGAAACGAATCTTAAATGACGACGCTTATCATTCCCTCTCGCTTACACACGGCCGTACGGTATGCAAAAAAATAGGGTAAAGTAAAATGATACTAAAATGTATTTGATTTTCCCTATAATATTTTTTATCATAAATTTACAATGACAATTATGTATTTGCGATAGTAAATAATATTTTATTGGAATTTGACATAATATGTTCTTTGGGAAAAGTTGTTCAGTTTTATGGGCTCATTACGAGTATTATGGGGATTTTGTTGCATTCTACTACAAATTTTGCTACAAATTTAAATAATTATCCATTTACGTTATTTTTATTTTCTTTTTTGCTAACCCTATCATATGTCAATGTCAGCTTTGGCCGCCATTTAAGATTCGTTTCTTTAATGAAACGCGCTATAACAGATGGATAGTCGGATAAAAATACGAAAAATTCTTAAATTCCATATTTTTGTTTGAAATATTAATTTGAGGTGAAACTTCTTTAGTAAAATTTAAAGGTCACGTCATGGCAATACCGTCGCGTCGTGGATGAAAGCGACGATTTTGGTATCTTTGAATCTTGCCAAAGAAGTTTCACTTCTGACACGTGTGCTCGGCACATACGCTCTTTTTTTAAATATATTTAACGGGTAAAAATTATTAAAATTTGAACAAGAGATGAAAAAATTCGACGTTTTAGTGCGTGTTCGTGTATATTGCAGAGTTGATAATTTCCTGATCGACTGTTGTTCAAGGATATAAAATTATTTGAAAAACCGAAAAATAATAGAAGAATAGTGCGTGTTGCAATATTTTATAAGAATTACCTCTTTAAAAAGTATAATTTTGAATTGTTATGTTTATTTGTTACTAGCGGTCCGCCCCGGCTTCGCCCGTGGTACATATTTCGCAATAAAAGGTAGCCTATGTTCTTTCTCAGGGGCTAAAGATTATCTGTGCCAAATTTCATCAAAATCGGTCCAGTAGTTTATGCGTGAAAACCATACATACATACATACAAACCTTTCCTCTTTATAATATTAGTATAGATTAATAATAATATAGTATAGATTTGTTATCTGTGCAGGTTGTGCGTCAGTCAAAGAGATGGACACAAGAGTTGAGAAGTTGGAGGACAGCTCGAATTCCGACTCGGATTCCAGTTCAGAGTCGGGTAAGTAACACTATAGTACACTAGAGTTCAGTGCACCTCAGTACAGAACAGTGCACTACAGTACAGTACACTGTAGTACAGTATACTACAGCACAGTACACTACAGGACATTAAATTTTTCATTTAAATTTTACGTTTTACATTAACATTTCAACAACATTAATTAAAAACAATACCAATTTACCTACCAAACTTCACCTTCCTTAAACACTACAACTCTCTTATTCAATTACCGATTCACAACACTAAAATCGATTCCGCACACAGGCAGCTCGAGTTCCGGTTCGAGTTCGTCCTCGAGTTCCGATAGTTCCGATTCGAGCAGTTCGGACAGTGAACACGAGGATGCGACGCCGAATGCTAACGCTAGTGTGGATCATACTGGCGATGATAGGTATGTAATATATATGTACTAATATTATAAATGCGAAAGTAACTCTGTCTGTATGTCTGTTACTCAATCACGCATAAACTACTGAACCAATTTTCATGAAATTTGGTATGGAGATATTTTGATACCCGAGAAAGGACATAGGCTACCTTTTATTGCGATATATGTACCACGGGCGAAGCCGGGGCGGACCTCTAGTATACTAATATATTAATATTGTAATGTAAAGCTGAAGAGTGTGTACGCGCTAATCTCAGAAACTAGTGGTCTGATTTGAAAAATTGATTCGGTGTAAGATAGCCCATTTATCGAGGAATGCTATAGGCTATATATCATCAGAGTGGAACTATGCGGATAAAATCGCGGGGCATAGCTAGTAATATATAAAATTTATTTATTTTTGTTAGTGCCTGTATTTCTTTGTTTCCTATTGGAAAATCTGTTAATCCATACTATAATAATATAATAATATTATAAATGCGAAAGTAATTCTGTCTGTCTGTCTGTTACTCAATCACGCATAAACTACTGAACAAATTTTTATGAAATTTGGTATGGAGATATTTCGATACCCGAGAAAGGACATAGGCTACTTATTATCCCGGGAAAATGACGCCATCCCGGAAATCCCACGGGAACGGGATCTTTGCGGGTTTTTCTGTGACTGCGCGGGCGAAGCCGCGGGCGGAAATCTAGTATTATAAATGCGAAAGTTTGTGAGGATGGATGTATGGATGTTTGTTACTCTTTCACACAAATACTACTGAACAGATTACAATAAAATTTGGCATGTAGGTGGCAGAAGACCCAAAAATGAAACCCGTTTCGCGTTGTCACGCGTGAACGGGTGAACCGATTTCGATAATTCTTTTTTTATTATATTCCTTGAAGTACTAGGATGGTTCTTATGTAGAGAATACGTGAATATGTACCACGGGCGAAGCCGGGGCTGACCGCAAGTTACTAATAAAATTACCCTTTTACGAATACGAATAACGACTCGGACCCGGAGCGTTCCACCAACACTATCCTTACTGATATTATAAATGCGATAGTTTGCGTGTCTTTTACGTTGTATCAGAGCGATTTTTGGCTAGAATTGTTGTGTCTGGATATAGTTAGGAGGCTAGAGAGTGATATAGGTCACTTTTACCGCTTTTTGATACTGAAAGTTGGATATTTACGGTCACTTTTAAGAGAATTTTCTGTGAAAAACTACTTTTAAACTGTTATATTTAAAAGATGAATGAGGAAATCAATGCGGGAATAAATAATGTACACCGGCTAGAATCGAGACTGACTTTTTATTTTTCAAATACCCACTTAGTAAATATTATCACGCACAGATAATTCATAATGCAAATACACTACATATTACTAAATTTGACGACGCGGTTGGCGCAGTGGTAAAGTAACTGCCTACTGAGTCGACGGTCCCGGGTTCGATCCCCGGTCAGGGCAAATATTTGTGCGATGAACTCAATTATTTGTTCTTGGGTCTGGGTGTTATCTATATATGTATTTATTAAATATTATATTTATCGTCGCCTAGTACCTATACAAGCCTTAATTGAGCTTACTGTGGGACTAGGTAATAATAATTTGTGTGATAATAATGTCCTATAATATTTATTTATTTATATTTATTTCCAGCCGTTCGTTCGGCGCCTGGTCCTACACTCGCACGTCCGGTACGAATACCGACTCCGGATCCGATTCGGATCCGGAGCGGTCTACCGACGCACTGTTACCGCCACCGACACTACCGACAGACGAGATCAGCGAGAGCGATAACGAATCGCCCGATAAGAGCTTCCAGTGTCATATATGCAAGAAGTGGTATTCGACAAGGGTTACGCTCAAGTGAGTATGATAATATATTGTCGAGCCAATTTAATAGGCAACATTTGACGTCTATCAATTTAGAGGTAACCTGCTTAAAAACATCGATTAATGTGAATTAATCGATACGGACTTGAAGCATTTGTAAATCGAACTTGAAACACATGTCAATTTTAAAATTCATCAGGCGAATCCCTGTCCCAGTAATATACTTTCTTTCGTAAATTTAAAAAGCAAAATAAGACAAGTAGGTATAATACATAATTAAAAAAAACACAACGCATTTATTAATTTATGATGATTTTTATTCACAAGTAATGAATGTATTCGATTCTAGATTGTCAGATTTCAATTTTTAGAGTAACCTCTCTGGTATTTAAAAAGAAAAAGGTTTATTGATACAAAATTGTAGCAACGTCTGTTCTTTAAATCAGTAATTGTTTATTTAGAATGGTTTATCAGTAAAATCAAATCTTAAAATTACTTGTATCGGTCATTATTATTATAAATATTATGTAATTGTAATTGAAAAAAGTTAAGCAAATGTGCAGTTCTAACAAAACGAAATACATATCATGTTATTCTATGTCGTCGTTACTAGGTTACGTTGTTGAATTTTGTTGAACTGTCAAATGTTGCCTATTAAAATGGCTCTACTATAAATATACATAATATGTTTGTATATTTATCAGCCATCTGGTTTCCATAACGATAATATATTTATTTATTATATAATACATAGAAATATTTATTTATTATTATTTTTACGTAGAATCCATCGTCGTGTCCACCAAAACCGCGGCGGTGGTGCGGCTTCCCGTTCCCGCGCTCGGAACGATCGTTACGAGTGCGACTGTTGTAACGAGACGTTTGCACGACGCGAACGACTCGTACATCACAGGTGAGTGTCAGAAGTGAAACCGCTCAATTTATTGAAGTGAAACTTCTTTATCGGGGTTGGACAAAAATTTAGTGTAACATTTTTGCGTTACGCCATACTCGTGACATTTTTAAGCTCATAAAGAAGTTTCACTTCTTACGTGTGTACTCTAGTACACGCATACATAATATTTTTGCTATTTATTTAAATAAAATACACACAACAGGTCACAATCTTGCCGGACCCATAGGCGACATATCAATTTCGGGAGCAGATCGCAATCCAACTGTGTACAATTACTATTATAATGACATACAGCTTACAGTTATTTAAAGCGTGTTACAAATTAATTCGTAATTAAAAATTCAATAATTAATCGAATGCATTGGTCGTTGGTTCATATCCGGCTTGAAGGACCAGAATGTACGGTTTGCAATTATTTAATATTATATGAAATAAAATAATCATTTAACTATGAAAAACTTGTAATAAACGAAAATTATAATCTATAGTAATATTATAAAGCTGAAGAGTTTGTTTGTTTGTTGGAACGCGCTAATCTCGGGAACTACTGGTCCGATTTGAAAAATTCTCTCGGAATATTACACGTATCATCTAATTACTATATAGAAGACTAGCTGCTCCGCGCGGTTTCACACCCGTGGCTCCACTCCTGTTGGTCGTAGCGTGATGATATATAGCGTATAATCTTCCCCGATAAATGGGCTATCTAACACCGAAAGAATTTTTCAAATCGGACCAGTAGTTCCCGAGATTAGTGCGTTCAAACAAACAAACAAACAAATTCTTCAGCTTTATAATATTAGTATAGATTGGGAATTTTGCTATATACCCGCACTTAACTTTTCCAGGGCTGAAGCACACCGCGGCGCTATGACGGTGCGCTGTGAGGTGTGCCGCAAGTGCTTCGAGGACGAACAGGAGCTAGCGCAGCACGACAGCACGCACACCGCGGACGAGCGGGCCGGTATGTACACATTTTTTCCGTTAAAAAACTTTAAATCGATGTTTAAATTGAGTTTCCCTACTGTATGTATCTGTATACTGTATGTATATCGGGTAAACGGTCTTAGGTCGGCTGCCGGCACACCCGGAGTGCAACCCGTCTTTTTTTTAACCTCTTCGGTTAAAATATTTTAAATTGATGTTTTAATTGAGTTTCCCTACTGTATGTATCCGTATACTGTATTTATATCTTGCAAACGCTATCTCGCTTCAAAGAGGGGCCACTGAAAATCAGTGTTGCAACAGCTGCGTTGCAATTTATGCTGAGTGGCTATCATTTTGGCTCCACTTCTTAATTTTATATCTTTTAATTTAGTTATATATATTTTATTTTTACTGTGTTTGAATTGTATTGTCTTAATCTAATTGTATTGTGTGCGTGTTATTTTTTGTGGAGTCAAATAAATGATCTTTCTTCTTTTGACGACGCGGTTGGCGCAGTGGTAAAGTAACTGCCTACTGAGCCGACGGTCCCGGCTTCGATCCCCGGTCAGGGCAAATAATTGTGTGATGAACTCAATTATTTGTTCTTGGGTCTGGGTGTAATTATCTATATATGTATTTATTAAATATTATATTTATCGTCGCCCAGTACCCACAATACAAGCCTTAATTGAGCTTACTGTGGGACTAGGTCGATTTGTGTAATAATCTTCTCTTATATATAAAAATGAATCGCAAAATGTGTTGGTAAGCGCATAACTCGAGAACGGCTGAACCGATTTCAATAATTCTTTTTTTATTATATTCCTTGAAGTACCAGGATGGTTTTTATGTAGAGAAAACATAAATATGTACCACGGGCGAAGCCGGGGCGGACCGCTAGTGTTCTATAATATTTATTTATTTATTTATTATTTATTATTTATTTATTCTTCTTCTTGCAAACGGCGTCAGGTCGGTGCGGCACGTGCGGGCAGCGCTTCCCGCGCTACGAGCTGCTCCGGCGCCACACCGCCGCCGCGCACCCGCCGCCCGCGCGCCTGCCGCACGCCTGCCACCAGTGCGGCAAGCGCTTCGGCCACGCGCACTCGCTCACGCGCCACATGCACAACCACGCCAAGCAGCTGTACCGGTGCGTCGTGTGCAAGGTGAGTGCGATACGTGTGCATAGTCCAGGAGACATCGACTATTTTTGCACTTGATTACTATAAAAAAAAAAATAAATAAAAACGCCCATTTTTGCATTAAATTACTATAAATAAAAAAAGTTCATTTATTTGTTATTAGTCCAGGATCCATCGCCCATTTTTGCATTAAATTACTATAAATAAAAAAAGTTCATTTATTTGTTATTAGTCCAGGATACACCGCCCATTTTTGCATTTAATTGCTATAAAAAAAAGTTCATTTATTTGTTATTAGTCCAGGATCCATCGCCCATTTTTGCATTTAATTACAATGAAAAAAAAAAAAGTTCATTTATTTGTTATTAGTCCAGGATCCATCGCCCATTTTTGCATTAAATTACTATAAATAAAAAAAGTTCATTTATTTGTTATTAGTCCAGGATACACCGCCCATTTTTGCATTTAATTGCTATAAAAAAAAGTTCATTTATTTGTTATTAGTCCAGGATCCATCGCCCATTTTTGCATTTAATTACAATGAAAAAAAAAAAGTTCATTTATTTGTTATTAGTCCAGGATACACCGCCCATTTTTGCATTTAATTGCTATAAAAAAAAGTTCATTTATTTGTTATTAGTCCAGGATCCATCGCCCATTTTTGCATTTAATTACAATGAAAAAAAAAAAAGTTCATTTATTTGTTATTAGTCCAGGATCCGTCGCCCATTTTTGCACTTGATTACTATAAATAAATAAAAAACTAAAAATAATTAAATTTGTGTATAATTATTAGTCAAAATTGTCAGCTGTGATGTGTACCTATTTATTACCTATAAGCTATCTTAACTATGTAACAAATTTTATTACTGTGTATGTACAATAAAGAGTATTTCATTCATTCATTCATGTAAATAAATAAATAAATAATATTGCCCGCAGGCGTCCTTCGCCCGAGCGGATCAGCTCGCGCAGCACTTGAACAGTCACCTCGCGAACTACAAGCGTCTCAAGCGATAGGCGTCTTGGCAGACTTTTTGAGAGCTAGCGATTGTTTTCCCATTTTGAGCCTTATCTCTCACATGTTAGGTTCGAATTAGTATGGCGAGGTGTATTATGAACGTATTGGATCAACATTTGATGTTATTGAAGTGAAACTTCTATAACGGAGTTGGAAAAAATTTAGTGTAACATTTTTTCGTTACGCGTGACATTTTTCCGTTACGCGCCATCTTTTTCTTATCCCTACCACGCGTGATTCGACGTATTTCTGTAAAGTTGCATATTATAGTAAATTATTTTCTGAAAAATAAGGTCATAAAGAAGTTTCACTTCTTACGTGTGTACACTAGTACATGCACACATTTTTTTTTGGTAGGATATAATTAAATTGATCGTACTTTATGTACACTTGAAATATTTGATGGAATAAAATATGTTTTAGTCAGTTGTTGATCCAATAGGTATTTAATGTGAAGCAATAGCAAGATGAAATTGTCGAGAAAAGTGATGAACAGAAAACGATGCGGCTCTCAAGTAAGTGTTGGATGTTTTAAGTCATAAGTTAAAGTGTTAAGATGTTAAAATTATAGGCCGGTTACACACGGGGCGTTTGTCCCGAGACCTAGGTGGGCGTGTTTTTTGTCTGTGTCTATTTTAGTTTATTTTCTCCACACTAGAACCAAAACTGCGACAATATCTATGTATAATATCGTTTTTGTCTCCTCGGTATATCTTATGTTAACATAAATTACATGTATGTAAATAAATATAACTATGGGGGTATGTACATGTACATATTGTGTAGTATTGTAACGTGCGAGGTGGGATTGTTTTTTATGAATAAAATGAACACTAATTGTGGCTTAAAATTTGTTCTCTCATTTTTGTTCGAAAAATTACAGAAATCAAACACATCGTGGATTGCAATATTACTTTTTAAAGTGAAACTTTTATTACATCGTCTCAAACTTTTTGGTCTGTGTAGCGCATGTCGCGTGACGGTCGACTGCCGAGTAGGTATAAAGCAGTGTTCGGAACCGTACGATAATTATCGTACAAATACGATAATTTTGTGCCTAAGTTTCACTTTTACCGTGGTTTCATAAAACCACACAACATTTTTTTTTGTATATTTATCGTTTTTAATATTTTAAAGTTTGTTTGTCTGTTCATCAAAACACCATAAAACGCAATCCCATGTTGAACGTGCATAGGTATAAATTAAGATACAAGATACACGGAGCGTTTTAACCGCGGCGTGTTCAAGCTGTACAAGTACTATAGATAGAGTGGGACAGATAGATACTTAGGAAGATTTAAAATAAAGTATGTAGTACCTATGCAATAAAATAATTGTCCAAAAAAAATTGTAATTCAAGAGATATTCTATCTCTTTCTAACTGGGAAAAATCTCTATCTATAATACATGTATGGTTCAAGCTTAATTCACTGTTCCCATATTTTAAGCAATTTTCACAATATGCAAATATATATTTAAGACCGCTTACATACGAGGCGGTTGTTTCACTAAAGAGCGTATTTAGATGATACTGAAATTTACCAAAAAATTGATTTTTATGTACCTACAAATAATTTTATCGTTATTTTTGCCACTGTTGAAAATACCCGGTTTGTTATAAGTACTTGAACATAATTCTTTCAAGTTACTAAGTATAGTTGAAAATTAGAGTCCCAAATGTAGGTAGTTAATAGTAGAAGGTAGGTATGGGTTTCTGATTCAAATTTATATGATTTCTTTCGCTAAATGTAATTTTGTAGATGCCTGATCACCTACTTGTCCGTACAGAAAATCGATCAGTGAAACAGATGTATTATGCTTATACATCTACAAAAGAAACTATGTAGTAAATATATGATAATAATTGTGTAATTTATTCAATTTACTTCAAAAAATTTCAATAAAATGCAAGATTTCGTTCAAGTTAAAATTAAAACTTGCTTCGCAACTTGACATCGGTTAATATTTAATAACAACTTTAGTTTTACATGGAAGCTAATTAAAATATATTTTTCTACTCTAAAATGTCCGTGTCGTCTGTTAAATATAAGTGATGATACATGCGAGCGTTTGGAACGCGGCGTTTTACAACACAGTACGCATAGGCGGTTGAAAAACGCCGCGTGTTGTTTTCTATTATTTTGTACCTATATATTTTGTCACTTTGCACTTAGAATTATGGTGTAACGAAGTGTATGCTTTTATCGGTGTGAATGTCGATCTAAAAAAGCTAGCGTAGCGTTTGAACTTACTAAACATTGACGTAACTGTACTCGTAGTGAAAAAAGTGCTTTTATTATGGCAATAAATTACTTTTTAAATGTATAAAATAATGCTTCTTCCACACGAGGCCCTTTGAAATACTGCAACCGGCTCTGTGTAGACGAAACATTGTCATTACCTGTGTAACTACATCAATCTAGCTTTTTTAGATCAACACTAAAATAACTTGTAAGGTTATTTATAAATCTGTTAGACGTAACTTTATATTTGTTAATTATTAATTATTTTGTAGAGAAATTGTGTTATAGTTAGGAATAAATGGAATTTTTATGGTGCGACAAGGACGCACTTATCGCGATGTCGTTTGCTAGAAAAGGACAAGAGATTTGTATGAAATGCGTTCAGAGTGTCTTTTATTGTGGCGATGGTTTTGTTGAGGACTAAAAAAGTGTAAATTTCGATTACGAAAAATGTGGGTAGTTAGAAAATACGTGTATCGCTGTCTCTTTCCAACACACTGTATTGTGTTATTTCCTTCTCTCTCTCGCTTGAGTATTAACAATATGTGTTTTTTCGCACGCGATGTAATACAATATGTATATCTCTTTCTATCCTTTTGAATCAAAATACGAAAGTATCTACTGTCCCTCTCTTATATAAAAATTGTTTTCGATTTTTTATTGAAACAGTTTTTCCTTTTGACTTAATCAGCAATAATATAGACTATGTTTATCAAAAATTAATAATATTATAGATGTAATATGTATGTATGTACGCCTTATATAAAATATATATATTAAAAATGACCCAAATCAGGGATATCTTTCTACTGAAAGAACTACCTATTCATATTTCCTAGATTAAAAATCATTTTAATCACTTTGTGTTACATTTTGAAGTTAATTCAAGTACTGTTCAATTTATTCATTCCTTCATTCGACTCTTATACAAGCTAAGTAATACGAGTGTCAATTTCAATTGATAATAACTCTTTTCACAATAGAATAAGGTCCATTTTCAAATGTACATATTTCTTTTGTATTACGTATATTTTTTTTTAATATTATTGTGAAAATAATGTTTTTGTCGAATAGATGTAGAGGATTTGATGTAATTTTCACGGATAGATAGTCGGCAGTGTAATAATTGTGAAATGATTTTTCGAATTAATGGTACGGGTTTTTTTATGTACAACGATGGCCGAATTATTGGGAACACTTGATTATTAGTAATTTTTATGTTTTTAGGTTTATAATATAATGAATCTAAATTAAGTTAGATGTCTAGGAATTATTTATTTTACAAACAACCGCCCGGTCTTTTGTTTTTTAACTTTTATTTTGTATGAGTTTAATTGTTATCCAAGCGCAGAGAAATCTTAGAAACAAACATCGTGAAAATCAACGATGCGATGTGACTAACGCGACTTTATTTTGTGTAATATAATTATTATATTATTTACACATACGGAAATGAAATAAGGGTGTTTTTTATAAATAAGAAAACTAATAACGGTGTCTTTTTTCAATTACATGTGTGGTTTACAAAGAAATAATTATAATGGTACGTTATATATAAGTAATTATATCAAAATTAATTAACAATCAACGTTAATATGAATTGTTCCTAATATTTTGGCCATCTACTGCAGATATTTGTTAAAATTATACGCATCATGATTTATATTATAATAGTGTTCCCATATATGTGTCCGGCAGTTTATTGTGTTTCACACTAAAATTGTAATGTTATCGAAATGTTTCCACTAAATATGCTCGTTAGAGAAAATGGCGACGTAACGTGAACGGGTGATGTGCAAGATACAGACAAACACACACACAATATTATTAATATTATATTATATTAAATATAGAGTTTTATTTAATATGTGTGTTTTATTTATGCAATCCCTGGATAGGTGAATTAAATCGAAGTAATTATCATCTCAAATACATTTTTTTACCCATTTATGGGATGAAATTTGTTATTATAATATACTAACTTACCGCCCGCGGCTTCGCCCGCGTTTCAAAGAAAAACCTGCATAGTTCTCGTTCCCATGTAATTTCCGGGATAAAACCTATCCTATGTGTTAATCCAAGTCACCCTCTATATGTGTGCTAAATTTCATTGTAATCGGATCAGTAGTATTTGCGTGAAAGACTAACAAACATAAATACATCCATCCTGACAAACTTTCGCATCTATACTAATATTATAAAGCTGAGGAGTTTGTTTGTTTGAATGCGTTAATCTCAGGAACTACTGGTCCGATTTGTAAAATTCTTTCGGTGTTAGATAGCCCATTTATCGAGGAAGGTTATAGGCTATAGGTATTAGGTATATCATCACCCTAAACCAACAGCAGCGGAGCAATGCGGGTGAAACTGCGCGGCACAACTAGTTTATAATATTATAGTAGTAGGATAGGATAGGATTCTTGTATTACGTATTAATAATAATTACTAGCAAGCCGGGCGAACTCCGTTTCGCCACCAGAGACACCTTTTCTTTGCTATAAACCTCACAGAGCCCGAGACCTTTCCAACGAATGCAAAACCGCGGAAATCGGTTCGTGCGTTCTGGAGTTATAGCGTCAGGAAGGAAAACCCGACTTATTTTTATATAGTAGAAAAATATGTACTTCTATAAAATAAAATAAGTTCAAATTCGATAAATAAATAGTGCAGAAATAAAATATTTGCAATACGCTGTTAAAGTTTTATCGTGTTATAGCTGAAATTCATAAAAATGGTTGCGATATAGACATGTTCTTGTTAACTTCGATTCTTGGTAAGTTTTTCTGAATACAAAATATATGTTCAACTACCGGTCCTCCCTGGCTTCGCCCGTGGTACATGTTCACGTTTTCTCTCTATAAGAACCATCCTCGTACTTCAAGGAATATTATAAAAAAAATGTGTGCGCGTACTAATGTACACACGTAAGAAGTGAAACTTCTTTATGACCTTATTTTTAAATTACGTCGAATCACGCGTGGTAGGGATAAGAAAAAATGTATGCGTGTACTAGAGTACACACGTAAGAAGTGAAACTTCTTTATGACCTTATTTTTAAATTACGTCGAATCACGCGTGGTAGGGATAAGAAAAAATGTATGCGTGTACTAGAGTACACACGTAAGAAGTGAAACTTCTTTATGACCTTATTTTTAAATTACGTCGAATCACGCGTGGTAGGGATAAGAAAAAATGTATGCGTGTACTAGAGTACACACGTAAGAAGTGAAACTTCTTTATGACCTTATTTTTAAATTACGTCGAATCACGCGTGGTAGGGATAAGAAAAAATGTATGCGTGTACTAGAGTACACACGTAAGAAGTGAAACTTCTTTATGACCTTAAAAATGTCACGAGTATGGCGTAACGCAAAA
The DNA here is from genome assembly GCF_061535395.1 of Colias eurytheme. NCBI lineage: Eukaryota > Metazoa > Arthropoda > Insecta > Lepidoptera > Pieridae > Colias > Colias eurytheme. The sequence continues at coordinate 631,116 of NC_143010.1, read as the reverse complement.
ATGTCACGCGTACGGCGTAACGCAAAAATGTCACGCGTACGGCGTAACGCAAAAATGTTACACTAAATTTTTGTCCAACCCCGATAAAGAAGTTTCACTTCAAAAAGATGGCGCGTAACCGAAAAATGTCACGCGTAACGAAAAAATGTTAGTTACCCCGATAAAGAAGTTTCACTTTAAAAAGTCACGAAATCGGTTCAGCCGTTCTCGAGCCTTGTTCAACACATTTGGCGATTCATTTTTATTATAAAGAATACTCGCTGTCCCGGCAAACGTTGTTCTGCCTTACTCTTCATCATTTAGGGGTATGAAAAATAGATTCTCAGACCTACCCGATATGCACACAAAATTTCATGAGAATCGGTCCAGCCGTTTTGTAGGAGTATGGTAACTAACATTGTGACAGGAAAATTTTATATATATAAGATTAATTCTCTTTATAGGTTACATTTTCCAACCTTTATATAAAGGTTGGAAAATGTACCTAGTTGTTTACCAAATTTCATGCAAATCGGTTCAGTGGAACTGTTGAAAAAGAGGGTGTGTGCCGAGCACACATGTCAGAAGTGAAACTTGTTTATCTTTAGCAAGATTCAAAGATACCAAAATCGTCGCATAACTCCCATGATGTGACGGTATTTCCATGACGCGACCTTGTAATATATATGTATTTATATTCTCAACGCACTTAAAAAATTTTCACTTTTAAAAACATTTTAACTATCTCTGGAATTTAACAATATGATACAATGTATTATATAAATAAACTAGCTTACCGCCCACAGCTTCGCCCGCTTTGTCTAAAACCTAATAAATTATATACTAAAACCTTCCTCTTGAATCACTCTATCTATTAAAAAAAGCCGCATCAAAGTCCGTTGCGTAGTTTTAAAGATTTATCTAAGCATACAATGGGATATAGGGACAGAGAAAGCGACTTTGTTTTATACTATGTAGTGATTAATATAATATTAACAATATTCTAAAAATAATTACATTAGTTTTAGGTTCATTCCTCAAAGCCAACTGTTACATAGAAGATTATACACCAAGTCAAGACCACGCAATCGAACTTATAAACTTTTTAGATTTACTAAATAACAGAGAAGTTGATAGCAATCAGTACGATACTCGAAAGAAATCAAGATATTTGGAAGGTTTGTTTAGTACGGTCTACTTAATCTATACAGGGTGTAATCGTTAAGTGTGCACAGGCGATTATTCCGTAACTATTGCCGATATCAAAAAACTTTATACAGATATCGAAAGCCCTTTACCTAATGACTTAATGAATAAAATGACAACAATAGCTTTTTAAAAATAAAACGGGAAATATCAAAGTTCAAACCATCAAAGTTCTTGAGGGACGTATGGGATTAGATTTTTCCAAGAAGCTTATATCTTATACACTGGAGATTTCGGTATGAACATTTGACGTGTAACAAGAAAATTGTTGTGTTCTATCACTTTCACACCTAACTTGGTATTGCCACTGTTAATACGAAGTTTTCCCAAGGCTACTATGTATGCTGTAATATTCTGTGCAAAAGGTTAGTTTTTGTACATGAGTTTGTTGATAAATTGCCAACAACGTCATTCAGAAGCATTGTTGGATGAGACAATTATTATTTATGCTAAATAAAATAAGTATCTGAACCAATTATTAAAAAGCGATATTCCCTGATTATGGGTAGTTACCATAATAAAATTGTAGCAACTCTCACTTTGACAATATGGCATAAGTGTCAAAAAAATTTCGTCGCTTCGAATATTTAAGTTAATATTGTTGCGTATTTAATAAATATTTTCCGAATATTAATAATGTATTGCATTGTGAAAAATTGCAGAAGTTTTTGGACACCAAATTCTGGCCTATAATTTCACAGGCAAGTGTATATTTACGTTATTTACAATATTCCTCAATACTCATGCATTTACCTGTTTAGAATCATTTTAATGGCAAAAATCGTCAAATTTATCATCATTTTACTAAGCAATCATGTTAAATAAGTTCTTTTCCTAATACTTTCATCATTTTTCAACAAGTTTTTAACAAACAAATTTAACAAGTAAGGTAACCATGATGATGGGTTTTTACGGATAGCGACGATAATATATTGCTAAACAATATTATGATGAACATTTAGAACACCATTTTAAATTTTTTTATACTAGTAATGAAACAGCACACGACATCGGTATTGCACTCACATATTGTGGTTTGTTCTTTTTTACATTGAAATTTATACTTTTTAACCTAATATTTTTTTGTTTTACGTATTTCAGCTTTCCAAAAATGAAATAAAAAGAAATAAATGGCTGTCTATAGTGCCTATCAAGGGTAATATTTATCAACATGCCAGAATATGCAGTTTGCATTTTAAGCCTGAGGATTACGGTCCAGAAAAAAAATACCTTTTGAAAAGTGCTATACCTTTTTATTTACCACATTCTTGTTACTGCGTCTCAACTGATAAAGTAATTTTAATTATATTATAATTAACCAGCATGAAACCATTAGTAACCGTAAGTACAGCTCCTGAAAGACATACGAATTTCTGAGAACTGTAATATCGTTACCACACATCAACACTAGCGATGCAACTCTCCCTTTGGAATATTGAAAAGTTTTAGACTGAAGCTTGAGTAACCAAAACGATGTTTGAATGTATGTAGCACTCATTTTAATTAAAAAATCGTAGTATGAGATCAAAAGTTATCAAGCGTTATTTAAAACTATCATTCTCTACCAATTAAAATGGTATGTACCTATAAAGATGATAATTATTCATGTAAGTTGACCAGTAATATTATAATATAAATACTGTTAAAAATATATGTCGTTATTATTTATAGACCATGATTTTTAGTTTTTTTTATTTCGAAAAATCCTGAATGTACAAACCAGTGTGGTCACCCACAGAAAGAGACAAAAAACAACACTGACGTCATTCAAGGTTATATTTTCTTGTGACAAGTTAATGGTCATAGTGCAATCTCCAGTGTATTAGATATAAGCTTCTTGGATTTTTCAATTAAAACATCAGTAAGTACTTAATTAAGTAAAAAAAATATTTATAAATTATGAGCAAAAAATTGCACGCAGGCCATACACAGGGAAATAAGGACAGAGAAAGCGACTTGGGGTTTCTTTAGAGAACTGCCGCACGTATTATAGGTTTTTTGTGGGTGGGGGATGGGGGGGAGGAGGGGGGGACCCTCCCACCAAAAGGGGAAAGTTAGGAAACCAATAGTTTTGGAGAAAAATCAATTTTCTTATTCTAACCTCAAAATGGTTGGAATTGGTGTAACAAAAATTTTACGATACATAAATAAAATACAAACAAGTTGTGAAAACCTACGTAGTTTTTTTTATTTGAGTGGGAATCGCCCTAAAGTCGCTTCTGGCACTCGCCGGCCGCAGCCGCGGCACGCTCGCTTCGCTCGCTCGGCTCGTGCGGCAGTTCAAATGTTAACCTAATACGCTCGTCGCTTCGCTCCTCGCTACCTATTTGAATACTAAAAGTTTAATAGTTTTTTAACCTACGATTTTTTTAAAGCTATTGCGTAGCTTCTATCGCGGGCCTTGAGCGCGGGGACCGAATCCAGAAATTGCATAACGAAAAACCTCACGCTCCCCTCTCCGACGGGCACGGAGGTGCGGCTTGAAGGCATGCTATGCAATAGCTTTGCCGCGGCAGTCCCCGAGTGCCACACGTCTTTTTTGTTTGAGTGGCAATCGCCCTTTAGTCGCTTCTGGCACTCGCCGGCCGCTGCCGCGGCACGCTCGCTTCGCTCGCTCGGCTCGTGCGGCAGTTCAAGAGTAAACCTAACACGCTCGTCGCTTCGCTCCTCGCTACCTATTTGGATATTAAAAATAAAAGTTTAATAGTTTTTTAACCTACCTACGTAGATTTTTTTGTTTGAGTAGGAATCGCCCTAAAATCGCTTTTGGCACTCGCCGGCCGCAGCGTAAAGTCACAGTACAGTGAAATGGAACGTCTTGGTCCGCTTTTTTGCACAACAAAACGGATAAATGCACTTTTTTCGCACAAAAAATTATTAACTTTAAAAATTAATAACTAAAAAACTACAAGTTTCCTAACGATAATATTTTGGAATTACAATCTTACATTACCTAGCTAACTAAAAATATAAATGTTTCCAACAAATTCGTGCGGCAGTTAACTAAAGCCAACCCAGCGACTTTGTTTTATGCTATGTAGTGATATAAATAGGACTGAAGTAATTTTATTAAAGTGAAACTTTTATTACATCGTCTCAAACTTTTTGGTCTGTGTAGCGCATGACGGTCGGCTGCCGAGTAGGTATACCTACTCGGCAGCCGACCGTCACGCGACATGCGCTAGCGCTACACAAAGCAGTGTTCGGAACCGTTTGAACAGTTTCACTTTTACCGTGGTTTCATAAAACCACACAACATTTTTTTGTATAATGTAATTTATTTCAATACAGAATCATCACAAAACAACAACAAAATACAGGATCTAATAAAAGTATTGCAGAAGAACTATTATATCGATAATGAAGATGATTACAAGGATAGACTACATTACATTAGTAATCCTGAAGTTATAGATGAATATAAAGCCAATTTGCATAGCAAGAGGTAAATTATAATAATATTATTAAATATACAGGGTGTCCCACTGTTGGTATAATAAGCTCAAAGGAGGTTATAGTTTTGCATACGCTGAGTACGTAAAAAATAATTAAAAAATTCCAGACGCATTTTTTTTTCAAATAGATGAATTCTTAAAACTCTATGTGTACACCCATAACAAGCGAGCCGCCCAACTTTGCCACCAGCACGTGAGCTATCGTTTAAGATTATGTTTTCATAGATAAAATGCTCATATTAGAGAAGCGGTATATGCCGGCTGCGCGAAGCTAGAGAAGAAAACATGGATTTTCAGGAAAAATTTAGCAAAAAATTTTGGACGTAATTTTTTTTTTAAGTATTTTTTACGTGATCAGTGTATGCAAAACTACAAGTTCCTTCGCGCTTAGCATACCAATAGTGGGACACCCTGTATAAACTTATTTCAAGACAATTTTTCACACACGGCACTATCTGATCCCATACTAAGCTTTGTTGTTGCTTTCGCTTGTGTTATGGAAACCAGATGGCTGATAAACATACATATTATATGTATAATTTGAAATAAATACATATATATAGATATTTAACACCCAGACACAGAGCAAACGTATGTTCATCACACAAATATTTGCCCGGGTGGGAATCGAACCCACGACCTCTGGCTTGGAAGGCAGGGCCACTACCAACCAAGCCAACCGGTCAGTCTAATAATGTTTCAGTGTTTTATTTTACTCGAGTAGGTATTATAAGTGGAGATATTAAACATTTTCACTGAGTTTAAAGGCGATAACATCTTTATAAGCTTACTAGATTTCCACCCGCGGCTTCGCCCGCTTTGTCTAAAACCTAATAAATTATATACTGAAACATTCCTCGAGACCTACGTTCTATCTATTAAAAAAACTGCATAAGAATCGGTTGCATAGTTTGAAAGATTTAAGCATACAAAAGGACATAGGGACAAAGAAAGCGATTATTTTATACTATATTGTAGTTATTCTCACGAAATTGTTTTAGATTGTCACCAGAACTTTATAATGACGAAGAAGAAGAAAAGTCTTTGAAAGAGATACTACAAACATTAAGAAGAAATGCCGTGTTTCGTTTGAATAAACGTAAGATATATATTCTACAATATCATCTATAATTCTATAGTCTATACTAATATTATAAAGCTGAAGATATTGTTTGTTTGAACGCGCTAATCTCCGGAACTACTGGTCCGATTTGAAAAATTCTATCAGTGTTAGATCCATGCTGGTGAAACCGCAGAGTACGATATATTATTTATATCATATTAGTTTATGGTTACGGTCAAATTGTACAGTAAAGTCACAATATAGAGATAAAACTAGAAGGGAAACTTCATACAACACGTTTCAAATGCTAACGCACACAAGGAAGCGTGTTTACGAGAATCGTAAGGGTCTTACTAAGGGTATTCTTATCTTATATATAAAAATGAATCGCAAAATGTGTTGGTAAGCGCATAACTCGAGAACAGCTGAACCGATTTCGATAATTCTTTTTTTATTATATTCCTTGAAGTACGAGGATGGTTTTTATGTAGAGAAAACGTAAATATGTACCACGGGCGAAGCCGGGGCGGACCGCTAGTATATTATATATGTCACGGCTAAAGGTAGGTGAGAACATAAACTTAAGATTAGCCGGCTAAACTTAGGTTTATTTTCGACGAGGTGTTAATGTTAGTTTGTTCTATCTTTAGCCGGCTAAACTTAAGTGTAACCGCAGGCCCGTGGCTAAAAATGTCGGGGTGGGTAGATTTGGTTAGCGCCGGGCCGGTGGAGGGCTTGAGGGGCCCGCACAGTGCCAGAAAACACTCGCCCTGTTCCTTAGTCCTTACATGTATTATAGTAACCAAATCTACCCACCCCGACTCAGGGCAGAAAGCTGGTGGCTAGGTTAGGTTAGGTTAGAACTCTTAAGACCCGCACGAGCCGAGCGAGCGCAGCGAGCGTGCTGCGGCAGCAGCCGGCGAAGTGCCAGAAAACACTCGCCCTGTTCTTTACATGTATTATAGTAACCAAATCTACCCACCCCGACATTTTTAGCCACGGGCCTGCGGTTACACTTAAGTTTAGCCGGCTAAAGATAGAACAAACTAACATTAACACCTCGTCGAAAATAAACCTAAGTTTAGCCGGCTAATCTTAAGTTTATGTTCTCACCTACCTTTAGCCGTAACATATATATGTCAATTGTGATAATGTGTGTGCATGAGCCATTTCCAACGTGTTGTATGAAGTTTCCCTACTGGTTGTATCTGTATATTGTGGTTAAGTTGTCAGTAAAACTAGAAGAGTTAAGGTAAAAAGGTATTGTAGTGATGTCTTTCTGTAAACTGAAATGATGAAGAAGATTGTAGATATAATGAAAATAAATAAATATTTCAGGACTATTTTCACACACGGCACGATCTGATCCCATACTAAGCTTTCGCTTGTGTTATGGAAACCAGATGGCTGATAAACATACATTATAATTTGAAATAAATACTTATATAGATAATTTACACCCAGATACAGAGCAAACATCAGCTATGATCAAATATTTGCCCTGGGTAGCAATCGAACCCACGACCTCTGGTTTGGAAGGCTAACCTGTCAGTCTAAATGGCTAAAAAGCTTTCTGTATGTTTTATTTACTATAAAATTAACAAGATTACATAATTTTCAGCTGAAGACATCTCTGGCAATGCTGTTGCACTTCGACTCGGCAAAAAAATCGGTCAATCTTTAGAAAATATAGATGATAAACCAAAATATAACGATTATAGTGACAAAGAGCATTATCCAAAGAAAGATACAGATTTCAATGCAGCACGCGATACAATAACAAAAAAATATAATTGGGCAGATAGTTTAGAAACTGTTAAAAAAGATAGAAAAAAGATCAGACAGAAAAAGATTGTAGTAGAGAAGACTAGACCTAAATTGAAGTTTAAACCTAAGATTGCACAAGATTCGCTACCTTATAAAAAGATTAAGAAATATACGTCATACGGACGGACATCGATACCTTATGTTGGTAAATTGGGTATTTATGAGGAAAAATAAATGAATGATTTACTTCTTTTATTTTATTTATGTTCTTGGATAACATACTAACATAGACTTAGGGCGCTTTCCACTAATAATGTGCGAGGATGTGTAGCGAGGAATGTGTTTATGAATAACCAATAGTATCGCCACAGTATTACCATCCTACAGTATGGCGACGAATGTACTTGTGCAGAGAAACGGAGGGGAACTGGCGGGGGGTCGGGCGACGCGGGCCGCTTAATGCAATCACGCTGAGTTTGCATTAACTATCGCGAAAGGACGACGCAGTCGTATTTTTTGTGTAATAATTTTATTATACATAGGTATTTACATATTCTATTATGACGCGCAAAAACTGTTCCGTTTACGGATGTAAATCTACATTGAAATCCCAGAAGGAAACAATATTTCAGAAAGATTGTATTAATTGTACCTATCTGTTGAATTAAAATCAAAGCTATGTATATGTTGTCCTCATTATTTTCTAATCAGATTGTACATCCCAATGCGAATGCATTACTTAGTTAAATGGTATAATATACAATTAAGAACATCCAAAAATAAAGTGTCCACGTAAATAATATTTAGCAGTGCAATATCTGTAATTATATATTTATGAACAAATAATTACATCAGATTTAATAATCGCAATTATTTTGAATGTACATATGAATAAATGATTTCATCATAATATTAATAATCAAAATTGTTTTATTTCCCATTTGTTGCAACCCTAGCGTATTTTCGTGTGGCAGCGTAAGTACCTACGCTGGCGGCGGCATCGCGCGACATCAAAGGCGATTCCTTACTGTAGGAAATAATATTGTAATACTGTGGTATCGCTTCAAACTTCAAACTAAATGAAGCGATATGATTGGTTATTTACAAACACGTTCCTCGCTACGCATCCTCGTACATTATTGGTGGAAAAGCAACCTTATTCTGATTTCCTTAGAGACTATAGTTTATCACAAGTTGTCAGTTGTCATAATGTTTGCTCTTTCGTGCGAAAACCACTGATCGGATTTTAATGATATTTGGCAGTAATGTAGCCTATGTTATTTTATTAATCATCACATAATATATGTTAAATAAATATACTTATTTATACAAGTAAGTAGGTAATTGCTGATAACAACAAGACGAATAGTAAAAATTTACGCTGTTTTTCAGTGCTTACTTATAAAGTTATGGATCCAAGCAATAAATATTATAGATATAATATCATTGCATCCAAGGAAGAAAATAGCTTAGCCTTTTGCCACATCTCTTTTTGTTTTTTTTTTATGTTTTAAATTAACTTAATAAAGTTATATTCAAGTTTTATATCATTTTCAGTGGTAGTAAACCACCTACCTATTTCTTTCAATACTGACTCACATTTTACTTTTACATCGTAAAATATACGATAAAATTCGAATATACGTTTTACGTGGTTCAAAAATGATTTCAGTACACTGGTTTGGAATAGTGTGTATATTAGGTAAGTTTTATTCATAATTCATATGAATAAAAACATACTTCTCTATAAACACCTTTTCATCTTGCTATGTTGAATTAAACTGGTGGTCGCACAATGGTCGATATTTCATACTAGCAGCGCTTCGCGGTTTCACTCGCGTGGCTCCGCTCCTGTTGGTCTTAGAGTAATGATATATGTATAACCTATAGCCTTCCTCGATAAATGGGCTATCTAACACCGAAAGAATTTTTCAAATCGGATCAGTAGTTTTTGAGATTAGCGCGTTCAAACAAATAAACAAACTCTTAAGCTTAATCTATACTAATATTATAAAGCCGAAGAGTTTGTTTGTTCGTTTAAAAAATTCTTACGGTGTTAGATAGCCCAATAATCGAGGAAGGCTTTTATAGGCTAGCTATCATTACGCTAAGACCAACAGGAGCGGAGACGCGGGTGAAACCGCGGTGCACAGTTAACTAGTATTAAATACATTGTGATTCATAAATAATTATTTTTTTAGTATTATTAAGTGAATCTAGATCAAGAAAATACGATGTCGATTCTGAAGCTAGGAAGATTTACGGTCAAGATTTGAAGTCAGTTTTGCTTCGATTCAGAAAAACTCCGGATTACATACAAATATTGAATGAAGAAGTAAGTTGATTATTTAACATAATTCCCTACTTAATAAAAATAAATTAAGTTATAAAAATACTCTGTGTTTTTTTTTTTTGATCTAAGGTTTTTTACAATGAAAGACGACAAATCACTTGGCAACCCAGTAAAATGCGCACAGCGCGCGTTTTTTTTTTTAAATTCTTATTTGTATTCCATAGTGATCTTTATAATATTCATGTGAGAGTAAAAGCATTCAAATTTAGAAAAAAATGTGTGCGTGTTCTAGTGTACACACGTAAGAAGTGAAACTTCTTTATGACCTTTTTTTTCAAAAAATAATTTACTAACTATATGCAACTTTACAGAAGTACGTCGAATCAAAGATGGCGCGTAACGGAAAAATGTCACGCGTAACGGAAAAATGTCACGCGTAACGAAAAAATGTTACACTAAATTTTTTTCCAACCCCGATAAAGAAGTTTCACTTTAAAAATGACTTATTATTTAACGAATTAAATATATAGTTTTATATGCTTCTTGACTTACTCCTTGAAGCAAAATTGTTTCTTTAATTTATGACAAAAAAAAAACAAATGTCTTACCGCAAAAAACTTTAGACAGGGTTTAACTTTAAGCGCGGGTTCTCTTAAATCTGGCTATGTCGTATTTTACATAGACAACAATTAAAGAAGAATTAAAGTGACAGATCCCTGGTTTAAAGTTAGGCTGTGTTTAAATTGTTTTGTGGTAATACCACAGACTTCTAATGTCTATCTTAAATCTTTCAGCTGTCAACACTAAACGAGAAATTAAAAGTGGCTATGCTCCAGTATTCATTCTACTACGGTAAAAAACTGAAGGAAAGGGTCGAACAAGTGGTGTGCGATAACTCGACGAATGGGGTGCTACGTACACGGTCGACTAGTGGAGATTATTACACGTACATGATTTTTTTAATATGACTTATGACTTGACTTGGCTTGAAATATACACTTAATATTATTAAGCTAACGAGTTTGTTTGTTTGAACGCGCTATTCTCAGGAACAACTCGTCCGATTTGAAAAATTCTTTCGGTGTTAGATAGCCCATTTATGCTTTAGGCTATTATTATCAGGCTGAGACCAACAGTAGCTGAGCAATACGGGTGAAACCGCGGAGCAAAGCTAGTTATTAGATATTTTTTCACCAACAGCCTTCATGCTCAAGGCACGATCCAAATTCAAGTCTCCCGTTCATTCGCTCTTTCCTATACATAAACTTAAAGTTTATCTTATGAAAATAAACTGTATTATTCTAAACTTTTTCAATTAAGATTTTTTTCTATTTTCCATTTCTATCGCTCATCCATTCACATCTTCGTTCAGAAATTTATCTTATACACGTCTCATCATGCTACTTTTATGTTATTTCAACAGCAAATACATCGGCATCCACCGCAAGCCAATAGTACGACAGCACACACACAACATGTCCGGTGTGGAACGACTAGAGCAGTACATCAGATTGAACCCCACTCTATCACTTAATATGAGGAATAGGATGGTGGACCTTGGCTTTGAATATAGTGGGTGAGTAAACATTGATTTTGACATTGACATTGACAGTGACGTTGATAGTGACTTTGACAGTGACACTGGCAGTTAACATTGAGCGGCAAATTTCTTAAGCGCTGGTCTTCACCTGCGCAGAAGTAAAAAATATGGTATTAGGCAAGATTCAAAGATACCAAAATCGTCGCCTTACTCCATGACATGACGGTATTGTGCGACCTTGAAATTTTTCTCTCAACGTGCCGTAAGAAGTTTTACTTCAAAAATTTGGATGTAATTATTACAAGTAGATACTTATTAAGAACTTTTACCGCAGATTCGGAAGGTCATTTCTACCACTACCTAGAATAATCGTCAAAAACTAAATACTCTGTTTAAAATGTAATTATTTCTTCAGGCTTGCAATCCACGGTATCATCAAATCGATATCGCCTGATGATAACTCAATGTCCACAATGCAGGCTATGGACGCTTCAGAGAAAATATATACTACACATAGTTCGCATCAAGTAAAGTATTATTGAATTTTTCCAACACTTTTACCATTCCAAAATTCTTATTCGGATTTTTTGACCCAATAAATTTCAATAAAAAACGTAAATTTCAGTTCTTTCCTCTACTAATATAATGGTAATGCTAAAGTTTGTATGTTTGTTATTGTTACTCCTTCACACAAAAACTGCGGTCAACCGATTACAATGCAATTTAGCACACATATCGAGAGTAACTTGGATTAAAGCATACAACGTGAACTATGCGGGCGAAGCCGCGGGCGGGATCTAATCTGACATATTATAAAAGTATTCATCTAAATCATCTTGTATACATTTAATTTAAACCTGTATCTTTTACCGCGATTTAAAATATGTAATACGTATTACGTATGTTAAACGATAAATTAGTGGTAATCAAAATAAGTGTTATATCTGTGCTTATAATTTGTCTGATTTTATTAATTTTGCTTACTAGATGGCTCTGTTTTTATTTACTAAAATATGTTTTATTATGTTACAGGTAACCCGATACCCGACAACGTTGGAAACTACAGAAAACCCAGCATTATACAGAAACTTTAATAAAGATACGCGTCATGTTTAATTTTTGTTTGTTATAATAAAAATTATACACTTAAATTGGATTGTCTTTTATTTCATTATAAGTATTGTAAATAGGTGTTTCTTTTATATCACTAAAGAGTTAAAATATAAAACAAAACACTGAAAAAAACCCGTCATTAAAAAAAATTTGATTGATTTTTTTCCGAACTTAAATCCGACCAATGTCAAGACATGCCCATTGCCCAATCGAAAAGAAAAAAGTTTATTAGGATCGAGCAACACTGTTAAAAGTTATGTGAACCACCTCTGTCTGATAAATAACATAATTTGTATTTGTTTAATTTACAATATGTATATTGTATGTATGCATGATAATTGCCTGAGATTTAAAACAAGTTGATAAAAAGTTAAATGTCAAAAAGAAATAGATTTTCAATGAATCTCCGCTACGCATTATGCTTGTCCAGTTTCCACCAATAATGTGCGAGCACAGACTAATAATAATATACTACGTGTGCGAGGATGTGTATCGAGGAATATGTTTGTTAACCAATAGTAATTGTGAAAGAAAACATCGTAAGGAATGGCATGCTAAATAATCAAAAGTTCGTCGACAATATGTGACATCTGCCGGGCGCCGGCCACCACGCTGGCTGTTGCTGCTGGATTATGGCCTGTTACCTCATAGGAGGCCCGTGTTCCTAGTAGTGGGAACATAATCTTAATATATACAGGGTGTCCCACTATTGGTATACTAAGCGCGAAGGAACTTGTAGTTTTGCATACATTGATCACGTAAAAAATTACGTTAAAATTTTTTTAATAATTTATTCCTGAAAATCCATGTTTTCTTCTCTAGCTTCGCGCAGCCGGCATATACCGCTTCTCTAATGTGAGCATTTTGTCTATGAAAACATAATCTTAAACGATAGCTCACGTGCTAGTGGCAAAAATGGGCGTGTTGCTTGCTATGGGTGTACACATAGAGTTTTAAGATTTCATCTATTTGAAAAAACAATGCGTCTGGAATTTTTTAAGTATTTTTTACGTACTCAGCGTATGCAAAACTATAACCTCCTTTGAGCTTAGTATACCAATAATGGGACACCCTGTATAAATCTCGTGTCACAATGTTTGTCCTCAATGGACTCCTAAACCACCTAACCGATTATAGTAAAATTCGCACACCATGTGCAGTTCGATCTAACTTGAGAGATAGGATAGTTTAAACATGTAGGTACCACGGGTGAAGCCGGGGCGGACCGCTAGTATTAATATATGGACTGATGATGATGAATACAAATTATTAGGCACCCATATCACTTAAAAGTGATCTCTTCTAATCAGAAAAACTATTGGCTATCACTAATTTAGCTTACCGCCCGCGGCTTCGCCCGCTTTGTCTAAAATCTAATAAATTATATATACTAAAACCTTTCTCTTGAATCACTTTATCTATTGAAAAAACCGCATCAAAATCCGTTGCGTTGTTTAAAGGGACATAGGGACAGAGAA